>NC_135885.1:132810132-133466584 GCF_964194155.1 Cetorhinus maximus
ATTCTACCCTGTATTATTCTCTTCCTCCCTGAATCCTCACAATTCAAATTAACTGATCACACTGTCTGCTCAAACTTTTACCGAGTAACACACAAACTTTGTCTCCCCCTTAGTTATACTTTCCTAACACAATCTACACAGTCTTTTAAAACAAACTTGGCATCTAACATCATCTATCCTAATCTTTCTGACCTTGCTGTTCAACATGATGTCTTTAGCCTTTCACCTGTGTTTGAATTAAGTTTGCTTTTTGGCTAGTCTAAATTTTTGTCAACCTTGAATAATTGAAGACGTGGCACCACTTAAATCTACAATGTTCAATAAGCTTGAATGATTGACTGGCAATTTTTGGAATACGAATTATCTCCCACACCATTCATGGAGGAAATTAGAATCAAAACTATCACTTTCTATAACTGTGTTTTGTTCATTCATCCAGTTTAACTACTCTGATCTTCTTTCTCTTGCATATTTTTCTCTTTGTCTCAGATTCTTTTGTGTGCAAATTTCTGCTGTACCCATGTCCAGGTGTTCCCAATCTCAAATTAGCTATAACCTCTTTCTTTAGTGATGTATTCATTTTTAGTTTACATTTTTTAAAGCTCAGGATACTGAACAAGAAGTTTGGAGTTGGATGTTGGATCATAAGGCACTCACTGTCTTGAAGTTATTTGAATGCACATGGGAAAGACAAGATTAGGAAAATGGGAACTGTTGGGAAAGTGTGACTGGACCTGGGTGGGAAGGAGGAATATCCCTAGGAATTTGTTCATGTAAAGTTGTGAACAGGAGAGGTTGAGGCTGAAATTACATATGATGGATCACATCTGGAAGGTGAGTGATCAGGGCCTTGGGAGAACCCAGAGCTAAGCTGTTAGAACATGGCTAGGCCCACTGAGGTAAGTAAGGTGAGAGAAAAACAGAAATTGTTGGAAAAACTCAGCAGGTCTGGCAGCATCTGTGGAGTGAGCAACAGAGTTAACATTTCAAGTCCGCATGGCTGCCCTTCAGAGCTTCTTCAAGTAAGATGAGACCTTGACCAGCCTGCTGCCAAGAGGCCCAAGATTAGAATGTGAAGCCCAAATATGTTTGGGAGGTGGTGGGATGCAGGATTTTGGTGTGCCTGGAGGGCATGTGCCTGAACGAAGCAGTATTAAGGGCTGGGCCTATGAAGTCAACCCAGGTCTTCTGAGAGTGGAGCATGTCTATGCAGTAGAAAGCTATTTTATGTACAAGATAGCTTGGGCCATTGTTAAGATATGTGTTGTGATTCTTTTATTTCCTCCACCCTTTAAAAATTGTTTCTTTACAGAATTTATGTTATGACATTTAAGTATCAGGGTTTAGAATGGAGTACTTAGGAAGCCAAAATAGCTGTTGCAATAGCTCTAAACAACCTTTTCTCAGAGATGTGATTGTTGCTGGTTTCATTTCTTTGAGTGAAGCATTCAACTTCTCTTTGAATGTGAACTTCGAACCAATCAAAAAAGAAAAGCGAGCTATGTAATATACCTATCTAGAGCTTTCAGTTGCCTTATGCACATGCCAGACTCATGACATGTTGCAAAACTCACATCATGAAGCAGATTTTGAGCTGGCAAGAACAGTTTGCTTCATATTTTTGCTTTGTATGCTGATAAAAAAAATGCTAATAAAAATTGAATTTTTATTTAACAATATTTACTATTTTCAGCCTGCCTTTTCTATTTGCTCTTTTTTATCTCATCTCTTGCTTTTGCAGCAGTTTCATTACTCTTATTTCAAGTGGGAGGGTGGATTGGCGATTTGCCACACACTAACTTTGGATGCCAGTGCTATTGGTTGCTTATTCTACAGGAGGGTGCCTTGCTTTACTCCAAAATGAAGAATGTGCCATCAAATGTCTTCAGACATGCTACCCTACTTAGTAAGCCAGTTGAGAACAGATGGAAGCCAGGTATATGGGTGGTTGGATTTCAGTTAGATTCACTGGCCCGGAATTGGTCCCTGATCATGTAATGTGAACATTTTAATTAAAAAGGACTATTTCTAAATTGGACTAATTGAATGCTTTGGCATAAATATGATGAAAGCTTTAAATATCTTAGCAAATTTCATAAAATATCCTGGCATCTTAGTTAGGACCCTATTCAAGTTTGTCTTAAACTTTATTAATTAGATTGTCTTTAATGCTTGCAAAGGCGTCAGGGGCATGAATATCCTATCATGGATTTCTAAGATTGTATGGTATCAGGTAAGCTTAAACATGAGTGGTTAATGTTTGGCTTCTCAAATAAAGTTTCTTTTACATTTTTAAACAAATTAAAGGCTATAAATGTGTTTGAAAAAATCAATCTTGCTAAAAATGAGTTTAGAATACACCTACATATTGATAACCTTGACATCTGTTTTGTATAATATGACTTTACACATGATTTTCATGTCAGTTGTTTGTTCCTTGATATACCGAGCACAGACAAGCACAGCATAAAATTTCTGAAGATGCGTTATGTTGTCATCTCAAGATTGCCATCCTCAAGATGTTAGCTGCTTACTAATTAAATTTATAATGAAGCGACGCAATTAACTTTTTAGAAAGGCGTTGGTCATAAAATAATGCTGCTAAGACAGCTACAGAATGCATTTAGTCAAAGAAGGTAGCAGAGAAGTGTGAAGTGATACGTTTTGGCAGGAAGAACGAGGAGAAGCAGTATACATTAAAGAGTACAATTCTAAAAGGGGTACAGGAACAAAGCCACCTAGGGTATATGTGTACAAATTGTTGAAGGTGGCAGGGCAGGTTGAGAAAGTAGCTATAAAAAAAAAGCGCATGGGATCCTGAGCTTTATAAATAGAGGCATAGAATACAAGATAAAAGTTATGATGAACCTTTATAAAACACACACTGTCCTCAACTGGGGTATTGTATCCAATTCTCTGTACTGCACTATAGAATGAATCTAGGGATGAGGGACTTGGTCTGTCTGAATAGATTGGAGAAGCTGGGGTTCTTTACAGAGAAGAGAAGGTTGAGAGGAAATTTGATAGAGGTGCTACAAACTATGACGGGCCTTGACAGAGTAGATAAAGAGAAATTGTTCCCATTGATGTAAGAGTCAAGAACCAGAGGGGTCAGATTTAATGTGATTGGCAAAAGAACCAAAGGTGACATGAGGGGGGGGGGGGGGAAACATTTTTATGCAGCGAGTGGTTAGAGTCTGGAATGCACCGCCTGAGAGTATGGTGGAGACTGATTCAGTCCTGGTTTTCAAATGGGAATTAGACAAGCATCCAAAACACAAATTTCCAGGACTATGGGGAAAGGGAGGGGCGTGGGTTTAGCTAAATTGCTCTCGCAGAGAACTGACACAGATCCAGTGGGCCTCATTTTGTGCTGTAACCATATATCAAATGATTTGTCTGATAAGAGCTTTTTTCCATTGAAACACTTCCACTAATCTTGCAGAAACCTTTGTAAAAGCCAGTTTGTTTTTTGCTAAAGTAAACAATGAGCATTACTCCTCTACATAACTCTCCTCCTTTTGAGAAACTTGCAAACTTGAATCTCAGAAGCAGCCTATTTGAACATTCTTCTCGTGGTATGAGTTTAGCAATTCTCAGCAAAGTCATTTGTTGCACATTTATATAATGCCTTTAATGTAGTCAACTCTCCCAAGGCACTTGACAAGCATTATAAAAATTTAACAGCAATCCATTTAAGGAGATAGTAGGATTGGTGACTTCAAGCTTGGTCAAAGTGGTAGGTCTTAAGGTGTATCATAAAAAGAGGAGAGAAAGGTGAAGAAGTCAAGAACTTTAGGGAGGGAATTCCAGGGCTTAGACACTTGGCAGCTGAAAACACATAAACATCAACAGTGGAGCAATTAAAATTAGAGATGCTCAAGTGGCCAGAATTGGAGGACTGCAGATATCTTGGAGATTAGAGATTGGGAGGAGCAAGGCCATTGAGGGATTTGAAACTAGAATGAGAATTTTAAAATAGGGCATTGCTAAACTAGGAGCCATTTTAGCTTGGCTAGTACATGGGTGAACGGGACCTGGTACAAGGGTAGAACATCCAGGAGTGATTGAATAGTTGAGTCTTGAGGTAGCAAAGGCACAAATGAGTTTCAGCAGCAAATGGGCTGAGGCAGCGGCAGTGTTACAGAGATGGAAGTAGGTGGTCTTGATGATGGCGGGCTTATATGGTTGAAAGCTCCTTCCGGGGCAAAATATGAAACCAAGGTTGCAAGCAGTTGCCAGGGAGAGGGCTGGAGTTGGTGGCAGAGACAGCAGACAAAGGCTTTGGCCTTCCCGATATTTAGTTGGAGGAAATTTCGACTCACCCAACACTGGATGTCAGGCGAGCAGTCTGACAATTTAGAGGCAATGAAGGGATCGCGGGCACTTTGCTGTGCCACGTGGTTGCTTTCTGATCCTAGATGTTCAGATTTGTTTCGTGTTTGCATGTGGATAGCAATGGCAGTTAATTTTTACCCTGTAGAACAGATTATATTCTAAGTGTAAATGCTATTCACATTGGTTCAGTCGTGGAGCCTTGAATTTGTGTTCTGATATAAGTCTGCTTTAAAAAAAATGCATTAGCACAATAAATATATCTGCTTTTGTTTCCAGGAGCCTAAATCCATCACTGATGATTACTTCAGAGAAGTAAATTCACGTCGGTCCCATGAAGTAGTGTTGAAAGAGCAGGAAAAGATGTTCCTGCAAGGCGGACCAGGAGTATATAAGGTAGTGAAGACTGGGCCTTCAGGGCACAACATCAGGAGCTGCCCTAACCTTAGAGGTATCCCCATTGGAATGTTAGTTCTTGGGAACAGAGTCAAGGCATTAGGCGAGGTATGGATTCATAAAAGTGTGTTATTGCAGGTACCAATCAACACATTAGAGCAAATGCTGCAAAACTGATGTCTTCTCAAGCTTTTGCATAATATTATAGGCGGACATCTGGTATTGGTATAATTTCTTCATTAAGAAAATAGGCTTTGATGCCTTTGGGTGCTGTGACAAATCATGGAAGCTTTTATACCATGCTTACCAAATTTTATGATCTGCAGGTGCATACTCTGCTTTTGAGCTGCTAAATCCTATGATTCAACATGACCTGTTGCTTTGATTTGATTTATGTATTCTCCACTTCAGAAACTAATTTTCTTTACTGATTATAAATCACATTAATCACACTGTCTTTAATTGACAGATTAATAAAATCTTCTATTCCTGTGTATTATATAAATTGCTGTAATCATGTGTTCTGGCTTATCCTTTTATAATTTGAAAGCCAAAACTAAGCATCTAAATTGTGTTATAAGCCAGATTTTACTGAAATTACTTCACAGAATCTGGCATTTTTGTGTGTGTAACTTAGGTGTCAAATTCGAACTAAATTTAGTCGTTGCAGTAAGTGTTAAATGCAGCAGTGAAAAACTCTAATTCACACATTTCAAATTCTGTAGTTACTCTGATCAAATTTTTGTTATTGCAGATCCTTATTATTTCTAACTATGGTATTTGAAGTATTTAAGAATGGTGCGTACATGAGAAACAATTCTAACAGATCACAGTCTTAAAAATCTATTGGGCTGGAATTTGCTGAAAAAATAATGGCACGTGAATGGCGCAAACTGTTGTCAAGGCACAAATCATCCAGCAACTTGTGACAAGGAAAAAGTATCTTGTGAATTGCGAATTGTGGAAATGGCATATTGTCCTTGATCTCCAGGGATTTTATGCAGTTGCTGCATTTACCCTACTTAATTTCCCATTGCACTCACCGCATAGTTACGCCTAATAATAGTGCAGGTATCCTTTTAATAAAATAATTGTTAATAAAACAAAATTCTGGAAATACTCAGCAGGCCAGGCAGCATCTGTGACGAGAAACTGAGTTAACACCGATGACCATTCATCAGAACTGAAGAAAGATAGAAATGATAGCAAGTAAAATATTTAAACAATCTCAATTCTGGAGACACTCAAATTCTATTGTTAACTAGGAAATGGGACAAAAGTGTCATTTTTATAATAATTAATGACTGCCGACCATGGTCCTCTCTAAAATCTTAGTTGTGCGTGACCTGATTATTTCACTGTGTGCAGTACTTCTAAATGTTTTCATGTGGCCGTGTACATACAATCTTAGAAGGCAAAACTTTTTGAATAGCCTGTGCAATACCTTCCAGGTTGCTACTTGACTGTGCATGCTCAGCTGAGCATTACTGCCAATCAACCTCTTAGACCCAGAAAGTCAACAAATAAAAGTGTGAAGTGGCTCCTTTGGGTTGTGATTTGTTGGAGCTTTTGAAAATGTCAAATGTTAAGTTTTACGTTTTGTTTTCTTTTACTTTTTCTGTTTCCTTCTTTTCCTCCCTCCATTTCTCTTTCTGTATCTAATTTGGTATTGAAGTCATTCTTTTTTTTTTCCAGTCCTTCCTCTGTAATTTCTGAATCCTTTAATTAGTTAAGGTGGTACACATTTAGTTCCGTCATCCACCCAAGGTCCCAGATGCCCTGTTGTCCTTGCAGCACATCAGCAGCTCACACGTCCAGCAATTGACAGGGCAAAAACGTTTTGAGCTAAAGGTTGCAGGAAAACGTCTGAACTAATTGTCGCACTAAGATGCCCTGCTCCAGCAAATTCCAGCCCATTGTGTGTAAATTCAGAGTAGTCTTTTAGCAGTCAATTGTTAAAATTTCAGAAATTTATTAAGCACATCACAATCCAAATTTGTTTCATTAAGTAATCAGTATTTTTATTTACATCACATATTGTAACAATTTGTAGGTTAAAAAGGATCTTTTCAGGTAATTGAGAGCTGGAATAGCTAAGGAATTTTAAATTCTGAGATATAAAATATTTAAACAGTCTCAACTTGCAGACACCCAAATTCTGTTGTTAAATATGGAGCGGGACAAAAAGTGTCATTTGTATAATAGGTGGCAAATCATGAGGGCACGTGGATCCAGCTTGATAAGAACAGTATGGTGGAATTCTGTGAAAGCGGTGATGGCGAGGCCTGGTCCTTGGCCAGAGACCGAGGTGGTAACCAGTACCTAAGACATGAAGAAGGTAGGTGCTCGCAATTCATTCAATCGCTTCGTACAGAATAGATCTATCTGCAGTAGTATTTTCAAAAGATAGTATAAGTTGAAAGCTAAAACTTGATTCTTCATTGTGACCTTACATATAAAGGTACAAAATGAATCTCACAAGGTGTCACTTGAAATAACTATTTTCTTAACATTTTAATCTTTAGTTTGCACTTTATGCCCTAGAATCTTGGGTGCCCCATTTTTCTGGGTTTTCTTCCATATATTGCACTTGTACTACAGGATTTAAAAAAAAATTCTCATGAAGGCCTTGTAGCAGCTGCCCCTCTTTCCAGTCTTTTTAACAGTTATTTAATTATGCAGAGCTCGGTTTCTGCCGACAGCTACAGGGCTACAGCTCCATTGTTGTTTAGGATGCTGCTGTCCTTTAATTGTGCCTGACCTCGTCCGGTACTGCAACAACACTGCCAGTATTTCCCAGTGGATCAATGACAGTCTTCCTGTATCTGTGGGAATCCCAAGAGGAGTACATCATGTATATTCACTCAGTCGCATAGCAGCGATAGGTTGTGGCTAGGTAAGACTTGAAGGGAGGCCAAAACTCCTGCCCTGCTGGAACTCTGACTGGAAGAGGATAACCTCTGTATGTTTTACCTTGGACTGAGATTTTAGGTCTGCATACTTTAATGGGTATGTCATGAGTACAGCGTCTTCCATTCTTTGGAAAGAATTGCTTGAAGGCGCCAACACACTAGATTAGTGGAGATATTAGAGTTTAAGGATGTCTGATCATGATGGAGTATGCAGCAGAGCCATCCATAGACATACAGTGAGCACCTTTGGAAACTGACCCTGTAGTTGGTAACTTGTTACAGTTCTTCATCTTGGCTGTTACCAGAATGAAGGCTGTATAGACTGGTTTTCTTTTCCCATATAGAGAACATTTCTCAGCTGGTATTGCTGCCTACCAGGTGAAGTGATGTAATTTGTTTACCTTTGTTTTTTTAATAAATGGGTAAAGAGTCTACAAGTTTTCCTTCAAGAATGTCCTAATCTTGAGGAATCTGTTCAAGTCAGGGCATGCTGCCTTCAGGTGTGTCTCACTGAGTAAATATGTTATCAAGAGTGCAAACCAAATTTATAAAATTGCCCTTTGGCCTCAAATGCGGAACTCCTTCCCGATATGAACTTGCCATTAAAGCCGTTCCAAAGCACGTCCATCTGGCAAAAGACCTAGGTCCTCAAAACACAAATTGAATTGTTCCTTTCTTATGCAATAGCTGCTCTTTTCCCCTTCTCTTTACCCTCCAGCCAGAAGGTATTCTGGATTAATCTAATGCAGAAACTGGAAGGTTCATGCCTTTAATCTTTTGTAACCCCAAACATTGGCATAACTATCTTGTACTTTTATGGAAATGAAATACAGCAGAAAACCTCTGTTCTAAGGCCAGTATTACACTTAATGAATTTTGACCTCAATTGCATTTTTAAATGTGAGCTAAGTTGTTCTCACTTAATTCACAATTTTTGCAAAAGCTGTTAAAATAGTTTTCTTTGATAGAACAACTACTATTGGATCAAGCACCTCAGACACCTCCTCCCAGTCCTTTCACGGCTCCTGCCTTCAACAGGAGTGCAAGTGACAACAACTCTCAAGGATTTGACTACAGCCTTGCAAATGCCAAAGGTGTGTAAAAATCATTTGTTTATTAATTGGAGGGAATCCACATACTGTGCATTTTGCACTGTCTTGTTTTTGTTGCTGACTCACCCAAGTTTATTTGGGTGTTTAGAAATATTTGGGTGTTTAGAAATAAAATTTAGAACTTAGTCTCTGATCCTGCTCCTTTTTGGCATTATTAAATACAGTGGACATTTTTGTAACATACAGGTATACCAAAATCTCTGAAATGGCTTCTATAAGTGTGCTCTGAAGAAGAGTTATTTGCACTCAAAACGTTAACTCTGTTTCTCTCTCTACAGATGCTGCCAGACCTGAGTTTATCCAGCATTTTCTGTTTTTATTTCAGACCTACAGCAGACACAGTATTTTGCTTTTATCTATAAATATGCTCATTGATATAAACCCTTTAAGCTCTAGAATTCCCTCCCTAAACCTCTCTGCCTCTCTAACACTCTCATCTTGAAGATGCTCCTTAAAACCTGCCTCTCTAACCAAGCTTTTGGTTGCCAGTTATAAATATATTGCTTTATGTGGCTCTGTGTCCTAAGTTTGTTTCATAATGCTCCTCTGAAGAACCTTGAGATATTTTATTACATTAAAGGCGCTATATAAATGCAAGTTCTTTTATAACTCAAGATGGAAGGATGCACCATAGTGTGAACCTAAAAGATTTAAGCAAAATGATTTCAGCATGAAAAAAATATACATGCATGTCAATTTTTTTTCAAAGTTGGCTTCTTTTCACCTTTCTACTCTGCCACCTGCTGGCTGTCATTTCAGAGATCCATTTCTTAGGTTTTTTTGTGAAAGAGGAATTGTAGAAAAAAAACTTGTGGCCGGTTGTGTAAACAGATGACTTTCTGTAACTGCAATCAGGCATCTAAGTGTGCAAGAGCATTTAATTTTTTTTCACTTCTCCTTATTGAAGAATACCTCTAATTGGCTCATCAAGTTGCTGAACCTTGTCTGTTGTTCCTCCTTATCCTAGTATTCAGTGGTAAATTCTTTGTGCTGCCCTTGAATTATTTGCAAGCCTTGAAGCACCATGTGAAGCCAGGACAGCTTATTGGAAGAATGTTTACACATCTTGGTCACAATGTTGCAGAACAGCAAAAATTCAAAAGATTCTTTAAATATCTTAGAGGACTGAAGAACTTTGGAATGTTAAGGGTGACCTCAACTATTTTAGTATAGTATAAGATGACTGTACGAATGCATGTATGTGTCAGACATCATTCTAAAGGAGGTTTTTGCTCATTGGGCTTAAAATGCTCTGATTCGAGTTCTTTTCGTTCCATTTTTTTTGAAGAGGTGAGGGATTGGAAAGTTGGAAAGGCTTCTGACGAACTGAGTGGCATAATTAATGCCACGAATTAATGACGCTTCACAGATAATGGCACTCTTCAATATGTAGAGCCAGTATAAATCAATCATACTTAATATACAGAAACATTTCTATTTGACATACTGTGGCTGGCATCAAAGTGGATTCCTGTCACTTATTTGCCAACGTCTGAATTTTCACCAGGTTCACATTTTTTAATGTAGCTAGTTAGCTGTTTTGTTTTATCCTAAAAGTGTTTTAACACTGATCTTAAATTACCACAAATGTTAAACTGGTGTTATACCAAACAGAAAATCTAAGCTCTTGTGTCCAATCCCAGTGAAAAGATAAATACTTGAGTTTGTTACTGTTGAAAAGGAAATCCTGTTCACCCTTTTCTTGAAACAGGAAATTACTGGAATGAGGGGATGAAATATGGGCATTCCTGGCTCCATATTTCCTAGCATAAAGGAAATGCTCAGAGAATGCCTTCAGAGCGTCTCTTAACATTTGCCAAAGCACTTTTCGAGGCACATGTTGATAATTCAGTGGTGCCTTATTTATATACAAGTACTTTGAGTCACATTGTTAATGTGCTATGGTCCATCCTTTCTCAATCACTCTAGTTGCTTCCATTTTGTCAAAACAACTGAACTAGTAAATTGACAACATTGAATTAATGAAGTTTTATGCTAAATATATCCCAATTTTCTCTTTTAAAGATGAAATGACTGCAGACCTTGATTTAGGGTCCTTCGCAGAACCTGGTAAGTGCGGGATGTTGTGTTTGGGAATGTTATAGAGTATACATTTGTTTTTCTGTATTCAAGTAAAGCTAAGAAGAAATACTACTTTTTAACAACTGTAACAAGGTAACATTTTTCATTCTCCTTCCAAAACAAAACTGGTTTCTATGCTAATTCAATGGAATCTGTTTACCAATTTTACAACTTCATTGGGCAAACAAAGCTAGAGTACAACGCAATGCTCAAAACTCAATTTGAAATTTACGTGATTTGAATAATGTAGTTGATAGATCATTCTTGCAGTGTCTTTCATTTTGTACCTCAATAAAAATTTCTTAAACAGTCCACATTTGGTTAAAGTGGCACATTTTAGGAATCTAATCACTTTTCTAAGATGTTCTCTATTAGTTGACTTCCAGAATGTATGAACTGTAAAATAAAGGTTTTATCTTTGTCTCCTATTTATGGAAAATAGCTCAAGCACAACATGATTCAACAAGCTAATTGTGCATTCATCAAGATTTAATTACATCAATCATGTGTAAAATATCTGTCAAATTTTTAGTAGCTTTTTTGCACCCCAGCATGCTGCCTTTTTGTCCTGTTTAATTTTATTTTTGAGTTAAGTTCCTTCAAGTAGATTCTTTTCCTTTTCCTATTTAATGATCTCAGCACCATCGCTGATAAAGCAAGGGCCTTAGCTAACATATTTTCAGACCACATACCACTTCAAAACTGGTCACTTTGAACTCTGCAAGGGTATCCTGGAGTTGGTTGGTTAACAATACTTGGAATACTTATTTTCCCTTTTTTGTTTCTTGGTAGAGAAGCAATGAACCACTATTTCATACTTCTTCCAGTGTGGTGCAGTTTAAGCTTCAAGAACTGCTAATGCCCTCATGGAGCCTGAAAATAGTACTTCTGGAACTTTTCTTCATCTTGCTTTCAGAGATCCATTATTTGCTAAACCCATTCTTGATTAGACATCATGCCTCTTGTGTCTATTTGGCCATAAATTTCTTGAGGCACTTCCCCAGGCGTTGAGCATCTTCAAACCCCTCAAAACGACTTGCTGTTTGAGTTTCTTTTTGGGGTGTGAAGAGTGGGGGATGGAGGAGGGGGGGTGGGTCTCTTTCACAACAACCTCCAGTAAGTACAAGGAGCTTGTGGTAAAGACCAGCCTAACAGATCTTCTGAGCCAAGTATACAGTCTGCATACATCACCTTCTGAAATGCTTCAGGCTTTTTAAAATGAATTTTCAGTCACCCTCTTGAAACAGCAGAAACATGGCAAAGCCCTTGTCCAGAATAATTTGCATACCAAAGAACAAGCTCAGGGAACAGATTCTGTATAATTGCCACTAGTTGCATCCCTTGAGGCTCTCTCCAAAATGATGGGGGTGGTGGGGATCAAATTGTCAAAGCCAGCTGTTCTTTAGGGGCCACAAGACGCCTCAGCCAATTATAAATCAGGATTTAATTAAAGAAGTTTTCTGCACAATGGCTTCATAAGTGGATCTCTTGCAGCCACCAAACAGTGATGCTATTCCTTGTTCACACAAAGGACCCACTCTTTAAGGATCTGTGGATGTGTTTTGCAGACAGTGGTTGGACAAGGGAAATCAAGGTTACTGTTGCATACACTTCTAGCAGGGTTTTTCCAGGTAAATCCGTCCATGTACATGGCCCAGGGTGCCCTACGCTAGAGTCATTCTGTAAATTGAACCAAGGTTCTTGAACAGTGGCTTTCCTTTGATGCTGTAAGAGTTTCAAGAATATCAGGAGGGAGGATTTTATTTTTGGTCTGAATTAGCCTGAGGTACTCTGTCCAATCCTGTACTCGAGTTATTCTCAAAATACAAATAACATTTGCTTCAAAGTCTTCAGGTAGTTTGACTGAAGGATGTGCTTGTCAGACAAAATATACCTCGAGGATACTTGCTTCCATTTTTGCTATTCATCCACAACTTAGGAAATGTTCAAATGCACCATTTATGCACAATCTCTTAAAAAAAAACAAATGTTAATCTAATTTTTTCTTCCCAGATATGAACAGGGTTGTCTTTCTGTGGCAGCAATTTATTTGTGTCTATCCTCATTTATACTCCTCTTACACTAGACCACATTTTGGCGACTGAACTTTTCACCATATTTGAGTATTGCATTTCTCACCAACTTGTGGAGATCTCAGTTTAGTCTACTGTGCAGCCTTGTATTATATAGACGCCCATTTTCTAGCTCCCATATGATAACAAATGCCTTTCATGCCACAAAGTCTGCAGATCCCAAATCTGCCTCAACAGCAGATCCTCTGGATTCATGGAAGGTAGACATCCTTGCTAGTGAGTGATAGTTAATAATAATATTTTCTAGCATCTCTGGGAATTATCCTTTCCAGGAGGTTAATTCTAAACTCAGAATGGTGTCTCTCTATCCCTCCGATAATGCACCACTCCTTTACTGAAATGTCAACTAAGATTATGTGCTCAAGCGGAGTGGGACTTGAACCTACAGCCTCTGACTTAGATGAAAGTGCCACAGCTGAGCTGTGAAGTGAACACTGCACATTACTCAGCAAAGATGATCATGAATACTTAAGGCACTGGCAAGGGCATTTAAAAGATAGGATGTTGTTACTCAAAATGCATCAGTGAATCCAGCTCCTCACCCACAAAAAGATTATCAAGAACTCTTAAGTCATGAAATTTGATACAGAAAAGTGTGAAGTGGTACATTTTGGTAGGAAAAACGAGAAGAGTGAATAAAATAAAGAACTCAATTATAACGTGGGTGCAGAACTCTGTGCAGGCTGAGAAAGTGGTTAAAAAGGCAAACAAGGTCCTGAGCTTTATAAGTAGAACTGTAGAGTACAAAACCAAGGAAGTAATTATCAACCTTTAGAAAACCCTAGTACAGCCGCAACTGGAGTATTATATCCAATTCTGTGCACTGCTCTTCAGGAAGAATGAAGACTTCTGAGCGGATTCAGAATAGATTTATGAAAATGGTTCCAGGGATGAGGAGCTTCAGTTATGTTGATAGATTGGCGAAGCTGGACCTGTCTTTGGAGAAGGGGTTGAGAGGAGATTTGATAGAGGTGTTCAAAATTATGATGGGTCAAGACAGTAGATAGAGAGGAACTGTTCCCTTTAGCAGAAGGATTGGAAACCAGTAGACACATTTAAGGTGGTTAGTAAAAGAACCAACAGTAATGTGAGCAAAATCTTATTATGCAGCAAGTAGTTAGAATCTGGAATGCACTGTCTTGAGATTCTGGTGAAGGCAGATAGAATCTGCACTTTCAAAGGGGAAATGGAAAGTATCTGAAGAGAGAATTTGTAGAGCTATGGGGAAAGGCTAGGGAATGAGACTAGCTGAGTTGCTCTTGTGGAGAGCTGGCAGAAATGTGACGAGCCAAGTGGCCGCCTCCTGTACTATCACCGTTCAATGATTCTGTATATGGGCTGAAAGAGAGTCTGACAGAAGAATAGCAAATGAAAGAAGCTGTCTTTTGTCCAATAACCACGAATCACCTGAATTAGCAGACTAGTTAGAAGAGAAATTCACACCTGAGATCAAGACCCCCTTGGATTAGCAGGTTAATTAGAAGAGAGATGCACATCTGAGAATTAGCAAACAAAGCTGATCCTGGTTCTGAAAATGGCTACAGTGGAGACTTGGGAAAGATTAGCATCTGTCTTCCATTAAGTCAGCCCAAGGGTTACGAATCTTCCCACGGCAGAATACTCTTATAATAGTACTTTTGATAGATGTTCATCAGTTCTGTTTACAAGATTGTAAAAACCCTTTAGGTCAGGGGCTCATGGTAGTTTGTTCTTGTTGTTTCATCTCAAAAGAGCAGAATAAGTGGAACCCATGCAGAACTTTAAACTTTATTCAGAACTAAGGTTTCAAGACAGAGGTGATAATGGATCAAGAATATTGCTACTTGTGAGCATGTATATTTTGAAAGGTAGTTTTCCAGATTTGTGGGAATTATGTTAATGCAATGTAATCTTAGATTTTAGAAATGATTGCTCACTTACCCCAGCCATGAAGAATTGTCTCACAAATGCTTTAAAGGCAGGTATCCAACAACTGAGACCTGATTATGAGTTGTGATTCATTCACTGCGTGTGTTTTTAACTTGCTGGATTATTGTGGGGTAGTATGAAAATTAGTTTCATGTTCCACAGACTTTCATGCCAATGTAATATCATTGGAAGATATCAATTGAGGGAGTTAAGGAACCAAACATAGTCTGTCTTAATTTTGCCTGCTACAGGTGACCAACTGAGTGCCATACTGAATACCATTCAGTCACAGCCTTTCCTTCCAGCTTCTAGCGCCTTTGGTCAAGCTGCAAAGCCTTCCTGTTCCCTTGTTCACAGCCCATTTGTGTTTGGACAGCCCCTTTCCTTGCCGCAGTCTCAACCACAGCTTCTGAGTAAGTCTGTCTGTCTCGCCTGCCTAACATATTCCATCCTGTTGTTTTACTATTGTGGTTCTATAGACTCTCTTTCATCAGAATACTGTAGTAAATTTTGTACACAAATTTTGAAGCATTTGTCTTTTGATGCAGATTTTACAGCATTTTGTTACTTACTAGTAACTTATGCAGGCTGGGATGCTCCTTACTATTATCAAAGTTTTTTGGAAAAAATAGTTGGTTCCATTGCATTAGCACTGACAAAATGCCAACATGTGCTGAATTATCAGAATTAAAATCAGAAACAAAACTTCAAATTTTACCTTGTTTGAAAGCATACAGCTAAGTATTTTTACTTGTAAATGTATCTGTAAATAGCTTCTTTGCTTATTCTTGCTGCTGAAGCATTCTGTCATTGAATCTCTGCTGCTTATCTGCCACTGTCTTCCTCTGTAGACACTTCATCACGCATCCTTGCTTCACGTGAGCGCTCATACAAAAGTAATAGTCCCTCAGGCCCTGGGTCAGGTGTCTGC
The DNA here is from genome assembly GCF_964194155.1 of Cetorhinus maximus. Taxonomy (NCBI): domain Eukaryota; kingdom Metazoa; phylum Chordata; class Chondrichthyes; order Lamniformes; family Cetorhinidae; genus Cetorhinus; species Cetorhinus maximus. Next base: position 132,825,902 of record NC_135885.1, read on the forward strand.
TCTGTGTCTCTGAAGTCAAAGGGTGGGTATGCATGTAGTGATGTTGGACTCCTGCAGAGGATAACAGTGTTGCTTTTGCTTATAAATTCATGTTGATATGTATTTGATCTTTTTGCACTTCATGGTCAATGTTTTGATAACCCTACAGTGCAGAATTATTTATTGTTTCATACACTGGCACCTTCTAAAGTTTTTGGAGCTAAATATTTCTACTTTGTACTACAGAGCTGAACTATATTTTCACAAGGTTCTTGAGACTTGAGGTTGGGTTCTAGATTTTAAAATTGCTCAGTTTAGAACTTTGGAGTATGTGAGCAAAGCTATTAATTGTCTTTTTTTTAATATAAGTCTTGGAGCAAGCCAATGATGCTTTGATGAACAAGCTGTGTAGTTACTGATGGCTTAAATATAATATTTTATACTGAAAAATCCTGCTTCTACACTTAAAGTTGGAACTTATGGAATGGGGCTAATACAGTAGCCTAACCATGACAATTGTTTTTCTTATGCAAAGTTATACAGACTGAAACTTAGTGGTAAAACTTAAAATCGGTGACACTGAGCTTCATTCAATACTTGTTTCCAGGGATCAACAGGGAGGCAAAAGAGAAGTGTTTGTCAGTTTGAAGGAGGTTTAAACTTTGAAAACCTTCCTGTGGTCGTTTAGCTAAGCCCAGAGCCTTCTGGGTAACATTGTAAAAGGAAATCAATCTTCAGTTTTGTGATTGGGTTTATTGGTGATATTGTAGTTGGACTGCTAATCCAGAGACCCAGGTAAATGCTTTGGGGACCTGGGTTCGAATCCCACCACAGCGAATGGTGGAATTTGAAAGCAATAAAAAAAAAAAAAAAAATCTGGAATTAAAAGTCTAATGATGACCATGAAACCATTGCTAATTGTTGTAAAAACCCATCTGGTTCACTAATGTCCTTTAGAGAAGGAAACCTGCCATCCTTACCTGGTCTGGCCTACATGTGACTCCAGACTCTCAGCAATGTGGTTGACTTGTAAATGCCCCCTGAACAAGGGCAATTAGGAATGGGTAGTAAGCGCTGGCCTAACCAGCGACGCTCACATCCCATGGACAAAAAATAAAAATAAAATTTGGAAATGATATGGGAAAGTAGCATAGGAAAAATGCACTTTACCAGTTGTGCAATGATTCTGACCTTTTTAAATCAAGCATTATGATAACTAGCGTAGCGTTTATAGCAGTATTTTTGTTTATTTTCATTATAACACTAGCAATGACTGCATCCCTTTTATTGGTGTTTCTTTGCTAATGTAGTCTTAAAGCAAAAGAACAGCTAATTATTTGTGAAGGGTTGGCTGAAACACTTCCTATTCCTTATTCTAAGAGAGGAGGGAAATAACCTGTATATTGAATTTACTTATTTAAATTATTATATTCAAGGAATATTGCTGGAATTCCATCTGGAATTTGCAGCTGGACATTGAGAAATATAATGAAATAGCTTGTTTTTGTTCTGAAAAAGTAGTAAATGACTGAATATTTCTTCAAAATGTGATTTTTCAGGTGATAAAGGAAACGTTGTAGTATCTGGAAGACCATCTGGAAACTTTGATTTGTCCTGCAAACACAAAACTGAAAATCGATTGCAAAAGAGTGAAGGTCGGATCAGCAAGGCTGCTGTAGAACAAACAAAGACAAAAAATGCAGAAAATATGTCTGCAAGTGAATCCCTCATGCTTAAATCAGATACTGCCAAATTGCGATCAGACTCTCATAGTAGATCCCTTTCTCCAAATCATAACACATTACAGTCACTAAAAACAGATGAGAAGACTACAGCTGGACTGAGAGCAGAGTCACCAACACCAGGGTCACGATCAACATTGTCAAAGCAGAAGCTATCATCTGGGAAAGGCAGTCCATCAAGTCCTAATTCTCCAAGGCCATCTTCTCCTCTTGAGAGGAACTTAATTCATAAAGCCAACACGGCGGCAAAAATTAGGTTGGATCCGCCACGAGAGAGATCGAAATCTGACTCGTATACTTTGGACCCTGATACAGTTCGTAAGAAAAAGGTTCCTCTAATGGAGCCTTTGCGAGGGCGGTCAACTTCACCTAAACCAAAAGTACTACCCAAGGAGGCAAAAACTGCCACCAGCACAGAGAACAGAACACCTTCTCCCCAGGTAGTGCAAGAAAATCTCCATAGTGAGATAGTTGCGATTTGTACGTCTAGTACTCTAACAACAACCAGTAATTCAGATGCAGTCTCTGAAAAAATAGCTGAAATGCAAAACCCTGATGACTCTTCTCCAAAGGTACATTTCAGCATTGGAAAGGCCCCACCCAAAGAAGAACAAGAAACTAGATCATCCCCTAAGATGAGTCGTAAGAATACTGGCAGACACACTAGACCCAAGAAGGAAAAAATGGGAACCATTTTCAAGGACGAGAGTAATTCATCTTTTGAGCCACCAAAACAAGCAATGTCTCCTTCTGTTGCAGAATGTGCCCGTGCAGTATTTGCAGCTTTCCTATGGCATGAAGGGGTTGTCCACGATGCAATGGCATGTTCATCATTCTTGAAGTTCAATCCTGACCTCAGTAAAGAATATGCACCAATGAGAAGCAGCCTTCACAGCCAGCAAGGCATCGAAGAAAGAGAGACCAAGCTAAAGAATAGGCATTCATTGGAAATATCATCTGCTTTAAATATGTTCAATATTTCTCCTCATGGTCCAGACATATCTAAAATGGGCAGCATTAATAAAAATAAGGTACTCTCAATGCTGAAAGAACCCCCACTACCTGAGAAAAATGAAGATGGAAAAGCAGATTCAACAGCCTATGATACTTTGAGCCATCATTCTGTGAAGAGTAGGTCGTCTTTGCCTCTTACTTTGCAGCACCTTGTTGCCTTTTGGGAAGATATCTCAATGGCAACCATAAAAGCAGCCACTCAGAACATGATCTTTCCCAGCCCTGGTTCAAGTGCTATACTGAAGAAAAAAGAGAATGAAAAAGATAACAAAAAGAGTAAGAAAGAAAAGAAGAAAAAAGACAAAGCAGAGGCAAGACCCAGAGGAAATCTTTTTGGAGAAATGGCACAGCTCGCAATGGGAGGCCCTGAGAAAGACACTATATGTGAGCTTTGTGGTGAATCTCATCAATATCCTGTAACATATCACATGAGACAAGTTCATCCAGGTAACTAACTTATTTGTTATTCAATCCAGTTAAAAAGATCGTATGTATCTTCAGCTTAAGTAAGTTTGCTTTTACTTATCTTCACAGTGTAGCCACATTAATACATCTTGGTTTTTGGGATCAATTCAAAATGCTGCTGAATTTTAAATGAGTAAAAATGGCAAACTCGTCCAATTTGTGTGTAACACTTGATCAGTTGTCAATAAGATTGATTCATTCAGAGTGTAACTGCTTGAGCTTCACGACCGCAATTTTAGGATGCTCGGCCTGAACCTTAACCTTAAATTCAACAGGAACTCGTAATTGTATTTCTTATTTTCAGCTGGCTTTATTTCTGGCTGCTCTGCATTCTTGCCTCCTGAAGGTACTGATTCTTGATGACATATACTTCCACCGATGCAGTCAGCCCTCTTAGTAACTCAAGAAAGCAATGGACATTGGAGCCTTGATTTTAACCAACCAACGGGCTGGAGAGGGTTGGGGGGTGGGTGGTGGTAAGAATCGGGCAACCCAACCCCATGCCTGCCCCCTTTATAAATTTTGAAATACAGAAATCACTCCCCCAAAAGGGGAGATGGGGGGCGGGGGGGGTGCTAATTAACTTATTAAAGTCATAGCACTGACTTAACAGTGTGTGTGGAGTAGGCCCAAACTGCAGAAATGCTGGCAGCTGAACCAAGCGCTTGCTCTTCAAGGTAAGTGACTTGTTAACCAGGAGGCGCAGGATTGCTTTCCCCCCAGCCCCTCAGTAAAACCTTGGCCTACCCCAGCTCCGATTTTCAACCTTACCAAAGGCAAACCTTACCGCCCAACCACTCCATTTGCCAGTGACAGAGATTGTCCCTATCGGTTCCTGGCTACAACCTTCTGCCGTTAATGTTCTTTTTCATCCGCTGATCAGGCGATCCTACAATATACAATGAGCCTATTAATGTCGGCAAGGCTTCTGGCTTCCAAGCCTTGCTTGCGTTCCTTGGGTGATCCAGGCCTCCCTGAACTCCCATTACCCTAGGAACCTGAGTGTCAGTGAACTTTTCAACCATGTAAGAGAGAGCATCACAGAAAAGCCTGATCTTACTTTCATCTGACATCCATAGATGATCAGGTTTTGCTGAAAAGCAATTTGGAGTAGGAATCGTTGGCAACTTTCCCTCCTGTCCATAAAACCTTTCAGCAATTCAATCACTCAGTAGTGATCCCATTGCATTTGTGGCTCAAATTTGGACATTGAACATAAACCAGGGTTTGCATTTCCTTTGAAATTTACTTAAAACTTCCATGGTAGAAGGAAGCCATTTGGCCCATTGTGCCGTGCCAACTGTTCTTGCTGGTAATAGTAGCAATGATTTGCCTAAGGGCAGGTGCTGTTCTCATTTCTTCACACCTCATGGCCCTGCCCCTTCAACTCTTTTTAGTTGCTCAGGAGCCTCCCATTTTCAATTTCATTCTCTTTCTTCCTCTTGGTCTACATTCCTCTAATTTTCCTTCAATCACTTCCTTCCACAAGTTCTCATGCTTTAGAATATAACCTTTTTCTTCTTTTCTTGATGATATTCACTAAAGGGACCAAATATATCGTTACTAATGTTGCTGAATACGCAAAGATAGGTAGGAAAGTGAGGGGGACATACGGATTCTGCAAAAGAACATAGGTTAAGCAAGTGGCCAAAAATTTGTATAATGTAGGAAAATGTGAGCGTGTCTACTTTGGCAGGAAGAATAGAAAAGCAGCATATTATTTAAATGGAGAGAGATTGCTGAACTCTGAGGCACAGATGGAACTGGGTGCCGTGGTACGTGAGTCAGGAAAAGTTAGTATTCAGGTACCACCAAGTGATGAGGAAGGCAAATGTTGTTTATTGCAAGGGCAGTGGAATATAAAAGTAGGAATGTTTTGCTACAGTTGTACAGATGTGGTGAGACCACATCTAGGGTACTGTGTACAGTTTTGGTCTCCCTATTTAAGATGGGATATAAATGCGTTAGAACCAGTTCAGAGAAAGCTCACTGGATCGATACCTGGGATTGGGGGGCGTGGGGGGTTTGCAGGTGGTTATCTTATGAGGAAAGGTTGGATAGGCTGGGTCTGTATCCACGGGAGTTTAGAAAATTGAGAGGTGATCTTATTGAAACATATAAGATCCTGAGGGGACTTGACAGGCTGGATGCTGGAAGGATGTTTTCGCCTTACGGGAGAGACTAGAACTAGGGGACGCAGTTTAAAAATAAGAGGCCTCCCATTTAGGACAGAGATGCGAAGAAATTTTTGAGAATCGTGAACCTTTGGAACACTCCTCCCCAGACAGCAGTGAAAGCAGCGTCACTGAATACTTTTAAGGCAGAGGAAGATAGATACTTGACTAACAAGGGAGTCAAAGGTTATCAGGGGTAGACGCAACATGGAGTTGGGGTCACAATCGGATCAACCAAGATCTTATTGAATGGTGGAACAGGATCGAGGGGCTGAATGGCCTACTCCTCCTAACTCGTATATTCGTGTGTACAATCTTTCCTCCCCCACCGTCCTGAGAACTTCTTCATTGACCTTGTGTTCTCTCCAACTGACCCGCTCCATCCCCCTCCAAAACCACATTTTACAACTTTCTAATCTTTGGGTGTCCACTTTTCTCAAGGTCCAAATTTCAACTCTTGTGAAACAAGATACTTTAAATCTCAGTTTTGATAATTCTTTTCTTAAGATATCTACTCGTTCTTAAACTGAGCAATCCTTTGTTTCGAGAATGCATTATTTGCCATTGCTATTCTAGCTCTGATCAGTGAAGCACTGCAGGGTTGTGTTTTTTTGAGACGAATAATGAAAATATCCTAGACAAGTCACACGACCAATGAAGCGGTGCTAGTAAAATCTGAGATCAAAAGAACTCTGCTGACCAAGATCAGGAAGAGATAGTTGGAATTTCTTGGGCATGTAATAAGTCATGATTTAGAAAGCCTGATGCTGATGCGAAAGATCAATGGCAAAAGAGATGGAGGTCGACAAAGAATGACCTTTTTTAAAGAGTCTCGCAAACTCGTTGAATCTAACGCCAGTGTAGGTGACCCACACCTCCAGAACAAGATTAACATGGAGACCCATGGTTGCCAACAGCCTCTCAGGAAATGGTCCCTGAAGAGTGAGAGTAAACATCTTTCGACAAAATGTTTCCCTGGCACTTAAATTGTGATACCTGTTGCAGCTATTGACCATTTATTTTGACCTTTCACACCATTATTTCTTCCAATCTTCATAACCTTAATCTTTTTTTACATTAATTTTCATTACATAATTTTCACCACTCATTGATTCTGTCTATTAGTATTTGCAGATCTTCTGCACTACAGACGAGTAGCCACGAGAGCCTGGCCCTCCTCAAATCTCACTATCTTCACCAATTGACCGCCTACTATGACACTTTTCTGCGCTTCATCTAGTGCTTCTTTTATCATGGCTTCCGCATTGATGTTAAGGAGCTTCTGTTGATAGAAGACAGCCTTGCCTCACCCCACGTCTGGTTATACCAGGTTCAGTTTCACCAAAAACTGTCCTGGTTGTAGCACTGCGTGCCCATGTACAGAGCAACATCATTCTTTTATCTCTCCAATCATCTCTGATCCTCTCCAGTACTTTAATCAGTTTTTGTCAGTTCATCCGGCTGAAAACTTTTTCATAATCCCCAAAGCAGGTATGCACTACTTGCTGGTATTTTATGCTTCTTTGGCTTAACACTCTGATCACTGCTGTTGCCTGTCTAGTTCCACAACCACTGGGGGAGGTGGTGAGTTAGTGGTATTGTCACTGGACTGGTATTCTAGTGACCCAGGGTAATTATCTGGCGACCCGGGTTTGAATCTCACTATGGCAGGTAATGAAATTTGAATTCAATAAAAATCTGGAATTAAAATTCTGATGAACATGAAACTATTGTCAATTGATGTAAAAACCCATCTGGTTCACTAATGTCCTTTAGGGAAGGAAATCTGCTGCCCTTAACTGGTCTGGCCTACATGTGATTCCAGACCCACAGCAATGTGGTTGACTCTTAAATGCCCTCTGAGCAAGGGCAATCAGGGATGAGAAGTAAATGCTGGCCTAGCCAGCCATGCCCACATCCCATGAACAAATGAAACAAAAATTCCAAAAGCGGAATTGATCACAGCTGCTGTATTGTTTGCTTTGGCTTCCAATTTATTTGCTACACTCTAACATTACCTTAGATGCACATATTATCAAATTTATGGCACAAAGCTCTTCGCATTTGGTAGTATTTGCTCTTTTCTCCAGTGGGACCCATTGTGCTCCTCAAAACATCTTTACAGCCATTCTCCCTTATGCCCTTACACAAATAATCAATTCTCGCATTGCCTTCTCTCCAGGTCCTTTTACGTTTCTGCAGGGATTTGATCACATTCGTCTGCTTCTCCTCCCTTCAGTTCTTTTGTAGCTCTAAATATTTCACACTTCAGAAGACCAAGTCCTAAATCACCCTGTGAAATGTTATCTTCTTTCTCTCATCCTCGATCTGTTGACTTGTAATCTTTGTCATATATGCCTTTGATGTATTCCTTCTATCTATTCTTTACTCCCTCCAATTCTGTAAGCGGCATACCATCTCTACTATCCGTTCCTCTTTGTGTTTGCCTATCCCTCCTCCCTCAAAGAATTCCTTCATTCCCTCATAGAGAGTGTCCATTCTTCCTTTGGAGGAGGCATTCACTTAATTTCACTTCCCTGTTCTTTCCCCATAAGTCTGTATATTTTTCCCCTTCAAGTATTTATCCAATTCTCTTTTTGAATGTCATGATTGTATCTCTTCCATCAGCCTTTCAGGTAGTACATTCTAAACAACTTGCTGAGTTTATTTTTAAAAATGTTTTTTCTGCAACTCAGGCTCTATTGTCAATCACCTTAATTCTGTCTCTATCTTTCTGAAACTATCTTCAACCACCGAAGCCATACAGGGTCTGCCCCTGGCGCTTTAGGGCGTAGACCACATCCATGGCCGTCACCGTCTTGCGCTTGGCGTGTTCAGTGTAGGTGACCGAGTCCCTGATAACATTTTCCAAGAAAACCTTCAGGACTCCGCGAACCTCCTCGTATATGAGACCGGAGATGCGCTTGACGCCCCCGCAGCAGGCCAGGCGCCAGATGGCCGGCTTCGTGATACCCTGGATATTATCGCGAAGGACTTTACGGTGCCGCTTGGCTCCACCTTTGCCCAGCCCCTTACCACCTTTCCCTCTACCCGACATGATCTACAACCACTGACAGACAAGCCTTAATTCTGTCTCTGGTTACCAATCATTCTGCCACTGGAAGCAGCTCCTCTTCACCCACTCTATTAAAACTATTCTTGATTTAGAACATCTGTCAAATCGTTTAGTAATCTTCTCTGCTCTAAGGGAAATCCCAACTTCTCCAATCTCTCCTCATAACTGAAGCCCTCATCCCTGGTACCATTTTAGTGAATCTCCTCTCACCTTTTTTCAAGGCTTTGTGCCCAGCATTGAACATATTGCTACAACTGAAGCTTAACCACTATTTTAAAAAGAAAAAATTGCATTTATATCGTGCTTTTCACGACCATCAAGGACACCTCAAAGCTTTTTACAGCCAATGAACTGTAATCACTGTTGAGCAAGCTCCCACAAAAAGCAATGTGATAATGACCAAATAATCTGTTTTGATGATGTTGACTGATGGGTAAATACTGGCCACAACACTGGGAACAGCTCCCCTGCTTTTCCTCAAAATTGCGCCATGGAATCTTTTACATCCACCTGAGCAGGCAGATGGAACCTTGGTTTAATGTCTCATCTGAAAGGTGACACCTCCAACAGATGACATCTCCAATAGTGCAGCACTCCCTTAGTACTGCACTGGTTGTCCGCCTTGATTTTTGTGAGAATGACTACCCTGCTTTTGTACTTAATGAAATCAAAGATCCCACGATTTGTTTTAACAGCCTTCCCAACTTGCTCTGCTACCTTCAAAGATTTCTGTACATGCAGCCCCAGGGCTCTCTGTTCCTGCACTGCCTTTAAAATTATATGATTTAGCTCATATTGCTTTTCCTTATTCTTCCAACAAAAATGTATCCCTTCACACATCAATGTTAAATCTTATCTGCCATGTGCCTTGCCCATTTCACCAGTCTGTGTCCTCCTGATGTCTGTTACTATCTGTCTTGTGATTATCACTAATTCTATAGAGATAGTTTAATTGTCATTAAATTTGATATCCAAAGAATATGAAGTTAATCAACTTTTTGTTAGATCTTTAAGAACTGTACTGAAGATTATCTGTTTTCTTTTGCTAAAGGTTGTGGTCGCTATGCTGGAGGACAGGGTTATAATAGCATTGGTCACTTCTGTGGTGGTTGGGCAGGGAACTGTGGTGATGGAGGTGTTGGAGGAAGCACCTGGTATCTTGTATGTGATCGCTGCCGAGAAAAATACCTCCGGGAGAAACAAGCTGCAGCTCGTGAAAAGGTACGTATTCCTCTGGATATGCATTAAAATTAATTCCTATACCTTGTAAAGGCAATCTGAGCAGCACACTGCAGAAAAACATCGCACTGTGTTACTTCAGATTGCATAGCTTGAGTCCTACGTGGATTGATTCTCAATTCAGGGGTGGAATTGTCCTAAATGTTGTTTTTGGTGAGGGATGTTATTGGAGCGTTACGGAACATTGTAAGCCTGTGATTTTCGGGCACTCCTATCTCACTAATTGCACTGTTTCTGAGCAAATTTATGAATGTGTGCGATTTTGTATCTGTCATAATAAATTTAAGAAGCGTTGTGCTCAACAGGTTACTCTTCATATGGCTTAAGATCAATTTCCTAACAGCTACAAATCTTTAAACCTGTCTTAGTTGTGGAAGTGATTTCCCTGCAAGGATATATTCTATAAAGATCTGTCTCTGCTCTGGCTTTCAATATTCGAAGTGGAATGTTTTCTTTCATAGGCATTCAAGTCAGCCCTAGGAAAGCTAGACTTCAGAGTAAAACAATATTGACTTTACCTCAGCAACAGACCTTAAACCCAACCTCACGAGCACTCAGCAGAATTAACAGTATGCATTTTTCCCATGTATTAACTATTCTTTTTTGAGTGAACTTGGCACGTTAACGTCAGTTTATGGTAGATAAAGAACTGGTTTGAGCTTGTGAAATTTCATGTGGGACTCTTGCGAGCAACTGAGAAACAAGACTTTCATTCCATTGGTCAGGGCTACAACTAGCTCCCAGTGGTAAAAGTGTATTGTGCTCCCAAACCAACCCCTTCTCTAATATTCCCATCTAGTTAATCAAAATAATAAATAATAGAATATAACGCCTTCATCACCAGGAGCTTAAATGTTAACCAAAAATGAAAGTATTTACAGTTTGACAGTATTCTATTTAGCTATGAGTGCCAACACAACTAGTGTTAGTCAAAATTCTCCTCAGTAATGTTCAGACAAGAAACACTTGGGACACTTATATGCTGTAAGATCATGCTAACGGTTTAGGAAGTGCCATGCAACTCAAAAGTTAAAAGAATGAATTCCATTAATGATGAACAATTCAAGTTTAGGTGTAATTGGTATATGTTTTGTTGAGAACCCCACTTTGGCACATACAGTAATTTGTCCCAGGAAAAAGAGTGAAGCAACTTAGTACACGTTCTGTAAAACTAAAATGCGCGCTTGGTGTTTGAGCTTATTATCTATTTTTCACAATTTCCTGATGCACTGTATAAATATATGACCAAATTGAAATACTGCATGTGGAAGTGAAGAATGAAGTTGTATTTTTGGTACACTGGTGATTTTATTTCCAAGCACATCATATTTCAGTGCCACGTTGTGGCACTGCAATGAAAATAATCCAAAAGCTAGCACTATCCAAATCATTAGAAGCAGTTTGAAGAAAAGCTAGTGCTGTGCCCTTTATTGCCAATAAATGCTAACTGCTCTTAGGTGAACTCTGCTGTCTGATTTGAAGTATGCACCTGGCAGAACATCAGTTGTTTGGAACCTTTCACTTTCAGATGTAAAATGTAGATGCATCTATTATCATTCTTCTTTAACTTTGATCAGAACCTAAATAAATAAAACACCCAGATTCCTTGGAGAAAATTTGGAGAAAAGGCACTCTATCAATGTTAGTGCTTTTCTTTTTCAGGTTAAACAAGCTAGAAAAAAGCCAGTGCAAGTGAAGACACCACGAGCCTTGCCCTCTATGGAAGCTCATCAAGTGATTAAAGCAAACGCTATGTTCTTGCTCTCGCTGAGCAGTGCAGCAGAACCAAATATTCTTTGTTACCATACCCCAAGGCCTTTTCATTCACATCTTCCAAGTCTGAAAGAGGGCATCTCTGATGAGATACCCAGTAAATATCCATGCCTTTATCTACAGACCCTTGCAAGGTACAGTATAATAGATTTGCTCAGCAATGACAATGGTTTCTATACAGTAAAAATCAGCTAATGGGCAGGATGGTATACTATTGTACAAAAACAAACTAAACCGTTACATTTGTATTACAAAATGACTTGATATAACTTACTATCGTACCAGTTCAGATTAGTTAGTAGCACTTGTGTCCCTGAGTCAGAAATGTGTGTATAAGACATGAGGTGCGTGTGCACAATCTAGGTCAACACTTCAGGACAGTACTGAAGTCAAACTATTTTGTCTGGGGTGAAATGTTAAATTGAAGTGCCATATACCTGTTGAGTTGTGTATTAAAAATGTCATGGTACTAACTAAAGAATGCTTATCTCTCAACTATCATCACCCAAAACAAATTAATTAACCATTTAACTCGCCGTTTGGGGAACTATTCTGGTGAAGAACAGCTTCTATATATCCTTGCATTTGGAAGCTGTAAGGTGATGGGGTGTCCATTTAAATCACGTGAACTGAGCTGCTAAAGTACCTTGCTATTGACCTGCAGCTTTTCTTTTGATTATTTTTATGCCTTTGGCTTTCCTCCTGTTGCAGTATATTGCAGACAAATGTAGCCCCACACCTCTGCCATTTCACCCCGTTGACAGGTTGGTGTTTGGCATTGAGCATCATCCACTGTTGGGCCATCAAAACTGAACCTGAACCAGCAAGTCTGGTCAGGAGGAAATAGAATTTGTTGGAGGTAGGAGAGGAAGAAAGATTACCCTTTTGTATATTGCATTGGCTTCATCATGCAAATTTTAATTTCCCCCTCAGAATCTTTGACACCCCCAACCCTTCACCCTGTCAGATTTCGCAAATAACTTGGTTATATTCACACAAGGCAAAGGAGCAATTTTTCTAAAAGTAAGAAAAACTTTAGAATTTAGTAATACAGTAGTGAAAATAAAATTATTCAAGCAGCACATGGGTGAAAATATACCAGTGCAATAATTCATCTATATTGCTTTGGTAAAGTGTAACCCTAAAATAATGGACTCGTGCAGGGCAGCTCACAGTGCACCCCGTTAAAGGGACTTTTTCCAGTACCCATCAGCTCAAAGAATTTGCAGCATAACTTGCCGGAAGAGTAAGCTAATAATGTGAGGGCAATGAGGGGCACCTTAGTGAATAGTGGGCCAACAGCCTATCCCCTTAACCAATGACCCAGATTTACTGGGGTTTTTGACAGGGAATTGGCAGCATCTGCCATCATTATTCCTTTGAGTCTGACTGCACTTCAGGATTCAGCGCAAGCACAGAAAAATGTAATCCTGAAGTTGTGTCTTTCATTTACTGTTTGGTTAGAGGCTGTGCTGTTTCAGCATCTGACTTGACCACATTTAATGATCCAATCCATTAAACAACGCTACAATCAATTGCACAGCAGGAAAGTTGAAGCTGTTGCTACAAGGAGAGCCAGATCTCTGAGTGAAGCTTTCTTGAAGTCAGCGGCAAGTGCCCTTGCTTTGCCACTGACTGCAAAATCTGGGTCAATAGGATTTAAAGATTGAGTGAAACAGAACTGGCAGAAACGGAGGGTTATTTAGAATTGATGAATTAGAGACAACATAGGTACAGAGAAGGAAAGAAAGATTGGGTTATAAGAGAGAAAAAAAAGACATTGGAAAACTAAAGAAAAGGTTTAAGGTTTTACATTTTTAAAACCTCTGACAGCAATCTATTATGTGCAATTATGATATTCAGTTTAAATTCTTCCCTTTCTGAATCAGAAAGATTGACTGACGTTGCATATTAACAATCAGTACGTTGTTTAAAAGGTATTTGGCACTGTTAAGTTCCAGCTCTAACTTTCCGTGGTGAGTTTAAAGGCGTGTATATCCAACAAGTTCCTAAAAATAACACTGGAGCTACAGGCAGGATGCCATTTGTGCAAAGCATACAGTGGCATTGTGTAAATCGGTGAGCATGGTCTGGCAATTGGCATCTCAACACATATCTTTCAATACCCTAGATTTACTGTTCAATTTCTAGACCAATGACACCGTGCATTGTTAACATGGTTTTTCCAACAAGATCCCAACCAATGTTTTTTTTTCCCAACTGGCCAAAAACAAAGCCTTGGGGAATCCAATTACTTGCAAATATTTCTTTTAGTAGTGCGGAATTTGAGCATTGCTGAAAAAAGGGATGTCAAAGCTTTTCGTCTAGAACTCAGCACACGTCGCAAGAACATCAATAGAAGGGGAAAACAACACTGTATACACTGTATGAGAAGAGAGTGCTGATTGGTTTTCAAGTAGGTTTTCAAGTTCTGATTGGTAGAGGCGTTGCCATGGAGAATGCACCAATTGATGGTGACTGACAGTTAACTGTCAAGCATTGTTTGAAATTTAAATCCAAAACTGGCGGATTGTATCAAACAGCATATTGCAGCCATTGTTTGCAATGAGCAAGGCACAGACCGTACCCAACCAGTCCGTGCTTGCAAAGCTCAAAATAGTGTCCAACATAGATGTGATTCTGCGATCAGACTAAATTTGCCAAATAATTCTGTGTGCTAAGAATTACGCTGATAACCAATTTAAGATTGTCAGCCTGGTTTGCAGTGTGGCACATTTGCATGTACTGGAAGCTACATATGTTAATACACAGGGCCCTGTTCTTTGCAGACAGAGCAATGTACAGACATTGTGCCTGTTTCAGCGAAACAAAATAAGTGACAGCCATTCGCTGACTCATTCCTCAGGACAATGCCTTGACCAATCATGGTCAAGCTGCCTGGTTTAAACTTGAAACAATGCTTGACAGTTAACTGTCAGTCACCATTAATTGGTGCGTTCTCCATGGCAGCGCCTCTACCAATCAGAGTCCACTTGCCAAACAATCAGCGCACACTTCTCATACAGTATACATTGTTGTTTTCCCCTTATTATTAAGGCAAAAAGCTTCGACAGTCTCTTTTTTTTTCAGCAGTACTCAAATATTTCTTTCTTAAATGTGTAATGAAATACTTGTTCAGTAAAGATCTGATTTCCTTTGATATTGAGCTCAGTTGTTCGCTATCAACTTGGAGTGGGAGTACTGGCAGCAGAAAATTGGTGGAATTATGGCCAGCATCCCATACCATCGCCTTGCTCCTGAATGGATTCCCACCTTTACCTGGAAAATCCATCTTGTGCTGTGCCTTCCCACTTGAACTAAATTCATTTCATTTGAATTCAATTAAGACTCTCCTGAGTAAATTTGTCCCTACCTTAGTTCACGTACAAGAAGTACCTTTAACGAAAATAGGTTGTACTTGGTGGATTGAGATGGGGAAACAAATTACAAGGTTTCCAGGTGTGATGGCAAGATGTTGGAGACCAGCAGCCAGGAGGAATGGATCAGTAACAAGGAGAAACCTGATGCAAGGTAAACATACCTGCCTAAGTAATCGGCTAGTTTAGAAGACTGTGGCAGGAGGTTTGCCTCACAGCAGCTAATCAAAACAAAAGGCCAACTTCTGAAAGATAAAAAATAGATATTATTAGTTACTGACAACAGAATTGGAATGGCACTCTAGCTGTTTCAGCAGATATGCACCCCTGGAGAAAGTCACTAAATGATTTCTCTCCACCCAGCTCAGTAGCCCAAAGAGACTGAGGTCTATTGCCTTGCTGGTTAAGAGCATCTCGGCACACACCAGAGATAAAACCTAGGACCTTGCTGGCCTGCATGATTCAGAACCACACCAAATCCTCAATTTTTCCACCATAACATTGATCTTTTTGTTTGCATTTTTTAAATAAGGAAATTCCGATTCAGAGAATTGATTAGGATTGAGTTTCATTCGTGAAATCACATTGATTTTTAAAATATTAAACCATCTTTCCTTGCAATCCTCTTTTCTAATTTGGTTTGACATACATAGACTTTTGAATAGGTATTACCTGGTGGAAAACTTTTGCTGCTACAACTTAATTGTGATGCATAATTGTGAAACTCTGCTTAATAGACAGCATTCAGAGAACTTTACCAGCTACCATGATGATCACCTGTTCCAAGATGAAATGAGATACCTTCGTTCCACCTCTGTACCGGCGCCATACATATCCGTCACACCAGATGCCTGCCCTCATGTATTTGATGAGCCAGAAACCAACCTGAAATCAATGCCTCCTAGGTACTTCCATAACACAATTGTTTATTGATAGCATGTAATATTAGAGACGGAAGCTAATAACCCCTTTTTTAACGAGCCTGTATAATGGTGCATTGTATCTGTTTTTACAGTCTTGAAACAAGCCCTATAATGGAAAATGATACAACAAAACGTAGTGTCTTCCAACGTTCATACTCAGTTGTTGCTTCAGAATATGACAAACAGCACTCTACATCACCTGCCCGTGTGAAGGCTATTCCCAGGCGAAGAGTTAACAGTGGTGATGCAGGTGAGAAGTTTCACTGGCTACGATTGTGATGACGTATAACATTGTTTTCTCCAATATTTTAATTTTATTTCTTTTTTTGAGTCTCAAAAACACACAAAGTCATATCAAACCACAGTGTGGCTATTAACATCTTAGAGACAAGCTAACATCCACAATATGAAATAAAAACAGGAAACGCTGCAAATACTCAGTTTATGGAAGCATCTGTGGAGAGAGACAAAGTTAATGTTTCAGGCCTATAAGCTTTCATCAGAACTGGGAAAAGTAAAAAAATGTAACAGGTTTTGAGCAAGGGCTGGGTGGGACAAGGACAAAAGGAAGGTCTGTGATAGGATGGAGGACAGGAGAGATTGAATGACTAAAGAGTTTGTCTTCCAGGGCTAAAGAGAATGATGCTAGGGCAAGAAAAGAAACAAAAGTTGTGCCTAGAGTAGTATGTTATTACTACTGCAAGCAAAAAATAAGAAAAACGGAAACATGCGAAGTAAAGGAAACAAAATGGGCATCAAGATTATGGTCTGAAATAGTTGAACTCAGTGTTGAGTCCTGAAGGCTGTAAAGTACCTGATCGAAAGATATGGTTCTGTTCCTCAAGCTTGCATTGGGCTTCACTGGAACAGAGCAATAGGCAGAGGACAGAAATGTAAGCATGAGAGCAAGGTGACAAATTAAAATGGCAGGCCACCAGAAGCTCAGAGTCATGCTTGCAGACTGAGATGAGGTGTACAGCAAAGCAGTCACCCAACCTGTGTTTGGTTTCCCCAGTGCAGAGGTGGCTGCCTTGTGTGCAGAGAATACTGTCTACTAAATTGAAAGTGCATGTAAATCTCTGATTCACCTTTAAATAGTGTTTGAGACCTTGGATGGTGAGGAAAGTGAAGTTAGGGCAGGTGTTACATCACCACAATCTGAAAAGCAATTATTGACTCGATTTGGTGCCAAAATAATAATAGTGCTTGCTGTTATTGATGTGCAAACGCCACAGCAATTTTAGGCAAGGGTAGATGCAGAAAAATTGAAAACTGGTGTCAGAAATGTGCTGCTGTGCTTCAATTGCATCCATGTGAAGACATTGTACTTGCATGATAGGTACAAACCAAACTCACCAGAAAAAGTTAAGTCTTGTCTATTTCAGTCTAAGTACCCTTTTAACAATGTGATGTGTTAAATACAGCCAGTCAACACCGCTGGCAGTGAAAATTAACCATTACAACTGTGAAGACTCATTATGTTAGGTTTCAATTATTGTTGGAGATTTTTGTTTGTTGTTTCTCCCTGATTTCTCAAAGCCATCTGTCTTATAGCCTCTTTCTGTACCTGATTTGACACTGAATTCATCAAAATAACTACATTTCTTTCTTAGCCCTTGCTCTGTTAATTTCACAGTCCTTCAATCTGATTGGTCAAGGAACTATACAGTTGCTTGCTCTATTCAATCAATTTTCCGTCTTGCCCTTCCAGCAACTTGCAGGGATTAAATGGGTATGGGAAACTCAAAAGAATAGTGGGTGCCAGTCGCTGACCCATTGGAACAAATCTGGGTTGTTGTATGTAATTGCTTTTGTAGGGATACTGTAGAAAATTATGATGTCTTTTGGCCTTAAAGATGGGATCATCAAGCAATTCTTTGCTAGTGGTTTAACCAGAATACTTAACCTGTGGGTTCAAATTGTAGAAATGCATAAGTAACTACCCTTCCCTGCTGAATTTCTTTTTGTAGTTTCCCTTCTCCCTCAGTACGAGAATTTCTTTTTTGATTCTTTGTGTCTCTTTCACAGCTGCTTCTGAAGAAAAGTTGGGCTGTTCTTGAATTTGGAAGGCATAAGCATGGCTAGCATAATTTGAACTCTCTGGTGTGTTTCAATTGATGCACAACTATTTCAGGCTGGTCTAATATGCTTAAGGCAGAACCCCCTTTTATGACCTGTTCTTAATTTATAAAAAAAAAATTCTATGAATTGGTCTACTTTTTAAATTGGGAGTACATCTTAAAAGTAAAAGTCAGATTAACCCAACCAATTTGATTATGTAACCACATTTCTAACATCTCTGTAACCTCCCGATCTATGTAATCTTCCTCCAGCCCCACAGCCCTCTGAAATATATGTACTCATCCAATTCTGGCCTCTTGAGCATCCCTGATTTTAATCACTCCATTTTTGGCTGCGCCTTCAGCTGCCTAGGCCCTAAACCCCACCCAACCCAGCACACATACCTCTCTGCTTCTCCTCTATCTCCTCAAAACCCACCTCTTTGACCAAGCTTTTGGTCATCTCGCCTAATGTCTCCTTATGTGGCTCAATGTCATATTTATAATGTTTATGTGCTTTGGATTACATTAAAGGTTATGTAAATATAAGTTGTATCTTAGCCCTACATAGATTGGAGAAAGGATTCACTATTATTCATCTTCAGTAACTTGTTTGGGTCGCTGTATGTGACAGTCAACATTTTTAATGTTATGAGCTCAGACAAATTTATTCATTCTTTATCTCATGCATGTGGAAATCAAAAATTGCAATTGTCAAAATCAAAAAGCTCATTTAAATGTGCTAAAGGTTTTACCAAAAGCTGCATGACAATAGGACGAAAAAGAAATGTGAAGAATAAGTGCTATTAATATTCATAAATTGCAGTTTCCATGTTATCTTTCTGTGTCACCTCTCAGGGATCATTGCTGTGTTAGGCTAGTGGATTCCGCTTTTGGTGCAGAGAGTAGTAAGTCGACTAAAAGCTGACACTGGAGCTAGTATCAAGAACAAAAGAGAATGCTGCAATATCAGGAAGCAGTCAAGCAGCAAAGAGCTGCAAGAAGAGTGGAATACAGGAGAGATTTTTTTTTTAAACAGCCTTCAGTCAAGCAAGACGACCTACTGAAATAGAGTAGCATCAAGTGTTCAGTATTTCTTTATTACTCAAAATTGTGCTGTATTGTTGAAAATAGATGAAACCGATTGTAACAGATTCAATAGGAGGTTTCAAAGGAAAATAGAGCACACACTGGGCTAATTTGTACGGTTACAGGGAGAAGACTGACATGTAGGACTAAATTGGGCAGCTCTTTCAAAGAGCTGTCATAGTTATAATGTTTCCACGGTCCTGTATGTTCACCTAATGGAAAATAAAGCAGCTTAATAATTGTCATGAGGTAAGTTTGTGCATTTCCATGTAAGCTGCCAGTTAGAACCTTCAATTCTGATAGATTGTCCCAAACGTCCTGCTTAAATTTGCAGATATATGGAGCACCTGTCTATTTGCTACTTGAAAATGGATGCGCTATCAACTACAGCTGACAGGGTGTGGTGAATCTCCAAAACTGTTACTTCTGTTGGAATGGATGGAGGGAGCCTCTCCCAATCAGGGATTATACATGTGATTCAGTAAAACAAACAATATGTGATAGAGCTTTTAACTTTTATTGTCACAACTTTTCATTTATCTTCAAATGTTTTAGCTATTAAATGTTCTTATTTAGCAGAAGTGGGATCATCTCTTCTTCGGCATCCATCCCCTGAGCTGTCTCGCCTGATTTCGGCTCACAGTTCACTGCCCAAAGGAGAACGAAATTTCCAGTGGCCTGTCCTAGCATTCATCATACAGCACCATGATCTGGAAGGATTGGAAATGGCGATGAGACATGCTCTAAGGAAATCTGCTTGCAGAGTGTATGCAATGGAGGTCAGTACAATAATCAATGTGTATATTTTTTAGCAGCCAAAATATCTGCCTGGTGTTTATGCATTCAGTAGATAAAAATTTGAGAATGAACTACATTTATGATTAAGGCATTGAACTGGCTCTTTTTAATTTAATAAAGAGTTTTGAAATTTTGATGAACGAGTAAAGTTTATAAGTTTGGTGGCTGTTTTCAATTTAAACAGGCCTTCAACTGGCTCTTGTGCAGTGTAATTCAGACAACTGCTCTCCATGATATTCTCTGGCATTTTGTGGCATCGCTGACTCCTGCTCCGTTGGAATCTGAGGATGAAGAAGTTGATGATAACAAGGTGAACAAAGAGAATATAGAACAGGTTGGTTAAATGTTGCAGTCCCTTCGAATACTTGCCTCATCCTAAAGGAAATGATATTTGGGCTATCTGCATTATTAAACCGAGATGGTAAATTAAGAAATTAGACACGTTAGTATAGGCTTTTTGATGTTGGATGTTGGTGCATCTGGAATAAAGCAGAATTTTGGGCAGGAGGGAGCAAGAATGTGCCCAAAGAAATTGCTGCATTTTTGGCCTTTTGTGCATCTCTTAATGGAAATGCCTGCCCACAAATGGACATGGGAATGCAAGTGATGCCTTCCAGTCACTTCTCAAGGTGCCTGCTTTGGGTTCACCACTGGCGGGCTGTTTTGGGTTCCAAACAAAGAGCTTTCCTGTATAAAGCAAGTGTCGTTCATTGCCTAAATACTGTAAAGGGTTTTCACTGAGGCCTGTAAATGTGTTTTTTTTTGTGAGTATGTCTGTTCTACTCAAGTTGGTGTATCCTTGTTATATTTACAAAATGCTATCAACATCCTATTTGAGTCCTACCAGTATCTTCTATCATAAAGCTTTTCCCCTATGTGCCTCTTTGTGCTCTAATATGAGTTTTTAATTGTGCACTTATCTAGGTGATTCTCCCCCCCTCCCCGGCCTCCTGCCTGACATCAGTAATGGAGATGGTAGTCTTAGCCAGCGGGCAAGATTTTAAATCCTGTATTCTCTCTTCAGTTCCTGTCTCCTTTACGTTCCTGGATAAGGTGTAGTGCATCTCCAGTGGGCAATTACCATTAATGTGTAAATTAACTGACACTGGGAAACAGATGAGGGTCAGCAGCATATATATTATGCAGGCAAAAGTGCCCTCCCACCTTAGCTCCACCCATGTAAAGGCCTAGTGGAAAGCCTGCACTATTTTGTCTACTGCCATATGTTTTGATTACTGTGATCATTAGATCCTGTAGTCAAGTCAAAAAATAATTAAGGTCTATCTACAGTTAACATTATGGATAATTAACCATACACACCCTCCTGGCACATGTCTTTATTTGGTAACTGGGAAAATGGCTAATGTACAGTGACAGCATGATTTATTTCAGTCAGTGAAGCATATGTGGTAGAGTGCAGGGCTTTCTATGCACTATCATTGTGATTCCACTTATTACAACTGATACTCAACTCCACTCAACTACTACAATTATGATGCCTTTTATCACCAATTGCACTGATAACATGACCACCTCCATCTGCAATCTTATATATGGATCCTCTATCCCTGTAGAACTTTCACCTGCATTGAACACTTCATTCAAATCCTTCCCTTCCAAGGATATGATGATGCAAATATTATGAACAAAGTTGCTAAATTTGCAAGAGTCTTCAATGAAGGAGTCACTAATTGCCTTTTTTTGATGTAAAGCAGGAAAGAGACACTGGAGTGTGTGAGCACCCACTGTCTGACATCGTGATTGCTGGAGAAGCAGCTCATCCTTTACCCGAAACTTTCCACCGCCTGCTGCAAACTATTTCAGACCTGATGATGTCACTCCCCAGTGGCAGTTCACTGCAGCAGATGGCTCTGCGGTAGGTTGTTTCTCTTATATAAGCAGATAGAATAAATCCTACATACTGCAAAGTTATGAAGGGAGTGACATTGGATTATAAAATTTCAGCCTTCCAGGGATGGGATAGTAGTGGAGCAGTGATCAAGTTGGCAACATTTCATTAACCTACCAAAATTTTCTGGTTCTATGTTTCGAAGCACATACTTCAGTTTGTCTTTTGAGTATGCATTGAAGTTTACTTTGCTGTAAAATAGCTTCCTAAGCTGCATCAATAGGAAATTGTGAATAATTTTCATATGACTTGATAACCAATGATAACGACTAGATCTTGAGAAATAGTTGCCCATCCAGTGTACCTTTAAGAATAACATCCTTAAAGGAATGCTTCTCATTAAATCTTGTAATTTGTCTTACCTGCAAATATTCTGAGGATAAATTTCCATCATTGTACTTCATGGGACTATAGGTGACATAATGAAAAGTCTTGCCGAGCAGAAGGCCTTTGGTTAGATCTATGATCTTTGAGTTAGAACGCATTAGTTTGCACAGTGGTGGAAGTGCAACTGTTGGCCTCAGCTGTGCAGGCTGTGGAAGAGAAAATGAGCCAATATTCCATTCCTGTTTGCTGTCCAGTGAAAATTGCCAGAAAGTGCATGTGCATGTATAGGGACAGAGTTGAGCTTGACTTTGCGCTCTCTCAGTTGAATTACTTATCTGACAGTATGTCTGAAATAGCCGTTTGGGTGAGATACCATAGGGCTACTGACAACCATGGAATTGTGCACAGCTTCAAGAAGGATAGGGCCAAGGAGCTTTTCGAAAGAAAAAACTTGATTTGAAGAAAATTAATTTGTGATGGCTATCCATCTAATTGAGATTGCTAAAAAAAAATCTTAAGTTTTGAAGTCAATGGAATCACAGATCACTGGAGTCAATTAAGTAAACACATTTAATGTTTTGGCACTAACTTTGGGAATGTCACAAAGATGAGTGTTTGAGGCTTACTTTTGGATTGAAATTTCAGAAATTTGTAATTTTC
The DNA here is from genome assembly GCF_964194155.1 of Cetorhinus maximus. Taxonomy (NCBI): domain Eukaryota; kingdom Metazoa; phylum Chordata; class Chondrichthyes; order Lamniformes; family Cetorhinidae; genus Cetorhinus; species Cetorhinus maximus. The sequence goes on from NC_135885.1 coordinate 132,848,507, forward strand.
ATTTTTGGCCAGTTTTTTAATTGCTTTATGTAGATGTACAAGCTCTTATTTCCCACTCCAAAAAAAATGGGAAATTATGGAAAAAAAACTTTATTAAGCTAAGCAGCTGAAATGAGACATGATCTGAACATTTTATAAATAGAATTACACAGATTCAATTGCTGCTTGAGTTTTTTTATTTTACTTTTGTTAAGTATGTGTATGCAAGTATCTGTTCCAGGTGCTAGAAAGCTGAAACAAAAACTGAAAATGCTGGAGGTGGTCAGTCAGCATCTGTGCATTAGAGGCAAGTTAGCAGTTTGGTGTGGACCCATTTTCAAAACCGTTCGTGCTTGGGAAATGGTTATGTGTTTGAACCTTTTAACTTCTCTTCATAGATGCTGGATGGTCCATTTTGCATATCCAACTTTTTTCTGTTTTTGTTTTAGAAGCCTATGTCTCTTAGGACAGCTCTTTAAAAGAGCCAGCACAGCCATAATGGACTGAATGGCCCATATTTGTGTTACATGTTTGCTTAGATTAGTGGTTCCAGACTGCATGATTTTGTAATGTAATATAGTTGCACAATTTGTTATATATTCTTTAGAAATTGTAATATGTGCACCCACTTAACATGATCAAATGTGATGTTAAATGTTTGAAGGTTGCTTCATGATGGGTAGACAGTACCATCTGAGTGCAGGAGTCAAATCCTTGACCCTCTATAAATTACTTCCTTTCACTTTGCTCTTCTTCCTCCCCCACCGCTCCATGAGTCCCCAATATGGTATCAGCCTTCAAATCACAAACATCTCTTTATTAATGTTTGGTTTTGTAATTAGATGCTGGAGTCTGAAATTCAAACAGTCTGATCATCAGTTCCTTCATCAGAGCAACGTTTTCCACCACATCAACAATATTCTTTCTAAATCTGATGATGGAGATAGTGAAGAAAGCTTTAACATCAGTGTTCAGTCTGGTTATGAAGCCTTGAATCAGGTAAAGTTCATTTTTGTGTTTACACAATATTTGCTCAATAGCTACAAGATGAAATGAGGCTTCTGGGGTTGCAGTCTGATTATCTTCTAATCACACAGTGGACCCCAGTATAGGATTTCCCCCTCACTGCTTGGTACCAGAAATTGTTTAGTGCAGTGTTGCAGTCACCTACTTGAGTAGCAGACTGTTGCTGAGCCCCGCCCTTTCCTCACCTGACGTATATTCTAAAACTGGATAACAATTGGGAGGTTATTTTCTCTTCCTGAAACTGCTGGGCATTGAGGCCAGGTACACACCTGAAATCAGCCACCACAACATTGATGGATGCTCGATTTAATTCAAGGCCGGTCTTACCTGCAGTGCAGCTGCATACTGGATAAATATGTTGAACCAGTGGAGGAAACTTTACAGCTATTTTTCCACATGTGGTTATAATTAATTTGATACATTCCTCCTTCATTCAAATGCAGCCCAAACCTTTAAATACTCTGTACAAGATTAAACAATTAAGACATATGTGATGATTTCTTTTTCTACACTTAAGTCCCGTGTAACATCTCAATATATCAGCTATTTCATTTAAACTGAGATTGGCTTCCACAATGAGTTTCGCACAAAGTATGCATTGGGAAGATCAAATGACTGCCACGACCCCTGTAAGATTTCAAATTCCCAGAGGTACTCCGTCCTGATGTAGCTTTTTTTGTTCATTTGGTTGATGAACTGTTCATTTCTTTGCGGAGATTGAATGCTTTTTAACGTATGAGGAAGACAATACCTAGGTTAGGTAATATAGTATATTTGTATTGGCAACTTGTTTCATACACTGATCCTTCATTTTTTCGCATCTTCCCTGTCGCCCTCCATGTGACCTTGTCAAACAAAGTTGGTGCATTTTAGCTACACGACTTGAAGCTGATTGTTATTCTTGTTGCATGTTATGCCCCATAGAAGGAAAAATTATCTGTTTGCTTTTCCCCCTTTCACAGCAAGAGCTTTGTACAGTAACATGCTTGAGAGACCTCACCGGGATTGTAGATATTAAGACATCCAGTAGACCAGCTATGATTGGTAGCCTGACAGATGGGTCCACAGAAACCTTCTGGGAGTCGGGAGATGAAGACAAGAATAAAACCAAGAGCATAACTATAAATTGCATTAAAGGAATTTGTGCTCGTTATGTATCTGTTCACGTGGACAACTCTCGAGACTTGGGGGTAAGAATTACAAATGTTTGTCTTTGGTTTAAAGTTCTATCTTCTCAATACTTAGTGCTACTCCAAATAAAGGATTTCTACAGGCAAGCTCATGAACTAAAATGGCAATTTGCGCATGAATTATAAGGGATTGTAGGTCTTGGGTAAACAAAAGACCCAGCACAGAGATATATATACAGCAGAATTAGTACCCTCTGTGTTTTCAGGTCTCTTTCAGCACAACAGGAGGCCATTCTGCCCATTACACCTGTGCCAGCTCTCTGAAGGAGCTATCAGTCGCACTTCCTCTTTCGCCATAGGTCTGCATTTTCTTTCCTTTTAAGTATAGATATAATTACCTTTTGTAAGTTACTATCGATCTGCTTTCACCAGCTGGCAGTGCATTCCAGATCACAACTCACTGAGGGGGAAAGAAACTCTCATGTTCCACCTGCCACCAACCCCAGCTTTTTGCTAATTATTTTAAGCTTAACTTTTGCATCTTTTAATTTAAAACAAATTTAGCAGTTTGCTTTAGTAACCTTTGTGGAAAGATCTGATGAAAAGCTTAAACTGTAGGCGATGGAAGGTTGGGGCAGAAGTTCGTAGTTAGAATTCATAAATTATGATGCATGTGCTTGTTAAGTGAAGTGTTGATATCATATGTTTACTCTAGAAATGCACTTTATCCCTCAATACAGAACAAGGTATCTTCAATGACTTTCTTTTCTGGAAAAACAACCGAAGACCTAAGCAGAATTAAACAAGTAAGAATTTGAAGAAATTGTTCTTCTTGGAAGCAAAGCTTTTTTCATTACAGTATGTTTTATTCTCTCCCCTTCCCCTTGTTGTATGAACCATGCCATTGTAAATGTTCTTTAATTTCTTTTCCGCAAGCAATCTTAAATTGCTTATGCTTCATAGCCATTCTTCAGTACCTTGGTTCATTCAGCCAATTTTTAAAAAATTAATTCATGGGATGTGGGCATCACTGGCTAGGCCAACATTTATTGCCCGTTGAGAAGGTGGTGGTGAGCCTTGTTGAACCACTGCAGTCCATGTGGTGTAGGTTAGTCAACCACATTGACAGCAGATTAAAGGACATTAGTGAACCAGATGGGTTTTCATGGCAATCGACAAAGGTTTCATGGTCGTCATTAGACTTTTTTAATTCCAGGTTTTTATTGAATTCAAATTCCACCACAGCAGATGGTGGAATTTGAACCCAGGCCCCCAGAGCATTACCCTGGGTCTCTGGATTACTAGCCCAGTGACAATACCACTATGCCACTACCTCTCCCTTAGCTAATACAGTAATATAGTCAAAAGTACCAGGGCCAAATCTGTGGTGAAAACAGGTATTGATGCTACAGAAATGCTTGTAGATCCATTTGATTCCCATGACAGACAGTAAAGAGATGTTGAGTTGAAGGGGAGGGATTTCTTGATGATATAGCCATGTGTGAACTGTGGAAAGAACCTTATGAGCTGAATAACCTTTTCTTTTTCCTGTCTTAAATCTTCATGCTTGTCTGACAGAGGCACATTTCGGCCCTTTTATTTCAATAAAGCCAAGTTCTTTTTTTATTCGTTCATGGGATGTGGGCTTCGCTGGCTGGGGCAACATTAATTGCTCATCTCTAGTTGCCCTTGAGAAGGTGGTGGTGAGCTGCCGCATTGAACTGCTGCAGTCCATGTGGTGTAGGTACACCCACCGTGCTGTTAGGGAGGGAGTTCCAGGACTTTGACACAGCGACCGTGAAGGAATGGCAATATATTTCCAAGTCAGGATGGTGTATGACTTGCAGGGGAACTTCCAGATGATGGTGTTCCCATCTATCTGCTGCCCTTGTCTTTGTAGATGGTAGTGGTCATGGGTCTGGAAGGTGCTGTTGAAGGAGCCTTGGTGAATTCCTGCAGTGCATCTTGTAGATGGTACACACTACTACTGTGCATCGGTGTTGGAGGGAGGGAATGTTTGTGGATGTGGTGCCAAGCAAGCGGGCTGCTTTGTCCTGGATGGCGTCCGGCTTCTTGAGCGTTGTGGGAGCTGCGCTCATCCAGGCAAGTGGGGAGTATTCCATCACAATCCTGACTTGTACCTTGTAGATGGTGAACAGGCTTTGGGGAGTCAGGAGGTGAGTTACTCGTCGCAGGATTCCTAGCCCCTGACCTGCTCTTGCAGCCACAGTATTCATATGGCTAGCCCAGTTCAGTTCCTGGTCAATGGTAACTCCCAAGGATGTTGATAGTGGGGGATTCAGTGATGGTAATGCCATTGAACGTAAAGGAGTGATGATTAGATATTCTCTTGTTGGAGGTGGTCATTTGCCTGGCATTTGTGTGGCGTGAATGTTACTTGCCACTTGTCAGCCCAAGCCTGGATATTGTCCAGGTCTTACAGCATTTGAACATGGACTGCTTCAGTATCTGAGGAGTTGAGAATGGTGCTGAATATTGTGCAATCATCAGCGAATATCCCCACTAGTTTAAAAACTGATTTTGCTCTTGACTCTATTTACCAGATTCTCTTTCAAGAAAAGACATGAGTGTACTTTCTTTACTTTCTCCTGCTCTTAGACTGACATGGATTCCAGGCATATGGGATGGGTAACCAGTGAACTTCCTGGAGGAGACAATCATATTATTAAAATAGAACTGAAGGGTCCTGAGAACACACTAAGAGTCCGACAAGTCAAGGTTTTAGGATGGAAAGAAAGTGAAAGCATCAAAATTGGTGGACAGATATCAGCAAGTGTTGCTCAGCAGAAGAACTGCGAAGCAGAGACCCTTAGAGTTTTCCGACTTATTACATCACAGGTACATTGTAATTTTTTTTGTCTTTGGAATCATGTCTTTCATTGACCACTGTCAAAATACACATCCCTGGTGTCATAATGTGCGAAATGTGACTTATCTGCCAAGTCAGAAGTTTGATATTTTTCAACTCACAAGAATGTATGGATTATTAGAACTTCTCATTTGCAGTATAACTGAAGTAAAATATCTGAAGTGCAAAAAGACTTGAGAGTCTGGGCACATATCATGAAACTGTCGTGAACTGATGCACAAAATGACCAGAATGGCTAATGGCATTCTGCAGAATAAAAGGGGGTGGAAGTCCTGCTCCATCTGTACTAAGCCCTGGTAAGAGTGCGCTTGGAGTACTGAGAGCAGTTCTGGGCACCATACCATCGGAAGGATATATTGGCTTTTGAGGGAGTGCAGTGCAGGTTTACCAGAAATGATATCTGAACTCCAAAGGTTAAATTACAAGGATAATTTACACAAACTAGGGTTGTAGTCCTTGGAATTTAGAAGATTACAGGTAATTTGATCAAAGCTTTCAATATTAAGGGGAGCAAATAGGATAGATAGAGAGAAACTATTTTTGTTGGTTGGGGAAGCGGGGGTATAATGCAAAAATTAGAGTTAGACCTTTCGGACGTGAAGCTAGGAAACGCTTCTAAACACAGGATGTTTGGATGTTAGAAGTTTGGAACTCCTGTCCACAAATGACAATTGAAGCTAGATAAATTATTTATTTTCTAATTGAGATTAATAACTTTTTTTCATCCAAAGCTATTAAGCGATATGTGAGTAAAGGCGGGTATAAGGATTTAGGCCGCAGATCAGCTATGATCTCATTGAATGGTGGAACAAGCTGGAGGGGGCATACTCTTGTTCCTATATTCCTATGGTGTTTGTATACAACTGAACTCTATTGTAACTATGACCAGACATGACATTCCAGAGCTTTTCTGGCTCCAACTCCTGTTCATCTACCACCCTTGTGCTCGCTGACTTAGGTGGTCTCCTAGTTCTCCCCCGAACCCCCTGCAATTTCTCTAAAGCCCTCTGAGATCTCTGCACTCTTCCAATTCTGGCATTTTAGTGCATTTTCCACCCCCCCCCTGTTTCCCTCACCTCACCATTGGCTCCCTTGTTTTTAGCTGCCTTGGCCCTGCATTGCTTCTCTTAACCCTGATTCACCACCACTCATTTTTAAGACGCTCCTTAAAACCTACCTCGGGCATTTATATGACTTCTTCTTTGGCTCGGTGTTAATTCTTGTCTAATTATGCAAACAAAAGAAATTGTCTTACCCTACTTTGCCAATCTCAATCCTTCATAATTTTAAATCTATTGAATCTCACTTGTCCTTTTCTACTCCAATGTTCCTGTTTTTAATCATAACTATAGTTTCCAAACCCTAGCCTCGCCCTGGTGAAGGTATGTTGTCTGTGGTTTTAAGGTTATTTCTATAATTGGGATGAAGTTATTTTCTAAATTCTGAGTTTCTTCATTTGATAAAATTAATTGAATAAATGAAGCCTTTTGAAATGTGGCTGACTTTGTAAAATTGTTACAGGTGTTTGGCAAACTGATTTGTGGTGATGCAGAACCTACACCTGAACAAGAAGATAAGACTATTTTGTCTTCACCAGAGGGAGAAGAAAAGGTACAAACATATAAGAGCTATCCACTTAGTATATATTTATTTTAAATAACTACCATTCTTGCTTAAAATGATTATATTTCTCTTGTTTTGATGAAGGCATCTGATGCTGATTTGAAGGAACACATGGTTGGAATCATATTTAGCAGAAGCAAGCTAACCAATCTCCAGAAGCAGGTTTGATATGAATACTCTTTGTATTTCTCATGCAAGAGACGTTTTACATATTACATTGTTTCACAGTTATTTATTTGCAACCTACTTCAAGCTGTTATTTCCTCCGTTAATAGCCCATTGCTTAGTAGTTGCTCAGCATTGTGCTGTAATTGAACAGGCAGAGAAAATTCCAAGCTAAATTGCAGTAATTATTCATCTCTTATCATGAAGTTGTTGGAAGTTAGCATATCATTCATCTTCCTATCTACTTGAGCTGACTGCGCTTCAAGTGCGAGAATGAATGACTCAGTTTACAGGACAATACCTTTGTGTTTGATTATTTCATACAATCAAGTATAAAAATATTTTCAATCCAAGGGGGCTAGCCATTCGGGTACAGGTCGGTATTGGGGTGTCCTTGGCTCCCTGTACTAGGAATTGAAGTCTTTCTCTTGACATATTGATGTCAAAGTAAGCGGTTCAGTTGTCCTTCAAAAGAACCTGATTTTCTGCAGTCAGGAGAAAAAATAGCCTTATATTGAGTAAAGCTTGCATGCAGCACACAGTTAAAATCTGGATACAAAGTAATGTCCGACATGGATCAGCTAAGGTGACGGTGGTTGCAGCAAAACCCCCCAGAGAACATGGGCTAACCTTGCCTTACTTTCAACTCTAATTAAAAGATAATATTTGCAACTTTTAGTTTAAGGCCTAGACACCCTCTTACGTTCTGGCTCAGGTTTTAATAAAGTCTGGGTAACCTGCATATATCACTTTCCCAGTAAAGGAACTAGAGTGAGTTTGTGATTCGGGTGGACTTTATTCTGTTGGGAAATTAAAACACACAGCTCCAGTCATCCTGATCATAGGTTTGAAGCAGAGCCATTGACTTGAAACTTTCCAATGCTGCTATATTCACAACCTAACATATGGGAAACACTGAAGAACAGTGAATATTTAAGCTGCTGCACTGATGATTAGTGCTCCCTGTTAATCAGAACAGGGGTAATCACAGAAGCCTGTGCTATTCATGTCAGAATCCTTCCCAGGGCCATAAGCTATATAGTTTCCCCAGCAACAATGCTTGCATTTATATAGCACCATTAACATAGAAAAATGCCCCAAAGCACTTCACAGCCACCTAATCAGAAAATGGATTAATTATGTTCAATTCCACCCACTCCTTTTAGAATCAAACTTCTTCATGATTTCAGAATATCAGAACCTAAAATAACAAGTAGGAGCAAGAGTAGACCATTCGGCCTGTTCCGCCATTCAACAATATTGTGGCTACTTTTGATCTTAACTAACTGCACCATCCCTGTATTCAAAAACTCTGTCTTGAATATGCTCAACAACTGAACATCTCCGCTCTCTGAGGGTGATGTAAATGTTGTCAACTGTGATGAGGATAGTCTTGAACTTCAAAGGACAGACATGTTGGTGGATTGGGCAGACAGGTGACAGATGAAGATCAGTGCAGAGAAGTGTGAGGTGATTCATTTTGGCAGGAAGAATATGGTGAGACAGTATAAAATAAAGGGAAAGACTAAGGAAGGTGCAGGAACAGAGGGACCTCGGTGTATATGTACATAGGCCATTGAAGATGGCAGGGCATGTTGAGAGAGCAGTTAATAAAGCATACAGTATCTTAGGCTTTATTAATAGGGGCATTGAGTAGAAGAGTAAGGAGGTCATTTTGAACTTGTATAAGACACTAGTTAGGCCTCATCTGGAGTACTGTGCCCAGTTCTGGGCTCCATACTTGAAGATGTGAAGGCGTTGGAGAGAGTACAGAGAATATTCACAAGAATGATTCCAGAGATAAACAATTGTAGCTATGAGGATAGATTGGAGAGGTTGGGTCTCTTTTCCTTAACAAGAAGGCTAAGAAGAGACTTGTTAGAGGTATTCAAGATCCTGAGGGGCATGGACAGGGTAAATAGTGAGAAACTGTTCCCATTCAAGAGAGCATCGAGAACTAGAGGACACAGATTCAAAATAGTTGGCAAAAGGAGTGAATATGATGTGAGGAAAAGTTTTTTCACCCAGAGGACGATTGGAGTCTGGGACGAACTTCCTGAAAGCGTGGTGGAGGCAGGTTCGATCAAGGTATTCAAAAGGGAATTGGATTTCTACCTGAGAATAAATTATGTGCAAGGTTATGGGGATAAGGTAGGGGAGTGGGACTGGGTGAAATGCTCTTTCGGAGAACCAGTGGAGACTCAATGGGCTGAATGGCTATCTCCTGCACTGTAAAGATTCTGTGATAGGGCATTCCAACGATTCACAACCCTTTGAGTAAAGAAATCTATATTGCTGAGAAGAGAGACATGTTGCTGAAGCTATTCGTCTTGCACTCGAGAGAGATGCAAAAATGCCAAATTTCAAATGATCACAATTTAAACTAGAGGAGATAAAGGTACTGATTGGTTGGAAATTCGACTCTGGCTGAGGCATTACCATAGAGAAAGCAAAAGAGATATAGGCTTCCCAAGCTTCCTGGTAATTCAAAAAAAAGCTTGAACTTATTCCATTTATTTGCAGAAAATGGGTCATTGCGTATGATTGTATATGACATACATTCGTATGCAGGCACCCATTCTCTGCAAACAAAAGGAATATGTTCAAGTCTTTCTTGAATTACCAGGAACCTGTCCTCATAGGGCAATCCGCTCATCCCAGGAATCAGTCTAGTGATTCGTTACACTCCCTCTAAGGCAAAGGTATCCTTTCTTAGGTGAGGAGACCAAAACTTTACACTGTCCTCCTGGTGTGGTCTCACCAAGACCGTATATAACAGAAGTAATACTTTGCTATTCTTGTCCTTTATTACAAAGGGATGGGAGTATAACATGCCTTTTGTCTTCCTAATTGCTTGCTGTACCTGCATTTTAAACTTTCTGGGGTTCCTGTACAAGGACACTCAAGTGCTCCTGAATACCAATATTCGCCAATCTTTCACCATTTAAATAATATACTTTTCTATTTTCCTACCAAAGCGAATAACTCCACACTTCGCCATTATATTCCATCTGCCACATTTTTGCTAACTCATCCAACCTGTCTAATTCCCCTCCAGCTTTATATTTGATCCAATCTTTGAAATCTTCTGATTACCTCTCTAAACAGGTGTGTGCACACATAGTTCAAGCCATTCGCATGGAAGCCACACGGGTGCGAGAAGAATGGGAACATGCCATATCCAGCAAAGAAAATGCAAATTCTCAACCAAGTGATGAGGATGCTTCTTCAGATGCATACTGTTTTGAACTGCTCTCTATGGTACTTGCTTTGAGTGGCTCCAACGTAGGAAGACAATATTTGGCCCAGCAGCTCACCTTACTGCAAGACCTCTTCTCTTTGCTGCATACTGCTTCACCGAGGGTTCAAAGACAGGTCGGTGTCAGTTTTATTTTATCAATTTAAACTTCACTAAAACAAAAATATATCTGTTACAATTTTTTTCTAATTTTAAGCACCAGCCATGCCTAGGTTTCTTCTTTTTGATTATATGTTCTATTGAAGCAATAGATTTAGCAGCCATCTGGAATTCAAACTTTCCTGTTTGCAGGTGACATCTCTACTGCGCCGTGTTTTGCCAGAGGTAACACCAGTGCGTCTTGCCAGTATAATAGGTGTAAAATCTCTTCCACCGGCGGACATCAGTGACATCATTCACTCCACAGAGAAAGGAGATTGGAATAAATTGGGAATTTTGGACATGTTCTTGGGATGCATTTCCAAAGCCCTCACTGTGCAGCTAAAAGCCAAAGGGAGTAGTTTTCCTGGCACAGTTGCTGGGAAGGGTGTAACCACCGTTACATTACCTTCAGTCTTCAACTCTGGGTAAGAATGACTCTTCTAAGTTGTACTTCATTCTGAATAGAACTAAAAATGACATTAATATTCTACTTGTTTTAACACTAAAATGATTGTATTTTTGACCCCAACTTGTTATTGTAGAAAATTATGAACACGCTATTTGCATAAATTGGAACATATTGGAAAATTAGTTCAGATGGAATTTTTACTCTGCTCCATAATCAGTGATTGTTGCCAGAAAATATAAATGATTAGATTTTATTGATAAATTGTTAGCTATGTCAGTCCAGTAATATTATGCATTGTACATTCTGTTGCAACAGTGTTACCTCTGGTAAACTGGAAATTTTCATAAGACACTCGCTGATGAACTTCTGATCTCAGAAAATGCTTTCCTTTCTATATTCAGCCACAGGATATGGGCATTGCTGGTAAGGCCAGCAATTATTGCACATCCCTAATTGCCCTGGAGAAGATGGTGGTGATCCACCACCTTCAACTGCTGCAGTCCATGTGGTGTAGGTACACCTACAGTGCTGTTAGGGAGGCAGTTCCAGGATTTTGACCCAGCAAAGATGAAAGGAAGGGTGATCCATATCCAAGTTAGGATGCTGTGAGATTTGGAGGGGAGCATGGGGGTGAAGGTCTTCCCATTTGCCAGCTGCCCTTGGCCTTCTATATGGTAGAGGACTCGGGTTCAGGAGGTGCTGTCAAAGTTCTAAATGGAATCCATGTAATAGAGCAATTTCATGTCTTGTTCGAAAGTTTCAGGTCCCTTTTTGCCTGTCATACTGATACATATTTGAAGCAAGTTCTCTAACCTGCATTTTCCACACGTTAGGCAGAATTGTTAATTTGATCACCAGCTCTTCTCCACAATCAATATATAGGCTACTGGTTAGAACACCTGCATGGCTCCCATGTAAAGGCAATCTGTTATTAAGCCACAAAAGCCAGACGGTCCCAGATTTGATGTAGCTTACCTTACCCAAGCTGTGGTAGGAACGCTAGAGTTGTCTTCTGTATTCCTTGTCTGGTGAACCAAAATACAGCAAAAGTTCCCATTGCTCGTAGCATTCAGCCTTCTAGCTTATCTCTTGCCCTTAATTCCAACTGCTAATTATGTAGATATTAGCAATCCAGTATAGTTCAGGGCTGTCTTTAATTTGAGCTTTCATGTAGGTTAGCTTGGCTTTACAAAGTTTATCTTGTGTATCTGATCAGAGCTGGGACAAAGATTGAAGATTAGCCTGCTAAGTTACGAGGGACTTCATACATTGTAAAAAGCTGTTAAAATAATTCAGGTGTGTTGCTCCTTCCATAGTAATGTTTATGTAGCATTTATGAATATGGTGTTTTTGAAAGGAATATTACACCTTCAGCAGGTAATCTATTTTTCATTCAAGCGAATGCTTGGCATGGCTAAATATCATCAGTTTTCTGATAACTGAAGGAGTTGAAATACTCATTTGTATATTAATTGCAAAACATTTTTAAAATGGCTTGCAAATGAAATGACATAACAATTTTTCTAATGATTTATTGGTCTTTCTACAGCTCCATTCGACGTGGTGAAAGCCACTGGTGGATGAAAGGCTCCACTCCCCCACAAATTTCAGAAATAATAATTAAACTAATAAAGGACATGGCAGCAGTAAGTTGTAATCATCTAGCATTGCTACTTCATTAAAACACTAAATATTATCCATAATAGAGCAGTTTTGTATGTTGGCAAGCCTAAATGCTTTAAATATAGGAAGATAAAAGTGAATCTAATTTTATATGTTGGATTTTTGCACTGGTTAGTCTATATTGCCCTTTGCTGTAATTTCTTAAGACTTTTTGTTCCTTTAATTCGCACTAGCCCAGTTCTTTTCGGGAGCAGCAATCATTGTCGGATTGCCCCTCCGCTCGAACTTACCCCCACCTCGACCGTGCTCTCCATTTCTTGCCGAGTCTCCCAAACCCAACTTTACAGAAATGCAGAACATAGTGTCCCTCCAAGAGCCCTGTCACAATATTGTAGAGTGGGGGGGAGACAGGACACGCCCTCTTATGATACCACCTGCCATATGTAAAGTTTAAATGTCCATTTGAATGTTAGCGGATGAATGAGTAAATGAGTTGGAGTGGTAAGGTGCGTGGTCGTCGGTTCAGGAGGGCTTGTCAGGTCAGGTGGTACTCGTGTGGTCGGGGGCAGGTAACAGGGTTGGGAGAGGTGGTCCAGGGTTCAGGGAGTGGTGATGGGGGTAGTTGGGTCGGGTGGTCATGGGGGATAGTCGGGTTCATTCAGTGTGAGTGTTTGGGGTGGGGAGAGTCAGTTGTGATATTACCCAGGATTTCGACTAGGATTTTTTCTGCCTAACGTTTCTTGGGTAACTGTTCAGGTAAGTTTATCAGAACTGTGTGAAGTCTCTGACTCTAACTCAAAGTTTGAGACATTCAGGGAGGACCTGGGGAGCAGGGAATAGCACACCAGAAGTTGAAACCTCCCAGACAGTTGCCACGGACATTAGCGTGTCAGGATTCCACAGAGTCCAAACATGCATCTTGGGTCGTACATCCGGTCTCCGACAATCCAAAGACGAGAAGATTTGGGCCAATGTCTTTTAGCATCAGAAAATTAAGAGTTTAATTTGCTCTGGGTTTTTGATATTTAGTTTTGAGAGCGAGATGCTTATGGACACCATATTTGACGGATATGAGATAGGCTACTGAGCATTTTAGCTGGCCTCATTAAGAAATAATCTGACTAAGTTACTTACTGCCGAAGTGGAAGATTCTGAATACCTAATGGGAAAAATTACAATATAAAGATTTTAATATCCAGTAAGAAGATATTTGCATCCACTTTCTGTGAATTATCTTGTGTTTGGGTGACATGGTTTGACTTGTAGAATTACATTTTTTTAGGGGCATCTATCAGAAGCCTGGTCTCGTGTCACAAAAAATGCTATTGCTGAAACAATTATTGCCCTAACAAAAATGGAGGAAGAATACAGAGTGCCTATTCAATGTACTACAACAACAAGGGTAATGGATCAGTTGCTTTATATGTAAAGTATATTTGAAACAGAATAAAATGATTTAACAAAAGTGAATGTACTTGGAAGTTACATAAGATCCTAATTCTCTCTGCTTAACTTTTTGCTCCACAGCTATGGCTAGCTCTGGCTTCTTTGTGTGTGCTGGATCAAGACCATGTTGATAGGCTTTCCTCTGGCAGATGGATGGGGAAGGATGGCCAGCAAAAACAAATGGTAAGAGAAGGGATTGTTAATATATTAGGATAACCACTGTTTGCATAATGGAGCTGGGCACATGTGTACTTAATGATACCAAACTGAGAGGAGGATTGGAATTGGAGAAAGTAGGTCAAAAATTCCAGTGCAAATTAGGCAGTATCAATATTTGTGTAGATCTGTGACAGACAGAACTTAATACAAACATTACTGAAAACAGAAAAATAAGCAATGCATCCATTACATGATTGGTGTTGAAATAACTGGGGAGGCGACTTAGGAGTCTCAGTAGACTTAATACTAAGTGTGTCCAGCCAATGCAGAGAAGCTATTAAAGCTAGTTGAATGTTGAATATAATCAAACCAAATGAATGTAGGTCTGAGGAGGCTAGGTTCACCTTCAAACACCTCCTTTGATCAAAGGGAAGACATTGCATTTTTGCCATTAGCATCTTGCTATTATTAATGGCTGCTTCCCAAATGTTGGGTTATTTTAACAATGTACTCCATACTCTTGTTGATGTACAAAATTTCCCCCTAAGTATTATGATCAAGGGTGAAGGGGGCTTCCAGTTCGTGTATAGTAGAAAAGGTTTGTTTATGCAAATAAGTGTGTAGTTCCATGGCAAAAGAACTGCAAATTAGCTGGAAAAGGGAATAATACAAAGAAAGTTGCCTCAGTCATGCTTTCAACTCTTTATGAATATTGATTCAGCTTACCATTAATCTCTAAACTGTAACTAGTAGAGTGCCACAGGGATCAGTGCTGGGGCCTCAACTATTTACAATCTATAGCAATGATTTGGATGAAGGGACTGAATGTATGGTAGCTAAGTTTGCCGATGACACCAAGATAGAAAGGGAAGTAAGTTGTCAAGAAGAGCTCGAGAATCTACAAAGGGATATAAACACGTAAAGTGACTGGGCAAAAATTTGACAGATGGAATGTGGGAAAATGTGAACCTGCCCACTTTGGCAGTAAGAATGGAAAAGCGTTATACTATCTAAATGGAGAGAGATTGCAGAACTCAGTGGCACACCGGGATCTGGGTGTCCTGGCACATGCATCACAAAAAGTTCGTACACAGGTACAGCAAGTGATTAAGAAGGCAAATGGAATATCAATGTTTATTGCATGGGGAATGGAATCTAAAATTAGGGAAGTTTTACTGCAGCTGTACAGGGTGTTGGTGAGACCACATCTGGAATGCTGTGTACTGTTTGATCTCCTTATTTGAAAAAAATATATAATTACGTTAGAAACAGTATGGGGAAGGTTCATTCAGCTCATTCCTGGAACGCAGGGCTTATCCTATAAAGAAAGGTTGGACAGGTTGGGCCTATACCCATTGGAGTTTAGAAGAATGAGACACAATCTTTTTGAAACAAATAAGATCCTGGGGGTCTTGATAGGGTAGATAGTGGGAGGATGTTTCCACATGTGGGGGAGAAATAGGGGACACATTTTAAGAATACGAGGTCTCCATTTACAGACTGAGATGAAGAGAATTTTTTTCTCTTAAGAGCGTCATTAGTACGTGGAATTCTGTTCCCCAGAGAGCAGTGGAGGCTAGGCCATTGAATTTATTCAAGGCAGAGTTAGACAAATTTTTGGTAGACAAGGGTTATGCAGGGCAGACAGGAAAGTGGAATCGAGACAAGCAGATCAGTCATGATATTAAATAGTGGAGCAGGCTCAAAGGGCTGAATGGCCTACTCCTGCTCCTAAGCCCTGTGTTCTTATGTTCCTATATTTGTACTTGTACTGCTAGCTTGAAGAAAGATGTTACAGAGTAGGGATGAACACTTTCAGTATAAAATACTTCAGTCCTTCCTCTACCACTGAAAAATTGGGTAAAGATTTCATACAGAGTATCTTGACTTTCCATATTTGTTTTGCTTTCCATCACTGACAAAAAAAAACTTCCCTAGTTTGGCCGTATCTGGATTTCCATTCATGTTGATCTCCAACATGATCGCTTTTTACTGTGTTCTCTGCATTCTCCACTGTATGTGTATTCAAATCAGCTCCCTCATCCAATGGGAGGTGCAAAATAACAGGTGACTTGAGGGAGGAGTTAATGTGTTTGATATTCTATAGCTTAAGACAGCTCTATACTAAAAGTATTTACTTTTCCCATTAAGGAATGAAGCCAGATAATAGTTCATAACTGCTCAGTTAAATACCTGTGACTATATTTCTTTATTTGGAAGATCAGGAAGATTCCTGGTCTTTAAATTACATGATATCCAGTTAAAAGTTAATCTTATATTTTGCAGAAATGGAACAATCAAATAAAAGCAAACATTTTATCTTGACTCCTGTTTAAAGAATATCTTGAAATTTAATTTATGTGGAAAATAGGCATCGAGCTTAAAAATAAACCTTATTGGATAGCTAAATCTTATTTTGCCAGAGTAAATTTAATATTTTAGAAGCTACAGTATCGTTTTTTTTTTTTGCGAGGATCAGCCAATAAATCCTGCCTGTGCAATGTAACATTCTATTCTGTTGCATCTTATTGTGATTTCTTCAAACCATCAGAAGAGTGCGCTTAACCAAACACACTACCTTCTGTGTTATTTTTCTTCATTGGTGACCAAGTTAATAGTCTTTTTTTTCTTAGCCTATGTGTGACAACCATGATGATGGGGAGACTCCGGCAATTATCCATTGCAATGTGTGTGGGAATCTTTGCACAGACTGTGACCGTTTCCTCCATCTCCACAGAAGGACAAGAACGCATCAAAGACAGGCAAGGATTCAGTTAAAAGTATTTTTGTAGAATATTTAACCAATTTTAGAACTGTTTTGAAACAATGTTTTGCGCTCTCGTAAAAAACTTAATGATAGGAACCCTGCCTTTAGATCTCTAAGTTACTCAACTGCACAATTTACAAAAAAAAAACTGCTCCATCTTGGGCAAGAACTGGTGGAGAAAAGAGAAGGGGAAACTAGGAAGTGAAATAATTATCTTTCGTGAAGTGCTAAATTCAGTGTATGAAAAATAAACTGTTAGTGAAGTATTTCTTATTCAGTTAGTGAAACATTTCTGCAAATGTCATGTTCTTAGTTAGCTGCCCTCTGTTATGAGCAAAAAAAATGACCATTTCAGAAAGGCTATATCACCAATGTAGAATGTTTTGAACAAATTCCTGATTCTGTTCCTGAAAGTGGAGTAGCAGTGGTGGAACTTTTTCATTCCAATAACTTGCTATGTGCAGGAGCAGAATTACATTAGCTCAACATGAGCAAAAGTTTGAGTCAAATTATTTACACTTGGTTACGCAAGGCAGTTAAAGTTCTTCTGCAATTTTAAACCTCAATAACTTTGGGCGCACACGTTAGAAGCAAACTGAATGGCATTTGAAAACAATTCATAAGTTTATTTTAATGTTAACATTATGAGCCTCAGTCTGCTCCCCATAACACACAGTTCTCTTTTCTTCTCTTGTCGCCACTTTCAATCTGTTTCAACATATGTAATAAAATGAAAAAACATTAACTTGGGGTTGGTGGGGTGGATCCTCTTCTAAGATGCTAATAAAAGTAACGTTCATTTTTAAGAAAAACCTTTCCATGTATGACAAGTTATTCCACCAACATTCCCCTTGAAATAATATGATTTTCAATTTTGTGAAAATTAAAGGTGTTCAAAGAGGAGGAAGAAGCAATTAAAGTGGATCTTCATGAAGGTTGTGGAAGAACCAAACTCTTCTGGCTTATGGCACTTGCAGACTCAAAAACCATGAAAGCAATGGTCGAGTTCAGGGAACACACAGGTGAGAATTGAAGACCTAACACTTAAGCTAATTATATCTATTATTATATTTGCATTATTCTTTCTCGTGTTTTGGTTTCAATTATCTGTCAATATTCAAAATTGTGCTAAGCTTGCAAGGTTCTGTACCACTCAGTATCACAGTTTCCATGCGTTAATATTACAGTGCAGGTATACAAGAGTAAATGTTTTAGATAGCAGCTGCCTGTACTTTTGACACTATATACACCAGCCTTACAGTGCATTGTAACTGCAAAAGTCCTTGCAACAGATGGCAAAACATTGAGGTGAGCTGTCTGCTGACCCAGACTGTGAAAACCATTTTACATGCACAGTACCGGGTAGTTGTGCCAGGAGCCTTGGAAGTGTTTGGCAAGTTGGTTGTAGCCAAAAAGACAATGCTGGCTCAACATGACATTTCTTTATTCAAGCTCCACTCAAAGCTTGTTATATTGTACTGTGATTGGGGTAGTGCCATGGAAGCATCCAAAATTATGGGTATTCAAATATCTTAGCAATGCCATTGGGCCTGTTGGTCCAGTTTTCATTGGGAAGTGGGACTGTTAGCTGAAATAATTTTCTGCTAAAATGAGAGGTATCTTTACCTCTGTACACAGATCTAGGTGTCAGTAGTGAGGCACAAAACATTTCTTGTGAAGGCTGACCTGCCTAACATTCTTAAGTAGGTGGTTCTCTTAGTTCACGTACACATCTACATCAGTTGACCTTGGATCCAAACTTGAAACCATTTGGGTTATTCACTGACTCCATAATTGATTTATCCCTACAGATGCAAATTTTGACCCTGGTTAAAGTAACTGCTTTAATGTCCAAATTAATTGAGAATATATGATTAATACCATTATGAGTATTTGATGCCAGGTATTATCAGTTCAAATTCTCATGCAGTCACCGCCTTACAAACAGAGGGGTAATTTGCCTTCTGAAGAGCCATTCTTCACTTTGCAGATAAATGACCATCTTGCCTAGATTCCAATAACAGCCCATGATTTCCGTGAAGATGCTAGTTTTAAAGCTCGTGTTGCAGACGTTAATAATGCCACCCTTGGGCATACCTGAGACTGAGAGGGTTGATTGCCCTTAAAGAATCATTTGATCCAAAACCTCCATAGGTCTGTCCCATCTTCTTTGAAGATCCAATTGTGGACTGGTGGTAGAAGAGTGAGATATGCATACCAGGACAAATTACCTCAGAGTTGGTACCATGGTGGTGCATAACCAATCCTTTAATTGGAAATGAAGTGGTTAGCGCTCATTGTCTTGTTGGTCTAGTTATTTAATAGCTCAGTGCACTTTCTCTGACTTTTGCCTTTCCCCTCATACACACATCACAATTTTGGAAAAGCTGATGCCTGTTGCTCTTATGAATGTAGGAAATGCTGTTTGCCCCGACTTTATTTGTGGTCTAGCAAGTTCTGACGAAATACAAAAGTCACCTTTTTACAAAGATTCTATACCTCCAGACCATAAAACTAATTATTAATATTCCTGGAACAATATATTGAATGACCAGGGATGCTGCAGATGCATGTTATGATCTATCAAGGATATGGGTGAAGTTCATTTGAATTCTTCACACAGTGCCTCAAGATTTTCAATACATACCAGTAATTCACCAGAACACTTTGCAGATTTTTGCAGCAATTGGATGTGATTGCACCGAACACAGGTGCTCAAGGTATTCTGCAGTGCAAGTAAATCCAAATGAGGATTTTAATGTTTCCTTGGAAATGCAAAACCACATACTAGCTGTCCACTTTGCCAAGAAAAGGTTTTTTGGAAATTGTTTGCTATGAGCAATAGCAGGAGTTTCATTGTAGTTTCGTTGCAGTTCTGGGTTTAATTCCCAGAAACTTGATTTGAAGCCAAGTCAACGATTTCAAAAAATATTGCTTAATATATTGAATAAGTGAGCCAAGTTCAGTGAGCAGCAGTGGAAGGGGAAAAAGAGGAACCTCCTGCATCCACCCCCCCTTTTTCACAACAGTTCTGTGAAGAGAAAGGGAATGGTTTGTTTCCAGAATTGTTAACTTAAAGATTTGACTTCTGTCCTTGTGAGACATGAAGAAACTGGATTACTCAGCCTTCGTTCAGTTTCAAGTGCTTTTCTATGTTAATGTTTGTGGGGTTGACAATTGAGGAAGAATGTTACATTGCTGATTATCAGTGTATTTCTTGTCTAAATGCAGCGCTGTCTCCACACATAACTTCCAGCCTTTCCATTTTATGTCTGATCTGTTTCAATAACTTGCAATTTGGGTATTTTTTTTGCCTCCTCTTGTAAGAACTGAAGATGTATTTCTACATGTCCGGTGGAGTGGGGAGATATCATAGGCATATATTCAGATTTGAAGGGATTGCATCTTCGGTGTCTTCGTGAATTGGCAGAATTTTCAATTCGGGAAATTTTCGTTTAACGTTGTTAATTGGTTCCTGAAAAGCGCAACGATATGCGGAACAACGATATGCGGAACAACATATGTGAAACAGTCTGTCTGAGGCTTGTAACCTTTTTCAAGATTGCCTACTCCCCACCTTATCCAAGACCTGGTTTTCGCAGGCTCAATGTGGCATGCAGGGTTCTAATTGGAGAGCGCCATTAACAAGAAATGGTGTTGTGCGCGATTACATTGAATGAAGACTTCCTGGAGATTGTACTATGTCTGAAGAGCAAAGGTGACTGCACCTTTTGAAGGAAGAATGATGGGAGAAAGCATACTTTGTACATATACTTTTTTTTCTCCTATTAAAAAAAAAGGTAGAAAAGGCTCAGCATTGAAAAAAATACCTGCTTGGCCAGCCATGATCTATGGTAGTTATCTGTTCAAGTAGGGTTGACTGGTAAGCTTAGTAGTATGTGTCTGTGAATTTGATAATTTCTGTAGGTTTCAATCTGATAAATCAATTGCAAGAATGTTTGTGTGATCAAAGCCATCAGTTGAACCTACAGTATGTAATTTCCTCATATATATACTTGAA
Organism: Cetorhinus maximus; assembly: GCF_964194155.1. NCBI lineage: Eukaryota > Metazoa > Chordata > Chondrichthyes > Lamniformes > Cetorhinidae > Cetorhinus > Cetorhinus maximus. The sequence continues at coordinate 132,869,145 of NC_135885.1, forward strand.
GCAGACAAGTATGGATAGTGCATTTCCATTAATGTAAATTAAATATATAAAATACGACTTGCTTATTTCGCCAAAAACTAGTGAAGCAGTTGTCAAATATTTTCCTTCAACCAAATCTGGTTTCTTCCTTTAAGGCAAACCTACGTCAAGCAGCTCTGAAGCATGTCGCTTCTGTGGATCAAGAAATGGAACAGAGTTGTCAGCAGTGGGTAGTGTGTGCTCTGATACAGATTGCCAAGTGAGTGAAATGGAGTCTTGTGCAGAATGTTGTCAGCCACAGATTATCCAAACTGCTTGCTTCAAATAATTGGCTACATGATGTATTTTTAAGTTTGTTTCTTTCCAAAATGTTTGTTCTCATGGTAATGAGTGTTTCTTTTAATCATTTTGAAACCAGGAATATGCTAAAACTGCTTGTGGCAAAACCCATTCCTGCGGTCATCCCTGTGGTGGGGTTAAAGGCGAAGAGCACTGTTTACCTTGTTTACATGGCTGTGACAAAAGTACAACATGTCTTAAGCAAGATGCTGATGATATGTGTATGATATGTTTTACTGAAGCACTTTCAGCAGCTCCTGCAGTTCAGGTAGGTCATATCGTTTATGGAGGTTAATTTCTGATTTACAAAAAAAATTCAAGTATTTTAAAATAAATTTTACTTACTTAGAGACTCTCACGCATGAAAATTGATTTTTTTTTAAACCCTTGTTAAACAGTGTTTTGTGTAAGAGCTCTTTCATAGATAGCAGTCTACTTAGAATTTTGCCAAATTAACTTTACCTTTTTCAAAAAGCTCAGTGGAAAACTCTTGTTATATACTTAAGCTTATCAACAACATTGCTGCCGCAATATCCTAACTCCCAACACGTCCCATTCATTCAGTCCTGTGCTCTTCTAAACCTACACTCACTCAGTCTGGCAACACCTTGATTTGTAAAAGTATTTTATTTTATGTTCAAAGCCCTCCATGTTCTCACCTTGCTTATGTCTGTAACTTCCTACAACCTTCAGAGATATCTGCATTCCTCCAATCCAGGCTTCTTGCCCATCCCCAATTTTCATTAGTCCAACAATGACAAGCCATGCCTTCAGCTGTCTGTGTTCTAAACTCTGGAATTCCCACCCTAAACCTCTCCGCCTCCCCGTCTTTTCCTCCTTCCAGACGTTCCTTGAAACCTACATCTTTGACCAAGCTTTTGGTCACCAGTCCAAATATCATCATGTGTGGCTTGGTGTCACATTTTATCTGAGAATGCCTGAGATACATGCCTTAGGATGTTTTTATTACGTTAAAATGCTACACAAATGCAAGTTATTCAGCCGTGAAAACAGTTCTTACTTGGAGCAAGTTGAAGTCTGCGCCTTCTCTCAGCCTAGCAGCTACTGATATGACAAGCTCACTTATGTCTCTGCTACTGTGTCAAATCCTGGAACATAATCCAACGCTTTTAGCTGACCATTAAGAGCGTACAAGCCCAAGAACTTCAGGTTTTAATGTTTATTTGTACTGGTGTCATTCACTGATCTCTACGTAATTATCATTTTATGCAATTTTACTAGAAGAAATCTGTTGTATATTTTGAAGCTCTAAGGTCTGTGTTGCCCCAACATATGATTGATTCATGTGTTTTGCTCTCTTTTAAGTTGGAATGTAGTCATGTTTTCCATCTACATTGCTGTAGACGAGTTCTTGAAAATCAGTGGCTTGGCCCAAGAATAACTTTTGGATTTATGGCATGTCCAATATGTAAGGTGAGAATCCTTCAGGTTGATTTCCATCACACTCTGGGCTAGCCTTTGTGGCACTGATTTCGACAAGTGACGAATATGAGAAAAACTTCAGATTTTTGTGTAATTCCAGAACAAAATAAATCATCTAGTATTAAAAGACCTACTTGATCCTATCAAAGACCTCTATGAAGATGTAAGGAAGAAGGCTTTAATGAGGCTAGAATATGAAGGCTTACACAAAAGTGATGCCATCACTACTCCAGGTGTTCGTTTTTACAATGATCCTGCTGGATTTGCAATGAATAGATATGCTTACTACGTTTGCTACAAGTGTAAAAAGGTAGGTTCCCATTTGAAGAAGTCATATTCAACTGATGAATTTTGAGACCTTTTTTTAATTACAATTTTTTGGTAGGAATAAACAATGTGCCTGAATAGTCCCTTTTTCAGAAAATGGTTCTGCCTTGATCTTTCTCTATGAATGTTATCAACAATCTTTTGCTCTGTAAAAACCAGAAAACTATGCATGATCTTATATTAATATACTGGGAGATGAGATGAGAGGCCAGTCAGTGGGATGGAGAGAAAGTCCACATTTGATAAATATAGACAAACTTAGAAACTGGTAGTCTAATGCAGCAAAGATAAACCCATAAAAAAAACTTGTTTGTTTGCATGCGGTAATCTTAAAATATTTTTGAAGATAGCAATTTAGGGTCTTAACCTCATGGCAGACTGCTTTCATTTTTTAAAAACTCATAATTAGAGGTTGAACATCTAATACGCATTATGTAGAGATCAACAACAGATAATTTAAACACCAGAATAACTTTCTTTTGTCACTTATCAATAGTTGGTTTTATTGGAATTCATTGTAGTTTAGTTTTCTGTAGCCTGGAGAGAGTCCTGTAGCAGCCCATCAAAAGCTCAACTACTTCTGTGGAGGGAGGGGTGGTTCCCTAGCTTCACATTTGGCCATGCCAATATTTAAGCAAGAGTATTAATGTAACTAACCATAGAATCAAAATTTTCAGTGCAATTTTAAAAAAATTTGGCAGCATCTGCCAGGTCAGTGCTTTGCAAAGCCTGTGGTTTTGTGACATTCCTGCACAAAAGTTACACAATCACCTTGAAGGCTATATAAAGCAGTCAACACTTTCAGGATTTTGCTCGGAGGGGGGATGAACAGACTTTCTCTGCCTTTGAGAAATGGAGTAAGTCAATTGCAGGTTTTTCCACTCTCAAAACCATCTGTCCACTTAAGTGACAATATCTTTAGTTTTAATTGTATACTGGAGCTGAAAGCCTTACTTTTTTGCCTACATTAATACAGCTATACAATATAGCTCCAAAAATAATTCTTGTCTCTCATGTAGGCTTATTTTGGTGGTGAAGCACGATGTGATGCTGAAGCAGGGCAGGGTGACGACTATGACCCACGGGAATTGATCTGTGGTGCTTGCTCAGATGTCTCTAGAGCACAGGTATTGATTCTGGAGATTTCTTGATGGTGATGTCATTTAAATTGTTTACTTTGTTTGGAAGTTAACTCATTAGAAATCCATTGGAATAAATACATTGTAGGTCATCATTTAGTGAGTTTTTTAAAAAGATGAACAAAATTATACTCTATTTATGGTCTTTGTGTGAGGTGCTGGTGGTTGGTGGGGAAGTGAAGCCATGAAATGGTACAAGTTCCCCTAAACCACAATGCTGTTTGCGGTGAGCTCAGGGCAGGCACTACTTCAGCCTAGAGGTTGGATTAACAGTGCCATTGGCAGAGGTCTGGAACAGACCACCTCATCACCCCCTATAAAACCATACATAACATATTTAATTTTCAAAAGCAGCAATATGTATCCCATTGTTAGTAACAAATCAATAAATTGAAGTTACAATTTTCAGCCTTATAAGAATGCAATTTGTTAGTATTACCCTAAAGTGACATGTTGATATTATCAACAGATGTGCCCCAAACATGGTACAGACTTTCTGGAGTATAAGTGTCGGTATTGCTGCTCTGTGGCTGTGTTTTTTTGCTTCGGAACAACACACTTCTGTAATGCTTGCCATGATGACTTCCAAAGAATGACAAGTATTCCTAAAGAGGAACTCCCCCATTGTCCTGCAGGTAATTTATTTGTGTTCTCATCTGATTAGAGTAACAACTTGCTCCACAACATAAAGTACATAAGTAATGACTTGCTGGAAATGCATATGTGGACAGAGTCAAACTTGGCAATAATGGTCATCACTGCTTAAGTGTGTTGATATGAGAAAAATTATAATTTGAATGATGGACCAGGGACCTGCTGACTTTCAAACTATACCACAGTATTAATCACCTAGGGTGGGAAAAAGCTGGAGAGAAAATTGAAAGTGGATTTGAGAGGAGATTTCCTCTGGCATGTCTGTGTTTGTATATAGTACTCGATGAGCTTAAAAGTCTCATACTTCCCAAAAGATTGCCCACTGTTATTTGCCTGATATTTTCTTCATCCCATTTTACCCTTGATCATGTAATCACATTTTAAGCACTCTTTTAGAAAGTACTGAAAATTATGAATTCAGTGGTTTTATCTTTTAATCAGTAAGAGACTTGGATAAAGAGCTGACTTTAAGCTTGCGAAAGAGTGGAAGAAAAGATTGGATTAATTAAGTGATGGCTAAGATTGGGTTTTGTAAGCCTGTAGATTGTAGGAAGAAAAGAAGGGATAACTGTAAGAAGTCCCACAGTTCTGAGAACTAGGAAAGGAGCAGTTTAAGTAAATGGTGCAGAGTCCTGATTTCAACACAATGCAGAGATGAAGAAGTATCTAGAGGATGTGACATTGACAGCTTAGGAAGAACAAGAGAGAAAAAGGCCAGAGAAAGAATGACCATAAGTATGAATAATAAAAAGGGAAGAATAAATTGTGATGAAAAGGGAAGTTGAACGATAGAGGTGAGATGGCATTACCCATCTGTTCCAAGAGCATTCAAAAATATTAATACTCAAGCTTTAATTATCACCCTTCAATTTTGACATAAATGATTATCTACCTGTCTCACAACTGCATTTCATCCACTCTCCTCTAGGTCCTAAAGGGAAACAGCTTGAGGGAGCGGAGTGCCCTCTTCATGTTGTCCACCCAACCACTGGGGAGGAATTTGCTCTGGGTTGTGGTGTCTGCAGAAATGCTCATACATTCTAAACGTGCAGCAGAGAAGCTCCTTCGGATTTTCCAGCCTTTTATTCTCAGTTTCTGAACTGAAGTCAGCAAATTGGATTGAAGCACTATCATTGGAATGAAAGAACAACGCTGTGCACAGAAAAAAAAACTTAATTTTTGTGCACATACTTATTGCTGTAAATGACTCAAGTTTTTCAAAAGGCTTTAAACTTGTGAAGTGTTTGCATGCTGCCGTTGTAATCCTCGGCTGTAAGGCATCACACACCTACACGGTACCTTGACAGAAGATGCTTTTTCTAAAAGCGAATTGGGATGTATGGACAAGGACAGCTTCCAAATTACACAATATTGAAGAATTGCTACAAGTACACAGAGTACGACTTTTGGGTAACCCTGTACAGTATTCTTGGAAATTGTAACCACGTCACGGGTTGAGAGTATATTCTTGTTCATTTGATAGACTGTTGAGGATGTGTTAGGGCTTGTTGTCTATGAATATCATAATGTATATATGGTATCAGTGTTAGGTGTATTACAAAGTCGCTACCATTACACTGCAATTTTCATTTAAACTTCTAGGGGTTATGTTTGAGCCTGAAATTTTAATGAAGTGCAATACTGGGTGTGCCTCCTATCTTGCAGCTGTAAACATATGGAATGTATATGTCAATAAAACCGCTGTACATTTTTATACAGTGAAAAGTGTTGTGTGAATGGAAAATCATTCAGTCACAATGTGTGCATATATAAGCCTTGTGAAGCCTGAAGAAATACTGTTTGCATTTTAGCCAGAAACAGGAGTTGAAGCATTAATTCGGAAGAGTGCTTCGTGCTAATGATGTGTTCACTTCTGCGAAGCAGGCCCAGGTAACTTTTAATAATTACCTTCATGTTTCAGGGGCAATATCATTTCTCACTTCTAAAGTAAATCGGAACTTCAGTCTTTGCACGGTTACCTCAAAGCAACATCCATCTCTGCTAAGGAAAAATATCAGGCTTCGTCTATTTGTCATACAAGTTTCAAGGTTTTTTTTAAATTGCAGTAGTTGGAATTGCCATGTATGCTGTAAACTTACCATATATAAGTAGGACTTTTACTTAGATGAAACATGGTTATTAAAATACTAAACAGCGCATTTCAATGTTCTTTCGTTATCTTTATGCATATTACAATGATAAATGCTGGTTTTTCTCCAAGCAAATCAGACCTGTATTCTTTTTGGGCAGGAGGGAAGTCTTGATACTTTGCAGCAGTCTGTGCATCTGGCTAACTGATACATTTTGTATCTTACAGTAAATGTCAGGACTTAAATTTTACATTATTCCCATCCTTCCTATTTAGCGGATTATTGGTTCTATTTTTCTCCAACCATTGTTGGCCTCTAATTTCAATGTATTTGAGATGTTGGGCATTTGCAAGTTCTCTGCAAACATAAAATAAAATTAAAAAACTGCCCAATTCATTAGCCTTCATATTTACAACATCCTTAGTTATGACCGATGATAAAGTCAAGCCAATGCGCCGAGGAACAGGCCTGCAAAACGAGGGACCAGCTTGTATCTGAAGAATTACTCAATTGAAAAACCTGAAAGTTGATCCAGAACCTGGGATTTGTATTGTGCTTCAAATACCTAATGGGCTTGCAATCGAACAAAATATATAACCTGAGTTTTTCAAATTTATGTTGCAAGAAACTGTATTACAGTTGTACCTAAAATTTGAGCATGCAGCATTTGAAAGCTACTTGCTTAATGGGAGAACTGTTCCTCTGCAAGTGAGGAATAGTTAGCAAACAGTTTGCTGGAATAGCTTTAATATTACACTGTTTTCCCATATTGTGTATTGCTAAGCGTGGAATGTCAAGCACTCGGTGCTCATTGACTTGTTTCAGGATGTATGTTGCAGCTGCAGTGGTTACCTTCCACCAGCCCCCTCCAGCCAGTGCATTGTTTAGCAGCACACCGAATGTTAGCATTTGGAAGACTCATGATTTAGAATTTATCCCCAGTGTTGGACTGAAAAAGATCAAGGAACAATTACAGGTAAACTATGCTCAACACTCAGGATGAAATATCGATCATATTCCACAGCTTCTTGTCTATTCTGTTCTAAGTGGGCAAAGAAGTGTAAATTCCAAGTGTGTCTGATTGATGTATGGATTAGTGTTCTGGTTGACATCTATGTGAAACTATTTCAACCCACTCCCCCAACATTGCGTTGTCCAACCTCGATTGTAAGGCCATTTACATGGAATATAGACTCATAGCCGTTAACAGCACAGAAGGAAGCCATTCGGTCCATCGTGTCCGCGCTGGTCAACAAAGATATGACTACACTAATCCCATTTTCCAGCCATTCGCCCATAGCCCCGGAGGCTATGGTAACTCAAGTGAATATGTAAATACTACTTAAATGTTACGAGAGCTTCTGACTCAACCACCCTTTCAGGCAGTGAGTTCCAGACTCCCACCACCCTCTGGGTGAAAAGATTTCTCCTCAAATCCCCTCTTAGCCTTCTACCTCTTAACCTTAAATCTATGCACCATGGTTATTGACCCCTCTACTAATGGAAAAAGTGCCTTCCTATCCACCCTATCTATGCCCATCATAATCTTAATATACCTCTATCAGGTCCCCCCTCAACCTTTACTGCTCCAAGGAAAACAACCCCAGCCTATCCAATCTTTCCTCATAACTCAGACCCCCCCCAGCCCAGGCAGCATTCTGGTAAATCTCCTCTGCACCCTGTTGTGCAATCACATCCTTCCCATAATGTGGTGACCAGATCTGCACACACTACTCCAGTTGTAGCCTAACCAGTGTTTTATACAGTTCCAACATAACCTCCCTGTTCTTGTCTTTATTAGCCATGGCGTAGAATACAAGTATCCCATATGCCTTCTTAACCACCTTATCTATCTGCCCTGCTACTTTCAGGGATCTGTGGATATGCACACCAAGGTCCCTCTGATCTTCAGTGCTTTCCAGGGTCCTACCATTCATGGTGTAATCCCTTGCCTTGTTAGCCCTCCCCTAATGCATTACCTCACACTTTTCCGGATTGAATTCCATTTGCCACTGCTCTGCCCACCTGGCCAGTCCATTGGTATCCTCCTGCAGTTTACGGCTCTCTTCCTCACTATTTACTACCCTACTAATTTTCATGTCATCCACAAACTTCCATATGAAAAATATAAATATAAAATATTTTAAAGTATTGGTTACACTATGCAGTAACTTAATGTGCAGAATGTCATACTAACGTATAATACTTAAACGTATAATTTTGCATTCAGTGATATTAATTCACAAGTCACAGCTTGTCAAATAATGGAATTTGTCCACCGTTCTGTTTCCATTAACAGAAAATACTAAGGAATGCTTAAGTCTACATTTGTTCCATTCAGCAATGGAAGCCTTCAACCATTGAAGCCTTCAGTGTATTTGACCCAACATGTTGCAGGTTATTTTCTACATATTTTGGCCTGGAGTTTCCAATAGGTTATGTTGGTGTTTTAAACACAACCTGACCAAAATCAACCAGTGTGAAAGATAGTGATTTAAAGTGCCAATTATGTCCAGCACAAATTGAGTTTCTGCAACCTTTTGTGCTAGCTTAAAATGTACTATAAACTAGCCATTCACCCCAGATGGAGTTGATCAGCACAGCTCGAGAAGGCTCTTAAAATTAATATTCTTTGGGTGCCAAGTGCACTAATACTCAGCTTTTAAAGCTTTTGAATCTTAACATAATTTACTAAAACTTACCACACCAATGAAACTAGTAAATGGTTATATTGTTCATTAAAACCAGTTAGTTATTTGATATTGCGGTGTGCTCAGTCAACTACATGCTTATTAAAAATGCTTATTTGTGAGAAACCCATTTTCAGCTGCATTAATAAAACTACAACAGGTTACGACTCTTAAATATATGTCAGAATATTTTTAATACAAGAAAATGAACAATTGCATTCTAAAACGCTGTCCGATTGTGCTGGTTAATGGAAGATTTTAAGTTTGCTGATATGCAAATGACTTTGAATAAAAAATTCAGTTCTGAGAAGTAATGCAATTTTGAGCACAAATTGTGCCTGGATGGTCGATTGAGCCCAAAGCAGTAACTCTTCCCCATATGTCTAAATCCAATCTGTGCCACACTTAATATTTTTGCCCCCATCTGTTTCTTAGTATGGTGCAGTTATTTCTGGGATGTTAACTATCATGAAAATACCTCTACAATTTTGTGGCAGCACTTAGAAAAACTTGTTGTTCTGCTTTGATAATAATCCAAAAATCCCACCTTTAAATTCTGGCTGGGTGCTAACATTTTGTCATTTGCTTTCATATAGTGAAATTATATCACATTACTTGTATATCATCTTTTGCTACAGGTACACAATTGATCAGCCTATCATGGAACTTCTGAAACTTGTGAAAATGAGAGCAGATGGTTTGATATAAAATTAAGTCCATTATCTAACATTAGGGGTGATTCCACAATTCGACATTTCCAGCAGGGAGTGACGTTCAATGAGGATGTCTTTAGAGGTCGAGTGCGCAGCTTGTGATTTTTTTTTCCATCCTCTAAAATCCCTACCAGCACAAAATTGTAGAGCTACCCTCTGTATTGTCATTGAAAGTATATTTTTTAAAAAGGAAGATTATTGTTATAATTCAAAGTAGCTATTCTATTGAATATTGGATAATGGGATACTTCATCAGCTCTTGCGCAGAATGGCTTACATTGTCTCTTGGTGGTATTCACAGCATGTTCACATGTGACTCAGATTAACAGTGTAGACTATTAAATTACAAACCACACAAGCTAAAATTTGTCAACGAAGCTCTAGTGTTTTTGCAAATAATTAATAGTTGAGCTAGAGGATACTTGGTTAAATGGGGGAATATGTGATTATAAGGAACTAAGTGATTTATTATTAAGGCATCAGATTCTGGAAGCAGCTCTGGCATGTTGAGCTGTTTCATTTTGTGACATGAGCATCAGGAAATTATTAACAATGGTGGAAGCTCAGATCTCCATTGTTATTTGTCTGGCGAGCTACCTGCTGATCTAGCAGATCAACCAACCTACTCTAAGCCCCTCAGTACAGCTGGTCAGAACACACTGGTGCCAGAAAGATTAGAGCTGTTTGGAAAATCTATGCTTGGATATAGGTCACAGTGCCAAATTGAGCTGTGGTGCAGTCGTGGAAATGTGCAGTAAAAGAAAAATGATGATTGATTGACATGATGGCTCTGAATTTCCTGTCAATTTGCACCTAAAAGAAATGGCATATTGCAGCGCAATGCATATTTACAGTGCAAAAGATTAAGGAAATTTGGTGTAAATAATTTCTGCCTTTTCTTGCCCTACAGTCATGCTATCCCACAGACTAGTCTAGCAACAGACTAATGTCATACTCACTGAATCATAACTTAAATACCTCAAGCTCTTCTGTCACCATCCCTAGGATTCCTGAAGACTGACTCCGAATCCCATTAAGTCTCATAGCATCAGGTCAAGCATGGGCAAGGAAACCTCCTGATTACTACTTACTGCCCTCCCCTCAGCTGATGAATCAGTGCTCCTTGTGCTTCATGTTGAAAACTACTTAGAGGAATCATGGAGGGTAGCAAGGACACAAAATGTACTCAGGGTGAGAACTTGTGGCCATTAGCAAGAATGGTTCAGTAGCAGTACTACTCACTGAGCCAAACTTTGTTCTGAGTGATGTATCTGCCAGACTGGGCCTGCAGCAGCTGGTGAGAGAACCAGCAAGAAGGAAAAACCTACTTAACCTTATGTTTATCAATTATCTGTTGCAGATGCATCTTCATGGCCGTATTGGTAAGAGTGACCGCCACACAGCCCTTGTGAAGATGAAGACCTGTCTTCATACTGAGGATGCTTTCCATTGTGTTGTGTGACACTCCTTCCCTTTCAGGTACCATGCCCTAAGAGGGTGTTGGCGACCATGTATTTCCTTTGGATTGGTCCATGATTATACTTCGCAAAGTATTGCAGTGGTTTTGTGTGGTACTACCACTGCTAAATGGGATAAATTTGGAACAGATCTAGAGCAATCCTGCCATATACACTTGTGAATAGCGGTGGACAATTGAACAACTACTGGAGGGGGTGGCTGTATTAACATCCCCATTCTCAATGGTAGGAGAGGCCAGCACATGAGTCCAAAAGACAGGGCTGAAGTATTTGCAACCACTTTCAGCCAGCAGTGCCGGGTGAATGTTCCAACTTGACCTCCATCTTGGGTGCCCAGCATCACAGATGCCAGTCTTCAGCCAATTCAATTCACTCCATGTGATATCAAGAAACTGCTGAATGCACTGAATACTGTAAAGGCTATGGGCCTGACAGCATCCTGGCTGTAGTACTGAAGACTTGTGCTCCAAAACTAACCAAGCTGTTTTAGTACAGCTAAAACACTGGCATCTCCTTGATGTGGAAAATTGCCTGGTTATGTCCTGTCCACTAAAAGCAGAACAAATCTAATCTGATCACTTAATGTCTAATCAGTCTACTCTTAAATCATTGGCAAAGTGAGGGAAGGTGACATTGTTATCAAACAACATTTACTCAGCTAAATCTACTCACCAATCTCAGTTTGGGTTCTTTCAGGGCCATTTGACCCCTGACCTCATTGTAGCCTTGGTCCAAACAATTGAACAGAAGAGCTGATTCCAGAGGTGCGATGTCCTTGACACCAAGGCGGCATTTGACTGAGTGTGGCTTCATGGAGCCCTATCAAAATTGAAGTTAATGGAAGTTGGGCAAGTCTCCACTTGCTGAAATCATGCCTAGCACAATGGAAAATGGTTGTTGTTGGAGACCAGTCAACTTAGCCCCAGGACGTCACTGCAGGAGCTCCTCAGGGTTTGTTGTAGGCTCATCCATCTTCAGGTGCTTCAGCAATGACCTTTCCTCTATCATGAGGCCAGGCAATGATCATCTCCAACAAGAGAGAATCTAACCATCTTCCCCTGGCGTTGAATACATTGCCATCACTGAATTGCCCACCATCAACAGCTGAGTGGCACCATAAACCAGAGACCTAACTGAACCAGCCATATAAATACTCTGGCTACAAGTGTAGGTCAGAGGCTGGGAAATCTGTGGCATATATCTCACCTCCTGACTCCTCAAAGCCTGTCCAACATCTACTAGGCACAAGTCAAGACTGTGATGGAATACTCTCCACTTGCCTGAATGAGTGCAGCTCCAATAACATCAAGAAGCTCAACACCATCAAGGACAAAGCAGCCTGCTTGATTGGCACACCCTACATAGTGGCAGCAGTATACTATACACAAGATGCACTGCAGCAACTCACCAAGACTCCTTCGACAGCACCTTCCAAACCCATGACTCTTACCATCTGGAAGAACAAGTGTAACACACATGGGAACACCAACACCTGGAAGTTCCCCTCCAAATCTCACACCTTTCTGACTTGGAATTATATTGTTGTTCCTTCACTGTTTCTGGGTCAAAATCCTGGAATGCCCCTGTAACAGCACTGTGGATAGACTGCACCAGTTGGAGAAATCACCACCTTCTCAAACGCAGTTAGGGATGGCCAATAACTGTTGGTGCTCACATCCCATGAACAATAAAAAAGGCAACGTATCCTCAATCCTTTTCACCAATTCCTTGAAAAGTTCACCCAAAAACCCTGCTGCTCATTTGCATATCCCCTTCCTCATCAAAAGAGCATAGAACACACATTTCCTGCACTTACCCAGGTTCAGAACACAAAATTTCAGATGCATGTGTTTCCTTTGAATTTACACTCTTCAAAGAGATTAGAAAACATGATCCTAGTACTGGAATTCAAAATCACAAAAGTGTGGAGAAAGCATAATAAACTTGTCTCAATTAATTTATCAAGCTCTAACCCGTGACATTTCAGTAATTCAGATACCACCATCAATTTTATTGTGCCTTGGGCTGCAATTGTTGCATTCTAGAACAGGCAATTTTAAAAATCTCTTCGTGGTGTCTTCAAATTTAATTCATTTGACCCAGGTATTCTACAAGGAATGGAGCCTAGCTCCATAGTGGTGACATTATGTTGTTTTAAGAAGCCCTTAAGTTAATAACTTGATTAGAAGCTTTGTGAGCTTTCAGTGATGTTGAATTTAAATTGCCTTATAATTGGTTGTTAAAATGATGACAGCCAGCTGGATAACTGGGAGCACTGTGAAACTCTCTTTTCGCGCTGCTGTGTGCCAGTCAGTGATGTAAAGTCACAAAAATTAATCTAATTTTTATAGGTCATGAAGGGCTGTGAAGCGTTCTGTCTTCTTTACAACCCACTGAACAACAGTATTATTGGTAGTGTTGAGTAATTTAATGTGCTGTAGAGAGATTTGGCAGTCAGAACGAAATTGGAACTATTGGATATATCACAAAAGCAGAGGGCACTTTTACACTAAATTATAATCTGGCTGGATTTTTACATCCTGCTGCAAGAACAAGAAATTTTGGCATAGGTTTGGGTGTTGCTTCCTGATAATGCCAGCCCAGGGAGCTGTGTGAGAAAGGTGAGGATCATTAACATCAGGGCAATAGGTTTCACTGTCTGACCAATCAGGAACTAGCAGAGACCTGGGTTTGGAGTTTCTGCTTGAGGCACCATTGGAAAAATGCACCTGAAATGTACTGGAGACTGAAGTTGAGTTCGAGTTTCCACACAAACTCATTTGCATAAACCCAAACATAAAATCTCCCATGGGCAAGCGTAATTGAACAGTGCAATCAATTATTGGTCACCGGGGCCTCAAGATTACTGAATTAAGCTAATTTCAACCGAAAAGGTATTCAAATAATTACTACAAGGAAACAGGCCAATCAATGGTTTCAATTGACTGTTGCTCACAGTTTTTATACATCAAAGGCATATCAATTGAGTGAATTTGAACTGAATTGAAAGTCATTGTAGCATCATTATAAGAATCAGCTTTCAGCAACCTCAGTGTACTTGTGTGCGAGGACCTGGCACTCAGCTAAGGCTGGAACTGGATAGATCTGGGTGCAGTCTTACTGAAATTGTGATAACACTGTTTAGATTGTGTTCTAAAAGTGTTACTTAGAATGTCTGTGGTTGAGACAAGTAATAGTACAGACCCTCACTCATTAAGAATTAGTAGGGAATTCAATGATTGTGAGATGATTCTCATCTTGTTTATTAAATGCATCCTAGCCAATGCTTCATCAGTGAAAAGGAGACTGATCTCTGCTCAGGCATCCTCTTTGGATCTAGCGCCTCTCATTTCAAATCCTATCCAATCCTTCTCATGGTCAGTGGACAAATGTTGGAAGGACGAAACAACATCCATTGTGACATGGAAGCCAACACCTACGATTATTTCATACTTTTGCTGGATGTGGCACAATGGTAACATAGCATGGACTGTAGCAAAGGGCAAAATCAGAGAAACACTATCAACTGTCCACTGCAGATGCCAAGCTACCTTGACATCTTGGATCCTCCTTACATCTGGGATTATGTTGATGCACCTTGGGGTGAGGGTGGTGGTGATACAAGTACACACCCTTCCTTCACTCTAATCATATTCCTTAGTGTATGTGTAGCTGTAAAGTGTAGTCATGCTCTTACTGGAGCTCTGTTTATATATTTCTGTGAAACATGGAATGAAGACAAGTAATGGTTATTCAGCTCACAGCAGGACTGCTTGCAATAAATAAAAGATCCTGACTCAAAATATTTATTCTGTACTTTTTGAATTTCTTTAGCCACACAGTAGAATATTGAATTTGTGTGATATTCACAATGTAGAAAGGAGTCCGCTGTTAAAATATTAACATTTTAGTGACATGGAGGTTTAACTACTCAAGTAGCTCTAGACAATTAAGTTTTAACCCTCATAGCTCAATGTATAATATAATGTAAATTGGCAAATATTCAACACAACATACAGTTACAGAAGTAATGCAAATTATCTCTGTGAACTTTATACCGTCCTGTAGAAGTCAAAGTTCATTGAGTCAAACTAATTGTGCCTATTCAGTGTGCTTACCTTCTGAATCTTGAGCTAATGCAGAACAGCTGCAACTTTATTTGGGAATTCATACTGATGCTGGTTGATCCCATGTCTAACCCAGCCAGTGTACAATGAGGTTGGGAATGTCTTTTGTGCATTTGGGAATGTTCATCCATCATCCATTCTCGAAGCATTGTTTTTCAAGACAGGATTCCGCTCCATCCCTTTTCCAGACCCAGCAGTGTAGCTCATGGTGTATTTAACCACCACAGTTTAAATGTAACTCTATAAATTCTTATTCTATTCAGAAGCAGATGTTTATACAGCTCCATTTGATACAGTTAATCAATCAACAGCCTTAGCTGCTGTTTTCCAGGGGGGGTCTGTTTCACTAAAATATTAAATAACTGCACTTGCAAAAGTAGGCAATGTTACAGATGAATTAACATACAAACAATTGTTTTTCTTCTGGGCATGTTTCTAAGCACCTGTTGATTTATTTTGTTTGGATGGCAGAGGTATTTCTTCATAGGTTATTCTAACATAGGGCCATTTTACTGGCAAATACCAATACTCAAAATTAAAGTAAAGGTAAAAGGTTTTCTCTACTATAACCTTATCAACTATTTCCAACAGACTCGATATCAGTTCTTTCACTGAATGCGGTGGTCTAAATGGAGAATAAAAAGTAGTAATTTCTCCTCCTAGAGTCTTGTTACTGCGTGGCCCGAATATAGTCGTGTCATTCCCAAGGTACTCCGGCTCGCCACTGTACAGGAATATTCTGGTATAGTTGGTTTGTATAGGACTCTTAAAGACCGCACCTAATTCAAACAAGGTCTGGTAAGTTCTCAATACAAACGATGAACAGTCATAAGATTTGAACCACACCATAGCATTCAGAGAAGGATCAGATTGAACAGTCCATGTCTCATAATATATACCAGTTCTGTTATCCTCCTTCACCCACTTGGCCAGTTTGTTGAATATTTCACCTGAGTACAGATAAAAAGTGTTACACACGATACTAAAACTAACTTCCTATAATTATACATGTATATTCATGAATACTTGAGAGAAATCTAAATCAAAATGTTTAACAAGATATCAAATTGCAAAATCAGAGCAGCTACTGGGACATATGACTTGTAATGAGAATCATATAAACAATAAACTGAAATCATGCATAATCCTTTGCTTTAAGATTCGAGATTTTCTACTGGATTGCTGTACCTGGAGGCCAGATAGCTGTATATGCAATCTGGCTACACTGTACCCCACTGTTACTGCTGATCTTCCAAGCATCAAATGTACAGGAACAAAATTTCTCAGTGCAATTGACAGCAGTAATGCACACAAGGGCAGCAGCAGTTCCAGCATGCGAACCTTCAGCTACAACTGATTTTAAGACTAAGGCAAGTACATAATGCCAGTGCTTTCAGGTTTGTGTACTGCTGCTGTGCTATTGGTATTCCCAGTATCTGACAGTCCCATAGAACAGATAAACAACCCATGCACAAACAAGTCTATTGTAAGCAGCTTAAATGACACCATAAAGCTCCAACTTAGCACACTCAACAGTAAATCTTTCCTGGTGAAATCCAGAGGCTGCCACACTATTAACCCCTCCCAGAAATGTAGAAAGATTACTCAATGAGCTCTTAAGAGTGACAAAAATGCCAGACTTTTTCCATAATCCAGTTGTGCTTTCTCAAGGTATGTTCCAGACTAACAAGGGAACCGGAGACAAAAATTGCATGTTGCCAGTGTCCTTGTCCGTTATCAGGGGCGTCGCAAGATTCAAAGAATGAGGAAGGAACCTAGGTTTCATATGCTTTTTTAAGCAATTTAGGTTAAATTCACTCTGTTTAATATTCCTCAACATCAGCAGAGACTAGTAGGGAAAGTGGAGTTCAGCATAAATATGAACAATCCATACACTTTGCAATATCGATTCTGCAAAGTGTTCTCCAATGGTGTTGTTTCAAATGGCAATTTTGTCCTAATAGATGGAGCTGCAGTTTAAAATGAATGATGTTTATGCTTGCATTTTAAAACATTGTGTTGGCCTTTTATTGCTTTTAAGCTGCACATTAATTTTATGTTCACTAATGAACCTATTCTAAATATCATCCTTTAATCACGTGAATCCTTTCAAGTGTAGGTTAATGAAAGTGACCTTCTGAACAGCCAATTGATTGTCGCACATTATGGTTTGTTAGCGAACAAACTTACCGGTTATTTCAGACACTTTTACCAAGGAACCATTTTCCTTCCAATGTAAATCATCTATTCCCTCAAAGAAACAGGCAGCTCCCTGATTGCACCAGAAAGGAGCTTCAATTCCAGGTCGAAGATGTGGGAAGGTGCAGTTCCCAAGCTGAAAGAGCTCATACCACTCCATTGTGTAGTTTTTGCCTGTCAAAGTGCTCCGGAAGCCAATTGCATCGTGCATGATATGCTGCGACCAGAGGGGAAAAAGCCCAAATCAATGATCATCTCTTATCACCAATATAAATCTTAAATAATAACCAATTGGATTCTACCTATTTAGAGGATTCCCTTGATGTACTTTTAAATAAGCGATTATCCAGTGTCAACCAGGCTGAGAATTCTGTAGAAAGTTTGCATTTTTGTTGTTGCAAATTGGAACACTTTAAATCTAAATGAAGAAGGAAGGCAATACTGCAAAGTAGGAATGAACATGCCATTCAAATTCTTGGTATAATGTCCTACATTTGTCAATGTTCATGCCTCATTCAGTACATTATAAAACTCCACCTGCAATCTGATTAATATTCTAGAAGGTTAATCTGCATGATGTGTTGCCCTACTGTTTCACACAGCTCATTTTCATTTATGCATTTTAACACAGTGTAGATAAAGTGTTGGAAAAAATACAAAGATCCATCCATGACTGCAATTCAATGACGTGACGCTAATCAATTACAATAGTAGAAACTGCCACACAAAGTGATCACGAGCCCCCTCATAAATGGCACTTGGGCAGCCACCACTCCCCAAAACACGAGTACATGGTCTCCACTATACTCCTGCTCACAACATTAACACGTACCGTACCCCATCCAGTCTAGCATTGGGAGCTTCAGTAAATGCTAGTTGCCTCTTCCAACTTGACCGTGGAAACACACAGCACTCCTCACGCACAAAGATGTCTCAGACAATTTTGGATAGAAAAAGAACTCGGGGCACCAAGTTTAAAAGTTGCAGCCCATTTTAGTGCCACAGTTACTGTTTTGTCTTGTCTTGTGGTTCTCAGAGGTTCAACATAATCACACTGTTTTACACAGATACTGGAGCTGACATCTAATGTATTTTGCACATCTCACCATGTGCTGCGGGATGATACGTTGTTAGTGCAGTAATGAATGATTTGGCATCGTGGATACTTATGTATACATGCGAATGACAATATACTTCCTAAATCATCTTGGAATAACATAACTATAAAAGTTATCCTTGTTCTGACAACTGCAAAAATCTGCACTGGATAGCCCTGCAAATTCATGTAGAGCACATTTATTAGGTCACTACAAAACAAAAACTACTATTTTTCTTAAAATAAGATATTTAATAAAGTAAATACTCACAAAATGTCCAAGCAGATCTCCATATTTGAACTCCCAAACAGGAGTCTGAAGCCGATAAACTTCTATAATATCCTGGTCTTTCATTTGAGGAATCTCCCCATCAGGAGAGCCTGTGGGGCAGAATGGGTAGATGGGTTGGCAGAATGGATCAGGTTTGGGCCGGTGATCAAATCGTCTGAAAAGAGAATGATGCCAACAGGCAATTGAGCAAAACACCATTGAATATCAAGTCAAAATTAGATAGAAGCTTTGTAATGTGAAATCACTTTACAGATTTATATAAGACTTCTAAGGGAGAAAATGTTGAAAAGTCCATAGTCCAGTGATCCAGCATAAAGAGGCAAGTGATGCTCAGCCACGTGGAGAGTCTCTCATCTCAGGAAGGAGTCAATCTTGTGGCTAAATAGGATTGCCAACTCTCCAGGATTATATTGGAGATCCAGTAATTAAAGCTTAATCTCATGGAAACTGTCGCAAGCAACAAGACACACAAAAAAATTGTTTCCAATTTTTAAACACTTCTGTTAATTAGCTAAGAAATTATTGGGGATGGAGGCGGTGAACTGTTTGACTGGACGAAGTAGTCGAAAACAGGTCATGTGATGATACCTCCAGGAACACATTCGAATTTGGCACAACCCTCTGGCCCAAGTGTAAAGAATTGATTTAGAACTTCTAGATTTTTGTGATCTTAAAAGACTCTCTTTTAAAAGCCCTTGGAGCAATATGAACAATTAGTGAACCGTAACACAGTGGCAGCAGTTTCTCCTCGTCTTATTTAGCATGGGCTTTGGGGAGTTGTCCAGCCCCATCTTTCTCCTCTGCCTGACAGTTTTATTCTTGCTTCAGGAAATCACACACACAATCCGAGTTTTATCCACCAGGTCACATTCTTTTTTCTTTGAAAGAGTGTCACTAATTTGTGCGAAGAATGCCACAGCTGTGTGGATAACAACAAACGTAATGAAATATCCAAAGGGGCTTCACAGGAGCATTATTAAACTAAGTATGACACCAAGCTACATAAAGAGATATTAGGTCAAATGACAAAAAGCTTGGTCTAAGAAGTGCAGAATCGGTATTCCAGAGCTTGGGGTCTAGGCAACTGATGAAACAGCCACCAATGACGAGGCAATAAAAATTGGGAATGCACAAGAGGCCAGAATTGACGGAGTGAATCCCTAATCTTAATTGATCCAGCATTGGTGCCTGTGCCTTCAGTTGCCTTGATCCCAAGATCAAGATTAATTTATAGAGAGGCTAGGATTAGAGGAGTGCAGATATCTTGGAGGGTTGTGGGACTGAAGGAGATTACAGAGATAGGGAGGGGTGAGGCCATGAAGATGTTTGAAAATATGAGTGAGAATTTTAAAATCAAGGCATTGCTTGACCAGGAGCCACTGTAGGTCAGTGAGCACGGGGGCGACATAGGAAAGGGACTTGCTGCGGGGTAAGATATAGAGAGCTGAGTGTTGGATGACCAAGCTTAAGGAAGATAGAATGTAGGACACCAGCCAGGACCGCATTGAAATAGTCAAGTCTTGAGGTAACGAAGGCATGAATGAGGGTTTCAGCAGCAGATGAGCTGAGACGGGGGTGAAGCTGGGCGATGTTATGGAGGTGGGAATAGGCAGTGCTTGTGATGAAGCGATGGCATGAATAGGAGGTCGGGAACTCATCTGAGAATCAAATGAGACATAAAGGTTGTGAACAGACTGGCTTAATCTCAGACTGTTGCTAGGGAGAGGGATGGAGTCGGTAGCTAGGCAGCAGAGTGAACAAAGGGCTCTTGTTAATCTGGACAGTTGCTGTTTCTTTAGAAAAATAAGACTTGGAGAAAAACCACTACAAAACATGTTAGTGATAATGATCATGAGAGCACATCTGACATTCCTTGATAAGATGTGGCCCACCAAGGAAAAATAAATGTACTCAGATAGCATTTCCACCTTTAACCCCAACACGTACAAACATACGAAATATAAGCAGAAGTAGGCCATTCAGCCCCTCGAGCAAGATGTGGCCCAAGGAAAAATAAATGTACTCAGATAGCATTTCCACCTTTTACCCAACACGTACAAACATACGAAATAGGAGCAGGAGGCCATTCAGCCCCTCGAGCCTGCTCCGCCATTCAATAAGATTATGGCTGATCTGTTTGTGTTTCGAATTCCACATTCCCATCTACCCCCAATAACCTTTGATCCCCTTGCCTAATAAGAATCTATCTACCTCTGCCTTAAAAAATTCAATGACCCCGCTTCCATCCCCTTTGAGGCAGAGTCCCAAAGTTGCACAAACCTCAAAAAATTTCTCCTTATCTCTGTCCTAAAAGGACAACACCTAATTTTAAAACAGTGCCCCCCCACCCCACCCCCCAACCCCAGTTCTGGACTCACCCACAAGAGGAAACATCCTTTCCTTTGTCAAAAACATTCAGGATCTTGTATACTTCAATCAAGTCACCCCTCACTCTTCCAAACTCCAGTGGAAACAAGCCCAGACTGTCCAACCTTTCCTCATAATACAACCCACTCATTCCAGGTTATCACTCTAGTAAAATAAAAGCAAAATACTGTGGATGCTGGAAATCTGAAGCAAAAACAGAAAATGCTGGAAAACCCCAACAGGTCTAGCAGCATCTGTGGAGAGAGAAACAGAGTTAACGTTTCAAGTCCACATGACCCTTCTCCAGAGCTGAAGAGAAGTGGAAATGTGATGAAATTTATACTGTTTAAGGGGGGTGGGGGCAGGTGGAGCTGGATAGAAGGCCAGCGATAGGTGGGGACAAAGGAGGGATTGATAAAGGTGTCATGAACTGAAGGACAAAGGGAGTGTTGTTGGTGGTGGTTAGTGCTGAGAAAGATGCTATTAGCGGCATAAAGGTAAGAAAACAGAATGTGATTATAGCAGGGGTAGCATTGTGTGAAAGAACAACATGGAACAAGTAACAGATGGCCCTGGGGGATGGGCTGGTGGGAAAAAAAAGGATGGAAAATGGGATCAAAAAAGGGGATAAAACCACAGATATATGAATAAAAATCAATCTCAGTCAACCTCCTCTGAACCGCCTCCAACTCATTTACATCCTTCCTTAATTAAGGAGACCAAAACTGCACACAGTATTCGAGACATGGTCTCACCCAACGTCCTGTATAACTGAAGCATAACATCCATACTTGTATGTTGAATTCCTCTTATAATAAAGGATAGCATCCCACTAACCTTCTTGATTACGTGCTGTACCCGGAGAGTTACATCTTAAGTTGTCACTTCTAACAAGCACCTTGTGCCAGAACCACACAATTCACTGCTGTTATGTTTAACTATTGGTACTGCCGAAAATCTTTTAGAGATTGATAAATACTCATGTAGGCACAGAGATGGTTGAACAAGGTGCTTCGTTTATTGACTGCAGTAACTCAACAAAAAAAACATGGACTCTGCCGTCCCACAATGCACTAGCTCACAAAGTATCAACATCCTGGCAGGTTACCATTGACCAGAAACTGAACTGGACTAGCCATATAAATACTGTGGCTACAAGAGCAGGTCAGAGGCTAGGAATCCTGCAATGGGTAACTCACCTCCTGACTCCCCAAAGCAGCCTGTCCACCATCTACAAGGCACAAGTCAGGAGTGTGATGGAATACTCCCCACTTGCCTGGATGAGCGCAGTTCCCATAACACTCGAAAAGCTTGATACCGTCCAGGACAAAGCAGACTGCTTGACTGGCATCACATTCACAAACATTCACTCCCTCCACCACCGACGCACAGTAGCAGCAGTGTGTACGATCTACAAGATGCACTGCAGGAATTCAACAAGGCTCTTTAGACAGCATCTTCCAAACCCATGACCACATCCATCTAAAAGGACAAGGGAGCAGATAGATGGGAACACCACCACCTGGAAGCTCCCCTCCAAGTCACACACCATCCTGACTTGGAAATATATCGCCATTACTTCACTGTCGCTGGGTTAAAATCCTAGAACTCCCTCCCTAACAGCACTGTGGGTGCACCTACACATGGACTGCAGCGGTTCAAGAAGGCAGCTCACCCCCACCTTCTCAAGGGCATCTAGGGATGAGAAATAACTGCTGGCCCAACCAGCGAAGCCCACATCCCGTGAATGCATAAAAAAAATTCGAAATACATTGAATACATAACAACCGCCACCTCAGCCGTGATTTTGCTTGCTGCATTATACCTGGGTAAGCTTTTATTTTGCATTTAGAGGAATTAAATGTCTCTTTAAATGGTGATGTTGTAAAGACAAAATACTGCAGATGCTAGGATTCTGAAACATAAACAGTGAATGTTTCAGGTCAGGCAAAAAATTCAGCAACCAGAAACACAAGCTCATGTTTCTCTCCACAGCTGCCGCCAGACTTACTGAGTGTTTCCAGCATTTACTGTTTCCATGTCCCAATTGCAATAACTCCTATCATTGGCCTCCTGATAACTTTCTCTACGGCCCTTAGACTCTCTTTGACCAAACATTTGGTCATCTCAAATTTTGTTTCATAAAACGCCTTAGGATGCTTTACTTTTAAAGGCACTACATAAATACAAGCTTCTTTAATGAAGAAATTGAACTTGTAAAAGGCCCCCGGGGGGGTGGTGGGGTGTGGTGGTATAGTTTCACATCTTAAGTTGCAGCACTCTCATTTAGCCCAAACTACAGATTATTGGTAAGAAACAATGACTAGTGTTTCATTTCCAAATCTGAAACTTATTTTCAATGCACTCCTATTGCCCTGGAGGGATCATTTCCGCATTCCACAGAGCTTGTAGCCAAATTCAGCCTGGGCTGCACCCACCTGTAAGGCACTGGCCAAGTCTGCTGTCTGCGACCCTGGGCAACAGCGCTGGGGGCTCGCTGGACAGCCAGCCAAAGGCAGGCGACACTCCACAGACCGATTCCCATCCTCCAGCGATCAGAGCTCAGCTGATCGACCCGGAACCCACCTCTCCCAGCCCAAGCCTTGTGCAGAATGATGCTGGTTCCTGTTTCCGAGCCCGAGTCACAAGAATTAACTCGCTAAGCCCATGGCCAATGCCTGTTCCACATACTGCAGCCAACCTCTTAACACTCGCAGCTGGAACCAGTCAAACAGCAAAAAACCAAACAGGCGGATCTGGAGCTAAATCTTGACATTTAAAACAATTAAGAAACGACAAATGTGAGATAAGAATACGGAAACTCAATTGGTTAACTCCCTGCAGCGCCGAGCTTTAGTTCAGTCTAAACGATAATGCCTCTTTGCCCCCTCTCTGTATTCGCTACATTTACAATCTGCCTTTTTTTGCTTTGAAATTTCATTCATGGATATTTTCCCCCTGTGGAGGACTCTTAATATCTTGAAGGCCTGGGGATATTTCTCCTAACAAAAACAAAAACACCTGGAAAAACTCAGCAGGTCTGACAGCATCTGCAGAGAGGGATACAGTTAACGTTTCGAGTCCGTAGGACCCTTCATCAGAACTAAGACATATAGAAATGAGATGAGATATAAGCTGGTAGAAGGGGGTGGGACAGGAGAGCTCGATAGGGGACCAGTGATAGGTGGAGGCCAAGAAGAGACTGTCAAAGATGTCACAGACTAAAGGACAAAGGGGTGTTGACGGTGGTGATATTATCTAAAGGATGTGCTAATGGGGACATTAAGGTAAGCAAGCTAGTGGCAGATGGCCCTAGTGCTGGTGGGGTGGGGGGGAAGGGATCGAAATGGGCTAAAAGGTGGAGATGAAACAATAGATCGAAATAAATTTTAAAATAGGAGGGAAAAGAAAAAAATATAGTTGTTAAAAAAATTACAAATTATTGGAAAAAGGGGGATCGGAAAGGGGTTGGGGATGGAGGAGAGAGTTCAAGATCTGTATTTCTCTTAAGTTTTGTGTACCATCTGCAAGATGCACTACAACAGCACCTTCCAGAAGAGTCATACAGACTCGAAACGTCAACTGTGCTTCTCACCGCAGATGCTGTCAGACCTGCTGAGTTTTTCCAGCTATTTTTGTTTTTATTCCTGACCTCTACTACCTAGAAGGACAAGGGCAGCAGATGCACGAGAACACCACCACCTGCACACTTCCTCTCCAAGTCACACACCATGATGCCTTAGAGCTGTTCCCGTTTCCTGGAACTCCCTCAGCACTAAACACCACAAGGACTGCAGCAGTTCAAGAGGGCAGCTCACCACCACCTTCTCAAGGACAATTAGGGATGGGCAACAAATGCTGGCCTTGCCAGTGATGCCCACATCCCGTGAAAGAATAAAAAACATCTCTGCTCCAAATTTGTTCCAAATACAGGAAACTTGAGGGAAAAAAATTACCCTTTATACACGATACATTCAACAAATTTTAGCTCCATCCACAGGCCTACCTTTTCTGAATAGCTCCAGACTTGTTGACTTTTATTTTCCCCTTAATCTTGTATTTTTACCTCTACGACTGAAGGTGGGTGGAGGTAACCTTTTTGCCCCTGTTAGTCTGTTTAGCTGGGTTGCCCAAGGAAGAATGAATTAGGTTTTTGGCGAAGCTGCGTTTTGAAATCCAGATCCTGGAATTTTTTTAAGGATTCACTAGCGCTGGCAGATAGGAAAATTGACTTATTTTTAGAATGTTGCGGGTTGTTTTATTGAGAGTGCTGTTGATTGTTTTAGAATGTTGTAGTTTATCTCAGCTGCTGTGGTGGAATTGGTCTCAGCTGTCAAAGTGTGAGCAGAGTTTTCAGAGCAGGTTGTTGGATGAGGATTGGCCTGAAGCCTCCTCAGTGACCATTGTGACATGGCAGGTGATGTGTGCCAGGCAGACCCAAATCCACGAGGGAAACTTGGTTCCATGGTCACAGAGGTTTTGCAATTTGTATTTATTATGAGAAGACTAAGCACTGAAATCAGAAGTAATGAGTCCACTAAAATCTTTAAGAGTTTTAAAGTTTAAATTAAAATATCTGTTTAAAAAAGAAAAGATGTCAAACACATACATAAGATTCCAGTTACTGAATACTATAATAAATGCTAAAATTCCTACCTAACTGGACTCCCAAATACACCCCCTTGTAAGGCAACGGTCCAAACATAGATTTTAAAGTTAAAAAGACAGGCCAGCACAATTATCACCCTTAAGGGCTGGATGCAGCAGACTCATGCATGGCTGAAGGCATTTCTGAGGATGTTTCACCAGATTTTGCTAGATGTCACAGGGTCTCTCTCCTTAGCTTTTCATTCTCCTTTATATACATTTTTCTCTCTTTAAACTGTAACTTCCTTTGTTCAATACACCTTTGAAAATGTACTTTCTCATAATATAAAACATTTCATGGTGCTAATATTTGAAGTACTGGGGGGTGGGGAGGCAATGGCGTAGTGGTATTGTCACTGGACTGGTCATCCAGAGACCCAGGGTAATGCTCTGGGGACCCAGGTTCAAATCCAGCCACAGCAGATGGGGGAATTTGAATTCAATTAAAAATCTGGAATTAAAAGTCTAATGATGACTGTGAAACCATTGTCAATTGTTGTAAAAACCCATCTGGTTCACTAATGTCCTTTAGGGAAGGAAATCTGCTGGTCTGACCTACATGTGACTCCAGATCCCACAGCAATGTGGTTGACTCTTAAATGCCCTCTGAACAAGAGCAATTAGGGGTGAGCAATAAATGCTTGCCCACAGCCAGTGATGCCCACATTCCATGAATGAATATATAAAAAGAGTAACCTTTGGCAAAAATAAACACACTGCTTGGCCTAGCTTCTCTGGCTTGGTGTAAACATCCTACCACCTCTTTGAAATTCAAACTGCCCTGATTTATCTAAAAATGCAAATTCTCCTCACCTGACATTCTAAGAGTTCAGCCATGTTTATGTATTTAGCATTTCAAACCCCTCTCTACCTAACTCCTTTGGCTACTTCCGCCTCCAGTCCAATTCAATTAAATCACACACACACACACACACAAACTATCCAAACCCCACTATTAACCCACTTTTACAATAAATCACAATAATATTATGAAAATTATTATACTTTCGTAACAGTGAAATGGAAATTCTTAATAAAAAGATTTATTTTTTTCAGCTTTGTAGTTACAGAGCACCAAACAGGCAGGAAAAAGCCTCAAGGAAGAGCTGCGTTAATGTAATAATGCTGAATTAACACAGCGTGATGGAGGCATGTGCTCTACTGAGTGTCCTCTTCATTAGTTCCCTTTGTTTTCACTATCTTGTTACTCTGCGCCCCTTAATTCTGTCCTTAGGGACTTCACACATGTAGGGCAGAATTTAATTTAATTTAAATTTTTATTAAATTAATGCCCACTTAAGGGCCTCACCCCACCTGCTGATATTGACCCAGCCATGGGTGGGGGGCTCAAGATGCAGGGAAAATGTCAAGTAAACCCAAAGCAGGGTTGCTTGCAGACTCCAGCTGGGTGCGGAGACCCTCATTCACAAGCACTCAATGCCTGATCAAGGGACCCGGCATCGGAAGGGGGGTGGGCGTCTGAGAGCTGCCCCTCTGCCCTTGCTGCCAAACTCCCTTTCCTGCTACCTCCACCACCACCAGCACCCCCAGCCTTCCATCACTCACCTGTGGCCTGGCATACAGTGACAGACCTAGGCCTGGAGTGGGTGTCACACCGGCAGCAGCTGCCACCCCCCCAAGTGGCACTGCCTGCAATAGATCTGCCGGTCTCTAATTGGCCAGCAGCTCTCGGCAGACGGGACCTGCACCCCGGGGTTCTTGACCCCAGGAAAGGCTGCTGTCCAGTTAAGTGCCTGATTGGTATTTAATTTGGCGGGCCTTCCCGAAAAGAGGCACACAGGGCTCCTGCCAGCTCTCCAGCCATTGGGCGAAACCCCTGTCACTTCCATTAAATCCAGCCCCTCGTTTGGCCTTTCTGACTTTCTAGCCTCTCTCTCCATGGATAGTTACTGCTTTAGGCTTAGGGTTAGGGTTAACCCACACAGCATACCAGCGGTATCCTGCAGTTTCATCCTCCCTGGAGTTGGTAAGAAGAGTTTTTAAAAGTAATTTTGTTGGTGGTAGATGTCACAGTGGGCACTGACAACCCAGACTTTCCTTTCTTTATTACTATTCATTTACGGGATGTGGGCTTCACTGGCTGGGCTACCATTTATTGCCCACCCCTAGTTGCCCTTGAGAAGGTGGTAGTGAGCTGCCTTCTTGAATCGCTGCAGTCCATGTGGTGTAGGTATACTTACTTCCCTTGTCTCTAATGGCTCTGCTGTTGACACCTTGAAGGTGCAGCAGCTCCTGATTGTCTGCACCTTACATTGGGCGATCCTCCTACAGTCAGGAGGCAGTTCTTTTCCAGAGAAGCACAGGACAGGATGGGTGGACCAGCGAGATTTTCCCTGTCCGCCATTGTTCCTATGTTGAGTCATTCAGCTGGAGTGGAAAAGAGCTCAGGATGTTGCATTGTGCTGTCAGAAAACTTCATCTGTGCCCACTCCTGCCATTCCTCTTGGCACTCTCTCAGCACAGCCAGAGATCTGCGTGGGAGCAGGTCATCAGGCAGCAATGAGGTCACTGAAGCTCTGTATTTACGGCTGTGGTCAGTCTGACTCCCTAGATTGTGGACAGGCCCTGACAGGTTTAAGTCCTTCAGCGCTGCAACTGAAAGAGGCTTCATGCTAACCCTTTAGTCAGCAGGTTGTACCTCCTGAAATATCATTTGAACTTTCTCGCTCATGTGTAATGCTTCACTGTGTTCCCTCTCCTACTACTGATGAGCAGATCCCCACTCTCTGGAGTGGATGCACATCGACTGCCAATGCTGCGAGCTGAGAGGTATTACATCAAGTAGGGTTGTCAGCCTTCCCGGATTGGCCGGGAGTCTCCAGGAGTTGAAGGTCCATCTCCAGGACACTGCCGTGTGCAATCCTGGAGAAAAACCATCGGGACATTAAAAAAGATTGCTTTCTTTTTGGTAATTTTCTTTCAACATTTCTCTTTACCATATATAAAAATATTGAAATCGGGGGGGAAAAGGCTGTTTGGATGACAGTCAAATATCATCCAATTAGGTAATGAGTCTTTTTGCT
The DNA here is from genome assembly GCF_964194155.1 of Cetorhinus maximus. Classification (NCBI taxonomy): domain Eukaryota; kingdom Metazoa; phylum Chordata; class Chondrichthyes; order Lamniformes; family Cetorhinidae; genus Cetorhinus; species Cetorhinus maximus. Next base: position 132,897,769 of record NC_135885.1, read on the forward strand.
TTCAAATTGGCGTAGGAAGGTAGTGTGTCACAAACCGCGCAAAAACATACTGCTCAGAATATAGTTGCATGTGACAAGTAACTGCAGTGCGTTACACTGAAATGCTGCTATGTGGCCTGTGTGTAAGGAAATGAATGAGGAAATGAAGAAATAAGCAATGAAGGGAAAGGATTCCATACATGAGCTTGAAAGAAGCCTCTGAATTCACTCTTCCCTTCCCTCTAATGCCTTCTTGGCTTCCAAACCAAGTGATCACAGCACCCTAGATCTGCCGTGTCTAGGGTCAAATGAGAAAGAAGTTCAGTGACATCAGGAGAAGCGGCATGAGTCAGTGTTGGAGCGAGCCTTCTACACATTTGGGGGATGAATTTCCATGGATGTTCTCTCACTTGTCCACCATAATTTCATAAAAGAGCTGATAAAACACTGGACAAATGACGCTACATCATTGATAATGGGGTATCACAGTTCATCCTCCAAAGTTATGGCAATTTAGTGGGAGAAGGCAGGGGAGTTCACCTCTGAAGCTATATTCCTTCAAACAAGGCAAGGACCTTAAGTAAATGTTCATTTGATACATCTTCAAGAAGATGAGTTGGAAAGCTTGCACATAGTACTTCTTTCATTCAACAGTAGCTGCATGACACAATTGCAGTGGGCAGTGGGGGAATGAATATTATTATGGACATTGTATTTCATTGTTCATCTGCATGAACACCACTGGACCCAATCCATGGGCAAGTGTAACCCTAGTGATGCAACTTTTGGAGCATTGGGCCTCACAACACATCCAAAAATGACAGTTTACCACTGGTTGGAAAGCCTTGACCAGTATAGTTTAGACCATATGTGCGTGCCTGAGTGTTGAGATATGTTTTGTCAAATGCTCAGAGTCATATATAGTGCTGAAATCATATAACTTAAAGCCGTCAACGTCATAGGTATATTATTTCTGTAAATATATTTTAATTTCCACTCTTTTTTCCAGAATATTTCACTTTCAAGCACAAGCTATTTCAGTTAATCACGTACCGATGTTTGCAATCTGCTTGGCATGTCGGCCATGTTTTCATCTTGCATTGTGAATCATGAAGCCATTTTTGCTATCATCATTGGTAGTTCTGAAATCCCTTCACTAATACATTCTCCCTGTATTCCTTTAGTAGACTGTTGTGAAAAATATGAAGAACTCCCATTGGAGACAGCGGAAGATCATAGGGTAACAGTCCATCTGAACAATGACTAACCAAGAAGGGGGTGATCAAATGCATTCCTGTAATTACTGCACAGTTTGATTCAATGTCGATTCAGTATTACCCGAAGAATTAATTCCAAAATTAGGAACACACCGATAGGGTTATATAAGGCTTCCAGATACCGTGCCGAATTTTTAGTTTTCCCTCAGTAAGAATATTGTGATGCTTAAAAAGGTATAGAGAAGAATAACAAGGTCATCTTAAGATCATTAAATTATGAACATAGATTGGACGTTTTGGATTTGTACCCTCTGGAGAGATCAAAATAGAGAGCACTTGACCCTGTTATTTCCAAATATGAACAACATGGACATCAGGTTCTTTGCCGATTTTCCTCCCTCAGGAGGGGGAGGGAAGAAATATGTAGAACACATGCACAAGAGTGAGCACATCACATTTTGATGGCACTTCCTGTCCTGATACATAAATACATAACCCTTAGGTCAAATACAACAACACTATCACACCACAAAGAATCAAGTAAGAAGCTGATCTAGAATAGAAAACACAAAACAATAGAATTTTCATTGCCAGTATAATGAATGTCTAATTTTAAAACTAAATGATTGCTAACCCTCCTGTGAAGCACCTTGGGACATTTTACGACGTTAAAGATTTTTTATTAATGCAATGTTGTTGATGTGGAAAGAAAGCACTTTATTATCAAAGGAGAAATATAATAAACCACAGGAAAACAAAAGTCACCTGAAGGCCAAATGGAAGTATTTAAGAGCCACGGGAAATAAGAAGTGGTCATATAAAAGTCAGCTGAGAATAACTAATGTAAGGACTGAAAAGGCGGACTGTAGATTGCATCATAAGGTGTCAGAGGGAGGGGACATGCAGGTAATGATTATAAAGCTTGGCAGGGGTCTGTGGATCCTCCAATGGAACTATTCTTAAACAATATGGAGATCGGCATATCCAACATAAGAACATAAGAAATAGGAGCAGGAAAAGGCCATTCAGCCCTTCGATCTTGCTCCGCCAATCAATGAGATCATGGCTGACCTTCTACTTCAACACCATTTTCCTACACTATCCCTGTACCCCTTGATGTTTTAATACGTAGAAATCTATCGATCTCATACTTAATGACTGAGCCTCTACAGCTCCCTGGGACAGAGAATTGCAAAGATTCTCCGCCCTCTGAGTGATGAAATACCTCCTCATCTCAGTCCTAAATGGCCTGCCCCTTATTCTGAGACAGGCACAGTGCCCCTGGTTCTGGACTCGCCAATTTATGCCACTCACAATTTCCCAGTGTTTTCTCACTCTGCTCCCACCAAGCGAGCTTCCATTTTGAGAGAGCAACCATGTAAAGTTCACAATATTGTTTTCTACAAATGCAATTTCTGTGTGTTGCATTTTTTTTAATGGCAGCATTAGTATCATGCAGTATGAAAAAGTCCCATGTTTTTTATAAGTCAATTGTTCAGAACCATCACAAACACAAAATTATTGCACCCAGAATCATCATTCCTTTAATTTGAGTATTCATACATGCAAATTATAGGAATGGCTAACACATTTTATTCAGTCAAATGTAAATTAAAGTGTTTCTCCTTATCATTCAAGTGGCACTAATCACAGATGTAGAATTTCCCATGTTATCTCATTGCTAGGAGACATATCTTCATCCTTTTGCTCTTGAGGGAATTTAAAGCCCGCTGACTTCATCGACTTGTTTATATGGCTTTGCAGTATAACAGAGAGAAATATCGCCTCTTAACTTTGCCACAAATGGTCCTTCAACAGACGTTATCACTGTACCATATTGAAAATACCTTTGTGAGGTTCAATCCCTAGGCTATTTTTCTGCTACAATTGTGGCATGTGTGCCATTGACCCAGACTGTCTCTGGGGTTTATGATGGGCACTGAAGTTCATAAAACACCAGCAATTCTGATGCATTTGAGCAGTGCTGGAGTAGAGGGTAAGGCGCAAGTGCTAATCTGATCCGCAGCCTTAATTGTAATGATTGACACCAGGATTCAAGCTGTGGCCCCTATTTTATGTGGCCGCCAATGACACTACTTTCTTTAAAGAATTTAATTAAAATGTTAAGGATCAGTGTTGCTTCTAGCTATTGAAAGTGCTTCAAATTTCCATTTTAATTGGTGAATAAACTCTTTCTTGTGACTTTTGAAGAGTTTAGCCATTGGCCATGATAAATTGTGTGTTAATCAGATTTATAATGGGAACCGACATTTTTTTTTTACAATCTATGAATAAAAAAGGGCAACAATTGTAAACAATTGTACTTTAATCAATAGCACCATTTTTATAATAGGTTTTCAAAAAATAAGGTGAAGATTTCTCACCATCAGCATCTGTCAAATGTAAACATTTAAAGAGAACATGGAATTGTTAGAAGGACACACATTAATTAGGGAAACCTGCATTAGCTTTGCAGAGACTCTGATAAAGAAAGGTCAAGGATATGAAGAATTGGACAGCCACAACAACATTTTCACAAGTTTATGACCTGAGGCTGAGGCTCCCAGCTGAACTTTAACACTATTCCTGTATCTACTACTCACCATTATATAGTCCAGTTGAAATCTTCTTGTATCGCCAAACATTTCCCATGTATAATGTCTTCTTTTCTGATGCCTAAACCATATAGTTGTTAACATGAGCCCCGTCCTTTTGTAAAAATCTACTTGTTTTTGGCCCCACTCATTTCATTTTCCTAGACCATATGGTCCTACTTCTTTAGTTCTTTAGTTCTTTCATACATTCCATCAACCTCCTCATCTGGATGTTCATTTGTGGGCATACAGACTTGAATGATGGTAATGTCCACCACCCCATTAGTTTCATTAGCATCAATCTATCTGACTTGCATTTCAGTATTGCTGACAAAAGAGACATGTCAAAGCTTTTAGTCTTGCACTCATCAGGATACTTTGCAAGAATAACAAATAAGGTAATATGTTGTCTTCCCCTTATATTGGTATTCTTGCAAAGTGTCCCGATGAGTGCAAGACAAAAAGCTTCAACATGTCTCTTTTTTTCAGCAATACTCAAGTTCTGTACTACCAAATGAATACTCACATTTATACATTTGACAGCTTCCTTGCCCGGCATTACTGCTATTCCCTGTTCCTTTCCTTCTCCTCCTGAGTATTTCAATGTCATTTCATCACTTGTAAAGTCGCCTTCTCCTGTCCACTGTACTTCACATAACCCTAGCATGTTTAATTTCTCCTTCTCTATTTCTTGCTTTAGGTTCTCTAGCCTTCCTTTCCTGTTCATTGTTTGTACATTCCACGATCCTATTCTTTGATACTAACAAGCTTGTATGTATAAGGATTTTGCTGGATGCTGACCTGGGAGGTTTCATTCCCTCCCTCACCGAGTGCGACATCACTTGTCCTTTCACAGGAGGCACCCATATACGCCATTAATATTTACTTGTACTGATACCATCCTGAGCCGTTTTCTTGGCTATTTCCTGTGGTGGTTCACCATTGCCTTCCACTGTGATGTTTAGTTGCCAATAGCTCGAGCATTGTGATATGTAGTACTGGGCTACAGTGTTACCAACTGCAGACCTCACACTTCTGACTTGACAGTGAGAATGATCACAGCAAATGCAGATTTGACTTAGAAGATGGGGAAGTGACAAGTCTATGTATCAGACTATAAGCGGCACTGTGGCCCTGTCTGTAGTAGGTGCATTGCAGAAAGGTTTGCCCTGACTTTACTGAGCTTCCACTCATATCACTGTGAATAGTCTGAATAGGATTAACCACACAAGTAAAAGGAGTGCTGTCAAAGCGATCTTGGTGAGTTGTTAAGGTTCATTCTGTGGATCACACACAAAGCAGCCACAGGTGATGGAGGGGGTGGATACTGTGTCCAGTAGCAGAGGCACCCATCAAGTGACCTGCCCTGTCCTGGATGATTTGAGCAACTTGAATGCTGTTGTGGCTGTCCAATTCCTCATATCCTTGACCTTTCTTTATCAGAGTCTCTGCAAAGTTAATGCAGGTTTCCCTAATTAATGTGTGCCCTTCTAACAATTCCACGTTCTCTTTAAATGTTTATTTTTGACATTTGGAAACTCCAGCTAAATGAAGAAGATCCAAAGTGGAATAAGAAAAAAACCATGGAGCTTAGAGAGGCTGAAAGAAGTAAATGAAGAATTTGTAAATAAAGTTATGAAGCAATAGCTAGATAGAAAAGACAAGGATACCACCAACATGAATGCGCAGTAAAAACAGATTTGTTATGATCCTTGGCCAGACCCCTAAGATCTGGTTAGGGATCAATAATGTTGTTTAATGTAGACATCATCATCATCATTCTGCACACATGAGAACTTGTATGGCTGGTTTGTGGCAATCCCCTTACCCCTTTAATCCATATCGCACTGTTCTAATTACATTCAATCTAGAAAAAAATGTGTTTTTAAAGCTAACTTTTAGACATCTACATAAGTGAGTTTGTGCTGATTTAAGCTCTATCTCATCTGTTCTTCATTTCAAGTTTAGTAAATAACCCTGTTTTTTTACTCACCTGCATCATCCTGCTGTTTGGCAATCAATCTGAACCTTTAGTAAAATTTAGGTCCATCTCAGCTTCAGTGAAAAAACATTCAGCAGCCTTTGGCCAAAAATCAGTCACCATCAGCACACTGAATGCTAAAGTTTGACCAGCGCTTGGATCAGATCAAACCTCAGTGCTGCCTTCAGGCTGTTTTTTTGGAAATAGCAGGGATTTCACTGGGATTGTCCCAACACAGTTGACCCCTCAGACAGATGTTTGGAAACTTTAAATGAACAACTCTGAGCAATATCCTTTTAGAGATCCTTTAGCAAAATCCAGTCAAAATTACATGAGATAAGATATAAGCATCCTTTCTGGATGATGCAATTATCATGAGACACTTTTATTGCTATTAACTAGTATGGAAATATTGTTACAATAGGATTTGACTCAGTGCGGGATTCTAGAGTGAGCATATGCTCAATACAGAAGATTTTTTTTGTGTTAGCCTGATAAGGTTCAGTCTTCTTATAAATTTTAAACGGCATTGTACCTTTTGAGGTGCTATAATTAAACTCTATAAGCTTAAAATGTGAAAGCTGCTGGGACTAATGGAGGACAAGTATCTTGAACAAGCTCTCAAAGTGCAGCTTATATCAATCCTAATTAAAATGGAGAGAGAAAATACGTCATAAATCAGTGCACCCAATTTAAAACAAAATTAGGAAGTGCTTACATTGTAATAACAGCTGATGTGGTACAACATTTTACACCAGATCACACCTTTCGTGTAACGTAATGTTCCAAAGTGCTTCACAGAAGGTTATCAAGCTATAATTGTTTTCACATAAATGGTTTAACTCATTTCTTGTTCATTTATCATTACAGATTTTTGCAAATCAAAATAATTGCGATTCAGGGTACCACAATTGAATCATCTTCCTTTGACTCCACCTGGTGGTGAATGTAATGGTCACCAGCTTTTGCCTTGCAATGTTGCCGTTTATGAAGCAATTTTAGACAATCCTAGACTTCTTCAAAAAACTTAATGGCTGCAATTAAAAATCCTAATAATGTAATGGTTATTTTTTTCACATGACACATTTTCATTGTGTGCCCTGGCTGTCGCATGCTATCGGTGAAAGAACGCAGCTTGAAACAGTTAAACCAACTAGAATTTTTATTTTGATCATCAGCCGAGGCTTATTTGGTCACACTTTCACCTGAGTCAGAAGATTGTGGGCTGATAGTCTCACTCCATAGACCTGAGCACAAAAAATCAAGGCTGGCATTCCAGTGCAGTACGGAGGGTGCCATCTTTCAGTGGTGTTGTTAAACGGAGGCCCTGCCTGATCTTTACGGTATAATTAAAAGATCCCATGACACTATTGCAAAAAAAAGAGCAGGGGAATTATCCATGATGTCCTGGCCTATATTTATTTCATTCCATAAATCTCAGTCCAGAACTGCTCCTTCTCTCATTGGACTTGCTAAGTACTGGCTAAAAAAAGGTTCTCAGAGTGCATTTTAATAATTCTCTTTCCTCTGTTTCTTTTTACATGGAATATATCCCAAATAGTATTAGGGTAGTTGAACTCACCTACTATTACTGCCCTTTTGTTTCTGCACTCCTCAACAATTTACCTACATATATGATCTCCTATCTCCCTCTGACCTTTATGGAGGTCCATAGTACTTTTCCGGCAGTGTGATTGTTCCACAGTTCAACCCATATGGTTCAATTTAATGTTCCTTCCAGCATATCATCCCTCCTCACAGCTGTGGTTATCTCCTTAACCAATACCCTAACCCCTCTCCTTTTCTATACCCCTCTCTATCTCATCTGAAAACCCTGTAATGCAGAACTGTTGAGCTGCTATTGCTGCCCACCTTTGAGTCAGATTGCAGTAATAGCTTTGTTATCATACTTCCAACCATTTATTTGTGCACTCAGCTCATCTGACTTATTCACTACAGCCCTTGCATTGAAGTACAGTAATCACTGAATAACTTCTTTGTTGTCTGTTTTCTAACCTTTGTTCCCTTGATCTTGCATACTTCATTGTTATTTTTTAAATAAACAGCATTAAATAGGAACAGAATGAAGCAAGACATAGACAAGGCGTGACATATGACACATCCGTAACAAAGCAGCAAGTTAAATAGTTGAGATGAGGTTAACTTGAGATGATGTGAAGAAGCATATTAAAAAGGAAGGAAAGATGTGAGAGCGATGAAGAATTGGTGCACAGCCAGCAGAATGTGTGAGCGGAAAATTTAGTAAACATGTCTCTATCTGATGAAAGGTTACAGACCTGATACGTTAACTGTTTTTCTCTCTCCACAGATGCTGCCTGACATGCTGAGTATTTCCAGCATTTTCCGTTTTTATTTCTCTACCTACGGTTTGACTTCGGGCCTCACATGATGACATGTGAATCAATTTAATCTTTATTTAAAGATAGAGGCTCCAACATTAAGAAAAGAACATAATTGAATGTAATAGTGTCAGTGCATTCTGGCAATATGGCCAGCTGACATCTCTTGCACCCGGGAGATCCACTGCAACTTCTCATGTGGGTGCAAATCCTCTCCTAATCTACCCTTTGTTAATGGTACGTTCATTGTATTAACAATGTTAAGTATTCACAGGTGAAGGGCATTGATTGACTAAATATATTGAGACATATATAAGAGAGACTCCAAGAGGTGTCAGCTGTGGCTCAGTCCATACCACCCTCGCCTTTGAATCAGAGGGTTGTGGGTTCATGTCCCACTCCTGGAAACCAAGAACTGTGATTGTACTCAAAAGAGTTGCAATCTGTGACTGTCGATAACTCGAAAAAAAAAGATATGAGAGACTCCACCACAACCCTGCAATTTATTTGAGCTGTCCCATGGAGATTCCCTCTGTGCCTTTTCGCTCTATATGGAGGGGTTTCCTGTACGGGCTGCTGCTGCTGCACACCCTTCAAATCCTCCCCTTCGTCAACCATCCGGACACGCAATGGCATTCCATCCTGCCGTCCGGAGGTGGCGAGGGCCCTCAGTGGAGGGCCCTCTGCGTGGGAGTCCTTCCCTTTACCATTGGGGTTTTAGCGTGGAGGGTGTTGCATGCAGCGGTCCTGTGCAGCATAAAGCTAAGGTGGTTGACGGACCCCCAGGCCGTCTGTCTTTTCTGCAGCCTTCAGGAGTCCGTGTTCCACCTGTACATAGATTGTGTGAGGTTGGAGCCCCTTTTTGATTATTTGAAGGGGCTGCTCCTCAAAGTCTGGTTGCACCTCAGTGCAACTCCTGATCTTTGGGCACCCAGTGCGGAGAGGGGTGGGCAGGGCAGAGGGACTCCTCATTAGCCCACCCCTGGGCCTAGCCAAAGTGGCCATTAATAGGCCCAGGCAGCAGATGGTTGAGGGAGTTGTCCAGCCTGACAGTCTGCCCCTCTCCTGCGGCTACTTCCATCCTGGGTTTCACTAGAAAGTGAGCACGAGGCGTCTACTGGTACGTTTGAGGCCTCCCACGAGTGGTGGGCATCGCAGGGGATGGAGTTCTTCATCAGCCCCAGAAACAACATATTAATTTACTTATATAAATTTCCTTTAAAGTTTTGTCTTTTGCTACAGTGACCCTTTAAGGGGTTGTCAATTTGTTTAACGAATTAATTTGTTAATGAGTCTATTTTATTTTATTGGTATACTCAAAAAACTATAAGAAAGACTCCGTGGTTCTGCCCATGCCCTGGCATTGTTGGAGAGGGAGCACATGGAGATCGCAAGTACACTCGAGACCCTCCATGACTGGTGGGCTCAGCAGGGGCTGGACTGCATCAATTACATTTTAATTGAATTAATTAAGTTTCCTTTGAAAGTTTTGCTTTTTGTTACAGTGGCCCTTTAAGGGGCTTTCAATTAATTAATTAGTTTTTATTTGTTTATTTGTTTTCAGAAGAACATATATAAGAAAGACTCCATGGTTACCTCTGGGTCCGGGTGTCCTTGGAGAGGGTGCACACAGTGTTCACCAGGGTGCTGGAGGCCTTCCCTAACCGGTGAGCACCGTAGGTGCTGGAGACCCAGCATCATCAGACCCCAGAATATTATTTTAATTTAATTTTGATAAGTTTCTGTTGAAGGTTTTGCTTTTAGTTACAGTGCCCCTTTAAGGACCTGTCAATTTGTTAAATGGTTAATTTGTTTTATTGGTATACTCAAAAGGGCATAAAGGGACACTTTTGCCCTTTTGAAGGGCAGACAGCTAGTTAATTTGTTTATTTGGTTTCAGTTTACTCAAACCAGCACATAAGAAAGTCCCTGTGGTGATGCCTGTGTCTGGGTGTCCATGGTGAGGGACCACGCAGTGTCTGCTGGTACGCTTGAAGCCTTCTGCGACCAGTGGACACTGCAGGGGCTCGAGTGCATTATCTCCACCACAAAAGATATTTGAATTTAATTTGCTAAGCTTCCTTTAAAGTTTTGTTTTTTGTTATGGTGCCCCTTTAAGGGGTGGTTCATTAGTTAATTCATTTATTTTGCTTATTTGGTATACGCAAAAGACTATAGAGAGGTGATTTTTATTGTACATCAAAAGAGTAGAAAGAGGTGATTTTTATTGTACTTCAAAAGAGTATAAAGTGACACTAGGGCAGTTCATTAGCTAATTAGTTTTTGTAAATTTGATTTTACTCAAAAGAGTAGAAAGAGACGATTCCCCTTTAAGGGGTTGTTCTTTAGTTTATTTGTTCACTTGTACTTAAAAAGAGTATATTTAGAAAGGCTGTGTGGCTAGGTCCCAATCTGGGTGTCTTTGGCGAGGGGACACACAGCATCTGCCAGTATTTTTGAGGCCTTCCATGGCCGGTGGGCATCTCAGGGACTGGAGTGCATTATCAGCCCTGGGAAAGTTATCGTAATTTGGTATATTTCCTTTGTACTTTTTGTTTTAGTTGTGGTACCATTTAAGGAGTTGTTCATTTGTTTATTGTTTACTCAAAAGAGTATGTAAGAAAGCTTCTGGGGCACTGGGGCACTGGGGCCCAAGTCATGATGAAAATGGCAGACATAACCAAAAATTCTAACTCAAACATGGCACTTCCTATTTTCACGGGGGTGGGACTGGAGTCGGACCAGTGTTCATACATGCGCAGTTTACAGAGGCAGCTGGACATTTAAATCAACAGCTGCTACAACTGAAGTGGGAGTTTGGTAGGCCAGGAGTGTGAAACCTGGAGTCTGTGGATTAGACCAGGAAGGAGGATGTCTGAATTTGTTGGGATTCATTTGGATAGCCAGGATATTTTGATTTGGATAACCCTTTGGAGTAGTAAGTTACCCCTTTGGATCTAGTTCCAGGACACCTTTGGGAGAGGTGAGACACCTTTTGGGAGAGGTAAGACACCCTTTGAGAGAGGGAAAGCTTTGTTTTGGATTGTTAAAAGTAAACATTATTGTCCGTAAAAAGTGCATTAACTCATTGGAACTGTCAAAGCTGTCAAACCATCAATGAACTGTCAAACTGGCAAAGAACTGTCAAAGCTGTCAAATAACTATCAAAGGATACAAGGTGAGTTGGCATGCAGACGGTAAGGGCAAAGATGATGTGTGGGGACATGGACTAACATGGGGGGATGAGGGGACATGGGGTTGTGTAGAGAGGCATGGGTTGGCATAGGGGGCATGATGGGCTGGGGGTGGGCGGGGACATGAGGTAGCACAGGTTGGTATGGATGGGGCATGGGGAGTGTGTGGGGGTGAGCGGGATGAGGGTTGAGGACTGGAGGGATATTTTTTGTTTTAATCATTTTAAAAATAATTTTTTTAAAATGCCAGAGAATTCCCCCATGTGCCTATGTGTCTAACTTCGTACTTCACCACCAGGCTTGGGATCCACAGGCCCTTTCTGATCACTGCCTATTGTCAGCTCACACTCTGCTCTTTGTTTCCCAGACTTTATTTTAGCCTAACTTTCCTGGTGGGAGGTCCAGGCGGGTCACTGATTTTACAACCCTGCCCGCCGGGGGCAATCTTAACCTATCCCACCAGTCGCGAAACCCACGGGTTTGGGTGCAATGTTGGTTTTACATCCCACCCGATTTTACTCTCCATTGAAGCCAATGAGAAATATTGGACAGGTGTGAAATCTGTGGGCCAGTGTGTCTGACAAGATGGCGGCCTTTCTGCTGAATTAACACTCGGGTGTCCCTGCAATTGGCAGCAGTGGGTGCCAGTGTTACCCAAACACCCAGCATTTTCTTTCCAACTCGGGGTACAATTCGCCCTTAGCAATCTGTTGGGTCCCAGGTCTATTCCTAATTCAATACTGTTAACAGTCTGTCTCACCCTGCGGCTCTCCAGTGCATCCATTCCACGTTAAAATTACCGTTGACATATCAGTTTCCGATGTTGGAATTACATTCTAATGCGTTTTATTGGTCAAGCCAAACCTTACATTTTTATCACTCTTCAGCCTTGAGGATGATTGTGTGCATAGGGCAGAATTTTCACTGACCTGACCCCATAGGGAATGGGTCGCTGGGTGGGGAATCCACCATGTGGGATACCCCCAGACACATGCTGTGGAGTTTTAAGTTCACAGTGTATTCATGACATCAGTGATCGGTTAGCTCTCTAGAGGCTCAGCCTAATTGACAGCTGGGCCTGCAGTGGGGCAGGGAGCTAGTCACTGATCGCCACAGCAACAGTCTAGAATGACAGTCTAGGATGAGTGTAAACTTAATTCAGAAGATTTTTTTGTGTCGCCCTGACAAGGTACAGTCTTATTCTAAATTTTAAGCAGCATTGTACCTATTGTGATGCTGCAATGAAACTCTATAAACTTAAATGTAAAAGCCGCTGCAGAGAACTAGTGGAAGGCAAGTATCTTGAACAAGCTCTCAAATTGCAGTTTGTATCACACTTCCTATTGTAAAATGCAATGATAATAATTTAAAAATCATTTTTAATCTTTTTTTTATTCTTTCATGGGACGAGGGTATCTCTGGCTAGGCCAGCTTTATTATTGCCCATCCCTAATTGCCTTTGAGAAGGTGACGGTGAGCTGCCTTCTTGAACCGCTGCAGTCCCAGGTGATGTGGGTACACCCACAGTGCTGTTAGGGAGGGAGTTCCAGGATCTTGACCCAACGACAGTGAAGGAATGCGATATGTTTCCAAGTCAGGATGGTCTGTGGCTCAGAGGGGAACTTGCGGATGGTGGTGTTCCCATGTGTCTGCTGCTCTTGACCTTCTAGATGGTCACAATCGTGGGTTTGGAAGGTGCTGTCAATGGAGCCTTGGTGTGTTGCTGCACTGCATCTTGTAGATGGTAATCGTTTTAATAGTATTTGTTTCAGCTAACATACAATTCTGTAACGATTCGGCATTTTTGAAGAACACTAACTGTAAAAGATTGTTTACAATATGGTTAAAAGCGTAAGTATCTATTCCAAATAAGCCTTAGTAAGTTTTCCTAAGAGAAACCTCACATTAGCCTATTTTTTTTGTCGATTAATCCTTTTGAAATTATGGTTACAATTGCGATCACCATAAAATCGCTAGGATCAAGTATTCAGCAGAAATGTAACTGCTTTAGATAATAGTCCATTAAAAAAAAAATCACTGTTTGTAAAATAAATTCTCCTAATTTATTTAGGCTAACAAGCTAGAAATGATTTTATACAGCCTGAGAATTCAGAAAGTCAAAAATAGGATAGATTACAACAAATCCACTATTTTAAAAAATATAATGGGGCCCACTGATATGTTTTAAACATGGAAATTTTGCTGGAAAACCTTTCTTAAGAAGAGCATAAAGTCAAACCGTTGAAAAGAAACAGGTGACAAATGCGTATGCATGTACTGTTTAATTCTCTGTAGTTCTTTTTGAACATTAAAATTTGTTGCCTTGCAATTCAGGAATTATCAATGACATTGAGCATTTAAACTGACTGATGGGACACCTTCACATTCATATTCTTCAATATATTATGTGAGGAAATTTAATTAAGGTATTCCGACGTGTTTGGATCTCTGTTGACTTTATCCAGCTTTCATCTCAGACCCTGAAGCAAAATTCTAATCACAACAGAAATTGCTTTCTGAATATTGAGACCCTATAAATAAATGCAATAGTGATCTGGCTTTAATTATTTATTACCACAAAAACGATCTATCCAGGGGAACTGCATCCACACCTTGGCTGGCGTGAAATGATGTTTTCTAGAATTCTGTTAGACTATTCAAAAAATTATTGTCAGGTGCAAGTATTTAAGATATACCACTTTTGAAATGGGTAAAAATATTTAAGACAAGTTCAGCAGAGAATAGCCTTTTGTGTGGTTTAAAGCAAATTTGAAAATACTTTTCTATCAACGTAGTCATGCTCAAGGTGAGGATCCTGGCACTGATTAGTTCTGTAGTTAGTGTGTAAAAATGGTGAAACAGATTTGTGTTTGATCCATGGAAGGAAGCCACCTCAGCATTCTCAGCTGGCTGACAAGGAGGTTTGACTTTTAGCAAAAAGAAAAGATTTTGCATTTCTATCGTGCTTCTCATGACCGTTGGATGCCTCGAAGTGCTTTTGGCGCTTCGAAGTGTAGCCAGTGTTGCAGGGTAGGAAACGCGGCAGCCAATTTGCACAAGAACACGAGAAATGGGAGCAGCGGCAGCAGCCCACACAGCCCCATCGAGCCAGCTCCACCATTCAACATGATCGTGGCTGATATTGAGCTTCAACTCCACGTTTTGGTCTGCTCCCCAGATCCCTTTTTTTATTGTTGCCTGAAAGGCCAAAAACCTGCCTATCCCGGCCGACCTTGAATGCATTCGACGATGGAGCATCCACAACCCCCCCTGGTGTAGAAAATTCCCAAAGATTCACAATCCTGAGTGAAGTCATTTCTTTCAATTCCCCAGTAGAGGGCTCACAGCCTCCATGATAAAGACAAAAAAGTTCTGGAGGAAGGTAGAATCTGGAGAAGCCAAATTGTGTGCAGAATTTGGAATCCAATGGCATTAGAGTTTCGAAGCCTCTGGAATTATAGTATTGGGTATAAAGAGAAACGCTTTAAAAAAAAAAAATTGCATTGCTTCGGGTTTAGATTCAGTTTGACGCCGGTGGAGAGTTTTGTAAAAGAAAGTTCAAGGTGGTGGAGGGGGCGGGGGGAATGAACCCTGCGTACGTCTAATAAATTGGTGCAACCAACAAAAAGGTGGACATTTAATCGATCAAAGGTGGATTGAAGCTGTGATAAACAATGTGAATTGCATCCTCTCATTGTAATGGGTGCTTTTTGCAAATTGCTTTTTGCAAACAAACTGCTCATCGCAATTCTTCCTTACATCATGATTGTAAAAACATCTGGCAATGGTCGAAGTTGCACCCATGTCTTGCACTTATATATTTTACAGCAATGATCTATGTAGACACACGCTGCTTGCTGACTCTTGTCTTCACTTTCACTAACTCTGATGCGTGAGCATTTGAGCTACTGGATTTTACTGGTTGCTTCCTAGGCGCAGACAAGGCGTTCTTTTCTTCTAAAAGTGCATCTTTACCGTAACAATCTCGCGGATTGTCCAGGCATTTATTTAAAGATTAAATGATTTAAGCAATCGGCCGATAGCTCATTTCTGCAATAAAAAAAAAGGAAACCCCGAACCAGGAGCCTGCAGGATGTCATGGGAAGCGACCTCTTGTTAAAAGAGTTAAACAGAAGTGCCATGAAAGGTCTTTGCAATATTGCTTGTCACCCGAATTGTGTTTTGGGGGTGACTTCAAAGTACTTTGTGCAGCTGGGGGAGAGAGAGAGAGAATAAACAGAAGCAGTAGCAAGTTCCCATCCTTACTTCCTGCCTCCTGTCCATGTGAACAGTTTCAGACGTCTCTGTTCAGTTTGAGGGGGGAAAACATTGTCAGCCTCTCCTTCCAACTTGTTGATTTGCTGAAACCAAACGTCACACACACTCACTCACTCACTCACTCACATCCCTTCCTCCCACATAAGGCAGCTGTGCATTTGCAGCAGACACTGTAGTTGGGACCTTGCTACCTTCCTGAAATGGCTCTTGCAGACAGTCTCTGTGAACTGCCTAACGGGGAGTCTCCTTTCCCCGCCGTGGTGGAGCTGAATGTCGGGGGCCAGGTCTATGTGACTCGCCACCGCACCTTGGTGGCTGTCCCTGACTCCCTGCTCTGGGACATGTTCAGCCGCAAAACCCCCCAGGAACTGCCCAAGGACAGCAAGGGGCGCTTCTTCCTGGACAGGGACGGCTTCTTATTCCGCTATGTCCTGGATTACATGCGGGACCTGAAGCTGGTGCTGCCGGATTACTTCCCCGAGAGGAGCAGGCTGCAGAGAGAAGCCGAGTACTTCCAGCTCCGGGAGCTGGTCAGGCAGCTCAGCCTCAAGGCGAACCAGCAGAACTCGGTGAACGAGGAGAGCTGGCCGGCCAGCGACCTGGGGGAAGGGATCCGAGGGGCATCCTGCACGACCAAGCCCCGCCTGGCCACCTCCTCAGCTTTGGTGCCCCCAAGTCCACCCTCATCCTCGGAGACCACCCAGGCTAGGAGGTCAGGCTATATCACTGTGGGCTACAGGGGATCCTACACCATTGGCAGGGATTGCCAAGCGGATGCCAAGTTCCGAAGGGTGGCCAGGATTACTGTGTGCGGTAAGACCTCGTTGGCCAAGGAAGTTTTTGGGGAGACCTTGAACGAGAGCAGGGACCCCGACCGCCCTCCTGAGAGGTACACGTCCCGTTACTATCTCAAGTTCAATTTCCTGGAGCAGGCGTTTGACTTGTTGGCAGAAGCTGGCTTCCACATGCTGGCATGTAGCTCCACCGGGACTTGCGCCTATGCCAGTGACCAAGGTGAGGACAAGATCTGGACCAGCTACACCGAGTACGTCTTCTGCAGAGGGTGAATTCACCAGGGCCACAAGAGCGAGCTTCTTTTGATAAACAAACCTCTCTTCAATGCCATGTTGCCTATCCTGTTCAAAGAGCTGGAAGATATTTGACTAGCCACCACGGCAGAATGGATCTTTTCTTAACCTTTCTCTTTGTGTGAGTACTATGGTAGGACAATGTAGTGAGGCCACTCGATGCAGTGGTTAGACTTTAAGCAGGTATGCCAACTAACGGAACAGACACGTTGAAATGTAGCGCGCAAGATAACAGCTGAAATAAAGTGTTGCTGCTGGAAACTATGGTTCAAATATGTTATTTTAGTGATTCCGATAAGGACCAATGGATAGTAGAGAATGATGACATTAAGTCATTTTATTCCACTTGTGTGGAGGTGCACAACATGAATAAATGTTTGTTATTCAGCAATCTCATTTGTTTAATTTATTGCGGTGTGGGTCCTGGTCACAAACTTCTCCACTAAGTCTCTAGGGATGGGTTAATTGCCCCTTTTGGAGTATCGTTGCTCAGGGGAGAGGGGCAAGCTCTGTAGGTGCCCATGATCAGTGTGGTAAACACCGTAGGCAACTGCTTGCCATTCAGTATAGCATTCTGTTCAAATCTGAAGTCTGGTATAAAATCTGATGACATAAAGTAAGAAGATTGAAGGGAGATTTCCACTGTAAATTATGTGTGACCTAATTGTAAGCACAATTGTTTATAAACACCCAGAAGGTAATCTTCCTCTGTTGTGTTCTTACTGGACTGGTATTAGACTTGGAGGGTGTCTGACCATTTTACTAGCCTGAACTAGCTTTTACCACTCTCAAGTTTTGTCTGCCATTTTGGAAATAACAACAGCAAAGATTAAACTTAGACAACATAGGGACAGACTCTCGACATTGATGCAATTTTAATCATTTTGATTTTTGTTTCCTTAAACAGATTTTCTTTTTCCCTTTCGGCCTAAGTCTCTACGTTCTGTTTGGCTGGAAATTACCTTTTCACTGCAGAACTGAAGTCATTTTATGTAGAAGTGCAAAAGGTTTCCATGGATAACGCAAGAAGTTTCCCTTCCTCATTTAGTGCTTGCTGTAAATGAAACATGTCACAAGACAGATCAACAGCTCCCCTTGTGAATGAGATCGTTCTGTGATCTGTGGATTCTATTGCAATCAACTAATTAAATCGCCCCCTGGGGTTAATAGTTTTTAATATTCAGAGTTGTTACTCTAATGTCCAATGATGCACCAGTTTGGTGTTTGGGACCTGCTGTTTTTTAGTTGTAAAAAGCAGCAAAATATTCTGCTGTGTATCAAACTTAAGACTTGCAGCAAAAGGTAATGCCCAGACCTTAAAAGGTTAAAAAAAAAGACTGGTAATAAGTGGAATAAAAAGTTAAATAACATAAGTGGAAAACAGCAGATGGTTAGAGACTACAAGTTTATAGTGAAAATATAGGAGGTCCCGAGGTAAATAAATTGGAAGGATTTCTGAAATTACCAAGGGAATTCTGAACTTTTGTGGAATTGCAGTCACTTGGAAATCAGAACACATCATTGTAAATAAACATTAGTTCTGGATCACCAACAGGATTTTCCTCTTCTGGCCAGTTTTTCCTCTGCCAATTTTCTTCTATCTGTCTGCTACTGACTGTGTTAACGCCTTGCTGGGCTTCGATTCAACAGCTCAACCCAAGTGACCATTGCTAAACAACGAACCTTGGCAGCGGGTGTTAGCAGTCAACCATGGTGGGGCGGGGCTATCACAGCTGAGTTAGACTGACCAACTCAGAAGAGACCTCGGATTAAATTTAAGACTTTAGGGTTTTGTGATTCAGCTACTCACTGGATAATATCAAAAGCTGCAGTCATAATGAATAAATCTCATTGGGCAAGTTAGATCATTTCTTTAGACCAATTCCCAGCATTTTATGATTGACTATTAAAATTCTAAGTTGTCTCTCTGAGCTTGCAAGTCATTAAAACCTGTGAGATTTACACCTGGTTTTGCAGCGAATCTCAGAATTAGTTTTTTTATTAGTTGATTATTATTAGTTGATTTATTTTTCCCAGTTACTATTTGTAAACCTTCCCCAACAACACAAAGAATATAATAAACTTAGAGGCTCTCTTCAATTTTGCAGCTAAAATACATTTGGCTTCCATTAAAGAATGGGGAAGGAAATGTGTCAGAATTGACCTAACAGTTGCTGTGAATTTTTGAAGTAGGATTCTTCAGATGGATTATTATTAACTGCTAATCAATAACATTTAATCTATATTAAGGCAAGGCAGGAAATCAAATGACTTCTGAAAAGGGGATTATCAGGTATGATTCTCTGGTAGAGTGGTACAATGTGGATTAATTCATCCAGCCTCATTTCTCACACATCAGAGTTCCCTATTTTAGCTGGGTCGCATGGGAAAGCACCAAAGAGAGATCCACAGGGGAGAATGGATGAAGAGCCCTTCTCAGGCACCACCCAAATAACTGCTGACAGAATGGCATTGATAGAGGTTTAGGGTCTGGTCACAATTGCTCTTCACAAAGTAACCGTACAAGGGGAACAGCCAAAAGTGGAAGGGTGGAAATGAAAAAGATCATGTTAAAGAAAAGGGTTTCACAATCTGCACACAAGCTACCAGTTTGAAAAAATAAATGCGACAATGGAAAATTTCCCTAACTTCATGTTTGGGCACAGTGTTGAGTAGTTCAAAAGTAAAATTCAAGTGCAAGAAATGTACTGTGAAAGTCGCATCTTTAAATCTATCCGAAATAGTTCAATTTGAAGTATTTATATTTCCACTGCCACCCTTGATCCTTTGTGCACAGTAACTTGTGGCTGTAGAATGGGAATCCAGTGGTCCTGTACCTTTAAGACAGCTGCCCCAAATGTCTTGTCTCATTCCCACAGATGTTGTGTAAGTGGAGAGATTGATCTTTTCATTTACAAAGCAGGCAGTGAGGGTGTCAGGCTGGGTGGATTGTGTGTTCAGCTGTTACATGCTTATTTGCAGACATATTTGTTTTTATTTAATTTATGTTTAACAATGTAACAAAATACAAATGCTAGTATCCCGTCACGCAGATTAATCAAAGAGTGTGGTAAAGCAGTAACATGTTGGGCAGGATTTTCCGTTCATCGGGCGGGCACAGCCGGCCCGGTAGAGGCTGAGAAAAGGTCCGACGCCCACAATCCGCCCCCCCACCCAACCCCCCCCGACCATGCTGCCGGTTTGGGGGCGGGAAGGAGCGGAAATCTGCGGGAGGGAGCGCGCACTGAAAACTCCCTGAAGGCGCAGAGCGCCTCAGGGAGCTGAAGAATTGGAGAAATGAAAATAAAGGTTCAAAAGATGATATAAACATGTCCCCCGCACACATGGGGCCCGCACATATTGCGCTCGTCGGGCATGCGCGCAGCCCGACCTGAACGAGCGTAAAATGATGCGTGATATTTCAGTCGGCAGGCGAGTGCGGGAGCCGGTAGCGCGCCCACCAACAATTAACAAGCCTGTTAAGGCCATTAAAGATCTAATTGAATGAAATTTTTCTCTGCCCGTCCAACCTAACGGTTGGCGGGCGGGCGAAAAGGCCAAGCGGCCTTTGGAGTTTTTGCAAAGCCTCATCCACGGGCGGTCATTAAAAAAAATGTAAACATTTTTAAACTAATTTCTAACGTGTCCCTGCTCACGTGACAGAGTCGTAATACATGAGGGGACACGTTGTTAACATTTTTTAAATCTTTCTTTTTTTCAAACATCTTCACCTCCCTGAGGCAGCTCTGTGCCTGTGGAGCTTTTCCTGCGCGCACCCGCGCACATGTGTGAACTTCCGTGCTCGCCCTCCCACACGGAGGCAGCGCTGCAGCGCGCATTCCACGCTGGGCGGGTCTCAATTGGCCGGCCAATGTGAAATCGCTGTCACGGCCCGATTGCCGGTGACGGTCGGCTTCCCAACCGCTCCCGCTTGCCCCCTGCCGAGCCTGCCCGCCGAGGGCAAAATTCTGTCCATGAAGAGGGACATATTTACCATGATGGTGGCAAAATAGTTCATGTCTTTTTATTAACCGTTGGAAACCTCATCCCGCCCGTGGATGGGGGTTTCGTTAAAAATGCAAAGGCCGCCTGGCCTATTCGCCCGCCCGCCAACCGAGCGGTTGAGCAACCGGGCAGTGAAAAATATAAATTCATCAGTCGCTAAATAATAGGCTCCTTGTCAGTGGGCGCGCTGCCAACTCTCGTGCATACCTGCCTGCCGAAAGATCGCGAGAATGCGTGATGACGTCGGGATGCTCGCCCCCCCCGCCCAACGAACGTAAATTCCTGCCCGTTGATTTTATTCCTGGCTGTGACTGTGAACCACATGGAACAGTGTGGGTTGACAGAAATCTAGGTGTAATTGAGAAGTCTGTCTTAATATGAGAGGCTGCAGTGCTCTGTAGATATGGGAAATCGATAATGGTTGGTCAAGCAACAGTTGTCATTCATTTGGATGATGTGACGAAAGCTGAGCTTTAGAACCACGCGTTGGTGTTTGGAGGGATGGGTAGACTGAAAGCCAGCATGTTTGTAAAATTATAATGCACAATGTATCTGCTAGATCATTACAATTTAATAATTAAACCGTGTTACTTAAATTAAACACCTCCGCTGTCACTTCTCTTTCAGTTCACTTTTACTTAATGACATGTTAGCTATGTGACAAAGCACTAAACAGAAGTTTTGCTGTGGGAAACCTAAAGATCCTTATATGGGCTGATTCACTGCTTGGCAGACACGCTGTCAAGCTTTCCCGGCCAAATGAATCTTTTCATCAAATGCCAAGTGCTTCATGATGCCTTAGTTTAGTTTCTAAAAGGTGTGATGTTTTTTTACCTTAAAGAAAGATGTGTGCACCGCAACGAAGAATTTATACTTTATTTGGAGAATTTAAAATGAAGTCAAGAGACACAACAGAAGGTCCCAATATTCATCACAAAACATAGACATTCACTACGGCCTTGGACTGGCTTCTAACATTACTGTGTTATTAATAAGCTGAACAAGTATGCATCTCTTGAAGACGAAGATCAAATCATTTCAGTAAACCATCTAACTGGAGAAAGAATATGAATGAAAAGTTAAAACTGATATTTTATAACATTTTTATTCAAGAGCTGATTACAAATAATCTGGCAAAGTAAGACTCAGGAGAGGTGATGATTCGCTCTGTCAGTTTACTGCTCAGGTGGTGAAAGTTAAAGTGATCTTTTCATTCTTGGTCATATCAGAAGAGGTAAACTATGACCTTCTCAAAATATGTAAAATGTCACTAAAGTGCACAAAGCCCAGCTGTTTTTTTGAACACTTTTAAGACAATGGGAAGTTACAATGATAAGTGTCTTTCCAAAAATGTGTCTGACTATCCACTTGCTGGTGTTTGATGATGTTGATTCCATCACACTCATTGCAATTAAATATCGCATTGCGAAAAGCTCATTATTATTGCATCTGAATGATTGTTGCAAATGTTCCTGCAACTTCTGCTTATCTTCCTTATCCACGAGTAAGACAGTGCCTCTTTGAGATAAAGATTTAGGGATATGATATATGTTATAACTGACAGGAAGTACACTAGAGCTATTATACACAACAATCACTTATCCATAAGAACTCATGTAGGGGTGGATTACAACATTGACCTGTAATTTTTACATCAAAAACCTATTGACTGCCTTGAATTTAAATGGCTGAAAAGTTCTCTTACTGACTCTTACAAACCACTAATAACTTACATACCAAATCTTTTACCTTACCTCCTGCTCACCACTTTCTGCCTCCAGTTTGCTCCCTCTCCCATTCACCGCTTCCCTCCCTGACTCTAACTCACTGCCTCTCTCAACCCTTCAACTCGCTGCCTTTCCCGACTCTTCAACTCGCCGTCTCTCCCGATTCTCCAACTCGCCTCCTCTCCCGATTCTTCAACTCGCCTCCTCTCCCAAATCTCCAACTCTCTGCCTCTCCCAAATCTCCAACTCGCCTCCTCTCCCGATTCTTCAACTCGCCTCCTCTCCCAAATCTCCAACTCTCTGCCTCTCCCAAATCTCCAACTCGCCGCCTCTCCCGATTCTCCAACTCGCCTCCTCTCCCGATTCTCCAACTCGCCGCCTCTCTCGATTCTCCAACTCGCCTCCTCTCCCAACTCTCTAACTCGCCTCCTCTCCCAAATCTCCAACTCGCCTCCTCTCTCGATTCTCCAACTCGCTTCCTCTCCCGATTCTCTAACTCGCCTCCTCTCCCGATTCTCTAACTCGCCTCCTCTCTCAAATCTCCAACTCGCCGCCTCTCCCAAGTCTCCAACTCGCCTCCTCTCCCGATTCTCCAACTCGCCTCCTCTCCCAAATCTCCAACTCGCCTCCTCTCCCGATTCTCCAACTCGCCTCCTCTCCCGATTCTCTAACTCGCCTCCTCTCCCAAATCTCCAACTCGCCTCCTCTCCCAAATCTCCAACTCGCCTCCTCTCCCAAATCTCCAACTCGCCTCCTCTCCCAAATCTCCAACTCGCCTCCTCTCCCGATTCTTCAACTCGCCTCCTCTCCCAAATCTCCAACTCGCCGCCTCTCCCAAATCTCCAACTCTCTGCCTCTCCCAAATCTCCAACTCGCCTCCTCTCCCGATTCTCCAACTCGCCGCCTCTCTCAACACTCCAACTCGCCTCCTCTCCCGATTCTCCAACTCACCGCCTCTCTCAACCCTCCAACTCGCCGCCTCTCCCGATTCTCCAACTTGCCACTTCTCCCGATTCTCCAACTCGCAGCCTCTCACGATTCTCCAACTCGCCGCCTCTCCCAACTCTCCAACTTGCTGCCTCTCCCGATTCTCCAACTTGCCATCTCTCCCGATTCTCCAACTCGCCGCCTCTCCCAACTCTCAAACTCACCTCCTCTCCCAACTCTCTAACTCGTCGCCTTTCCCAATTCTCCAACTCGCCGCTTCTGCTGAATCTCCAACTTGCCACCTCTCCCAAATCTCCAACTCATTGCCTCTCCCAACTCCAACTCGCCGCCTCTCCCAACTCTCTCAGTCACCACCTCTCCTGACCCTCCTGTTCATCACCTCTCTCACTCGCTGAATCTCCAGCTCGCTGCCTCTCCCGACTCTCCTGCTTGCCACTTTTCCCTATTCATCGCCTTCCCAACTCTTTGTTTCCTTCCCCAACCCTCCCACTCCCTGATTCTCCTTCTCACCAGTTTCATCTGCCGCTTTCTCTTGTTTGTCGCTTCTCTCTCCCAAGCCCTCGTTTGTGAATGAGGACTGAAGAAAGAGGTGGTAAAAGGGAGGGAGTGCGTGAGGGAGCGAGAAGAGCTGTGAGTGAGAGGGAGCAAGTGGGAGGATCGGGGAGTGAAGCAGCGAGTTGCAAGCGTTGGTGAGTTGGGAGGGTTAGCGAGTCGGGAAGGTTGGCGAGTTGGGAAGGTTGGCGAGTTGGGAGGGTTGGCGAGTTGGGAGGGTTGGCGAGTTGGGAGGGTTGGCGAGTTGGGAGGGTTGACGAGTTGGGAGAGTTGGTGAGTTGGGAGAGTTGGTGAGTTGGGAGGGTTGGCGAGTTGGGAGGGTTGGTGAGTTGGGAGGGTTGGTGAGTTGGAAGGGTTGGGAGGGTTGGCGAGTTGGGAGGGCTGATGAATTGGGAGGGTTGGCGAGTTGGGAGGGTTGGCGAGTTGGGAGGTTTGGCGAGTTGGGAGGGTTGGCCATTCAGGAGGGTTGGTGAGTTGGGAGGGTTGGCCATTCAGGAGGGTTGGTGAGTTGGGAGGGTTGGTGAGTTGGGAGGGTTGGTGAGTTGGGACGGTTGGCGAGTTGGGAGGGTCGGCGAGTTGGGAGGGTCAGCGAGTTGGGAGGGTCGGCGAGTTGGGAGGGTCGGCAAGTTGGGAGGGTCGGCGAGTTGGGAGGGTCGGCGAGTTGGGAGCGTTGGCGAGTTGGGAGGGTTGGCGAGTTGGGAGAGTTGGCGAGTTGGGAGAGTTGCTGAGTTGGGAGGGTTGGCGAGTTGGGAGGGTTGACTAGTTGGGAGGGTTGGTGAGTTGGGAGGGTTGGCGAGTTGGGAGGGTTGGCGAGTTGGGAGGGTTGGCGAGTTGGGAGGGTTGGCGAGTTGGGAGGGTTGGCGAGTTGGGAGGGTTGGCGAGTTGGGAGGGTTGGTGAGTTGGGAGAGTTGGTGAGTTGGAAGGGAAGCGGTGAGTTGGGACGGTGGTGAGTCGGGATTGTCGTGGACAGAAGCAACTGAGCGGCAATTTGTTTTTTAAAAAGACTGAGCATGCTCAGTAACGACGGTAAAACAAAAATGGCGGCAATGCTCTTGGGGAACGTCCTCAATTTACCAACTGCAATAAAACGAAAACAAGCGATTAGAACGCACTTTAAATAGGGAACACCAGCATATCGAAAGTATTCCCTATCACATTTACTCACCCTTCAAGATTCTTTGAAATATTTAATTTTTTTTCCTGTTGGTGATCACAAACTTGTGGACATACAAAAAGGAAAGCAGAGACATTGAACAAGTTAAATTGCGTTGCCTAAAACTTCCGCAGCTATTTTGGCAGCAGTTTTAAATTTCAGTTCTGTAACAGGAAAGGAAATATTGCATAATTTTGATGCAGTTTGTTAACACTAAAGAAAGTATTACTGAATGATAATAGATAATGTACTATTAGCAAGGCAGCATCTGTGATCATTCCAACTCCAAGAACATTAGCCAGAAATATGATTAATTAAGGTGAATATTTTCCTATTTTGGTATGAATTAGATTCTAAAGCCTTTTTGTGGATTTTAGCATCTGTGATTTCTCGATGATACTTGATGACAATGATTTCCCAGGGAGTTTTGACATTAGGAATGGCTGAAAAAAATGACCACTATGACCCTGCGATAATGTTGCATTCACACTTTTCATACAGATACATTGCCACCTAACTAGTATAACTAGTGACTATCAGATTCACCCAGCCGTGGTGTGCATCATGGGAGCAAGAATGTTGGGGTTCCGATTTGTAAAGCCAAATTTAATGAGTGGGGCATTAGAGATAATAGTAAATGGTCAATGGAATAAAAACCCTTTTTGGTGCCACAAGTTAGTTAACTACAAAGTAAGCAAGAAGGATTGCTGAACAAAGCAAATCCATTATGCCCTTCTGATATTTTGCAGAATTGCCCTGGCAGCGTTCTCATGTCATGTCACATTTTTATGAATCTGCTTCCAGGCACTTATTGTGACCTGATCTCACCTGGGCTATTATGCCAAGTATAAAAGCATCAAGGGTGTAAAAGGCTCATTCTCATTCACATTCATAAGGGAATTTATATCAGAGCTTGAAGTACCCTGCCCTAATATGTTGATGACGGACATATATGCAGGATAAATTTGAAGAAATTGTTCTTACCCACAACATACTGAAAAAATGAACAAAAACAAAAATACCTGGAAAAACTCAGCAGGTCTGACAGCATCTGCGGAGAGGGATACAGTTGACGTTTCGAGTCCGTATGACCCTTCATCAGAACTAAAAAATATAGAAATGAGATGAACTATAAGCTGGTAGATGGGGGTGGGACAGGAGGAGCTCGATAGGGGGCCAGTGATAGGTGGAGGCCAAGAAGAGACTGCCAAAGATGTCATAGGCAAAAGGACAAAGGGGTGTTGATGGTGGTGATATTATCTAAAGGATGTGCTAATGGGGACATTAAGCGTAGCAAGCAGGACAAGCTATTGGCAGATGGCCCTAGAGGGGGTGGGGTGGGGGGAAGGGATCGAAATGGGCTAAAAGGTGGAGATGAAACAATAGCTCAAAATAAATTTAGAAATAGGTGGGAAAAGAAAAATATATCAGTAAAAAAATTATAAATTATTGGAAAAAGGGGGATCGGAAATGGGTTGGGGATAGAGGATGATCTGAAATTGTTGAAGTCAATATTAAGTCTGGAAGGCTGTAAAATGCCTAGTCGGAAGATGAGGTGCTGTTCCTCCAGTTTGCATTGAGCTTCACTGGAACATTGCAGCAGGCCAAGGACGGACATGTGGGCATGAGAGCAGGGTGGAGTGTTGAAATGGCAAGCGACAGGGAGGTCTGGGTCATGCTTGTGGACAGACCGAAGGTGTTCTGCAAAGCGGTCACCCAGTCTGTGTTTTACAAAAAAATGACTCTTGTTCTAAAAGCGCCCTTTGACTTCTGTATCTGCTTTGGTTATTTTGGCATCGGAGACTAACATCCCTATTCTGCCAACACTTGCTTCAACCTTTATGATCATTCAAAAGTGACACATTACAGGAGGTGATTACAGGAGGCCTCACATTACAAGGGGCTAGTGGAATTTCTCAAGGGAAACACAACTACAGTCAAGGACAGACATGTGCCAGGAAAGAAAGCATTTGACATTTCTCCAACCAACTCAGGCATCCGAACAAATATAAAGAAAAACACAAGTTATTTTTAGGTCAATAGTTCATATTTTGTTTTGGAATTTGGCCTGCTAAGGGACTCCGTAACACAAGGCTCATAGTGCAGTATGTTGTCATTCTATTTTATTGGACAGTGAGTGTTAAGGGGGACAGTTAATCAAGACATTTTGTTTAATTCCAGAAGAAATTTTCAAGAAGAATAATTAACCCAATAAAGACTTTCTTCGTTATATTGCTCAATAGCATTTGACAAATTCATTTATGCTTCATATCTCTGTTGAATGTGTATGCAAATATTGTAGCTGTCTTTATTCATTTACGGGATGTGGGCATTGTTGGCTAGGCCAGCATTTATTGCCCACCCCGAATTGCCCTTGAGAAGGTGGTGGTGAGCTGCCTTCTTGAACCGCTGCAGTCCACATGGTGTAGGTACACCCACAGTGCTGTTAGGGAGGGAGTTCCAGGATTTTGACCCAATGACAGTGAAGGAATGGTGATATATTTCCAAGTCAGGATGGCGAATGGCTTGGAGGGGAACTTCCAGGTGGTGGTGTTCCCATGCATCTGCTGCCCTTGTCCTTCTAGGTGGTAGTGGTTGTGGGTTTGGAAGATGCTACCTAAGGAGTCTCGGTGTGTTTCTGCAGTGCACTTTGTAGATGGTATACACTGTTGCCACTGGTCGTCAGTGGTGGAGGGAGTGAGTGTTTGTGGATGGGGTGCCAATCAAGCAGGCTGCTTTGTCCTGGATGGTATCAAGCTTCTTGAGTGTTGTAGGAGCTGCACTCATCCAGGCAAGTGGGGAATATTCCATCACACTCCTAACTTGTGCCTTGTAGATGTCAGGAGTGTGATGGAATACCCTCCACTTGCCTCTATGTCCTATAAAAATTAATTTCTGCCATTTCGGAAGACTCTGCTATGCAGTTATGAAACTGCATTAATTTCTGAGTGGTGCAAGAATAAGTTATGACCTTGCCAACATTTTACAAAATGAGATTTTTGAATGAATGTATTCTGTAGCCTTACAAAAAAGTATAGTAATTGAATAAACAAAATATAAAAATAAGAAATTGATCTTTAATCATCCCACAAAGACAAAGCCCAAAAAGTATTAATTTCCTGGTTTCTTCTGTCACGTTTGCATTATAAGGGAGTCTAGTGTAGTGTATTCTACTCAAATTATCTCTTCTTGTGTTTTATCTTCCTTGATGCAACAATATCCTTTGACCTCCCACAGATACTGGACATGTCACTATACAATTACATACCACTTTTTCTAAATTAATATCATCTCATTGGCCTCCTAATGTTGGAATATCCAATATTTACCCCAACAAAAACGTATTTTGGCCACCAATAATTATGAAAGCAACTTTTTTATTAGCTGGTTGTCAGACCATCACATAAGTCAATTATACCAACTGTACAATCGATGACTTAGGGGGATGAGTTCACCCAGTTATATTAGAAAGGGTAAATATATGCAAAGAGGGTTATGGAGCGAATTCTAAAGCTTAAGGCCTAGGGAGTTGAAAGCACAGCCACCAGTGGTGGTGAAATTAAAATCAGGGATGTGCAAGAAACCAGAATTTGAGGAGTGCAGAGGGTTGTTGGGCTAGGGGAGATTACGGGGTAGTGTGGAGTGAGGCCATGGAGGGCTTTGAAAACAAGGATAAGAACTTCTAAAAATTGCTAAAAAGACACATGTTGCCAATGCTTTTCATCTTGCCCTCATCAGGACAAATGCAAGAATGCCATATTTCAAATTATCACAACAATTTATTCTACTGGAGAAAAGGGTGCTGATTGGTTGGCAAGTCAACTCCGATTGGCCAAGGCATTGCCATGGAAACGCAATGGGGAAGTATAAAAAGAGAACGTCAAAATTGAGGTGATATTGGACCAGGTCGCACTGCAGGTCAGCAAGGGTGTGGAGGGTAGATAAACAGGACATGATACAAGTTAAGATCCAAGCAGCAGAGTTTTGGATGAGCACAAGTTCATGCAGGGTGGAAGATGGGAGGCCGATCTGGAGAGCATTGAAGTAGTCAAGTCCAGAGGTAACAAAGGCATGGACGAGGGCAAGTCTACCTGTTTGTGTTGGTCGGCTACATATGTTAGTAATCAATTTCACCAGACCTCATTGTTCTCTATGATTTATGAGCTGCACAATACTTAGAAATGTTATCAGTAACAATTTAGTAAAATATGAAGCCTTTTGAACACATAAAAAGCAGTCAAAGCAAAAAAAAAACCTGACAAAAATGCCACTCGCCAATTTGCTAGGTTTTCCAGGGCTTTAAGTCTCACCATGCTGCCGCAACCAGGATGGCCAAGGTGGCGCCCAAGCCTCTCCTGTGCCACCAAACTGGCAGCCGCTAGGTGGTATGTGGGTTGATTCATCCTCTTTTGACCCCTGTTCTTTTAAATATCTTCTCTAATTGATGAGATATCTTCTATAAAAATCTCTGAACTGAAATTCATGGAGAATTCTGGATGCAAAAATCCAAATCTTTGGCAGTGTAGTAAACCAAACTGCTCGCAATGAGTTGATGGGCTAGATTTTGTGGGCAGCGCTGACCTTGAGGAAAGCTGCCATCAAAGATTTAGCAATATCCTTGGCGTGGCTTTTAATGGCAGTTTAAATCTGGCACCAAGCCAAGGGGGTCTCGAGGCACCCATCAGCACTGACGTCAGTAAGCATGGTAAGCAGCCAATCACATCAAAGCATTCTCACAGACAACAAACCAGGAAGTTAAAAGCTTCTCATCCTTCACTTTTAACTTTAATTTCCAGCTAGCAAAATAAATGATTATAATTGGATTTATGTGGAAGCTAAGATATTAACATAAGTAAACTTAAACATCTTTTACTGATATTTTTTTTTAAAGTGGTGTTTTATTATAATGGAGAAATTTGACAATCCACAAATATGAAATTAGCTTTTCAGGGCCAGAGAAGGTGTTTAAGAGTATTTATGAATTAATGCTCTGAATTTTTACCCTGTTACGCCTCATTCAGTAAGATGCAACATTTTCAAGGGATTTTTATATCGTGAAACAATGTAAGAGTGGAGTCCCCATCAATTCATAAATTTCCCACTAAGATAAAAGCAAAATACTGCGGGTACTGGGAGTCTGAAATAAAAACAGAAAATGCTGGGAAAACAAGCAGGTCTGACAGCATTTGTGGAGAGAGAAACAGAGTTAACGTTTCGAGTCTATATGACACTTCTTCAGAGCTGGGGAATCTATCATGGTTCTGGGAGGGAAGGGAAAGTGTGAGGGCAGAGGCGCGGGAGATGGGTCGGACACTGTTGAGGGCCCTGTCAACCACAGTGGGTGGGAAACCTCAGTTAAGGAAGGAGGAAGACATGTCAGAAGCGTCGTTTTGGAAAGTGGCATCATCGGAACAGATGCGACGGAGGCAAAGGAACTGAGAGAATGGGATGGAGTCCCTACAGGAAGCAGGGTGTGAGGAGCTGTAGTTGAGGTGGCTGTGGGAGTCAGTGGGCTTGTAATTAATATTGGTGGATAATCTATCACCAGATGTGGAGACAGAGAGGTCAAGGAAGGGAAGGGAAGTGTCGGAGATGCACCATGTGAAGGTGATAGAGGGGTGGAAATTGGAAGCAAAATTGATCAATCTTTCTAGGTCCAGATGAGAACATGAAGGGGCACCGAAACAGTCATCGATGTATCGGAGAAAGAGTTGTGGGAGGGGGCTTGAGTAGGACTGGAACAAGGAATGTTCCGCATACCCCATAGAGAGACAGGCATAGCTGGGACCCATGTGGGTACCCATAGCCACATCTTTTATATGGAGGAAGTGAGACAAGTTTAGGGAGAAATGTTCAGTGAGAGAGCAATTTCAGCCAGATGGAGGAGAGGGCTGGTGGATGGGGATTGTTCAGGCCTCTGTTCAAGGAAGAAGCGGAGAGTCCTCAGACCATCCTGTTGGGGGATGGAGGTGTAGATTGATTGGATGTCCATGGTGAAGAGGAGGCAGCTAGGGCCAGGGAACTGGAAATTGTTGATATGACATAGGGCATCGGAGGAATCGCAGATGTAGATGGGAAGAGGCTGGATGAGGGGAGAGAGAATGGAGTCAAGATAGGAAGAAATGAGTTCCATGAGGCAGAAACCATCTGACATGATCGATCTACTCGGGCAGTGTTTGTGGATTTTGGGAAGAAGGTAGAAGCGGGCTGTCTAGGGTAGGGAAACTATGTGGTTGGAAGCTGTGGAGGGAAGATCTCCAGAGGAGACAAGTTCAGTGTCAGTCCTGAAAACAATGGCTTGATGTTCGGTGGTGGGGTAATGGTCCAGGGGCAAGTAGGAGGAAGTGTCTGAGAGTTGGCGCTCAGCCTCTGCGAGGTAGAGGTCAGTGCGCCAGACAACAACAGCACCACCCTTGGCCGGCAGGTTTGATAACAAAGTCAGAGTTGGACCTGAGAGAACGGAGTGCGGCAAGTTCAGAAGGAGACAGGTTAGAGTGGGTGAGAGGAGCAGAGAAATTGAGACGGCTGATGTCACGCCGACAGTTCTCAATGAAAAGATCAAGAGCAGGTAAGAATCCAGAGGGAGGGGTCCAGGTGGAGGGAGAATACTGGAGGTCGGTGAAAGGGTTCGTTGAACAGGGGGAGGACTCCTGCCCAAAGAAATAAGCACGGAGACGATGGCAGCGGAAGAAGAGTTCAGCATCGTGCCAAAACCGGAATTCATTAAGGTGAGGGCGTAAGGGCATGAAACTGAGCCCTTTGCTGAGTACAGAATGTTCAGCATCAGAGATGGAAGGTCAGGGGGTATGGTGAATACATAGCAAGGGCTGGGATTAGAAAAAGGGATGGGGTCAGAGGGAAAGGAAGGGTTGGAGGGTCCTGGATGGGCATTGGTATCAGTAAGTTGTTGGAGCTTGTGTTCCTTAACACCTGAAAGGGAGAGAAAAGTTTTTTTTTAATTCATTCACAGGATGAGGGCTTTGCTGGCTGGGCCAGCATTTATTGCCCATCCCTAATTACCCTTGAGAAGGTAGTGGTGAGCTGCCTTCTTGAACTGCTGCAGTCCATGTGGTGTAGGTACACCCACAGTGCTGTTAGGGAGGGAGTTCCAGGATATTGACCCAGTGACAGTGAAGGAACGGTGATATATTTCCAAGTCAGGATGGTGAGTAGCTTGAAGGGGAACTTTCAGGTGGTGGTGTTCCCATGCATCTGCTGCCTTTGTCCTTCTAGATGGTAGTGTCATGGGTTTGGAAGGTGCTGTCGAAGGAGCTTCAGTGAATTCCTGCAGTGCATCTTGTAGATGGCACACACTGCTGCTACTGTGCGTCGGTGGTGGAGGAAGTGAATGTTTGTGGATGGGGTGCCAATCAAGTGGGCTGCTTTGTCCTGGATGGTGTCAAGCTTCATGAGTGTTGTTGGAGCTGCACTCATCCAGGCAATTGGGGAGTATTCCATCATAATCCTGACTTGTACCTTGTAGATGATGGACAAGCTTTGGGGAGTCAGCAGGTGAGTTACTCGTTGCAGGATTTCTAGCCTTTGACCTGCTCTTGTAGTCACAGTATTTATATGGCTCGTCCAGTCTGGTTAATGGTAACCCTCAGGATGTTGATAGTGGGGCCTCCAGTGGTGGTAATGCCATTGAACAACAAGGGTCAATGGTTGGATTCTCCCTTGCTGGAGATGGTCATTGCCTGACACTTGTGTGGTGTGAATGTTACTTGCCACTTGTCAGCCCAAGCCTCGATATTGTCCAGGTCTTGCTGCATTTGGACATGAACTGCTTCAGTATCAGGGGGTCGTGAATGGTGCTGAACATTGTACAATCATCAGCGAATATCCCCACTTCTGACCTTATGTTGGAAGGAAAGTCATTGATGAAGCAGCTGAAGATGGTTGGGCTGAGGACACTACCCTGAGGGACTCCTGCAGTGATGTCCTGGAGCTGAGATGACTGACCTCCAACAACCACAACCATCTTCCTTTGTGATAGGTATGACTTCAATCAACGGAGAGTTTTCCCCCTGATTCCCATTGACTCCAGTTTTGCTAGGACTCCTTTATGCCACACTCGGTCAAATGCAGCCTTGATTTCAAGGGCAGTCACTCTCACCTCGGGAGCTCAGTTCTTTGGTCCATGTTTGAACCAAGGCTGTAATGAGGTCAGGAGCTGAGTGGCCCTCGTGAAAAGCAAATTGGGTGTCAGTGAGCATGTTATTGCTAAGCAAGTGTCGCTTGGTAGCATTGTCAATGACCCCTTCCATCACTTTATTGATGATCGAGAGTAGACTGATGGGGCGGTAATTGGTCAGGTTGGATTTGTGTCCTGCTTTTTGTGTACAGGACATACCTGGGTAATTTTCCACATAGCCGGATGGATGCCAGTGATGTAGCTGTACTGGAACAGCTTGGCTAGGGGTGCGGCAAGTTCTGGGGCACTATTGCCTGAATACTGTCAGGGCCTATAGCCTTTGCAGTGTCCAGTGCCTTCAGCTGTTTCTTGATATCACTTGGATTGAATTGAATTGGCTGGAGATTGGCATCTGTGATGCTGGGGACCCCCAGAGGAGGCTGAGATGGATCATCCACTTGGCAGTTCTGGCTGAAGATTGCAGGAAATGATTCAGCCCTGATGTGCTGGGCTCCTCCATCAGTGAGGATGGGGATATTTGTGGAGCTTTCTTCCTACCAGTGAGTTGTTTAATTGTCCACCACCATTCACGACTGGATGTGGCAAGACTGCAGAGCTTAGATCTGATCCATTGGTTGTGGGATTGCTGACTCATCCATCTGAGGGGTGGCAGTCCATGGTGTTTCAGAAGAATATTTCCTTGCCCCTGTTTGACCTGATGCCAGGTGACTTCATATGGTGCGGAGTCCATGTTGAGGAATCCCAGGGCAATTCTTTCCCGGCTGTATACCACTGCACCACCACCTCTCTTGGTGTATCCTGCCTTAGGGACAGGACATACCCAGCGATAGTGACGGTGGTGTCTGGGACTTTGCCTGTAAGGTAACTTTCTATGAGTATGACTATGTCAGGCTGTTGCTTGACCAGTTTGTGAGACAGCTCTCCCAACCAGCTCCTAGATGTTAGTAAGGAGGACTTTGCAGGGTTGACAGGGCTGAGATTGCCGTTATCAATTCCAGTGCCTAGGTTGCCCATTGGGTTTCATTCCTTTTTTGTGACTTGATACAGAGGGCTGTTAAGAGTCAACCACATTGGTGTGGGTTTGGAGACCAGGTAAGGACAACATTAGTAAACCAATTGCTTCATGGTCCAATCAAGATAGACTTTTAATTCCAGATTTTTTATTGAACTCAAATTCCACCATCTGCTGTGGCAGGATTCAAACCCAGGTGCACCAGAACATTACACTGGGTCTCTGGATTACTAGTCCAGCGACAATACCACTACACCATCACCTCCCCCATTGCTGTTAAGTTTCTTGTTAAGGTGTCAGATGAGACAAAAAATAAAATGTAACATGGGACAAGGATAGAGTGAGTCAGTGCTGCTGGAGGGAGAGGTCGAGTGTGTTCATATGGCGGCGCATGGCACTGAGAGTGGATCTCAGAATGCGGCGAGAACAGCAGTCCGAGGAACATTGTATGTCCCAGAGATACCTGTAATCCTGGTTGGATTCAAAGCATGAGGGATGGAACTTCAGCTGGAATCCACGTGGGGTAAGTCAGAGACGGAGACAGTCACTGAGGAAGGAAATGTGGCTGTGAAAGCGAGTTTTAGTAAACACCTTGTCGAACACTAGGACGGAAATGGAAAGCAGTGAAGGTGAGCAGGGCAAAAGAGACAAACGGAAATCCTGTTGGAGAGAAGGGCAGTACTTCTTCAAGGTAGGCATTCCTGGAAGAGAAGTGGCAGTGAATTAAACACCAAGAATTAAACACTGACTCTAAACAAGAGTCATACAGACTTGCTACATTAGGTATGTTTTTCTCTCTCCACAGATGCCGTCGGACCTGCTGAGTTTTTCCAGCATTTTCTGTTTTTATTTCATAAATTTCCCTCTGATTTCAGCCCCGGAGGGATCTCAGCAGTGCACCCTCCGGAGAAGCAGAGAAGCAGTGACAGCAACTTCTGGCTGTCTACATTGTTCAGTGGATTTGAAATTCCCGAAGTTGCTGTCAGTTTCTGTGGAATATTGATGGTGAACACCATCATTTTCACTGCCAATGCCACCTCAAATCCCAGTTGGTATTTTACATTGATTTGGAAATGTGATGAATGAGTGCGTCAGGAGCTCAGTAACTGTAGTTAGCCACAGATTGTGATTTGCTGGTAAAATTTCACGGATTTAACGTCTGAATTTTGGGTTGGGTTACAGATTAATAAAACAAAAAAATTGGAATGAAAAACATTTATAACAGCCTTGTCTTTGAACATTCGGACTGTCATTAATCTTAAAAAATCCAGCAAGTCCAGTCCATTCATGTATGTTTTAACATTCTTGATCTGTGGAAAGTTTATCCAGTAATTGTAAAATAAAAATGAATCAACCGTGTCTTTTATTTGCTTAATTTTGCTGTTGGCGGCATGGGTTACAGTGCTGGCACCAATTACTCCCTTTCTCAATGTCTTACAACTTTGGCAATACAAAGTAAATTAAAAGAAAATAGAAGGACTTACAGTGATTTTTTAAAATTTCTGTGAGAGACAAAAAAAATTCGATTGGCTTGTTTTAAAGCCAAAACAAATTTAAAGCCGTGAATTCTTGAACCTAAGTCATTGGGCAGAATATTCTGCTCCAAGTCTAAGGCCCCTGACAGAGGCAGGAAGTCAGTCCCGCCGCAGAGATCAGTGCGTAAACCTGCTGGATCGCGCCACGTTCAGCGCATTAATATTGCAGCTGTTATGTTCACATCGAAAATCTTGTGGCAGGGCGGGCAGGAAGTTGGCTGCCCCACTGTCATGCCTGGATATTATATTTAAAAGGCACCAGGACAGCCATTCAGTCAAGACCGTCGAAGACTGTGGAAATGTTGAGGAGAAGGCTGCAAGCTCCGGCTGCCATCCCCCCCCCCCCGCCCCCCCCGGATCAGCGATGCCCCCCTGGAGACACCTCCAGGCTGTAGGGGAAAAGTGGGAGATCCTCTTTCCAAGGATGGCTGCAGGACGCCCTCCAGCCTGACTATGGTGGCCTGCAGGGCAGGTCGTTAGGGCTGTCAGCACCCATACCCTCCAAATGAGGTCTGTCCTACAGTGCAGGAAATGGGTCAATGATCTCATCCGCTCCACGAGAGTATGTGAACCGTCAACTCATTCCAAACTCACATCAGCATTGAATTTCTGGAATTCTGTCAAGGGACGTGGGTGTCGCTGGCTAGGCCAGCATTTTTGTTGTCCGTCCCTAGTTGTCCTTGAGAAGGTGCTGGTGAGCTGCCTTATTGAACCACCACAGTCCATGTGGCATGGGTACACGCGCAGTGCCGTTAGGGAAGGACTGCCAGGATTTTGACCCAGCCACAATGAAGGGACAGCCATGCGGGTCCAAGTCATGATGGTGTGTGGTTTGGAGGGGAACTTGCAGGTGGTGGTGTTTCCATGCGCCTGCTGCCCTTGTCCTTCTAGGTGGTACAGGTCGCAGCTTTGGAAGGTGCTATCAAAGTAGCCTGTGAGCTGCTGCAGTGCATCTTGTAGATGGTACCCACTGCTGTCACTGTGCATTGGTGGTGGATGGATGGGATTTTGAAAGTGGTGGATCAGGTACCAATCAAGCAGGCTGCTTTGTCCTGGATGGTGTCCAGCTTCTTCAGTGTTCTTCGAGCTGCACTCATCCAGGCAAGTGGAGAGTATTCCATCCCACTCCTCATTTATGTCTCATAGATGGTGCTTAGGTTTTGGAGAGTCAGGAGGTGAGTTAATAGCCACAGAAATCCTAACCTCTGACCTGTTCTTTCATCCAATGTGCTCAGACTCAATTCATCTGTCTTTATGCAGGATAAGATAGCCCACAACAGGAGGGAAAGAGAGGAGTCAGGAGGTGGAATGCCTGATCTCTGGCCCCTCACCCAATTTGAGCAGCAGGCTGCTGAGCTGGCAGGGGAGGACAGAGACCGTGCCTGTGCCGACGGCGAGGTCAGCCTCTCCGAACCATCTAGTGAGGAAGAATGCATAATCCAGACAACCTCGTAACTTCAAGGTGATTGACGAGTGCCAAGTTCGATCCAGCCTAAGCAGTCACTCATTCTCTCCTCTCTCCCTTCTGGGTGCCAGCAGGAAGAGGGTGAGGCCAGCCCCAGCACCTGAAGTCAGCTCCAACCCGCAGGAGACCCCAGAAGAGGACGAGGATGACTTCTCACCTGTACAACCTTCACAGCATTCACATACACCGTCCACCAGCACTGAGACACACACACCTTGGCAGGTCATATATCTAGTTTAGGCTTGGACTCACACTCTGGTGGTCACCTCACAGACATGTGTCCACAGCAGGCAGGGGCAGTGCGAGCCGAGGTCTCTAGCACTCGGAAAACTGCTGGGGAAGAGGCCACTGCTATGTCTGAGTCAGATGATGAGCCTCTGGAAGCGGCCATGGAGAAGATGCCGGAGTATCAGAGAGATGCAGGGGAACATTAGGCAAGTGTGTCGGAGGCCCTCAATAGAGTAGCATGAGAGATGGAGGAGTGCGTCCACGCGCTCCCTGATGTAGTGGCACCGTCATGTGAGTGCATGGAGGCCTCCATGGGGAGGGTGGTGGATTCCATGGAGACCCTGGTCCAGCAGAATGTGGAGTTTCTGCCGGATATGCACTGTGATCTGAACTCCATTGCTCTAACCATGGGTAAGTTTGTGCGTGGCTAGACAAGAGGGGTCAGGGCACCTCAATCTCTCTCTAGGTGCCCCTTCTCCTCAAGAAATCACGGAGGGGCCCTCGGGCCCAAAAGGGGGAGGCGGGTTAGGCGGACACTCCAAGGGCATCCATGCCTTCCGAGTCCCCTCTGGCTATAACCCCATCACTCCAGCATCTGAGACCACTGAGGGTGCACCTCCCCCAGAGCAGGAGACCCAAAGAAGCCTGGAGCCCCCCAGAGGCCTCGGCCCTCCATAGGACGGCTGCCAAAGCCATTACTGACAGGAGGGCATGGTAGTCAGCAGGCTGCTTCCACCTCTGCTGCGATATCGGGGAGGCATCTAGACGTAGAGTTAGGGTAAGAAAAATTAAGAAGTATTAAGTTAACACGGGTGGCATGGGTGTACAACTATTGTATGTAGTTATCACACGTTTGTAAAGACATGAATCATTTCCCTTCATGGAGGTCACCTGGAGCTTTATTGATGCTGCTTGTGTTATTGGCTGTGTGCACACCTCCCCAACACCCCCAACTGCAGTGGGGGGACCAAGGCTGGGTCAATGTCCCTCTGAATCATGCCTGTGCATCAAGGCGTCGTTCTTTGCCCAGGCTCATGCAAGCCATGTGCAGGAAGCCTCCCAATCACACTATTCCTTTTCCCTCCTCTAGACCCTAAAGTGAGGCCTTTGCCGTTGTTGGGATAGAGTATCAGTGTTCTCCTTCAGTTGTCCAGTTGAGCTGACCTTCAGCTCCACCCACCTGATCACCCTCCTCCCACCTAGATGTTTTTCTGTTGGACATCGAGGGCATCAACGTCCTGGTTTGCCTCTGGATGGTGCACTTCACCTTTCAAACAGTGTCCAGCACCTTCTACCCTCTCCCAATCCCTGTAACCTCTACCAGTCCTACACACCTCTGAGAATTCTGCGTTCCTCCAACTCTGGGCTCTTGTGCACCCACCACTTCCTTTGCTACAACATTGGCGGCCGTACAGTGAGCTAACTAGGTCCGAAGCTCTGAAATTCCCTGCCCACCTGTCTCCCCTGTTTGAAGACACTGCTTAGAACTGCCTCTTTGACCAAATGTTTGGTCACCTGCTCTAATAGCCTTGATGTTGTGATTGTAATGATGGCAAAGCTGTCAACATTCAACATCATTACCCTGTCACACTGTCAGCAGCCTCTGACGTTCGTGCATACACAATTAAATACAAAAATCCAGAAGTTACCATTGGCGATTCCCTGCTCCTCTACAGGGTGCGCTGTTGAAGCCACCAGATGGCAATCTTTAGAAATCACTGAACTGCTGAGAATGTTTCCTTTTATGTTGTAACATGGCTGTTGAAAACAAAACATAAAACGTTATGCCTTGTCAATAAGGTGTAACTGGGTTTGTAACAGTGTACTAAGTCATAGCTACTGCTGGACAACCTCTCTCAATGCACGGCCACCAGTGAGGGTTGGGGAGCACAAGAGCCCAGAGTTGGAGGAATGCAGAGGTGTGTCGGGCTGGTGGAGGTTCCCGGGATTGGGAGAGGGGAGGTCATGGAATGAAATCAAATCTCAGAGTCTGTTGATTTGGATGGAATGTTAAGAAGCTTTGTCTGGTAGATTTTTGTACCTCTTAAATAATCTTATGTTTGGGTAATGTCAAACCTCACAATGATGATAAAAGTTTGATAGCTTTTTAATTTGTTTTAAAAGTCTGTATATTTCAGCCTCTAATGTGTATATCCTAATCTTTCTTTTGTTCTCTGCAACATTTTTTTAAGAAG
Organism: Cetorhinus maximus; assembly: GCF_964194155.1. Classification (NCBI taxonomy): domain Eukaryota; kingdom Metazoa; phylum Chordata; class Chondrichthyes; order Lamniformes; family Cetorhinidae; genus Cetorhinus; species Cetorhinus maximus. The sequence goes on from NC_135885.1 coordinate 132,937,435, forward strand.
TGCAGGATAATCAGTGCGTTTTACATCCTGTTTTGTGGTTTGTGAGAGTTCTTCAATGTGATTGGCTGCCTACCCAGCTTGATGTCACCACTGTAGCTGGATGTCTGGAGACTCCCTTGATCCGACACCAGATTCAAATTGACATTGAGAAACGGGAAATCCACGCCACAGGGATCACTGGATCTTTGTGAACTGTTTCCTTCGAGGTCAGTGGTGAAGAATACATACTTAGCTCAGGCCTCAAACTGGCATCCTGAGTGGTCTCGCTGCCAGCTGGGCACCTGTTTTAGGCCCAGGTCGAAATTATTGCCCACTAATTTGAGCAATGATCAAAGTTAAACATTTCTTCCTCTTGGTTGCTCTTTGTGACTGAGTTGCTATACTGATCTTTAACTCTAACTGTCACTGGACTGGGAATTCAGAGACCCAGTGCGATGCTCTAGGGAATGAATTTGAATCCCACCATGGCAGAGGGTGGAATTTTAATTCAATAACAATCTGGAATTAAAAGTCTAATGATGACCACAAACACCACTGTCGATTGTCGTACAACGCACTTGGTTCACTAATGTCCTTTAGGGAAGGAAACCCCATGCCATTACCTGGTCTGGCCTACATGTGACTCCATACCCACAGCAATATGGCTGACTCTTAAATGCCCTCTGAAATGGCCTAGCAAGCCACTCGGCTGTATCAAACTGCTAAGAAGTCTAAAAGGAATGAAACTGGACGGCCCACCTGGTATCAACCAAGGTACCAGAAACAACAACGGCAAAGACCATAAGACCAGAAGATGTAGGATCAGAAGTAGGGCATTCGGCCCATTGAGTCTGCTCCGCCATTCAATGAGATCATGACGGATCTGAAAATCCTCAACTCCACTTTCTTGCCTTTCCCCATAACCCTTGATTCCCTTACTGATTAAAAATCTATCTATCTCAGCCTTGAATATACTTAACGACCCAGCCTCTACAGCCCTCTGCAGTAAAGAATTCCACAGATTGACTACCCTCTGAGAGAAGAAATTCCTCCTCATCTCTGTTTTAATGGGCACCCTTTTACTCAGCGATTTTGCCCTCTGGTCCTAGACTCTCTCACATGGGGAAACAACCTCTCAGCATCTACCCTGTCAAGCCCCCTAAGAATCTTATATATTTCTTTAAGGTCACCTCTCATTTTTCTAAACTTCAATGAGTACAGGCCCAGCCTACTCAACTTCTCCTCATAAGAAAATCCCTCCATTCCCAGGATCAACCTAGTGAACCTTCTCTTGCCTCTAATGTCAGTATATCTTTCCTTAGATAAGGGGACCAAAACTGTTCACAGTATTCTAGGTGTGGTCTAACTCGTGCCTTGTATAGTTTTAGCAAGATTTCCCTATTTTTATACTTCATTCCCTTTTTAATAAAGGCCAACGTTCCATTTTCCTTCCCTATTACCTGTTGAACTTGTATGTTGGCTTTTTGGGATTCGTGCATGAGGACCCCCAAATCCCTCTGTGCTGCAGCTTTCTTCAGACTTTCTCCATTTAAATAATATTCAGCTCTTCTATTCTTCCTGCCAAAGTGCATAACCTCACACTTTCCCGCATTATATTCCATCTGCCATGTTTTTGCCCATTCACTTAACCTGTCTATATCCCTCTGTAGACTCCTTGTGTCATCCTCACCACTTGCCTTCCCACCTATTTTTGTGTCATCTGCAAGCTTGGTGATAGTACATTCATTTCCCTCATCCAAGTCATTAGTATATATATATATATATATATATTGTAAATAATTGTGGCCCCAGCACTGATCCCTATGGACTCCACTAATTACAGACTGCCATCCTGAAAATGCCCCCATATCCCAACCCTCTGTCTTCTATTATTTAGCCAGACCTCTATCCAAATATAACACCTCTAATATACTACCCCCAACACCATCTTATTAAATAGCCTTATGGGTGGTACCTTATCAAACGCCTTTTGGAAATCCAAATATATTACATCTACTGGTTCCCCTTTATCTATCCTGCTTGTTACCTCCTCAAAGAATTCTAATAAATTTGTCAGGCATGATTTTCCCCTCCTGAATCCATGCTGACTCTGTTTGATTATATAATGTATTTCTAAATGCTCTGCTATTACATCCTTTATAACAGACTCTATCATTTTCCCAATGACAGATGTTGAGCTAACTGGCCTATAGCTGGCCTATATACCTGTTTTTTTGTCTCCCTTTTTGAAGAAGGGTGTTACTTTGCAGTTTTCCAATCCTCTGGGACTCTTCCAGAAGCTAAGGATTCTTGGAAGATTGCTACCAGTGCATCCACTATCTGCAGCTATTTCCTTTGATATCCTGGACCCATCAGATCCAAGTGACTTATTGGCCTTTAGCCCCATTGGTTTCCCTAGTACTTTTACTCTAGTGATAGTTATTGTATTTATTTCCTCCCCCACTTTTTCTCATGATTATTTAATATTTTTGGTATGCTATTAGTGCCTTCTACCGTGAAGACTGATGCAAAGTATTTATTCAACTCCATTGCCATTTCCTGGTTCCCCATTATTATTTTCCCAGCCTCATTCTCTGAGGGGCCTATATTGACATTGGCCTCTCTCCTACTTTTTATATATTTAAAGAAGCTCTTACTGAACATTTTTATATTACTTGCAAGTTTACCCTCAAAGTTTATTTTCCCCCTCTTTATTATTATTTTGATCATTTTCTGTTGGTTTTTAAAACTTTCCCAGTCCTCTGGTTTACGACTAATCATTGCCACATTGTATGTTTTTTTCTTTCGCTATCCTTAAATTCCTTGGTTAACCATGGTTGGTTTATCCCCTTCCTACAATCCTTCTTCCTCACTGGGATATATTTTTGTTGTGGGTCATGAACTATTTTCTTAAATGTCTACCATTGTTCATCAACTGTCTTTTCTGCTAAACTCCTTTTCCAGTCCACTCCAGCCAAACCTATCCTCATTCCTTTGTAATTACCATTACTTAAGTTTAGCACAGTTGTTTCCAAACTAAGTTTCTCACTCTCAAACTGAATGCTAAATTCCACCATGTTATGGTCACTGTTTCCTAGGGGATCTTTTATTCTGAAATCATTTATTAAACCTGCCTCATTACACATTACCAGATCCAAAATAGCCTGATCACTGGTTGGATCTACAACATATTGTTCTAGGAAACTGTCCCAAACACACTCTATGAATTCTTGCTCGTGGCTACCTCTGCCAATTTAATCTGGAGATTAAGTCACCCATGATTAATATACTGCCTTTTTTTCATGCCCTCATTATTTCCTGATTTATTGTCTGTCTGACAGCATAGCTATTGTTAGGGAGCCTATAGACTACTCCCATCAATGTCTTCTTCCTGTAGACCATGCAAAGTCCTCCTGACTAACATCTGGGGGCTTGTGCCAAAATTGGAGAGCTGTCTCACAGATTAGTCAAGCAACAGCCTGACATAGCCATCACCATCACCAGCAGAGGTGGCAGCGCAGTGGTATACAGACGAGAGGAAGTTGTCCTGGGAGTCCTCAACATTGATTCCAGACCTGTGACGACTCATGGCATCAGGTCAAACTTGGGAAAGGAAACCTCATGCTGAATGCCATGTGCTGAACCCCCCTGCCCCCCCCCTCCCCCCCCCTCCCCGCCCTCTGTCTGCTGATGAATCATTATTCCATGTTGGAGGAGGCATTGAGGGTGGCAAAGGCACAGAACGTATTCTAGGTGGGGGACTTCAATGTCCATCACCAAGAGTGGCTTGATAGCACCAGTACAGACCAAGCTAGCTGAGCCCTAAAGGACATAGCTTCTCGACTGGGTCTGCGACAGGTGGTGAGGGAACCAACAAGAAGGAAAAGCAGACTTGACCTCATCCTCACCAACCTGCCTGTTACAGATGCATCTGTCTATGACAGTATTGGTGAGAATGAGAACTGCACAGACAAAGTCCCCTCTTCACATTGAGAATACCCTGCATCGTGTTGTGTGGCACTACCACCGTACTAAAAGGGTTAGATTTTGAACAGATCTAGCAGCTCGAGACTGGGCATCCATGAGACGCTGTGGGCCTTCAGCAGCGGCAGAATTGTACTCGAACACAATCTGTAACCTCATGGCCCGGCATATCCCCCACTCTACCATTACCAATAAGAGTGCATGAGGGCATGCCAGGAGCAGAGCCAGGCAAACCTAAAAATGAGTTCAACCTAGTGAAGCTACAACACAGGATTACGTGCATGCCAAGCAACATAAGCAGCAAGTGGCAGATAGAGCAAAGCAATTCCACAATTGATCTGATCTAAACTCTGCAGTCGTGAATCTAAACAGCCAGTCGTGAATGATGGTGGACAATTAAAGAACTCACTGGAGGCAAAAGCTCCACAAATATCCCCATCCTCAATGATGAGGAATCCTAGCACATCAGTGCATAAGATAAGGCTGAAGCATTTGCAACCATCTTCAACTAGAAGTGCCGAGTGGATGATCTATTTTGGCTTCCCCCGGAGGACCCCACCATCACAGATGCCAGTCTTCAGCTAATTCAATTCAGTCCACATGATATCAAGAAACTGCTGAAGACACTGGATACTGCAAAGGCTATGGGCCCTGACAATGTTCTGGCAAAAGTACTGCAGACTGGTGCTCCAGAACATGCTGTGCCCCTTGCCAAGCTGTTCCAGCACAATTACAACACTGGCAACTACCGGGCAATGTGGAAAATTGCCCAGGTATGTCCTGTACACAAAAAGCAGGACAAATCCAATGCGGCCAATGATCGTCAGTCATAGTCAGTCTACTCTTCATCATTAGCAGTGTGATGGAAGGAGTCATCGACAGTGCTATCAAGTAGCACTTGCTTCGCAATAACCTGCTCACTGATGCTCAGTTTGGGTTTCGCCAGGGCCACTCAGTTCCTGACCTCATTACAGCCTTGGTTCAAGCATGGCCAAAAGTGCTGAACTCCAGAGGTGAGGGGAGAGTGACTGCCCTTGACATCAAGGCAGCATTTGACTGAGTGTTGCATCAAGGAGCACTAGCAAAACTGGAGTCAATGGAAATAAGAGGGGGAAATGCTCCGTTGGTTGGAGTTATACCTAGCACAAAGGAAGATGGTTGTGGTTGTTGGAGTTATACCTAGCACAAAGGAAGATGGTTGTCGTTGTTGGAGGTCATCATCTCAGTTCCAGGCCATCACCGCAGGAGTTCCTCAGGGTAGTGTCCTAGGTTCAAACATCTTCAGCTCCTTCATCAATGATCTTTCTTCCATCATAAGGTCAGAAGTGGGGATGTTCATTGATGATTGCACAATGTTCAGCACCATTCACGACTCCTTGGATACTGAAGCAGTTCGTGTCCAAATGCAGCAAGACCTGGACAATATCCAGGCTTGGGTTGACAAGTCGCAAGTAACATTCACGTCACACAAGTGCCAGGCAATGACCATCTCCAATAAGAGAGAATCTAACGATCGCTGCTTAACATTCAATGGCATTACTATCTTTGAATCCCCCACTATCATCATCCTTGGGGTTACCATTGACCAGAAACTGAACTGGACTAGCCATATAAATTCTGTGGCAACAAGAGCAGGTCAGAGGCTCAAAATCCTGCGGCAAGTAACTCACCTCCTGACTCCCCAGATCATGTTCACCATCTACAAGGCACAAGTCAGGAGTGTGATGGAATACTCTCCACTTGCCTCGATGAGTGCAGCTCCGACAACACTCAAGAAGCTTGCCGCCATCCAGGATAAATCACCCCTTAATTGGCACCCTGTCCACAAACATTCACCCCCTCCACCACCAATGAACAGTAGTAGCAGTGTGTATCAACTACAAGATGCATTGCAGAAACTTACCAAGCCTCCTTAGACAGCGTCTTTCAAATCCATGACCATTACCAACTAGAAGGACAAAGGCAGCAGATAGGTGGGAACATCACCACCTGGAATTTACCCTCCAATCCACTCACCAACCTGACTTGGAAATATATCACTGTTCCTTCACTATCACTGGGTCAAAATTCTGGAACTCCCGCCCTAACAGCACTGTGGGTGTACCTACACCACATGGACTTCAGCAGTTCAGGAAGGCAGCTCACCACCACCTTCTCAAAGGCAATTAGAGATGGGCAATAAATGCTGGCTTAGCCATGGACACCCACATCCCATGAACAAATATAGAAAAAATGCATTGCATCAGTAACTACACTTCAAAAGTAATTCACAGGCTGTATAGAGCACTGGGACATGCTGAAATCATGAAAGGTGCTTTAGAAATGCAGGAATCATTTTTTTACTAGTTGAAGACCATATTATCCTGTCTTTGTATGCATGAAAGTGTAAATGATTTTATGAGGTAAAATTCTCGTGGTGTCTCTTGCAAAAAAAAGCATGTTTTTGCTCTGATTATTTCCTATCGATCTGTTTTGTGCTTCTGTAGATTCCAAGTTGGTTACTGTCTCCCTCTCTACCCTGTGTCTCCCACCAGGGCACACCCTTTCATTATTTTTCTCAACTCCAGGGTAGCCAATAACTTGTCCTGTTTTTGGGAATCCTTTCTTTTTTAAGGCGCTATAGGAATATAAGTTGTTGTTATTGTTGAGTAGGCAGTCCGCATTCTTTTTTATCCTCTTTTTCCTTGGACTTCAACACAGTTTACTTTTATTTGGAGAGTGACACAAGAAAAGCGGGAGAAATGAGAAGGAGTGGGGGAGAAAAATGAGGACCAGAGAGAAGGAAATTTGCTAATGAAGAGAATTAAAAAAAGAATAAAAATACCTTTCCTGTTCTTTGGCAGTTCTTTTTTTGAAACACAAGCAGGAACAAAGAGGAAAGAAAATAATTAAGCAAAAACATGAAGATTAAGCAAAGAAAACGAACACCCAATGTAAACGTAACACTTAAGTTCACTCCTTTGAAAGACTAATGCATAGAACTTATCCACACATATGTATAATTAATTTTACAAACGAATTGTGCTACCTTGTTTAAACTGTTTTACAATTAGTCACTAACGCTCATCTGGAGTAAATGATCCCAGTTACTAGCATTCATCTGGAACTCATGACCCAATCATAGTAAGATTATGTTTTTCTTAGATGCCTAAAAATACCATCTATTATTAATCTTGATAATCTTTTCCACCATGAATGTCTTGGGAGCACATTTCATGATGGAAGTAATATTCTCATGCAGTGAAACTTTTAACGCAAGCAGTTTTGGGTTATGAAGCATTTCAATGGGTTAGATTCTCAAAAGTTAAGAATTACACTGTATGGTGCATTTACTTTAGGCAGGGGACCTTATATATACGTGAGAGTAAAGCAAACAAAGACATTGCAAAGAGACAGGAGTGCAAAACGAGTGCCTGAGCATTGAATAAGGTGTACAGCTCCTATTACACTGGCCATCACCTGGGTGCGGAAAAAAGAGCCTCCCTTACCTGAAATAGATAGGCGGCTCATTCCATATCCAAACAGGGACCAAAGGTGTTTGAGATGCCCTTTGTAATACTGGGTTGCCTGGAACATAGTTGGCCTAGCTGCAATGATGAAACCCTGGTCTACATTCAGCCTACCCATCAGTCTTTAAAGGGACCATTGTGGGCAATCATCAAAAAGGTATGTTTTTTAAAAAAATACTTGCGTGAATGCAGCTTGGAAGTGAAGGAGTACTCCTGCTGATTCCAAGTTAAAACTAAGGACGGCTGCTAGCCCCTCCCCTCATTAATACCCTCCTCCTCCCAATCAATGCTTCCCTCCCTCTCCTGGTCGTGACTCCTGTCCCTCCTAATCGCTTTGCCCCCGATCGTGTCCGCGCTGCCATTTTACGTGGGCGGGACAACTAAGTCCCACCCAGCGTGACGTGTACCCGGAAGCGCATGCGCGCGAAAGAGCGCAGAAATCTCCCTGAGGCACAGAGATGCCTCAGGTAGATAAGTTCTAAGTTTTAAAATTTTTAATAAAGAAAAAAAATATTTAAGACGTGTCCCCTCATGTGACAGTGTCACATGAGCTGGGATGTGTCAATAAACTTTAATGGAAAAATTTATTTAGCTTATAAACCCTTCATGCAACCTCATCCCACCCGTGGATGAGGTTCCATGAAAAATGCAAAGGCCGCCTGGGCTCTTCGCCTGCCCGACAACCTTAAGGTTGGACGGGCAGCTTTCTCAATAGGGTTAATTCGCTAATTAATGGCCTTAACAGGCCTTTGACAGTTCAGTGGGCGCGACCCTCCGAACTGAAAATCTAAATGATGCGCGGTGACGTCGGAATGCATGCCCACCCCTACTCACCAAGCCGAAAATTCTCCTTTCTCCAATCCAAAAACAAACGGTCGTTTCCTGTCACTCAGTCAACCTCATATCCATGTGACCACTGTCCCTTTTATTCCATGGGCTTTAACTTTGCTGGCTGACCTATTGTGTGGTACTTTATCAAACATCTTTTGAAAGTCCATCTACACCATGGCAATGCATACCCTCATTAATCCTCTGTTGTTGCCACATCAAAAAACTGAATCGAATTAGTTAAACATGATTTTCCTTTAACAAATCTTTGCTGACTTTCCTTAGCTAATCCACCGATGTTCAAGTTAATTTTGTTCTGGATTTTTGTTTCTGAAAGTGTTCCCACCACTGAGATTAAACTGAATGGCCCTTAGAGTTGCTAGACTTATCCTTCCACCCATTTTGAACAAGGGTGTAACATTTGTAGTTCTCCAGCCCTGTACCTAAGGAGGGTTAGAAGATTATGGCCAGTACCTTTGAAATTTCTGTCCATCCTTCCCTCAGCATCCTCGGACAAATCTCCTCTGGTCCTGGTCACTTATCAACTTTAAGTTCACCGTATGTTTTGATGCCTCCTCTTTATCAACTTTTAGCCCATCCAGTAGCTCAGCTACCTTATTCTTCACTATGACTTTACCAGTATCTTCTTGTTTGGTAAAAACAGATGCAAAGTACTTATTTGGTACCTCAGCCACTTCCTCTGTTTCAATGCATAGATCTGCTTTTTGGTCTCTAATCAGTCCCACCCCTCCTCTTATTATGTTTGTACCATGTATATGTTAATAAAACACTTTTGCATTCTCCTTTATGTTAGTTGCCAGTCTCTTCTCATATTCTCTCTTTGCCTCTAATTTCCTTTTTTACTTCCCCTTTGAAGTTTCTATATTCAGCTTGATTCTCACTTACATCATCAGCTTAACGTCTGCCATATGCCTCCTTTTTTGTTTAATCTTACTCTCTATCTTCTTCATCATTCAGGGAGATCTGACTTTGGTTCCCCTATCTTACCTTCTTGTGGGAGTGTACCTCAACTGTATCCAAACCATTTCCTCTTTAAAGGTAGCCCATTGTGCCTTTATGGTTTTACCTGCCAACCTTTCATTCCAATTTACCCAAAAAAGGTTCAAACTCAATTTACTGGATTGCTTATTGTCATTTTCCATTGCTTCTTGAGGGTTAGTGTGGCTCCATTCTTCCAAATGAATCAAAAGTGACTAGAACCTTGTTGAATGGTGTAGAGGCTTTAAAAGGTCTGAAGGCAAGCAACTCATCACTAAGTACCTAGCATTTATCTTGCTCTTGTAGCTGTGGTGCTGATATAGCTGGTTTAGTTAAACCTCTGATAAATAGTGACCCCTTTAGATTAGTGCAGGAGTCCAGTGGAATCCCTATAGATTTCAGGATCTATGTCTTTACAAGCACTGCGGATTGGCTATTCCTAACAATTATATAGTGGATAGATGAGCCGTAACTGGGGAAGGTGAAGGCAGATAGGTCACTCCCTCATATTGGTTCTCTTACCATATGATGCATGACTAATCTGGCAACTATGTCCTTCAGGATTTGCTCACTCATAATACTATCAAGTCACTAATAGTCACTTGGTATCATAGAGCGTAGAGTTCTTGTGGTGCAGCGTTCCTGCCTCTGAGCCAAAAGCTCCAGGTTCAAGTCCCAGTCCAGGACCTGATGGCCAAGGAGGGTGTGTTCATAACTTGGCCAAACAAGTTGAATATCAATATGTAAATGCCTGGATGGCTGGTATGGCTCAGGTTGATGCTAACAGCACAGGGTTCAATCCCAGTTCTGGCTGGGTGGATTCAGGACCTGCCTCTTTGCCCTACCTGTGGTGGACATTGCAATGCTGTGGGTCAGAACGGCCTTCAAACAGGAAGTGAAGAAAGAGTACAGAGCTTGAGCATTGCTGAAAAAACAACTTGCTGCTGAAACTTTTCACCTTGTACTCATCAGGACAGATGCAAGAATGCCAAATTTCAAAGGGAGCAACAATTTATACCACATGAAAAAAGGGTGCTGATTGGTTGGCAGGTTGTATCAAACACATTGTCTCTTTGGCTGTTTGCAATAGCCAGAGTACTGGCCATACCCAACCAGCCTGTGCTTGCAAAACTCAGAACATAATGTCTATCGTTAAATATGATTCCACAATTGGAAAGCATTTTCTCAACAATCTGAAATGCATTAAGAATCGCACTAATGATCAATTTAAGATTATCAGTAAGGCTTGCAATGTGATTCAGTTATGCTTGCTAGAAGCTACATATGTTCACATGCAGGGACCTGTTCTCTGCAAGCAAAAGGAACATGTCCAGGCATTGCAACTTTTTTGAATTAAACAAAAGCAAGAGGAACAATAGTTTCCTGGTGGATTCTCCATGGCAACACCTAAGCCAATTACAGTTAACTTGCCAATCACTCAGCATCCTTTTCTCATGCAGGATAATTTTTTTTCTCCCTTTGAAATTTGGTATTCTTGTATCTGTCCTGATGAGTGCAAGGCAAAAAGCTTCAACAGTATGTCTCTTTTTTCAGCAATATCAAGTCATTCTTGACATCCCCTGAGCATGTTTGCTCAGTGCTTCCTCCGATTGATGCTGTAGGTGATGGCCAGCAGAAGGGCACCTTAACTTTACTTAACTTGAAGCCATGAGAACTCAGGGACCCTCCCACATGACTGTATACCACTGTGACCACTTCTCGGAGTTCTATTTTACCAATGGACAGGACATGCCCAGGGATAGTGATGAAGGAATCCAGGCTATTGGCTGATAGGTATGATTATGTATAGATGACTATGCCAGGTAGTTGTTTGACTCATCTGAGGTTAGCTCTCCTGGATGCTAATGAGGGGGGATTTGACCATTAAGGTTAAATCATGTTGGATTGGAGTCATATGTAGGCTAGATGGGTAGGGGTGGTTCTGAAGCATATCAGTGACTCAGTTGGGTTTTTATAATAACTCAGAAGCTTTATAATGTTTTCCTCATAGTACCTCGCATCTGTACTCAATTCAATTTCACAACATGCCATGGTGAGATTTGAAGTCATAACTTCTGGCTTGCCAAATGGTAAGAATTAATTTTGTATGGGTGCATCAGCCCTTAACCTTAATTTTGTCCCAATGGACATGGTTTGTTTGTGAACTCAGACAGAATTTAGACTGTGGGACTATCAGTGGAGAATACATGATCATGATTGTACCATGGTTAATTTTCCCCTCCCAAACCAGGCTCCTTGAGAATAATAGTTGCATTCCTGAGTTGATGTGGCCTAGTTCAGCATAGGCTATGAATTAAACCTCATGCCTTCCTACTCAATGCCACAATGCATGGTGTATTTACTCACTGAGCCATTAAGGGAGCCATCCCAAAGTTTTTGCAACATAAACACAGGAACTGAATCACTATTTTGCCCAGAACTCGAAATTTTTTCTTGAAAATTCAAGTGAGAAAATGTTACACTTAGCACTTCTCAGCTTCCTTGGCTGTTGCACTCAAATTTCACAGATTGCTTTCTGAATCTCTCACAAGCTTCTTCCACCCCCCCACCCCCCACACCCCCATTCCCCCCCCAGGACTCCTTACAGGACACCCTCTGCCTAATCCCCTTTCATTCTTCCATTCAGTGTGTAGCAGAGTGCTTGCTGTGGCGTTAAATAGTTCAGGTAAATAGTTTTTAATATTTCATTGGCTAAATACTAGCACCATTTCAATGAGCTGGTGGGAATTTCTTGAGAAAACACTGTATAAAGCAACAGAAGATAAGTTTGTGATCAGAAAAAACTCAAGTAAGTTTACGTACAATGAACTCTTATAATGTGATGTTTGGGCACTATCCAAAATCCAAGTTATAACAAAGGATGCATTATAATCCAGATCTCCTTTCTTGTATATATCTGGCCTTTCCTCTTGCCAAGTCCATTGAGTCATGACTTATAATCGCCCATTGTGTATTTTGTCTAATTTAGTTTCTCAAATTTCTGTCTGCTTCATAGACTTTCCACTCTGCTATCTGTAATTGCTTAATTTCGATACTGTTTGAAAGAGAAAATGATAACCAGGATGTTACTCATTGCTCTTTGGTGTAAGTGGAATGGTTCGCCGAAGTTAGTGAACAGTTTCACAGGGCTTCATCAAAACGATGTTACTTGAAGTGTTCTGTTTAGCAGAAAATCATTAAATTTTCAACTGTTTTAAAGTTAATAGGGAAAAAATTCTGTGGCACCAGAACTTCCAGTGGCCACTCTGACCTGGCGCCTGACCCTGTCCCTACATTCTGGAGGAAGGGTCACTTATATTGCAGTGTTGTCTGTCCAGATCTGTGCTAGTTGAACCAGACAGCCCACCCAGTATTGCCGCTGGAATATAAGAGTGGCAGCCTATCACTCTGAAGGACAGTAGATAAGGCCCCCTGGCCCCAAGGTTTCAGGCTGATGGAATCTATTCGGTCAATTGTGCAACAGTTGCAATGCCCCAAACTGAATGAAATTCAATCCTATATTGAATCATAGCCAGAGTATTTCCAGCAATGGCCTCTCTTCTAACTCCCACAACTGTTACTGCTAAAGTTTCCAAAATCCTATCCTTGCTCAACACTCCCACCCATTTCCTCATCTACATGCTGCCCATTACTCATGGTTTCCACATGTACACTGGCAGTACCCAGCTTTACCCATCCACCATCGAACGCATCACTGATCTGGTTCTTCTAGACTGCTTGTCCAACATCCAGTCTTGGATGAGCCCCAATTTTCTTTATTAAACATTGGGATCATGAAAACCACCGACTTCAGCCCCTGTCACAAACACTGTACCCTTTCCAATGGTTCCATCCCCCGCCCAAACCAGTCTCAGGCTGAAACAAACCATTTACAAACTCAGTGGCCAACAGACCTCAAAATGAACTTGCCACCTTTATCTTTTCTGTCATAAAGGCTGCCTATTCACGCCTTGGCAGCATTGCCCACATTTGTCTCTAGTTCAGCCCATCTGACCTTATCTGTGTCATTCAGCTATTCAAATGTCTTCATTGCCTGCTAACTCTGCTTCCTGCATCAAACCCCTCTCACTCTACTCTTGCGCCCATCATCATGGAATCAAAGAAAAATCAATCCCAAAGGAATCAATGGACCTACTTTAGATCCTTGTGTCCAATTCCTTCCATTTAAAAGTTTTGTCCTTGGGTTTAAATCCCTCCATAGGCTTACTTCTCACTATCCCTACAACATTTTCTAGTGCTACAAGTCCCCTAGCTCCCTTTTAGCTCTCCGTCTTCTGACTCTGGCCTCTCATTCCCCTTTCCCTCCCTTCACCTCACTATTGACAGTTGTCTCTTCAGCTACCGAGGCCCCACACTCTGGAATAACCGCTCCAAACCCCTCGAAATCTTCACCTCCATACCTTCCTTTAAGACCCCACTTAAATCCTGCCTCAATCTCCTTCAGTAACAATTCCTTCTTTAGCTCAGCATCCATTTTTTTAATGATTCCCCCTTTAGGAAGTGCGTTGAGATATTTTTGTACATTAGAAGCTCCAGATAAAGACAGGCTGTTGACTTCCATCGATTCCTTTGGGATTGATTTTTATTTGATTCTGCAATGACGGTGTCAACCTATCCTCAGAATGGCATCTACACCTCCTCTCAGTAGATACAGGAGGCTTTTGGCTTATGAGGAGTGTATCTGCTGGGTTTTCCACAATAGCTTAGAAAGATCCCCAAGAACACATCTCAAAGCGCTGGTGGAATGTAGAGGGGGAGCGGGGTGGGTGGGGGTGGCTTAAGACCCACTCCCTGTCCCAATCAATTTCTGGATGTCTGCAAATGGGATGGAAATTCAGCACCATTTTTGTGTTAATGCTACTGAGTGATCAGTGGTGTTGTGTCTTCCAGCAGATTTAATGGGGGGAAATAATTGGATAAAGCCTGAACCTGGGCATGAGGATCATGACGCACGATTAACCCATGACTGCACGTTGCGATGCAGGATGCTAAGAGCAACATGCAGCCCAGCGGTAACTGCACTGCTTAGCTATGCACCTCAGCAGGCAGCCCAAGTTCATGTGAGGCATGTCACAATCTGCCACCTCTGCATAATTCCAGCGCTGCCACTAATGTCCATGCTACTGCCATTCCAAAATGGCATCCAGAAAAGGTTGTGCTGGAAGTGTGTGCATGCAGCTCAGACGCAATTTTGACACGAGAAACAGCATCCATAGCACTGAAACTACGGATGTTACAGTGTCGAATTAGCAGCCAATAAGATGTTATTAAATTAGGGTTGTGCTGAACATCTTTTGCCCACTATTTTCCACACTAACCAATCTTACCTTTTCAATAGTATTTTCTCAATGTGCATCTATTATGTACTAGTATGTTATGACTGCATGCACTTGCTGCTTACAACACCTTACCATGGCTCGTAATCCCTACTGATCTACATATCCTATAATTAAATTCTTTGTAAACAGCTACTCTTTTCTTTTTATGTTCTTATCAATTGTAGGCTCTAGCTGAACGTACACAGCGAGTTGTTTTGATCTGATGAATGAAAAGTTGGGGGAAGCAGATTCAATAGCAACCTTCAAAAGGGAATTGAATATGTACATGAAAAGGAAGCATTTGCAGCACTTTGGGAAAGTGCAGGGGTGTGGGACTAATGAGAGCATTCCTTCAAAAAGCAGACACGGGCATGATGGGCTGAATGGTCTTCTGCACCGTATGAACCTGATCCTTATAACAATTACTAGAGTTTTCAAATTTAAATAAATGTCAGCTAAATTCAAAAGTGCCAAAAAGTATGCATATTATTAAAAAAACATGCGCTGCATGTTTTTGTTTTTGAATGTATGGCTTGACTCTTCCCTCAAGTTATTTTCAAAGACAGCAGAACCTAAGTCCTCCGAATATTTGAATTAAGTCAGGCTAGGGGCAAAGTTTTTGACTATAACTGGTTTTAATTATTTATGTATTGAGGCTGAATTGAAGCAATCACTGCCAAGCTAAAACAAGACAAAAATGTTTTTGCTGTCATATACTTAAGTTAGTTATAATGTAATACCTTTTTTAAATTCATTTACGGGATGTGGGCATCGCTGGCTAGGCAATGCCGCCACTGTGCATCGATGGTGGAGGGAGTGAATGTTTGTGGATGGGGTGCCAATCAAGCGGGCTGCTTTGTCCTGGATGGTGTTGAGCTTCTTGAGTGTTGTTGGAGCTGTGCTCATCCAGGCAAGTGGAGAGTATTTGAGCACACTCCTGACTTGTGCCTTATAGGTGATGGACAGGCTTTGGGGAGTCAGGAGGTGAGTTACTCACCACAGGATTCCGAGATTCTGACCTGCTCTTGTAGCCACAGTATTTATGTGGCTAGTTCAGTTCAGTTTCTGGTCAATGGTAACACCCAGGATGTTGATAGTGGGGGATTCAGTGATGGTAATGCCATTGAATGTCAAGTGGCAACAGTTAAATTTTCTCTTGTTGGAGATGGTCGCTGCCTGACACTCGTGTGGCGTGAACGTTACTTGCCACTTGTTGGCCCAAGTCTGGATATTGTCCAGGTCTTGCTGCATTTGGACATGGACTGCTTCAGTATCTGAGGAGTCGTGAATGGTGCTGAACATTGTGCAATCATCAGCGAACATCCTCACTTCTGACCTTATGAAGGAAGGTCATTGATGAAGCAGCTGAAGATGGTCGGGCCTAGGACACTACTCTGAGGAACTCCTACAGTAATGTCCTGGAACTGAGATGACTGACCTCCAACAACCATAACTATCTTCCTTTGTGCTAGGAATGGCTCCAACCAGCAGAGAATTTTCCCCCTGATTCCCATTTACTCCAGTTTTGTTAGGGCTCTTTGATGCCACACTCAGTCAAATGCTACCTTGATGTCAAGGGCAGTCACGCTCACCTCATCTCTGGAGTTCAGCTCTTTTGTCCATGTTTGAACGAAGGCTGTATTGATGTCAGGAGTTGAGTGGGACTAGCGGAACCCAAACTGAGCGTAGGTGAGCAGGTTATTGCTAAGCAGGTGCCACTTGACAGCAGTATTGATGACCACTTCCACCAGTTTACTGATGATGGAAAGTAGGCTGATGGGGCAGTAATCGGCTAGATTGGATTTGTCCTGCTTTTTGTATACAAGATATACCTGGGCAATTTTCCACATTGTCCGGTAGATGCGAGTGTTGTAGCTGTACTGGAACAGCTTGGCAATGGGCACAACAAGTTTTGGAGCACAAGTCTTCAGTACTATTGCCGGAATGTTGTCAGGCCTCATAGCCTTGCAGTATCCAGTGCCTACAGCTGTTTCTTGATATCACGTGGAGTGAATCGAATTGGCTAAAATCTAGCATCTGTGATGCTGGAGACCTCCGCAGGAGGCTGAGATGGATCATCCACTCAGCACTCTTGGCTGAAGGTTGTTGCAAATGCTTCAGCCTTATCTTTTGCACTGATGTGCTGGGCTCCCTCATCATTGATGATGGGGATATTTGTGGAGCCTGCTCCTCCAGTGAGTTGTTTTATTGTCCATCACCATTCAAAAATAGATGTGACAGGATTGCAGAGCTTAGACCTGATCCATTGTTTGTGGGATCGCTTAGCTCTGACTATTACTTGCTGCTTATGCTGATGGGCATACGAGCAGTCCTTTGTTATAACTTCACCAGGTTGACACCTCATTTTTAGGTATGCCTGGTGCTGCTCCTGGCATGCCCTCCTGCACTCTTCATTGAACCAGGGTTGGTCCTCTGGCTTGGTGGTAATGGTAGAGTGGGGAATATGCCGGGCCATGAGGTTACAGATTGTTGTTGAGTACAATTCTGCTGCTGTTGCTGGCCCACAGCACCTCATGAATTCCCAGTCTTGAGTTGCTAGAGCTTTTCAAAATTGGGCATGGTGGCAGTGCCACACAACATGATACAGGGTATCCTCAATGTGAAAACAGGGCTTTGTCTCCACAAGGTCTGTGCAGTTTTCACTCATACTGATACTGTCATGGACAGATGCATCTGCAGCAAGCAGGTTGGTGAGGATGAGGTCAAGTATGTTTTTCCTTCTTGTTGGTTCCTTCACCACCTATCACAGACCCAGTCTACCAGCTATGTCCTTTAGGACTCGACTAGCTCAGTCTCTCGTGGTGCTACCAAAGCCACTCTTGGTGATGGACATTGAAGTCCCCAACCCAGAGTACATTCTGCACCCTAGCCACCCTCAGTGCTCCCTCCAACTGGTGTTCAGCATGGAGGAGTGCTGGTTCGTCAGCTGAGGGGTGGTGGTCCATGGTAATCAGCAGGAGGTTTCCTTGCCCCTATTTGACCTGATGCCATGAGATTTCATGTGGTGCGGAGTCGACTTTCAAGATTCCCAGGGCAACTCCCTCCTGACTGTGCTGCCACCTCTCTGGATCTATCCTGCCCATGGGACAGGATATACCCAGGGATGGTGATGGCGGAGTCTAGAACATTATCTGTAAGGTAAGATTCCGTGAGGATGACTATGTCAGCCTGTTGCTTGATTAGTCTGTGAGACAGCTCTTCCAATTTTGGCACTAGCCCCCTGATGTTTGTAAGGAGGACTTTCCAGGGCTGACAGGGCTGAGTTTGCCGTTGTCATTTTCAGTGCCTAGGTCGATGCTGGGTGGCCCATCCAGCTCCATTCCTTTTAGGCTTTTTAGCAGATTAATGCAACTGAGTGGCTTGCAGTTAAGAGTCAACCACATTGCTGTGGGTCTGGAGTTACATGTAGGGCAGACCGGGTAAGGATAGCAGATTTCCTTTCCTAAAGAGCATTAATGAACCAGATTGATTTTTTAATTGACAATCGAGATAGTTTCATGATCATCATTAGACTTTTAATTCCAGATTTTTATTGAATTCAAATTCCATCATCTGTCGGGGCGGGATTCGAACCCAGGTCCCCAGAGCATTACCCCTGGTCTCTGGATTACTAGTCCAGTGACAATACTACTACGGCATCACGCCATCACCACCGCCACCCCCCCACCTCCTCTATAAAGGGGAGCAAAATATACTGAAAGCAGTTGGCAGGTTAGTCAAGATTGCAATCACAGACAAAGTTCATTTCTGGCTTTTTAAAATTTGTTCTTAGGATGTGAGCATCGCTGGCAAAGCCAACATTTATTTGCCCAATCCTAATTGCCCTTGAGAAGGTCATGGTGAGCCACCTTCTTGAACTGCTGCAGCCTGTGTGGTGTAGATACAGCTGCTGCAAGGGGAGGTGTTCCAGGTTTTGGCCCAATAACAGTGAAGAGAAGTCGTGATATTGTACTAAAGTTGATGACTGAGTGGGAACCATGTACATGTTTCTAAGTTAGTAATTGATATAAATGAGATACATCTGGAGTATTACACCAGTGTACGCTAGTCTAAAACTTTCAGAAGGATAATATGGGATAGATGTCAAGACAAGCAATGAGTGATCTGCCCTTAGATTGAATTTTCTGGTAGGGAAGTGAAAGTGTTAACTTCAGATTCATCCTAGATACAGTTAGATAGCCGATCAGGTCTGGAAGTTTCATTTTGACCAGATGAGCTAAGATGGGCTGAATGAGGTTATCTTGGGATCTTATAAACTCCATCAAGAGTTGGCAGCAACTTCTACCTGCTGCCAATGATGCCACCATGATGCCAGCAAATTTACTCGGCACTAACCCTATATCCATCCCCTGCTGCACCCTCAAGACTTACAGCCAATGTGGAAATTACCAAGCAGCAGAATAGGATGATGAGAAACACTGCAAGGATTTTCTGATGGGAAGTTGGCATGGCATGTTTTGCCCCTGTCTGACATGGCTGCTGCTGATGTCAGCAAATCTTTCGGGGTCAGGCTAAAGTGAATGCTTTTTCCAGACTCTCGGTCGGATTGCGACCCTCAGAAGGGAGTCCGGGTGGGAGGACTGACTGTATCAGCAAGAGCAGCCAGGATGTCTGGTGGAGCAGCTGAAGAGGAATCCAGATGTTTACATCTGTGGACGTTTAACTAGATGTACGTGGGCAATAATTAACGCAAACGACATGGGAATGATAAATTTGGAGCAAATAATAAATCAAAAAAATGTTGCAGTCAAAGCATTTAATAGATGGAATCTAAGAAAACTTACTGCACAAAAGGAAGCCGTTCAGCCCATTGTGTTTGTGTCAGCTGCAAAAGAGTTACCCAGCGTCATACCAATTTCTAGCTCTTGGTCCATATTCCTGTAGGTTATGATACTTCAAGTGCATATCCAAGTACCTTGTAAATGTTTTGAGGATTTCTGCCTCTACCACCCTTTCAGGCAGTAAGTCCCAGATTCCCATCACCCTCTAGGTAAAAAAAAATCTCCTCAACTCTCCTCTAATCTTTCTGCCAAGTCCGTTAACTCTATTGACTTCTCTGCTAAAGGAAATAGCTCCTTCCCATCCGCTCTATCTAGGTCCCTCATCATTTTATACACTTCAATTAAATCCATCTTCAACCTCAACAAAAGCAAAATACAGCAGATGATGGGAACCTGAAATACAAACTGAAAATGCTGGAAATTCTCAGCAGGTCAGGCAGCATCTGTGGAGGGAGAAACAGCATTAACATTTGAGATCAATGGCCTTTAATCAGAACCTGAACAACTTCCTCTGTTCCAAAGAAAAACAAACCCCAGCCTATCCAATCTTTCCTCAGAACTAAAATGTCTAAAATGCTTAATTTTATGAAGTTAGTGAAACTACAAAGTCTGTACCAGAGCCACTAGGAGTGGGGGAAGCGTGGGCTGGTCAGAGCACAGCTATTCTCAGGCCACGGGAGACAATACTTTGCCCAATTTCCTATGCTTCCAACCTCCTCTGCCATTCTGCTATTCCCATTTACACCAGTGGACTCATCTTTTGTTTCTTTCCTTGCCTCCTTATCACCTCCTTTTGCCTCGTGCCATCATTCCTTTTGTCAGTTAGTCACTCCTGTCCACCATCTTAGTCTTCTTGCTGCCTCCTTTTCCCTCTCTGCACACTTGCTTAAACATGGTTTGTCTCTACGTTCTTCCAGTTCTGATGGAAGTTCAATGCCCTGCAATTGTGAACTCATTTTCTCTTTCCACAGATACTGCAGAATGTTTTGAGAATTCTCAGCTGGTAGTGTTGTTCTGAGAAGTGGTCTCTTTTTTTTTCTGAGACGTGTAAGAGGCTAATGCAACAGTCTGTGGGCTAGGTTTCACTTTTCCCACCCCTACAGAGTTGTGGGGAAAGTTCTGCCAAGTGCCCTGACCCCACCATGATCCTGATTCATATGGCAGGATCCTGCTGAGATCCCTAAGGGTCTGCGTATCCTCGAGGCCTCCAGTTGCAGGTGTCTGAGGTATTTTAGGAAAAGACAACTTGTCCCAGCGTACTAATCTATTTTCAGTTGATGTCAGCTCTACCACCATGAGGTAAAGGTTTCCTCAGTGTATAACAAAACCGTAAATCCATTTGTAGCTCAAATACTTGTCAATTGTCTCCAGTGGTATGTCTAATCACATGTTGAACTTATTTATACTAGTCACTGCAGAGCCTTCTCTGGTAACTTACTCCATATGTTTACCTTTGCGTGAACTAGTTCTGTCTAAGTTTTAAGATTATGTCTCCGACATTTTGAATCCACTAGTGTGAAGTTCCTGGCAGGTTACCAACAACAACAAATTACAATTATATGGCAACTTTAATGTGATAAAACCTTCCCAAGGCACTTCACAGGAGTGTTATCAAATAACATTTGACACTGAGCCACGTAAAGAGATAATAGGACAGGTGACCAAAAGTTTGGTTGAGGTAGATTTTGAGGAGCAACTTAAAGGAGGAAAGAGAGGTAGAGAGGTTTAGGAAGGTAATTCCAGAGCTTTTGGTATAGCTGAAAACATGGCTGCCATTGGTGGAATGATTGAACTCAGGGATGTGCAAGAGGCAATAACTGGAGGAGCACCGGAATCACAGAAGATTGTTGGGCTGCTGGAGATTACAGAGCTAGGGAGGAACAAGGCCTTGGATATATTTGAAAATGAGGGAGCAATTGTTAAAATTGAGGCGTTGCTTAACCAGGAGCACAGGGGTGATGGGTGTATGGGACTCGGTGAAGTTAGGACCGGAGCAGCAGGTTTTTTGGATGACCTCAAGGTTACAGAGATTAAAGTGTGGGAGACAAGCCAGGAGCGCATTAGAATAATCAGGTCTAGTTGAATCTGGGGACATGGGAACTGGGCACAAAAATGGAGTTGAGGCAGCTAAAAATCATTTACAATATCAGCTAACATGGGGAGCAGGAAGAGAAGCTGGATGGTCAGCAGTTTAGTGGGAATAAAATCGCAAGAGCAGTGGATGGTTCTCCTGGACAGGTTGAGTTTAGAAAGACATGCGGGGAGATGGAGAACGTAAAGAAAGATGTAAGTTCAGGGCTAGGGCAGAGGAAGTTTGATTTGGTAGGACAGGGGAAAGGAGGGAAGTGGCGTGGTTCTTAAAGCCCATGAGCTCTTTGCACTTATTATTGGAGTTCAGGGTGTAGAAGAAAGGCAAGAGAGCTTTAAGAAAATGAATCGCAGTGAAGATAAGAAGCCCGGGGTTATTTTGGCATTCCCAGGATGATCCTGGAATGGTGAGCAATTTTAGCAGACAAGAGTCAATAGTGCTTTCTGTGACCTAAGTAGATCTGACACTGAATGGCTAAACCAATTGTCTGCCACATCCTTTCAAGTCTGCGTCCTTTGGACTTCTGGCAGTGGAGCTGATGGCTGTACTTGAGGAGCGGCCGGAGTGAGAGAGTACGTGACGATTTTAATGGGTGAGAGTGTGGTTAACCAGTCTAAGCAGACTGGTAGAGACAGAAATGTCATGATGAAGGGCTATAGACAGTTGAGATTTTGAAAGCGTAGTTGTTAGTGAATTGGGGGAATTTTTTTTCCCAGGAGTAGACACAGGAGGAAATATGGTTGGGAGGGAGAAGGTGGATGGACAGCAATACAAATGATCAGAGATAGTCTTATAACTAAGAATCCTAACGCTAATAAAAAATATGGAATTAATTATACTGTTGAGATAAAGATGGGAGCATACAAGAAATCACAGGAATAAACTACCTAGTGGACAGAAATAAGCTTTTTGTCTAATACTTATTCTCCTTTTCCCTCTTGCCTTTAACATTCTCCTGTGTCCTGGAATGATTTTCTATTGTTACTTCACTTTCGCTTCTGCTTTTTTTTTTAAACAGGCTGAAGATAAAGGAAACAAAAATGAGAGGAGATGTATCACGGGTGGCAGACTTGCAGCCAAATTAAGTCAAAATTACCCTAATTATCTGGCCCCCAGATATTCCTATCCTACCAGACCACAATGCATATCTGCTTCCTTTAATCTGACATGCTATTTTCCTGTTAGTGACTCCTCCACATTATGGAAGTCTATCATTAGCTGGGTGATTTGCTTTTCTGACACCTTGTTCTGTATGCAAGTGCTGTCCTAGTCTCAGGAGGATTGATTGATTTATTTTTAAAAACCCATATGTCCATGTGCTGGGTCTCCCTCACATACTATTCCATTAACACCACCATTAGGGAGTAACCGTCTGCATCTTCGAGCAGAGCCAGACTGTGAGCAACTCCGGAACCATCTGAACATAAGAAATTATGCTTCTGGCTAGCCTCAGTTGACAACATGGTTTCCCTGGACACTGCAGCAACTCTCTGGTTGACTTGAATTCACAAATCTTGGCTGTTTCCAATAGAACTGTTCCTGGCCACATGGGATCTTCTACATCTGGAACAGAATTGAAGTTTTGATAAAGTAAAGTTAATCAAAGGTTGCCTGAGGTTACTATTTTCTTCTACAAAGAGGGGGATACATTGAACACCCCTTTAAATATTCGAATATAGAGCTGATCTGATCCAAAATTCTACCATCTTAGCGTGAGGAAAGTTGCACATATCCATCATCCCCAACCTTGCTGACTCTCCATTCCCCAAGCAAATTGATTTTACAATATGCATTTTTGCTTAAATACCTCTTCATAGGCTCATGCCACTTTCTACAAATTTCTCCAGCCCTTCTCTTACCCAATTTGCATCTTTTATGGTACTTTCCAGCCCTTTTCCCCACCATCAGTGGGAGAATCTTTAGCCATCATGCCCTTAGGTATCTTTCCCAGTTTTAAAGACTTCCTTAATTCCAACACACTCATAGTGTCATAGAGCCACACAGCACAGAAACAGACCATTCAGCCCATCATGTTTGTGCCAGCAAGCACCTATCTACTCTAATCCCATTTTCCAACACTTGGCCTGAAGGCCTGTATGCTTTGGTGTTTCAAGTGCTTATCTAAATAGTTCTTAAATGTTGTGAGGATTCCTGCCTCTACCACCCCCTCAGGCAGTGTGTTCCAGATTCCAACCACCCTCTGGGTGAAATTTTTTTCCTCAAATCCCTCCAAACCTCCTGCTCCTTACCTTAAATCTATGCTCCCTGCTAAGGGGAAAAGTTTCTTCCGATCTACCCTATCTATGACCCTCATAATTTTGTATACCTCTATCAGGTCCCCCCTCAGCCTTCTCTGCTCTAAGGAAAACAACTCCAGCCTATCCAATCTTCTTCATAGCTGAAACGCTCCATCCCAGGCAACATCCTGGTGAATCTCCTCTGCACCCTGTCCAGTGCAATCACATCCTTCCTATAGAGTGGCGACCAGAACTGCACACAGTACTCCAGCTGAGGCCTAACTAGCATTTTAGGCAGCTCCAACATTGCCTTCCTAGTCCTACATTCTATGCCACGGCTAATAAAGGCAAATATCCCATAGGCCTTCTTAACCACCTTATTTACCTGTGCTGTTGACTTCAGGGATCTATGCACATATACACCAAGGTCCCTCTGATCCTCTGTACTTCCTAGAGTCCTACCATTCATTGTGTATTCTCTTGCCGTGTTAGTTCTCCCAAAATGCACCACCTCACACTTCTCGCTGGTCTCCCACGTTCTGCCTCCTTAAACCTGAGGTCATCCAAAACTCTGCTGCCTGATTCTTAACTCATATCAAGTCCTGTTCCCCTATTACTCCTGTGTACTCTGATCTACATTGGCTCCAAGTCAAGCAATGTCTTGATTTTAAAATTCTCACTTGTTTTCAAAGCCCATCCATAGTTTTGCCCTTCCCTATCTCTGTAATCTACTGCTGCCACATAACCCTTTGAGATACCTGTGCTCCTCTAATTCTGGTCTCTTGAGCATCCCTGATTTTAATCACTCCACTATTGGTGGCCACAACCTCAGTTGCCTAGGCCCCAAGCTCTGGTATTCCCAATCTCCCTCTCTCAACCTGTCATTCCTTCTTTAAGTTGCCCCTTAAAACCAACCCCTTTAACCAAGCTATTGGTGATTAGAGTTAATATCTCCTTATGTGGCTCAGTGTCATATTTCATTTTACACTGCTTCTGTGAAGAGCCTTGGGACGTTTTATTAAATTAAAGGTGCTATATGCCGCTGCTGTAAAATCTACCTCTTTCACATCCCTTTCAGTCATCTCTGCTAATCCACCTCTCAGACTCCTTTCTGCTGTCCATTCTCCCTTTGACCCAAGTACCAAAGTTTCTGTACTGTTATTTTTACTTTAGGGATGTACTTCTTTTCCACACCTAAAAGAAAGCACTTTTAATTTCCATCGTTACCACCACTAAATGCTCCTCAGAACTTTTCTCATGCCCAAAATCTTGTACATCATTTGACTTAGTTTCAATAAAGCATTATATCCAACAATTTACTGATACCTGGAGGCCACAGCTCTAGTGGCTGCTAAACAAATAGCATGGTAGCTTCCTTAGTCACCTACTTTGCACATTGCATTAAGATGCAATTCTTTTCAAAGACTCCAGCAGTCCTGTAAATAGGATGCCAGCAAAGCAGCTTAATATTGTAACCCTTGGTTGTTGTTATAAAGATATGCCTAAATAAAATACAAATTTTTAATTCATCAGGTAGAAACAGGATATTGGAATTTTAAAAAGATGGTTTTTGTTGAAACAAGGGACTGAGTCCCAGCAAGATGACCGAATCTGATTAACACCACTACACCTCCCACATTCTGAACCTATGGGAAGGAAGTGGCAAGTCCATAAATTCCATTACAGACAATAGCTTCCCTGGGGATTTGTAAACAACCCTCTTCCTGTCTTATCAAAGATATATATATATATGTATGTAGATATCTATCATAGTATTCAACAATGGAAAATGAACCATTCAAAGGTTAATTGCTTCAATTTTACAGCAGCGTCACCAGAGAAGAAGAAAACATCAGCTGGAACTTTAAATCACCGCAGCACTGAAAGAGGGGCCTTGGATCCTATCTGCAGCTGTATCAGACAGCAAGCTACAAATCATGAACTTTGCTTATCCTTTTTATGAACCCTAATTCAGCCAAATTTACCTCCTCCACTCTGTAATCTATATTTGTGTGCGTGGTTTTTGAGTGTGTATGCGCGCACGTGTGTTTGCAGAAGTGGGGACGTATTTTTAATATTTTTACCCTGGTCAGTTTTAGTATAATAAAACTAACCCCTTTCTTTGTTAAACTCAAGAAAACCTGACTGACTAGTTCTTTATAATCACAACACTTAAACAGTTAAATACACACTGAATTGGTAAATATAACCTTTATGAAACAAAAACCCTATTGCAGTCAAACAAGGAGAGAGAAAAGAGGGAAACCCTTCAACCCCTCCTCAGATGGTTGTAACAGTGTGTGTTGGGAATATTTTCAAGAACTATATATGTTTTAAAAAAATGGAAGGACATTGGAATCACGGCACTTTCTTAGGAGCTGACGTGAAGTATTTTTAAAAGGGCGACAAGTTCACCTTGGACTGTGAACAGCCTGCCTTTACCAAGAAAGGACATGACTTCAGCTAAATATCCAGCAGGGCACTTGAGATGAGAGCTATTTGCTTATTTGAACTTTAATTACTTTAATTGCTGGAGGGAAAAGCTACAGCTTTTTTTAAAGGCAGAGGCCCTGGATTTTCTGGAAATCACCTGACTGAAATGTGTTTTATGTCCTGAACTTTTTTTTACTTAGTTACTGGTATCCAGCCAGGAACCCTCCTCTTGGTATGACTCATCTACATCTGGAAACCTGAAAAGCTGAGAAGAGTTAGAGATCCCAAGGATTGATCTGGTTATATTCTCCTGCACGCTGAAGCTCCTTTGGAAAGAACATCCAGACAACTACTGTGACCAGTGATCAGTCTCCGCATGTAGGAACACCAGATCCACAGCATCAAACCCTTCAAACTTTATCCTTTTCCATGAAGTTTTCCAGTTGGCCAACCTCTGCAGAGACCCTATGTGTTTTGTCCTTTGTTTTTTGCGGGGGTGTGTGTGTGTGTGTGTGCGCTGGGATTTATACTTCCAGACTACAAATTGTATGTTAACCAGTTTTTTTTCAACTTGTTTTAAAAAAATAAATTTCACTACAAACTAAATCAATAGTTCTGAGTTTATTGAAAGGAGCCTGATTAAAGTCTCTTTTATTCCGGTCTGACAATGGCCAAAGTAAACATTTGGTCATTTTGGTGAGTGGATTAAACATTTACACTTATAGTGCAACCTGTGCAGTAGTGGAACTAGAGAAACTGCGCACTCCCCGCATCCCAGTTGTCACATGTGTCACCCAGGTATTTTCACTCTGTTACATTACGTAAAGAAAAGTCAGAGTAAAGGAATAGCATTTGACTTTGGCAGAGTTAGGTCAGATATGAAACCCTTCCTTACAATGAGAAAACAGGGGTCAAAAAAGGAGGTATTAAATGGGGTAACAAAAATCTTGGTTGAAGTGATAGATTTTTTCAAAGGGTCTTAAAGGGGGAGAGGAAATTGAGAGGCTCAGGGAGGTAATAACAGAGTGTAGGGCCTAGGTGTGTGAAGGCATGACTGCTAATGGCGGACAAAGAGAAACAAGGATGCACAAGAGGCTAGGGTCAAAGTTAAAGGTGTCACAAAGTCTATTGTCACACTTGTATTGTGCTTGATTGGCTCACATATCATTCATAAAGTAGTAATGAATCCACAAGTGAACAGGACAGGGCATCTAGTGAGTAACAAGATGGATATTTTCTACTGCCAGTGCAGAGGTAGGACTTGCCTTTGTTTTCCACTGTCCCCTCATTTAATGCAGCTGGTGGGCTCCCAACACGATATGCAGTGTGGCTTGGTGGTGGTGAGGGGGGAGGGAGAGGGGGTAGTGGTGGGGGCTGGAGGCATGGGGTGGTGGGGGGGGTGGGGGCAGTGTCTGGGGTTGAAGGGTTGGACTTCCAGGGCAAGAACAGAAATATGCTGGTGCAACTTTTCAAAGTGGTGTCTGTACTTCCTGTTCACGGAAGAGTTGAAGCTTGGACATTTCCGGTTGTGTTTCATGCTGAGAGGAGATTGCTAAGCCGAGAAATTAACATCCCATTTTAGACATGGAAATGATGTGATCTGAGTGGAGCTGGGGGAGTTGTGGAGAATTTCCCATCATAATGGTTGGGTCGGATCATCAGGCAGAAGATCCACTCTGAATCTGTAGACCCCAACAAGTGAGCCTGTGGAATGCTGTGTTAAGTTCTTGCAATGCCAGTGAGAGGCAGGTCTGGTGGGATGGCAGCCTCTGGAAGATCAATGTGCTGGTAGAAAATGCCACTGAGGAGCAACCCAATGTGTACATTGTTGTTTTTGGCTAATACAGCCAGACTGGCCCACCCCCACACCCCAATGGAGCGATCTTGCATTGATTTGAAATTCCAGTTGGTTCCAGGATTGTCCCTGGAATTTGGGATTCACCCATCATTGGGATAGATTGAAGCTCTGCTCTAATGTGGTTCCAGCAGCATTGCTAACTGCAATTCCCGGAACAGATAGAACAACATGTGTAGGATGAAGTTATCTGGAGCAGTGGTGTCCAGAAGCAAAACTGAAACCACGTAAAAAGGGAAGGAGCAAACATCCAAGCCAAAGAAACAATCAATGCTGCAATGCCAAGCAACTAAAATGTGGCACAAAATGGAGGTTAACATCATCAAAAGAGCAGCTTAGGTAGCCTAATTACTTCTATTGGCTGTGCACCTATAAGGGTGTGCGTTGCTCCAGCTTTTAAAGGTGAGCATCTCTAGCACACCACAAAAGACACAATGAATTGCATTTCCCAGGGCAACATGGATTCCAAAGGATGCTGAAATGAGGCTTGGGTAAGCCTCCTGTCCCTTCAATGTAGAAAATCCAGGAATAACGTAAGTTAGCATGAAATGGAAGCAATTAAGTGCAAAGATTTGGGCTGCCAACTCTGAATGGACATACACTTGGAGGCTTTATCACATGGCTTCCTGTCTCCAAACCCACCGGCCCCCAGGCCCCACACTCCAGCCACTGGTCACCTGAAACACCCAATACTTGTGGCCCATTATCCATTGTCCCATGCCAATCACAAAGTGAATAAATTACGATTAAATTATTTTGACTGTCAGTCAAACAGCCCTTTTTTCCCATCTCAGGTGCCTTTATAATTAATAACCAAAGAGTTCAAAGAAAATCTTTGGGGTAAAGAACAACTTTTTTTATTTCATTAGGCTCGCTCAAAGCTGTGTTTTGGCAGGAAGTGTTTAATTCTTGCAGAACCTCCATAGAACCATAGAACACTACAGCACAGAAAACAGGCCATTCGGCCCTTCTAGCCTGTGCCGAAATATTATTCCGCTAGTCCCATTGACCAGCAAATATCCTGGTGCTCTTTCCCCCTCTGCACCGGGTGTGTGCCTTTTTGCAATGCACAGAAGTGGAATTTCATCCCTACATTACGGAATGTCCTGGGAGTCACCGATGCTGATTGGGAAGTATCGGAGCTCAGCATGTTCTAACTGAAATACATGATGCGCACCAGTTCTATATTGATTGAAGAAAGCTGCCTGTCATCTCGGCTTTCCTCCATCATTAAAATAGAATTAAGGCACATGTGGCTGCATTAGTTTCAAGAATTTAAGGAAAAAGTAAAATGGGATGTAATTGTGCCTACCATCGGAGCTGCTTTCATTATAATGTGCCTGTACTGATGCAGACACACACTGCCAAATTAACAGTGCAGCCTTCATATCACTATGTCTGAAGCCTGAGTGCACATTTAGCACCAGTGTTTTATTGAAAAAAATATTCCAGCGTATCTGTTAATTTGGCTCTGGCATTGTGCAGCCAACTAGTTTGGGTTTTCTTTCTTTAGCTGCAGTCACTTCTGTCCCTCTTCCAAGAACCTGTTCAGGCCCTTTATCTGCATCAAGCCCCTTAACTAAAGAAGTTGTGCCACTTTGAGGGTTTCCAACTGTCAGTAAATGCACTCCTGGAGGTTTCACTACTTGACTTGCCCCCGTGCTCCAGCGATTAGTTGACCAACACATCCATCCTTGTAATGCACTGCCTTCCTACGCCAATTGGAAAGCAAAAGATTCATTATCTAATTGGATGATGCTTGATTATCAGTCAAACAGCCCCTTATTCCCCCCATTTTCAATATTTTTATATCTGGTGAACAGAAATTTTCAAAGAAAATGACAGGAAAAGCAATCTCTTTTTAATATCCTGATGAATTTTCTCCAGGATTGGCACACAGCAGTGTCCTGGAGATGGAGTTTCAATTCTTGGAGGCTCCGGGCCAACCCTGGAGGGTTGGCAACCCAACCACCTTCCCAAATTCTCCAGGCCCTTGCCCCGCCTGAAAAATAATAATTACGTGATAAATAGTTTAAAAGCTAACAACTACGAGAAAAATCATGAAAATGATCCAGCCCATCTTTCAAAATAACACATCCACAAAGGCTTGCTCAGTCAGCCAGGGGCACCTGCTTTGCTTTCTCACGGCTATCAGGCAAAGGCACCAAGACCAAGGGTTTGGAGATGGCTCATTACCGTGAGCATGAAGATATCCTGCTTTATCTGGAACTGCATGCGATCATTGTTAGCAAAGATCTTAGAAGCTAAAGGGAGTAAACAAGTTATTTGGCATGTCTTTGAAAATTTAGGATATCTCATATGCTGCTTTGGACACTAACTCCTCAAACTTCAATCCTCAGGCCTCAACCCTTTGTACTTAGATTTATCTGCTTCCCTATTGCTAAGGCAGGTTTGAAGACACATTGCTCATTAATGTTTTGTTCCTGGCCTATACCACAGATTAAATCGTCCCAGATTTGCACTAAGTGTGGTAGTGGGTTGCAATGGCGGCTTCTCACGCCGTATTGTTCCAAACCCTTCATATTAATTATGCCTTCCTGGGAAACAGGCTGTTTCCAGCCTCTTCATCAAGCCGGGCGCCACATGTAAAGTGCAGCCACACGCACACCTCTCAGTGCTTCCAGTCCAGGGCTGCTGCACAGAAGACATGGTCCCAAAAGGCAAGAAAACTGCAGCTCCCAGGTCCCTCAAGGGCGTTTTGGATGCAGTGGAGGCCCACCGTGACATCCTCTATCCCCGCTCAGGCCACAGGATGGGCAGCAACATCACCAATCCAGCAGTGGCGGCGGTGGTCAGCACCAACACCCTGCAAAAGAGGACAGCCACCCAGTACCGAAAGAGGATGAATGATCTCCTCCGCTCCGCCAGGGTAAGTCACTCTTCTCATCACTCTCAACTCACACACTCACAAACTCATCACTCATCCACAGGGCCCTCACTCACTGCCAGTTCAAGGGGCATCACCATTCACTCTCTCACACACATGTCTTCATTGTCCTCATCGCATTCATGGGACCACTCACCACCCATACATGCCATGCATACT
The DNA here is from genome assembly GCF_964194155.1 of Cetorhinus maximus. NCBI lineage: Eukaryota > Metazoa > Chordata > Chondrichthyes > Lamniformes > Cetorhinidae > Cetorhinus > Cetorhinus maximus. Next base: position 132,968,556 of record NC_135885.1, read on the forward strand.
TATTATCTGGCCTGGCAGGCATCCTGCTTACACACGCCCCATCTCTATTCATGCAGGACAAGCTGGCACACAACAAGAGGGAGAGGTCACAGACCGGTGGAGGAATGCCTGAAATGAAGGTGCTCGTGGTCTTTGAAACAGAGCCATCCAGCTGGCCAGCGATGATCTGGACCGTTCCTGTGCTAATGGTGAGGTCAGCGCTGCTCAACTAAGTGAGGATCCAGCAGTGCAACATCCATCAGACAACCATGCTGTGAGTGATGTGTCCTGTTTCACAGGCCACTGCCATGCACTAATGATCTCTCCTTGCTTTCACAGACAACCAAGAGAGTCCATGACCCCAGGGCCTCTAATCGAGCTCCGAGGGAAGCTCAGAAGAGGAATCCACTGAAGCCCTCCCTGAAGACCAGTCACAGCGTCACCCACACCCTCCACCAGCACAGAGACACACACCTCAGTGGGACCTAGCTTTAGATAAGCCCTGTGATTACAATCTGGTGAGCACATCGCACTGTCTGATCCACAGCAGGTGGTGGCAGGGGCTTCCCAGGTCTCTGGTACTCAGAGGACTGTTGGAGGCCAGAAATCTGCTGGGTCCGAGTCAGATGATGAGCCTCTGGACTTGGTCTTGTCACAGTTGCTGGAGCTGCAAAGACAAGCTCGGGAACATCAGGAAGGGATGTCCGCTGCACTCCTCAGATTGCAAGGCACGATGGAGGAGTCTGTCTGCCTTCAGGCTGAGGTGATAGCACCAGCATGCCAATGCACTGAGGTCAACATTGGTAGGATGGCAGCTGCCATAGAGACCTTGGTCCAGGACATTGCTCCTGCACTGCTGCACGGGCTGAACTCCATCACTGATGCCATAGTTGGCCTCCAACAGTGTGTACCCAAGGGGGGTGCGGGACATCTTGATCTCACTTCAGCTGTCCCTTCTCCTCAAGGAGTCAGCCAGGGCCATCAGGCACCCATAGGGAGGGGAATCAGCTGGTGTAACCCCCCCCTCCCCCCACCCACCGGGGCCATCCAATCAGGTGACTCCAGGAATGTCCGGCCCACCCGAATCCCCTCTTCCTGTGAATTCAGCAGCTCCAGCTCCACAGGCCGAGGAGGGGGCCACTGCCATACAACAGGACCCTGAAAGCAGGCCGGGGCCCTCCAGGTCTCGGCCCTCCAGAGGACGCTCGTTGAAGTCATCACAGACAGTCAGCAGGCTGTCTCCAACTCCATTGCGGATGTCCAGAGAGCACCAAGATGTAGCAGCAGGGTTATGAAGGTGAAGAAGGCGTGGTTGCACAGCCTGGGCATGGGTGTTAATCACTTGTACATAATGTTCATTATTGTCAATAAACTCCCAAGAATGCCCCCCTGCCTATGGCTCCTTGTTCTGATGAGCAGTGTTCGTGTCACTCAGATGTGAAACCTTTCTGCACAAGATAAAGGCAGGTGCCTCAGTCCAGGGCTTCCTCCCTGTGCTTTGTGCAGCCTTCAGACCAAAGGGATGGTCTGGCCTCACACTCCCTGGACACGTTACTGATGTCTGCACCTCGATGGTGCTTGTCATTGCTGTCAGAGTGTCATGGGCAGATGTCACACAGTTCCGTCATCCTCTCTGTGTGCTCCCAGCACCTTTAAGGTGGGGCTGGCCCCCATCTCTTCAGCATCTGTGACCAGTGGCGCTGTGCTCCTGAAGGGTTCAGGTGCTGAAGGCGGACAAATGATCAGGTGCTTTTCAAGTTTCATGGCTGCGTTTCCATGATATGGCCCTGATCACAGAGCGCAAGTGAGCTGCCCTCAGACAGATAGAAGTCAGACATTCTCAGATGCTATGTGAAGATCTATGGAGTGTCATCATCATCCTCCTGGAATCGAGGGACTATTAGAGCCTCCACTGCATCCTAATGACAGGAGAATTATCACAGACAGGATGTGCGCTGCCATTAGCCAGACTGGAGTCAAATGTTCATAGATGCAATGTGAAGATTCATGGCATCTTCTCACTACATGTCGTCATCATCGTCCACAAATCTAGCAGCTTTCAGGGCCTCCTGAGCACACCTTCCTTGTCTGGCCAGCATGAGGCCTCATCGCCATCATTGGCGCCTTCAAGGACCTGCTCACCCTCATCACCATTGATGTCCTCCTAAACGGAGGAGACCTCCAGCTCCTGCATCTCCTCCTCAGCCAGCTCCTCCCCCCATTGCAGCACCAGGTTGTAAAGGGCGTAGCAGATGATGACGATATGTGATACCCTCTGTGGACTATATTGCAGGGCTCCACCAGACCAGTCCAGGCACCAGAACTTTATTTTCAGCATCCCAATGATCTGCCCCACCAAGTTGCGAGTTGCAGCATGAGCCTCATTGTACCTTCACTCTGCTGCAGTCTGAGGCCATCGCATGGGTGTCATCAGCCATGTCCTCTGTGGGTAGCCCTTGTCCCTGAGGTGCCAATCCTGCAGCCTCTGTGGATCCTGGAAGATGTCAGGGATCTGTGACCGACTGAGAATGTAGGACTTGTGGCCGCTCCCTGGAAATCGTGCACAGACCTGCTGGATGTGTTTGTGGTGGTCGCACACCAGCTGCACATTCAGCGAATGGAAGCCCTTGCTGTTGGCATAGTTGACCTCTTGTTGCAACAGAGATCTGAGCGCCACATAAGTGCAGTCGATGGTATCCTGCACCTGTGGGAAACCCAAAATCTGGGCAAATCCAATCGCTCTTGTATCCTGGCTGTCCCGGTCCTGGGCGAAACATACAAAGTTGTGTGACCTGGTGAAGATGGTATCCATGACCTCATGAATGCATTTGTGGGTGGACACTTGTGATATCCCACACAGGTCACGTGTGGAGCCCTGAAAGGAGCCATGGCTTAGAAATTAAGTGCCGCTGTCACTTTCATGGCCACTGGCAGTGGATGTCCTCCATGTCCCCGTGGTGTCAAATCCTGCAGTACCTGGCAGGTATAGCCGACCAATTCCCTAGACATGCCAGTCTTCAGCAACACTGGTTGTCGGTCATCTGCAGGAATGAAAGGTGGAATCTATAGACCCTGGGTCTAGCTAGGCGCCAACCAGTGACGGCTCACTGTGACTCATCGGCAGCATGTGTGGGAGCCCCAGTCACCCCTTCTTCCAGACGGTGCGCCTCCTCCCTCTGCGCAGCCAGGCACCTCCGTTGTTCTCTTCTACATCATCTCTGCTCTCTGTGCACCACGAGGCATACAGATATTTCACCAGGCTCCATGTCCCTGATGTACTCCTCCTGCAGGATTAAAGAGAGGGGGGCATGTGGGTTAGCATGGGTGTACTAAGAACCTGTCTTGGTTAAGTCTGAAGGCCCCTCAACACATCCCGGAGAGTGCTGGCCACCACTTGGGTGGCCAGAGTTTAGTGCGCTGCATGGCTGCCCGAAACCCCACCCACCTCTGCCCCACTTCACCTGACCAATTGGCAGCAGCTTTGCCCATTGGACTGCATGCTGTGCCCACAGCTCAGGCGCAGGCATCCTCCTAAACCGCACTGCAAGGCTGCCCTGTTAGCTTGAACCATGGGGGAGACCGGTCCAAACTAGGACGATGTCATTGCAAGGGGCTGTGAGCACCACCAGTGACTGCTCATGGCCAGCTTTAGCAAGGAGATTGTACAATGTGCCCAGTCATCCAACTGTTCTGCAGTCCACTAAAACGCTCATTAGTTTACAGTCTGTGCCCAAGGGGTGAAAACCTCTGGAGCACTTAGTGGCACTTTCATGCCTCTGCATTGCTTCAGTTGGCAAATAAGCTAGGGCCCTGACTCCACGCATATCAATACAGCTGCTTCTGAACTGTCTCAGCGGCAGAGGAATGGTCACTTTATACAAGGTTTCCCTAATGCCTGGACTCTTCCCTCCTCATACGTGCTTGTGCACGACCTTCAACCATGGGGCAGCCTTCCCTCCCCACACCCCCAATGCACCTCAACCTTGAAGACCAACAGGTAACCTGGGCGAGCCCTGCACAACGTTCCTGTGTACTTACCCCTCAAAGTGCAGCCCGCCAAGTGCATGCTTTTTAGATGCTGTTGTGAAACACGTTGGCGTGGGCGGACGATCCAGCTGGGGGGAGGGGGAATGATTCCAGCGGGCTGGCCTTATCATTACATGCAGATGTATTACAATGAGGTTCCAGGCGTCCAATGGTGGGAAACGCAGCCCGCAATCAATGGGCTGAGCAGACGGTCACAAACTGCTTTCACGACATCGTGAAACCGATTTCTGGCCTTCTTGCCATATTGTCCACTCATGCAGCCAAGCACGCCTGACACCAGCTGGCATGGAATATTCCGCTCTATTTCGGAGGTGCGAGTGATTTAGCACAAGGCACACAGCACACTTATATCCTTCAATTGCTTCTTTGTTATAATATATTGCAAGTCAATATGCATTTGCCACCTTTCAAGCCTCCACAGTGCATCTCGAAGCTCCGATGTTTCCTCTTCTACCTTTTGTTAGGAAATAGAGATAGTTTAAGTCAGTTATATTTGTATTTTCTGGGCGTCAGGAATAAGCAATTGCTTTGCGTTTAAAATATTAGCTTTAAGTTTAAAGTATATTTTTCCACTTGTGGGTGAAAAAGGTGAAACCTGGGATCTGGTTTTATTTTTGAGTGGAGACAGCAAATCTAAGGCTTTGTTTGTGTGCTTGCATCTAATGAGATTTTACGACTCTTGAAGGGAATGTAAAACAAACACAAGGTAGAAAAAAAACTATGCTGTTGCCTAGCAACAGGAGGCCTCACAGAGATAGAAAAGTAGCGTCAGTTCAGTTTGAGTGCAGTTGGTCAGTGTGCTCCGAGAGTGAAAGGAGTTGCCAGGAGAAGCGGCATAAGACAGGGACAGATAGCAAGTCCCAAAGTAAAGTTGGAAGCAGTGGCCAGCAGAAGCAGGACAGCAGAGGGATCTGCAAGGAGCAGGTTCCAAAAACCAAGGAAGAAAGTCCCCAAGACCAGGGAGTTAAACAGGAAAGATCTCAAGAGGACAGTTCAGTCAAAGGGCAAGGACAGGAACCTGGGAAAGGTCCTGTTAAGTGAATTTAAGAGTGAAGAGCAGAGGAAGGCTCCAAGCTTAAAGGGGAAAGCTGCAAGATACAGATTTGAAGCAATATAGGCTTGAGAGAAGCCAGAAGATCCAAAGAGGCAGCCAAAGGTCTGTAAATCTTTACAATGGGCATGTGAAGCAGTGGTGTTATGTTGGCATGGCTGAGTATCAGAGACAGAGTACGTGGAAGGAAGTTTGAATGCATGTAGCGATCCAGGGGAGAGGAACATCGGAAGGAGAGTTTGAAACCCTGGAGGTGGACCCTTGTAGAAAGTGTCTGAGAGAAAGCAACAGTTTGGGAGAAGATTCCAAAGCAAGTTCTTGGAGAGTGGCAATTGGAAATCCTCGCCTGAAAGATGGAGTTCAGTGAGACCGGTTGGCTCACAGAGTGACAACCATCTGGGGGGAGTTGATTAGGGATCCAGAGCATTTGTTTGGGGTGGCATCTGTCACTTGGTTCAGAGTGTGGTGTGTCTGATCACAGGTTGTCAATTAGTTTACATGGACTGTGTATTTACTGTGAACATTAAAGCATAAGATAGCTTTTGTAACTTGTGTTATCCTTGCAAATCTGTGTATATCTGTAAAGATATAGTTGTGAGTGAAGGAGTATTGTAATATAGTTCATCTTTTCTTGTTTAATAAATATTTTATTCTTTTGTTAAAAGTTCATCAGCTGACTCCTGTGACTCTGTTCAGTAGCTACTCCCCACGTATCTAAACAAACAAATAAAAGTTAGGATCTATCAAGCCATGTTCCCACCCTGGGATCTGACTTGTCCAGTAGTTACATCATCTGGGATTATAACACTTTGATCAGAACTCTGCAACAAAATGGCTGCCAGACCTGCTGAGTTTTTCCAGGTAATTCTGTTTTTGTTTTGGATTTCCAGCATCCGCAGTAGTTTTTTGTTTTTATAGGAAAATTGAGTGCCTGATATATGCAATTATGGACGTTTATAAATTTTATTCACCACGGCAACAGCCAAGACTTTTTCACTAAAAATATATGCGCTACTTTTAAACACTCACACATCAGACATGGAATAGGCCAGGCCAGAGCAATGCATCTTCAAATCTGCCCTCAGCCAAAGGGTCAAAAATAAATCTGAGAACAAAGGATTGAGGGCTGAGGATTGAAGGCTGAGGAGTTAGTATCCAAAGCACCATATTATACATCCTGAATTTTCAGATATGCCAAATCAGCGCTGGCATTCTAACTTCTTAGATCTTTGCGAAGAGGGTACACACAGGTACACTTAGGGCTTATCCTTATAAGGATATAAATACATACACATCTTCATGTCCCCATTAATGTACTGCTTCCAGGCCTGTGATCCTGATACCATGGCCCGGATATTCCGGAGTGGGCAATCACCGTCAGATTGCCGCTCCACTCGAACTTTCCCGCGCCTTGCCACTGCTCCGCATTTCTTGCCGGGTCTTCTGAGCCTGGCTTTCCCAGAAATGTGGAGCACAGCAGCCCTCAGAGAACTCCATCGCAGTCCTGTAATGTCAGGAGGGAAGACAGGACATACCCCTTTTTATGGCACTAGCTGCCATACGGTAAGTTCCAATGTCCAGTGTGAATGTCAGTGAATAGGGTGAATCGATGAATGTTAGTGAGTGGGTGAATGAGCGAATGGGCAGGGCAGTAGGGTGGGTAGGTGGGTAAGGTAAATGGGTAGGCTGGCAGGTAGATGAGGTGAGATGGCAGGTGAGTAAGGTGGCAGGTGGGTGGGCTGGCAGGTGATTGAGACGGCAGGTGGATGACTTGGCAGGTGGGTAGGGTGGTAGGTGGGTATGGTGGAAGATGGATAGGGTGGTAGATGTGTAGGGTGACAGGTAAGTAGGGTGGCAGGTGGTAGCATGGGAGGTGGGTAGGGTGGCAGGTGGTGAGGTGACAGGTGGTGAGGTGGCAGGTGGTGAGGTGGCAGGTGGTGAGGTGGGATGGTGGTTCGGGGGCTAGTATTGTAATGCTTCTCTGTCTCTGTTCTTGGGTGGCGAAGAGGCTTCATGAGCCACCTCTTCAACTTGATATCCCTTGTCACCCAGCAGCCATCCATCCAGTAGGCCTGGCCCGCTGGCGCCTTGATGGCCACATGTGTGCAGCCGATTACACCCTGGATATGGGGTAACCCAGCAATCGCTGCGAAGCCTCTGGCTCACTCAGCCTGGCTGGCCTCATCTGTGTGGTAATGAATGAAAGTCAATGCACGCCTGAACACAGCTTCTGTCACCAGTTTGACACAGCTATGGACAGCTGATTGGGAGACACCACACAGATCCCCCACTGACCCCTGGAAAGAGCCGGGTGTATAGAGGTTGAGGGCCACTGTAACATTCAGAGCCGCTGGCATGGGGTGTCCACCCACACAGTTGGAGCTGATCTCAGGCCCGATCACCTGACAAATGGAGGTCACTGTCTCTCTTGAGAGGTGGAGCCTCCTTTGGCATTGCACCTCGGACATATTGAGGTAGTTGCATCGCCGCCTGTATACCTTGGCAGCAGAATAGTGGCGTCTTCTGCGGCCCCTAACACCTTGGACTCCCTGCTGGCCCTGCACCCCTTGTGCCTGCACCTCTCCTCCCACAGGTCGCTCCTCTGGAAGCTGAATGAGGACATCTGGCCTCCTCTCCCTTCTGGTCCTCTCTTCCTCCTCAGAGGACCACAATCCCCATTACCAGGGTAACAGCAGGCTGTCTGATACCTGAAAGGGTCCACATGGTCTGAATCCTCCGGGGTCCTCGGAGACAGCAAGGAGCCTGGAAATGAAGCCTGGAAATGCTAAGAACGAAACCCCAAATAGAGATGAAGCTGCCAAATACCAATAAGTCACCAGCGGCAAACTATCTGCCAAACCCCTCACTACTCACACTGGCAATGCTGCTGACCCTTTTCATCCCGCCCGTGGATGGGGTTTTACAAATTGTCGGCTGGCCGCCTGCCCGTTTTGCCCGTGCGACGAGCGCAAAATCGCATGGACAATGTAAAATAGGCGTTTAGTGCCTTTTTAATGGCCTTAATTGGCCTCTTAATTAATGGCAGGTGTGGATCTGACTCCTGCTCACGCCCACCGACCGAAATATTGTGCAAGTGCACGATGACATCGGGACGCTTACCCGACATCCTCACACGCTATTTTACACTCGTGCAGGTTGGGCGTGTGCCCGCCCGCTCAGTGAAAAATTCTGCCCCAGTAGATTCGGGCCCCTTTTCTCCTGCACTAGGTAAGGCTGCTTTACCTGTATTCATTTTCATGGTTTAATTGGCATTGACCCTTTCATTTCCTAAGCAGTCATTCTAATCACTGGCTCCATACTGAAGACACATTGAAGGCGTTTCTTGCAGGCATTTTCCCTATAATGGATACTGGAACCGAAGTACTGTGAGGAATCCAGTTTGGGAAAACTTGAAGGACATTGAATTTTGGACACTCTTCCTCCTGAGTTATTTTTAAAAGTTTGCAATACTAATTCGAAGCTGTGAATGTGCCATTCTTCATGAAATCAAGCGTCAAAAAAATGTCCAGCAGCGAACACTTGGAGAGGGAAGAGATACTTTGTATATTTAAGTTAACAAAGAAATGCTGTTGCCAGATTAAAACCTCCTGCTGATTGGTTAAAAACACCTAGCCTGAGAGAACTATTCTCTGAACATCTTAGATTTTAAAAAAACTTAGAGTGAGTGTGGGGGTGCCTTAGAAACAGGTTGCAAGGAAAAGACTCTCTCTTTCCCTCCCTCTGCCCCTCCTTTGTGTTAAACCTTCTTCAGAAACATCTCGTCCGAATAAATCGCCTGTTTTTTTTAAAGTCGGCAAAATTGTGGTAGGTAACAGTCATCAAGGACGCTTTCACCAGCAAATCTGTCTGAAAGAACTTCCAGATCAGTTGTGACCAGGGGCAGAATTTTCTGGGTGAAGTGCCTGGTGGGGCCAGGCCCCACATGTCAGTGCGTAAAATGACGCGCGATGACGTCAGGCGAGCATCCCGACATCACCGGGCGCCATGGCGATATTTCGCTGAAGTTCGATGTGCACCCGCCATTAATTAACGGGCTAGTTAAGGCCCTTAAGTCATCAATCGATTTTTGGGTCGGCGCACGGGCGCAACGGGCAGGCAGGTAAGAGACTTTTTAATCAAACTCATCCACGGTTGGGATAAGGGGGCTCAGTGGGATTGTCAATCTGGCCTGTGAGTATTTATTGCAGAAGGTTTATTAAACTTGCCTGTGTGATCTGTAACAGTTCAGAACAAATTCCAGCAGCTTTCTGTGCACTTTGAACCTTCAGCTCACCAGTCTGCAGGTCAGGAATCTTTATCGGGCCTGTAGCTTTCCTCCCTTTAGCCTGGGTATGGGTTCTGACATGTCCACTGGAGGCACATCCTCTGAGGAGGAAGGGAGGGCTAGAATAAAGAGGAGGCCAGGAGTCCACTATCAGCCTCCAGGGGAGCCACCTTTGGGAGGACAGGCGCAGGCACAAGGGGTGCAGGGCCAAGAGTTAGTCCAAGGTGGAAGGGGCCGCAGAAGACACCACTATCCTGCTGCCAGGGTATATAGGCGGTGAAGCAGCTACCTCAATATGACTGAGGTGCAGTGCCGAAGTAGGCCCTGACTGTCAAGGGAGACAGTCAACTACATCTGGCAGATGATTGGCCTAACTATGTGGGTGGACACCCCATGCCAGCGGCTCTGAAGGTCACAGTTGCCTTCAACTTCTATGCCACTGGTTCCTTCCAGGGCTCGGTGGGTGATCTTTGCGGAGTCTCCCAATCAGCTGTCCACACTTGTGTCAAGCAGGTTACAGACGCTCTGCTCAGGTGTTCACTGACCTTCATCCACTTCCGTTGGGACTGACAAGTCAGACACAGCGAGCTAGAGGCTTTGTGACCATTGCTGGCTTCCCCCGCGTCCAGGGTGCAATAGACTGTACACATGTGGCCATCAAGACGCCAGCAGGTGAGCCCGGTGCCTTCGTCAACAGGAAGGGCTTCCACTCCATGAACGTGCAGATAGTGTGTGATCACAGGATGCTGATTCTACAAGTCTGTGCTAGGTACCCAGGCAGCTCCCACGACGCCTACATCCTCAGACACTCCCAGGTGCCGGGGCTCTTCGTGCTCCAGCCCGGCTGGATGAATGGCTGCTGGGTGACAAGGGCTATCCCCTCAGAAGGTGGCTCATGACGCCTCTCCGCTATCCAAGAACAGAAGCTGAGCAGCGGTACAATAGGAGCCACGCCTCCGCAAGGGCTGTGGTGGGGAGAACCATCGGTCTTCTCAAGATGCACTTCCGATGCCTGGACTGCTCAGGTGGCGCACTCCAATACCCCCCAGATCGTGTGTCGGTGATAGTGGTTGTACGCTGCGCTCTCCACAACCTTGCGCTGGAAAGAGGGGATGCTGTGGACGATGAAGATGTTGACACAGTGGATGCGGCTACAGACGATGAGTCCAGCACTGATTCTGAGGACGAGGAAGCACAGGGGAATGATGAGGGGCTAAACGCTGACCCGCTACTACACCAAGGAGGCAGGGACACATGGGACACTTTAATCCAACGAATCTTCACCTAACTCAATACAAATGGACCAGCCTTGCCTGGTGCTTCCATACTCAGCAGTTAAATGCTAAATCTGCCAGGTCATCAGCTGCAACTAAGGGCTTTAGACATAAACTTCAATGTCCACTCAAACACTCATGACATGTATGTAAAACATACAAATGCAGAACAAAGGAGCCACCCTCAGCCATGGTAACACATCTGGTTTTAATTTTCACCATCATAAGTTCTCACAAAGTCAAAACAAAACGTTATTCAAGCAGAAACAAATAATAAGAACCTAATCTAGGGCCAACACAAAAGCACCAGTGGGGAACCCATGGTGTGCCTAAGGTGCCTTATGCTTACGTTTACAGGTGCTACGTCTTGGTGCTGCCCCATCGCTCAGTGTGGCATCTGAGCCAGCCTGCTGACTCTGCTGTCCTGGTGGCCTTGATGACCTTGGCGGCCGTCCTCTGGCCTGTGGAGCCTGTGCTGGGCCTGCCTAGGAAGGATCTGCCAGTTCCACAGCTGGCATCTCCCCAGTCACTGGGAGAGGGGCGGAGCAGCTGTTGCCCTCATCCTGAGCGCTGTGAGAGGAGCCCGCAGATACGACAAGTAGCTGCTGCACCAACGCGAGGTTACCCCGGACCCCCCTGCTCACCGTCGGTGGATGGGCAACGAGCTGGGAAGCTTGAAGCCCACACCATCTCCCACGTTGCTAATGACCAGCTGTGGCTATTGGCGCTGTGAGGGCTTGCAGGTCTCAAAGTAACCCCAGGAGAACCTGACTGTTCTCCTGGAGGCCCCTCTCCATGAGAGTCGCCACTCTCTCCATGGAGGAAGCATGACGCTCTGCCATAAGGCTCATTGCATCAATAATGCTCCGCGTGGACTCCTCCACCACGGACACCAAGCAAAGCATAGTCTCATGTAACACTCCCAGATGCTCCCGCACACCCGACCGCATTTCCTGCACTTGCTGCATCACAGACGACTCCAGAGACATATCATCACGCATCAACTGAGCATATGCCTGGTCCCCTGCAGTCCTCCGACTGCTGGAGCCATCGACACTCTCTGTCTCTGCCAGCTCCTCCAGCGAGTGTGAAGTGCCCTCTCCACTGTGCCCCGGGACACTAGCCAATATTGCAATGCCCACCGAGGTGCTGGTATCTGAGCTGGTGCCTGCCTCGCAGAAATGGTGTGATACAGGTGACAGTTGAGGGCCCTCAGGTGTGAGAGGGGGCATCTGCAATTCCTCCTGGTCACCATGCTCTGATGATGCTGAAATGAACAACAAGGACAGTGGATCAGTTAGCGTACACACAGTGACACACTTCATCCTTTTCCTCCTAGCTCATTATGCGCTCAACCTTCCAGAACCTATGGACACGAATATTGGTGGGGTGGCAAATAGTCAGGAGGATACACTTATATTACAGGTGGATACAGGTGGGCTGGTCAGATGGCCTAAGGAATGCCAAATGGAATGTTATGTGGATAAGTGTGAGGTGCTGCACTTGGGCAAGAGAAACAAGGCACGGGAATACACACGGAATGGTAGGACCGTGGAAAGTAAGGAGGATCAGAGGGACCTTGCTGTGCATGTCAACAGGCCCGTTAAGGTAGCGGGACAGGTACATAAGGTGTTGAAGAAGGTAAATGCTATACTTGCCTTTATTAGCCAAGGAATAGAATATTGGAACAGGGAGGTCATGTTCCAAGTGCAGAAAACGCTGCCGAGGCCAAAGCTACAGTTCTGTGTGCAGTTGTGAAATGCGCTTCACTGGAGGGATGTGATTTGGAGTGGAGAGAGTGCAGGGGTCGTTGACCAGGATGCTGGCTGGGCTGGAGAGTTTGACTTATGAGGAGACATAACATAGACTGGGGTTATTTCCCCTGGAGCAGAGGAGATGGAGGGGTGACATTATTGAGGTTTAAAACATTATGAGGGGCATAGATAGGGTCAACAGAAAGAAACTTTTCCCCTTGGCGGAGGGATGAGTAACTAGGTGGCATTGATTTAAGTTAAGGGGCATGAGGTTGACAGGTGATGTGATAAGCAACTTTTGCACACAGAGTGTGTTGGGAATGTGGAACGCACTGCCTGAAAGGGTGGTGGACGCAGAAACCCTCCTAACATGTATTAAGTATTTGGATGTGCAGTTGTGATGCCATGGCATACAAGGCCATGGGGATAGTGGGCAGAAATGGGATAAGGCGACTTTGGAAGATGCTTGACACGCACATCTTCGAAGGGCTGAGGTCCCTCTGTCTATGACCCACCCCTCTGTCCCTATCAGTCTATGACTGAGCAATGTTGCAACAATAACAAATCAAACATTCATCAGTGCTATGGATGTTGGGAGGACATAGCAGATCTCACTGTTGGCCTCAAATACCTGGCCGTTCCACCCCAGCCTCATCGGCACCAATTGACCTGGGCACATGGTGCCTCTCAAGCTCCAGGGCCTCCTGTTCGAAGAGGCTTAACATCAGGAGCTGGGCCTGGCCGCCTCCAGTCCTCGAACGCTCAGATGCATCGTGAGCATTCTTCTCCTGACAAACAGAGAAGACCATTCATTGTGGCAATTCACACATGGATTCTGCACACGCACACCACACCCCAACCACAGTGGCCCATATCAGGCCTTCAGTGCCTCCTCTTCCCACTACTGCTGATCAGTCACACAAAGATAGTGCGCCTGCTCCCAATACCTTCCCCCCGCAACGGCCAGCTTGGACACATTCTATATCCATCACTTTAGGAAACACATGGTCTTTGCTCCCATAGCAAGGAGGCACAACTACATGCAGTGTCGAGGGCACCAGATGGCTCTTGGCCATGACACCTTGAGGATCCCCTTCCATAATCTCATCCCTATGAATAGGACATGTGTTGGAGTTCTGAGTATGCGCCTAGCTGCATCTCCTGCAGGTTGCCCCAAGACGACTAGTCATGTGCGACTGAGAGCAACACATGGTGCAGGGGAGAACTCATCTCCTCATGAACCACTCAGGCTGGTCTAAGCATGGGCACTATCTGCTTGCCCACCCAGCGTACGAGAAATGTCCAGCATGGTTCAATGCAGTCATGGCAGTAAGACTTGGGGTGGTGGGGCCCTCAAAGGCTAAGGTTACCTGCTGGGTTAAATGCCCAATGCCAATATGGTACTCACCCTTCCAGAGTGCAACAAATTGTTGAAGCGCTTGCAACACTGGGTCCAGGTGCACCGCACCACATCGCGGGAGCTCACCACCTCCGTCAACTCCTCCCAGGCACGTTTGCTCATGTGGGAGGGCCTCCTCCTCCCATCCTGGGGAACCAACACCTCCCACCGTGCCGCCACCTCCTCGAGGAGGGCAGCAAGGCAGTCATCAGAAAAGCGAGGGGCACTGGCCAACCCTGCAGCCTGCCCTGCTCCTGTGGCAGACCCTGCAGCCTGCCCTGCTCCTGGGGCAGACTCTGCAGCCTGCCCTGGTCCTGTGGCAGACCCTGCAGCCTGCCCTGGTCCTGGGGCAGACTCTGCAGCCTGCCCTGCTCCTGGGGCAGACTCTGCAGCCTGCCCTGGTCCTGTGGCAGACCCTGCAGCCTGCCCTGGTCCTGTGGCAGACCCTGCAGCCTGCCCTGGTCCTGTGGCAGACCCTGCAGCCTGCCCTGGTCCTGTGGCAGACCCTGCAGCCTGCCCTGGTCCTGTGGCAGACCCTGCAGACTGCCCTGGTCCTCTGCCCTTCCCTCCAGAGTGCCCTGCTCAGCCGACCCCCTGCGGTGTGACCTCGAAGTGGCCATTGTGAGCAGCCTACAAGAGGCTGCCAGGCCTTCCTTTAGACAGACTGCCGGGTCGTCAATGGACCTGGCAGTCTGTGTACGCCTGCCTCAGCCCGCACACTTCCACTATTCACGGGAGTTAGAAATGCGCTGGGCGGGCCTTAACTGGCTCCTGCTCCGCCCGCCCGACAGGCAGAAAGTTCTGCCCTGGGGCTGAATTCTTCCGTTGGCGAGCAGGGGGCGGGGCCCACTCGGCGATGCGCAAAATGACCCGCCCCATTTAAATCTTCAGGAAGGCGGGGGCACAGCGCGATCAGCTGTCCGCCCGCCATTGACAGGATAATTAAAACAATTAAAGACCTGCCTGTCCAACCTTAAGGCTGACGGGCAGGCCAGGAGCCCCAGCGGGCTTCTGATAATACATGTCCGTTTTTAAAAAGTTTATTAAAGTTTTATTAAAGTTTTTGTGAAATTTATTAACATGTCCCATCTCGTGTGACATTGTCACATGAGGGGGACATGTTAATGATTTTTTTATTTTTCTATTTTTAGAGTTTGAAAACCTTTCAGCGATCTCCCTGAGACAGCACTTAGCCTCAGGGAGATGTGTGCTCTTTCGTACGCACGCATGAAAGAGCGCACTCTCGCATTTGGGAAATTCCCCCCTGCCCGCACAGGAAGTGCATAGCGCTTCCCGTCGGACGACACACTGGGCTGGCCTTAATTGGCCCGCCCATTTAAAGTGGCGGCGGGGCCAGCTTCACCAGTCGGGATCCCAATCTCCGGTGGGCGGGGAGCCGACCACCCGCCCGCCAGGCAGAAAATTCTGCCCCTAGAATTCTGTTAGATCAACAGCATCGAACTCTTTTCCAATTTTATCCTTTTACAATGAAGTTTCCCATACTCCAGCATCTGCAGGGGACTGTGTTTGTTTTGTCCTGCTTTGTGTGTGTGTGTGTGTACAGGAATTCAAATACCTGTTTTTTTTAAAAAGGGGAAAATCGTTACACTTCTAAGCTACAACTTGTATGTTAACCAGTTTATTAACTTGTTTTTAAAAAGCAACTTGCTTCATAATAAATCAACTTTTCTTGTTTTGCTGAAAGACGCCTGGTTGGGGTCTTTTTATGCTGGGAATAACTATATCAAATGTAAATAATTGGCCAGTTTTGTGGGTGAATTAAACATTTAAACTATTGCTGTGACCTGTGGAGAAGTGGGAATAGAATTAACTGCACACTATCCCCATCACGGTTTGTACCAGTACTTACATGTCAAAGATGAAGTAACAATCTGTTGGGCAGGATCTGAAGGGATTAATTGCTCTGGAAGTGGATGCTATTCACACTATCGTTGCAGACATTGGAAAACCTTCCCTTGTGCAGGGTAACACCACCACTCTACCCACAGGAGTGATAGTTACAATTGACTGATTTTAATAAGAACCATTTTACCCTTTTGAGTTAACCAGTTTAACAAAATTAAAGAAAATGAGGGACAAATTAAAAAACGCAGCCACTTAAAGGGATACTGCAAAAAGAAAAGCTAATCTTAAAGGAAACTTACGACATCAAATTAAAATGTGATCAAAGGGGTCGATAAAACACCCCAGTCCCCGTGGTGCCCACTGGGCACGGAAGGCCTCGATGGTGCCAGCAGACACCGTGTGCTCCCTCTCCAGGGACACCTGACAATGAACATAGCCACGGAAGAGGGGCAGACAGCAGGGCCGGATGACCCCCTCGATCATCTGCTGCATGGAACTGTTGATGGCCAACTTGGTCAAGCCCAGGAGTAGGTTCATGAGGAGGCCCTCCTCCATTTCTGCCCCCCTCCACAAAGGGTGCCTGCAGATCAGGAACATGGGGCTGAAGTGCAAACAAAACAAGAGTAAAAGATTTTTCAAATAACTAAAAAGGGAGTGCAGCCTACAACGACTCACATAGACATGGCCCACAAACGCAAAAGATGCAGGTGTCTTGGGAGTCCCTGAACCAACACAGCCTACGGTTGCACAGGACTGCTGTGTGCAACACCCTCCACCCCAGGTCTCCAGTGGTGAGGGGGAGGACTCCTGCGTAGAGAGCCCCCCCTCACTGGGGACCTCCGCCACTGGACAGCAACATGCGTGTCTGGGTGGCAGGCCAGGGCAAAGAGGTGGAAGATGTGCAGTAGCAGCCCATACAGGAAACCTCTCTGCACCGAATGAAAGAGCACAGAGGGCATTCCCATGAGGCAGCTCAGGTTGCCAGGCTCCATCTCCCGAGGGAGGTTTAGGGGCTTGGGTCCCATATGGAATTCCATCCGGACAGAGGTTTGCTCAGACCCAACCATTTTATTTCCTATCTTTTGGTGGGCATGAAAAGATATGCATACCCTCCCACTGATTAAAATTATTGGACAGAAGACCATTGAGGTGCACAACAGGATTCCTGATATGTTGCAGATTACTGAGCAGGGTGATTGAAGAACTGATGCCTGACTCCACTCTGCTTTTGATTATTCTGATAAAATGAGCAGAGAGGTGCAATGGCATTGTAGTGTCATAGTAAGGGAATGCCATGTTTTGAGAAGGACTGACATGCTAAACTGAGGTTCCAACTGAGTGTTTAGATGAATGTTAATGACTCTAGCCAGCATTCCCTCGTGAACCAACACCACAAAAAAACATATTGACTAATCACTGATTTTACTGCTGCTTCTGGGGGCTGGCTGCATGTAAATGGTTACTGTATTTGCCTAGATTTCAAAGTAATTGATTGGTCCAAAAATCCCTAGGTTAGGAGGGGGTGTATAGTGGCCTTTGTGGGGCCAGGGATTTTTGAACAGGCTGATTTACATAAGGCTGGAGACAGCAAGCAGCTGATGGAGTTAGGGTGGGGTGACATAGTTAATAGAATCCAAGCCGGTTGGTGAAGCCAAAACCAAGACACAGAGCTTTTCTTTACTGAGATAGTTTATTGACTTTGTTCAGACTCACAGCTCTCCTCTCATACCCAGTCTCCCACCTGTCCCCTTTTTATATGTGTTCAAGGTACTCAATTAAACAATGCCCTTCACCTGTGTATCTTAACAATAACATTAGCATATCACTAACAGACATCCCCTTTTCCCAAGTTACATAAATTCTGCCATCCTATCTGCCCTGATAATATGCAATCTGTCCGGACCGCTCCATCAAGTCCTTGACCAAAGGAACATTGCATGGAGACTTATCTTGGAATTCAGTGCAGGTATTGAAAAATAAATGTCTTCATCGCAGTAATGGGGCCTTTACCTGCATTATGCATTAGCTTTGGAAAGAATTCTATTTCAAAACAATTACTGAGCTATGATCTGATGGCTGCATTCTGAGTTTCCCACTGGGAATCCCACTTTACACAAGCTGTTAGTTGGAAAGGGGAGGAGGGACAGCAGCACTAGAAGGCTGTAAAGGGAGCCAGATTAATTAGGTACAACCAGAGAGGTACCAAACCATCCCAGCAATACCCATTCAGCAGGACCTGTAGACACAGGTGCACACTCTGTGGTGCAACATGATGCCACAACCAACACATCTGCTCCTCCCCTTTCCTTCCAGCCTTCCGAAGCGGCCTGTTCCACTGCGACACTCTAGTCCACTCCTCAGTTACTCCCAACATCCTTCCCAAGGCACCTTCCCGTTCAAGCAGAGCAGATACAACACCTGCCCTTTTACCTCCCCACTTCCAACTGTCCAGGGCCTTAAACACTCCGTCCAAGTGAAAACAGCAATTCACATTTACTTCTTCAATTTTTGTACGTGCTGCTTGTGATGTGGCCGGTGCTACATTGGCGAGACCAAAGGCAGACTGCTTTGCTGAACCCCTCTGTTCAGTCCCTGAGCTTCCAGTTGCTCGCCATTTTAACTCTCTGTCCAACCGAGTCTCTTACCTCTCCGCCTTCTGCCTCTTACACAGTTTCAATGAAACTCAACAGAAACTTGGGAAACAACACCTCATTTGTCGATTAGGCATTTACAACCTGCTGGATTCACCATCGAGTTCAACGATTTCAGCTCATAGCCACTGCCCCCAACCTATTTGGGCAGCAGGTGCTTGTAATAATTCTGCTGTTCATCAAAACAATCCTACCTTCAACCTTAATATAGACCTTTGCTTTTATTGTGTCCTCCCATCCCCCCTTTTCCCGAGCTGCGCCCAACTTGTTACATCTCTAACTTTTCCCTGCTCTGTTGAAACATTACAGACCTGAAATATAAACTTTGTTTTTCTCTCTACAGAGAACTTCCAGCATTTTCTGTTTATATTTCAGATTTCCAGTATCCGAAGCATTTTGCTCTTGAAATAGATTTGTGCTTTTGGTTATATTGGTTTTCAGCCAATTCAGTTGTTAGCTACAGTGTAGATAGTTAGGCAGGTAACCGGATTTCCAAAGGCCAGCCTTTCGGTCAACCGCTTTACTAAAACTAATGAAAGAACAAACTGACAGTTCAAATTAGAACAAATTCCATGTTGAGTCCACATTCTTGGCACTGCTCTGGATGATCGTCTTCTGCACATTGCAAACAACCTGCACGTTAAGTGAATGAAGCTTCACAGCAATTAACACCCACTTAAGGGCCCCATCTGACTGTCGCTGGTATTAACCCAGTGGTGGGGGAGGGGGTTGGCATGTGGTGAGCACGACAAATAAACTAGTGTGGGCTTGCTTGCGGGCTCCCTGGGTGGATCCCTTGTTCAAAAGCACTCATTGCCTGATCGAGGGACCCAGCATCGAGAAGGAGGGGGGGCCCCGCTGATAGCCACCCATTCACTGCCTTTGCTACTGACCCTCGTCTCCCACTCTCCCCGCGACTTCCAACACGCAACCCACCTCCCCCTACCATCACACTCACCTGTGGCCTGGGATTCAACGACAATCCTTAGCCTCGGGCGGGTGTAGTACCGGCAGTAGCCACTGCTGTCCCGATAGCGCTGGCGCTCAAATAACTGCCGATCTCTAAATGGTCGTTGGGTGGGTCTTCGGCCCCTTGGGTCCTTGATCCCGGGGAAAGACCTGCTGCTGGTCTGTCAAGTGCCTGAGTGGCGCATGATGTGGCAGGCCTTCTTGAAGAGTGATGATGCAGGTATCTTGTCGACTCCCCCACTGGGCAGTTTAGACCCCTGTTGCCTGAACAAGATTCTGGCCTCATATGCCTTTGTGACGGCCTTCCCAAATTGTTCTGCCACCTTCAAAGAGCCTATTACATACCCCAGTTCCTGTATCCTGTGGTCCCATTTAGTTTATATTGCCACTCTGCATTCTTCCTGACAAAACAAATCACTTCACATATCTCTGCATTAAATTTAATCGGTCTTGTGTATGCCCATTTCATCTGGCTATGTCCTCCTAAAGTCTGTTACCGACCTCCTCATGGTTTAATGTTTTGCGTCATTTGCATACTTTGATGTTATGCTACGTATACCCAAGTCCAGGTCATTAGTATATATCAAAAAGAGCATTGCTTCAAACAATGACACCACTGCACACTTCCCCCCAGTCTGAAAAACAATTGTTTACTATTACTGTTTGTTTTCTGTCCCTTAACCAATTTTGTATCCATGCTGTCACCGCCCCTTTTTTCCATTGGTTTCAATTTTGCAAACAAGTCTTTATTATTGGTACTTTATCAAAGCCCTTTTGAAAGACTATATATATATATATACACAGTATATGAACAGCGTACATGTCTCCACATGGGCTGTCAATGTTTCAGAAATATCAAGACTAACATTTAAGTCCCACAAGAGTCAAACTGGCTTCAGAACTATGTTATCTATTTATATCCCGGAGTGAGATACATCAAGATTCAAGATACATGAAGAAGAATCATACGGACTCGAAACGTTAACTCTGTTTTTCTCTCCACAGATGCTGTAAGACCTGCTGAGTTTTTCCAGCATTTTCTGTTTTTGTTTCAGGTTTCCAGCATCCGCAGTGTTTTGCTTTTACATCAAGATTTTATTCATTTTTGCACTGCAAGGACTATTATTCCAAATGAGTGAGTTGGCAGGTCTGGGATACAATCCATAGCACACAGCAGAATCTATGGACAGCAGCTTGGAGGCTAACTGTTGATCCTGTCATTGTGCCAGAACAATACATCATTCACCTCTTGAACATAGGTGGATATAGTGCACTGCTTAAAATCAGCTAAATCACATCTCAGTGCCTGTAAAAATGCTCAACGGAGAACTCTGTGATTACTATCAAGTTAAAGTCATGGGGAGGAATTTGAGATGCCCCAAATTAATTGCCAATATTGGCACAATCCAATCATCACCGCAGCACTAATGTGAATCTTTGAAGTTATTGCTGCTTTGGTTCATCTGGAGAATTGAAAAAAATGCTCAGTGCATCTTTTTCTCAGAGCAAAGCTTAGTTCTGGCTCTCCTCCTATTGTTCAACTTTTGTGTCTCGATGAAATAGATTCAAATATAAATCACATCCACTTTCAATTTAAATCCGTAGACATTGGGCTTGAATGGTAGTACAACTTGGTAAGGGAGCATTAAGGTTAAGTAATAATATAAAATGGAGCCTTGCTTAATTTAATTAGATCAATTTACCATCAAGCTAAATGCATATTGGATATTGCAACAGTAATAGTGCCCATGTAAACATCAGTGTCAAGTACTCCATTTTCTGATTGGCATGGTCACAATATCTGTGCCAAAATTACAAACAATAAAAACAAGGCTCTTAATTTCCATTCATCCATAAATTCTTATTAATTTGAGACGGGAAGTGTAATACTCTGAATTTTGATTATAAACATTGTAATTTCACTCCATTTAGTTTTGTAGCAGGTAAGTAAGGAAAGCAATAATAATGAAATTGTGAAACTATAATGCTTTATTATAAAGACTTCCACTGTACATGAACCCACTCGACAGAGATCCCACTACATGATGAATGATGTGCTAAAAAGCCATTTTGTGTTTTTACTGTCGTTTAAGAGGATGTTGTACAGATGTTGCATTAAAAACATTAACAGCTCTTTAACAACCATCTGTTTCTCCCATAACAGAAATCTCTTTGGGTTTTAATTTATAACAGAACACAAAGGTGTATTCCTCCATGTTCAGAGTGCCTCTTGATTCCGCACACACTCTAAAAATGTGAGGTTTTAACCAAACAATTCTGAAGAGAGTCATGACATCAAACTCTGATAAAATAGGTAAATGCCTCCTTGGGCAATAACTATCTTTAAATGGTTACAGTGTGGTTTTAAAAAAAAACACATTTTTCCAAGAAAAGTATTATGAGGAATAAGTGAAAATTGAAGAAATAAACATTTTTGGGATTGTTGGAAGCCAGCAAGAGTTTCCATGGAAACACATGTCTGACGAGAGTGCATTCCAGGTACTTGCCGTACATGTTGGAAGCATCTTCTGAGGTTTGAGAAATTAATATCACTGCTGATTGGCCCGATCCCTGACATGATTTATTAATGGAAAGTAGGATGCCGACTTAGTTAACAACACAAATGCGAAATATCAAAATGAATCATCCAGTTCTGCCCTTTACCATCAGTGTCCCGGTGATTAAGTGAGCTGTGCCGATTTAACTAAGAGCATCAAACCCTTTGATAGGGAAGTGCAGGGAAATGAACATTAACCACTGTGAGGTGCCTGCCCTTTGATGTACACTGAGTTAATAAGATGTGTAAACATATACTTAGCCTTATTAAACAAGTGCAAAACATGATATAAGTACCAAGCAACCAGCAGCAGAAACACACCATTTCATAATTATGCTCTGCTCTTCACTCCAGTGGGCTCCAATGATAAAGGGCTCATTTAAGTCCCCTGCTTTGCTGGTAACACTGGACGGCTACTGCACAGCGACTTTCAGAGTCCAGAACAAGGGAACGTATCATCAAAATGACAGCTCCATTCAGGGGGATGTCAAAAAGCACCTCTTCACACAAAGGGTAGTGGAAATATGGAACTCTCTCCCCAAAAAGCAGCTGGGGTTAGGCCAATTGGAAATTTCAAAGCAATAAGATTCACTGGAATTTTGTTAGGCAACGCGAAGGTTTACCATATCAAGGTAGGTAGACGGAGTTAAGGTACAGATCTGTCAGAGCCTAATTGAATAGTGAAACAGGCTTGAAAGGCCCAGTTCTGTTCCTATGTAACCCAGTACTTTTCTCTTTGGGCCCTTTACTAGCCATAAAGGGAGGGGTTTAGCAGCACTAAAATCACCACAGCTGGGTGAGAGGGCAAGCTAACAGCGATGCAGCCACTGTGTGCCATAAAGGGGCAAGGTGGCAGTAGGAGCAGCAGTGACCTTGGGGGTGTCAGCAGCTTACAGATATTCTTTTAGTCAGTGGAAGTGCTGTTGGCAGAAGTGAAGGCCACGAATGACCTTATGATGAGAAGTAAGGGCAAGAAGCGCCCTAGAGAGTGTTGCAGGTTGTCAGGGGAGAGGCAGCAGAGGCATGCAGGGCAACCTGCAGGAACTACAATGCAGCAAGAGGATCAAAGACCTAACAAGGTTGGCCAAGGTAAGTCAAGATGCTGATGCTAATCTCCTTTATTTTAGGCACTCCCCCAGGATGGAGGGTGATTTGCTTCCACTCCAGTTCAATGGGTTCTGAGATGGTTGATAAGCCCAATATGTGATCTGTAGACTGTGCCACATGTCATGCAGGTGATTGAAGAGTCAGGTAGATGGGTTGCTTGGAGATTTGAGCGCTTCCTCTAATGTGCCTCTGCGTGTTGTCGATGAAGTCTCGATGTGCTTGGTGATGTGCTTCCCAAATGAGCCTTCTCCATTTTGGCCGCTCACAAGCTAGGGTCTCCTATGAGCCGGTGGAGATGTTTGACCTCTTCAGGGATGTTTTGAGGACATCCCTAAAGCGTTTCCGCTGTCCTGTGAGTCTCTTGCCATGACCGGGTTCTGAGTAAAGCAGTTGCTTCAGGAGTCCGATTTCAGGCATATGAGCAACCCTTAAGGTTGGATGGGCAGGGCCTTTAATTGGGTTAATTATCCTGTCAATGGCCTCAATTGGCTATTGACAGGTCGGCGGGCGGACAGCTGATTTGGCTGTCCGTCCGCCTTCCTCAATATTTAATTGGGGTGGGATGACATTGGGGGTTCCTCCCGACATCATCCAGCGTCATTTTCATGTCGGCGAGTGGGCCCCACCCCCAAATCACCAATGGGAAAACTCTGGCCATTGATTTTACATCCCAACCAATTTTACTCTCCATTGAAATGATTGAGCAATATTGGAGGGAGTGTAAAATCAGCATTCCACCTGACTCCATGGGTTTCCCACCCAGCGGGCAGAATTTTTCCATCGGCGAGCTGGGAGCGGGGCCTGCTCACCGACACGAAAATGACACGGGGGAAACCCCCGACGCCATCCCGCCCCATTTAAATATTCAGAAAGGCGGGCGGACAGTGAAATCAGCTGTCTGCCCGCCAACCTGTCAATGGCCATTTGAGGCTATTGACAGGATAATTAAGCCAATTAAAGGCCCTGCCCGTCCAACCTTAAGGCTGGTGGGCAGGCCAGGAGCCCCAGCGGGCAATAGAAAAAACATAAAATCTCATCCACTGTCGGGATGAGGTTTCATGTTCCTTTTTAAAAACTTTAATAAATGTAACGTGATATTTGTTAACAAGTCCCATCTCGTGTGACATTGTCACATGGGGAGGACATGTTAATAATTTTTTTATTTTTCTATTTTTGAAGTTTATAAAACTGTCAGCACTCTCCTTGAGACAGCACTTAGTCTCAGGGAGCAGTGCGCGCATGCGTGAAAGAGCGCGCTCTGACCGTTGGGGATTCCCTCCCCCAACCCGCACAGGAAGCTCATAGCGCTTCCCGTCGGGCAGCCCGCTGGGTGGGCCTTAATTGACCCGTCCACTCAAAATGGCGGCGGGGCCCGTTTCGGCAGCGGCGATCGGCTGCCCGCCCGACGCCGAGCCGGTGGGGTCCGCCTGCCCATCAAGGTCAAAGTTCTGCCCAGCAAGTTTAGGTTAAAATTGCCTCCAATGTGTCAGCTTCACACCATTGAGAACAACCAGTGTAAACTGAGTGGGCAGTGGGCAGGGTCAGCTTCCAAAAGAATCAGCATGACACTGTTTAATTTTCGTGGTCTGGATTAATTTGAATTAAGTCAGTGCCAAACCACGTCCCTACTGGCAACTTGCTAACTAGAGCCACCCTCCACAGTCTTAAAGATGAAATATGTTTTTCAGTAGTGAATAAAGACAGTAAAAACATGCAGAAGCAGACAAGGTGACTTTGATCAGGGTTCCCCTAATTCTCTGACCCAGCGGTGAGACTGCTAATGAGCTGACTGAACAGCCCGGGGTAGGATTGTCTGACCTCCACACACCCCGGTCTTTGTCATCAGTCCTTTATGTGGTATATCTTATCAAAGACCTTCTGAAAGTCCATGTATACCACACCCTCTGTGCATTGCCTCTGTCTGACCTTTCTGTTACTTCTTCAAAGAATTCAATAAGATTGGTTAAATGTAGCGGTGTAGAGTTTCCTCCTTGGACACAACTCAGAAGTTAGACCACATTGAAGTCAATGGAAAACAGGGCTGTCAACCTGCTGTCGCCTAATTTATACTATTGTGCAAAGACAAGCTCTATCCCAACCACACTACTTTTCCTGGTTGGTAGTTATAATTAAATTTGGATTTTAGTTACTTAATCAGACCCTTCTAACTGTTCAAATATTTCCTCACAAGTGGATGGCTGTGATGGTACCTTTATAGATAAGATGTCAGGGTGAAGTTGGTGAGTGCATGATAACAGTAGTGGATCTAGAAAGGCCCAGGTTGTTATTTGGGTAGTTGGTTTCTTTCTATAAGACAGTCCAATGATGTGAAAGACTGAAGATTGATGATTGCCCTTTAAGAAAGAATAAGGCCATTGCAATACTTTGAGGGAGCACATGAAGCTACATATGATGTGCCTTGCTCAGCTTCTATCAATCCTGTCTTGTCAGATCACTTCCATCCTTACTCTTTCCTATAAGTACATCTGTCTTTTAAACCTAATCACTCCTCTTCCAACAGACTGATTGCTCACTTCAGTGATTGTGGTTGTCCACTGATTAGCTTTCTGTTGAATTGCCATTTCTTCCTTTGGAAGGAGAGAAGATAACATTACAGAGCAGTGAGTATAATGGAGACTTCCGACATATATTCATGCATGCCATGTTGGTGTGACATGAAAGTGATTTGTCCCTTTGAATGAAATATCCTTGATGGTAAGCAAAGGCTCTTGAAGCAGACCAGTAAGTTTGTGTAAAAACGATATTTGAAGTTTTGGAGAGGTTTTCTTGTGCAGAAGTGGATTTGCTTGACACCCAGGTTCTGAGAAAGAGCATGATTAGTAAGTATGTGTATTAGAGGATGTGTAATGGCATCAATATTGTTCCTGGTACGCCGATAATCTCCCATGGAACCCTCTCCCCAAAAAGCTGCTGAGGGTCCATAGACTTGGACAACCTCAAAACACTGGAGAAGCACCTTTGAAAGATCCTTCAATCTGGTGGCAAGAAAGGTGGTCGAACTGTGGCATCTTCTCCCAAGCCAACTTGCCCAACATTGAGGTGCTAATCACTCAAAACCAGCGCAATCAGCTGTCCGCCCGCCGACCTGTCAATGGCCAATTAAGGCCATTGACAGGATAATTAACCCAATTAAAGGCCCTGCCCGTCCAACCTTAAGGTTGTCGGGCAGGCCAGGAGCCCCGGTAGGCTTCTGATAATACATGAAACCTCATCCACCGGCAGGATGAGGTTTCATGTCCATTTTAAAAATCTTTAATAAACTTTATGTCATATTTATTAACATGTCCCATCTCGTGTGACATTGTCACATGAAGGGGCCATGTTAATAATTTCTTTATTTTTCTATTTTTGAGGTTTTTTAAACTGTCACCAATCTCCCTGAGACAGCACTTAGTCTCAGGGAGCAGTGTGCTCTTTGACAGATGGGGAATCCCTCCTCGCCACCCCCTGCACAGGAAGCGCATAGTACTTCCTGTCGTGCAGGCCGCTGGGCGGGCCTTAACTGGCCCGCCCACTCAAAATGGCGGTGGGGCCCGTTTCGGCGGTGGAGTTCGGCTGCCCGCCTGCGGCCGAGCTGGTGGGGCCCGCCTGCCCACCCATCGAGAGCGAAATTCTGCCCAACATTGCAGCAAATTCTATCAGTTTCCTGACTGGGGAGGTGTGGGTTACTATTGCCCCCATCGCACAGGGTATAAAATGTTTCACTTGCTCATGTAGGTTTTCCACTTGGCGAATTAAGGTAAAATTGCCCCACCTAAAGGAATCAAAGGGCAAAATTTTCCAATCGTTGTTGGGGGGAAGTGTGGGAGTGGGCGTGGGCAGCCGGCCCTCCAATCGGCACCCCCGATTGGTGGGGGGGGTGCGGCGCCATTTTTAGTGGCCAATTAGGGCCCACGCAGTGTGATATCCGCAGGGTTGCACTTCCTGCGGTGGGGGTGGGGTGGGGGGGAGGATTCCTAAAATGGGAAGTGCGCTCCGATCTCCCTGAGACTAAGTGCTGCCTCAGGGAGATCGGTTCCCAAAGTAAAAAAGTTACTGCAGTGAAAATTTCATTCACCATCCATGTCACATGAGTTGGGAAATGGACATAACGTTAATTAAAAGTGCCTCTTAATTTTTTGATTCAGCAATGAAACCTCATCCCGCCCGTGGATGAGGTTTTGTGCTTTTGCAGGTGGCCACCAACGCTCCCTACCTGCCCGCCGACCTTAAGGTTGGATGGGCAGGTCCACTAATGAGCTTAATTGTTTTTTGAATGGCCTAAATAGGCCGTTGACAGGTCGGCGGGCACACAACTGACTGAACGCCAACCTGAAAATGCAAATGTCGTCGGGAGTTCCGCCCAACATCATTCCGCATCATTTTACGCATCAGCGAGCGGGCCCCGCCCCCAATTGCTGATGGGAAATTTCTTGCCAAAGTTATCCAGGCTATACTTTTCACTGAAACAGTTGGATGAATGCAGGACTGTGCTATACAGGCCTCTAATTGTGATTATTCACAAAAAATAATTAAGGCAAAAAATAGCTGTGTGTGTCGGTGTATGTGTATGTCACAAGCCTTTGAAGGAGAAGTATATTGACCGTTTTCCTTTGGTTCTTTTTTATTTATTCATTCATAGGACGTGGATGTCACTAGCTAGGCCAGCATTTATTGCCCGTCCTTAATTGCCCTTGGGAAGGTGGTGGGGAGCTGCCTTCTTGAACTGCTGCAGTCCATGTGGCGTCGGTATTAGCCAAAAAAATCATACAAATTGCAGCCCAGAAGGGAACCATTTAGACCTTTGGGTCAATGATGTTGAGCTGGACTATCTAATCTAATCTCATTTCACTGCTTTTACAATTGAGAGTTTTCAAAGTTAAACTCATTATTCTCAGGGAGTTAACGATATCAGTAGACATGATAAGTAAGTGAGCTATTCTGGGAAGTATTGGAGAATGAGATTTATCACGGAACATTCTAAAAGTCAATGGTTAAATGATTGTGAGGGACAGAATGAGCAAACATAATATAAGATGGAATGAAAGATACTACTACTCTTTAATGTGCTTTTCCTAAACTGATGGAAATGTTCTATTAGTTTTTTTTATTGTAGCCGCTGGGTATAAGCTTAAAACTTATAGAGCTTATAGTATCCATTCATGAAAGCCTTACCTCTGTGTAAAGTGCTGCTAATCTGATATATATATGTAATTCATAATCTCCAATATCTTTAAGCCCAAATTTGTAGGTGATGATAGCTGGATTATAGATAATGTTAGTTAACAACCTTTCCACAAATAAAGCAAAGGGAGAACTGGTAACCAGGAGCTATTAGTTATTCATGTGGAAAGTTGGGGGAGGAGTTATATGACATTATTCCTTTCCTATAAAGGCTGAGTTAAGAAAATAAATATTTCCATTTATGTAGTGTCAATTATTG
The DNA here is from genome assembly GCF_964194155.1 of Cetorhinus maximus. Lineage (NCBI taxonomy): Eukaryota > Metazoa > Chordata > Chondrichthyes > Lamniformes > Cetorhinidae > Cetorhinus > Cetorhinus maximus. The sequence continues at coordinate 132,996,938 of NC_135885.1, forward strand.
AAACATCTCAAAGTACTTTGGAAAGCAAATTAATTTTGGTTTGCATTAACATAGGGGGGAGAATTTTCTCCCCATTCGGTGGGCCGATCTGGAGCAGGCGCGGGCAGGCGTGGAGCTGATCGCCGCCCACGATTGGCTACGCACCGCCATTTTATGTGGGTGGGCCAATTAAGGCCCGCCCAGCGTGACGCGCACCCAGAAGTGCTCAGCGCTACCTGTGCAGGCGGGGGGAGTAGGCTGATTTGGGGCTTGCACTCTTTTGTGCATGCACACGAACGAGCGCAGAAATCTCCCTGAGGCAGCTCTGCGCCTCAGGGAGATTAAGTTCAGTTCAAAAGATGTTTAAAATAAAAAAATTAAATTATTCAGACGTGTCCCCTCATGTGACAGTGTCACATGAGCTGGGACATGTTTATGAATTTTAATAAAATTTTTTATTTAATTTATAAACCCTCCGTGAAACCTCATCCCACTGGTGGATGAGGTTTCATGAGAAATGCAAAGGCCGCCTGGGCTCTTCGCCTGCCCGACAACCTTAAGGTTGGACGGGCAGCCCTGACAATCAGTTTAAATAGTTAATTGATGGCCTTAACAGGCCTTTGACAGTTCGGCGGGCGCGCAGCCAACTCCGGTGCACGCCCGCCGACCTGAAGGTCAGAATGACGCGCGGTGACATCAGGGTGCACGCCCGATGTCACCGGGCGTCATTTTAAGCATCGGCGTGCAGGCCCGCTCCTGCATGTCGAGCAGAAGATTCTGGCCAGGGAAAAACAGCAGCCATTCTACACCAACAAGGACCCAAACACCAATGGGATGAATAACTCATTAATTTTGATGGTAATGGTTGAAGGACAGATCTTGGTCAAGACATTAAGAGAGCTCCCTACTCTTTCACTGCCACAGGATTTTAATTACCAGAACCCATTTAATGTAATTAAATGTCCGAAGGCTTCACAAACATAAGTGTGTGCTGGTAGGTGTGGGTGTGTATGTGGGGGTGTGCATGGGGTGGGGGGGACGGGAGTGTACAGTATTGACACTAAGTATAAGTCAAAGGAAGGGGTTAAAGAAGTGATTGAAACAAGGGAGCAGAGGTATTGATCACAATCTGTCAATCTTTACTGGATATGGGAGTATTTGCAGATGACTGGAGGGCTACTAATGTTGCACCACTATTCAAGAAAGGGGAGAGGGATAAACCAGGAAACTACATGCCAGCCAGCTTAACAATATTGGTGGGGAAGTTATTGGCAGGGTCAAAATAAACTTTCATTTGGAAAGGCATGGGTTGATCAAGGAGAACCAGTGTAGATTTGTTAAAGGCAAATCATGTCTGACTAACTTTGATGAGGTGACAGAGAAGGTTGATCAAGGTAGTGTGGTAGATGTTGTATATCTGGACTTTTGGAAGGAATTCGACAAAGTCTCACACTGGAAGCTTATTAAGATAGAAGCCCAAGGAATTAAGAGGAAAGTTGTGACATGGGCCTGAATTTTTCAGTCAGCGGGTGGGCTCGGCAGGAGCGGTTGTGGAGCCGACCACCGTCCGCGATCGGCTCCACGCTGCTATTTTATGCGGGTGGGCCAATTAAGGCCCACCCAGCGTAAGGCATGAGTATTAGCACTCAGCGCTACCTGTGCAGGCAGGGAGAGGAGGGAGAGTCGGGGCCAGCGCTCTTTTGCGCGCAATCTCCCTGAGGCACTGAGCCGCCTCAGGGAGATCGAATCGCTATTGAAATAAATAAATAAATGGGAAAAAATTAATTAAGCGTGCCCCCTCATGTGACTGTATCACATGTTTTTATACTTCAGAAAATTTTTTTATTTGATTTTAGGAAACCTCGTCCCCCTCGTGGATGAGGTTTCCTGAAAAACATAAAGGCCGCTTGGTCTTTTCGCCTCCCCGTCAACCTTAAGGTTGGACGGGCAGTGTAAACAATGACGCTAATTAATTCGTGAATGACTTTAATAGGCCTATCAGTTATCGGCGGGTGCGCAGCCGACTCCAGCGCACGCACGCTGAACGAAACATCGTGAGTCTGCACGATGACGTCGGCGAACACGCCCGATGTCATTTTACACGCCAGTGTGTCAGGCCCGCCCCCACACACCGACTGAAAAATTCAGGCCACGGGTTCAAAATTGGCTGGGTCACAGGAAGCTGAGGACTATGGTGGAGGCATGTTTTTATTATCGGTTTGGGAGGTGGCGTGCACTGGTTTTCCTCAAGGGTCAGTTCTGAATCTATTGCCCCTTTCAATCTTTGACACAGTGCAGAATTTTACACCCCTATCGTGCTGGCACGCGCCCGACCCGATCAGTTGTGAAATCGCATGAGTTGTTTGGGTCGGCGGCCGCGCATGGGTACTGGAGCTGCGCCCGCCATTAATTAAGAGGCTGGTTAAGGCCATTAAAAAGGCAATTGATGCTGATTCTACGTTGCCCATGTGATTTCGTGCTCGTCGCATGGGCAAAACGGGCAGGCGGCCAGATGACAATTTGCAAAATCTCATCCACGGGCGGGATAAAAAGGATCAGCAGCATTGCCAGTGTGAGCAGTGAGGGGTTTGGTAGATAGTTTGCCGTTGGTGACTTATTGGTACTTGGCAGCCTCATCTCTATTTGGGGTTTCATTCTTTGCATTTCCAGGCTCCTTGGTGTCTCCAGGGACCCCGGAGGATTCAGACTGTATTGACCCATCCAGGTATCAGACAGCCTGCTGTTACCCTGGTAATGGTGATTGTGATCTCCGCTGGAGGAAGAGAGGGGCAGAAGGGAGAGGAGGCCAGGTGCCCCAATGCAGCTTCCAGGGGAGGGACCTGTGGGAGGAGAGGCGCAGACACAAAAGATGCAGAGCCAGCAGGAAGTCCAAGGCATTAGGGGCCGCAGAAGACATCACTATCCTGCTGCCAGGGTATACAGGTGGCGATGCAGCTACCTCAATATGTCTGGGGTGCAATGCCAAAGGAGGCTGCACCTCTCAAGGGAGACAGTGGTCTCCATTTGTCAGATGATTGGGCCTGAGATCACCTCTGACTGTGTGGGTGGACACCCCATGCCAGTAGCTCTGAAGGTCGCAGTGGCCCTCAACTTCTATGCTTCTGGTTCTTTCAGGGTTCAGTGGGGGATCTGCTGTCTTGTTGGCCTTGATGACATTGGTGGTCGTCCTCTGGCCATTGGAGTCTGTGCTGGCCCCGCTTGGGAGGGAGTGGCCAGTGCCATGGCTGGCATCTCCCCAGTCGCCGGAGTCTCATCAGATGCTATGGTCACTGGCAGAGGGGGCAGAGCAGCTGCTGCCGTCATCCAGAGCTCCCAGGGGAGAGCCTGCGGAGATGACAGGCAGCTTGTGTGCCAACGTAAGATCACTCTGGACCTCCCTGCTCACCATTGATGGGTGGGCACTTAGCTGGGATACAGGGTGCCTCATCCATGTCCCACACTGACACTGACCACCTGAGGACAGTGCCTATGTGAGGGCTTGCAGGTCCGAGCATAACCCTAGGAACCCCTGATTCTGTCCCTGGAGCTGCCTCTGAGAAATGCCACTCTCTCAATGGAGGAGCAGTGCACTCAGCCATGAGGGTCAGCGCATTACAGATGCTCTGCATGGACTCCTCCATAACAGAGACCATGGCACGCATACCCTCATGGATCTCCACCAGATCCTTCCACAGATCTCACTGGACATCCAGCATCTGCCGTCTAATGGACAGCTCCAGAGGCTCATCATCTGCCTTTGACTCAGCATCATCCTGGTCTCCAGCAGCCCTCCGACTGCCAGCGCCTTGGGCACTCTGCCTCCGCCTGTACCTCAAACGAGTGTGAAGTGCCCTCTTGTGCTCCAACATTCTGGCCAAGGACCTAACGCCCACCAAGGTGTTGGTATCTGCGTCGGTGACTGGTTCAGCAGGTGGGTGTGATGCATCTGGAGCCTGGCGGTCCTCTGGTGTCAGGGGTGACTCTTCGGGGTCCTACAATTGGGTGAGTGGTGGCGAATCTAAGGGAGGACAACAACATGTCATTAGTTTAAGCCATCACACTGTCACTGTGCATGCCAGGCACCCTGGTGAGACCATGGAGATCTGTATCATGGTGCCATCATCTTTCAGTGATACATGGGGAATCCAGTTTTGAGGCTTTCATCAATGATGAGACTACAAAAGGATGTTTGCACCATCTGAAACTCTCACCTCTGTGCACTGCACTCTTACCTTCGTCTGACACCCCAGCCTCTCCGTGGCTGGTTGACCTTGTGGGCCAGCTCTCCATCTCCAAGGCCTCCTGCTTGTACCTCATGAGGATTAGGAAGTTTTGGGGGCCTCCGTGACCTTTCAAATGTTATTATGGGCCATCTTCTCCTGAAAGGACAGAGGAGCATTGATTGGTCCACTCTCTACCTGCAGCACCGTTGCAACCTGGCCAACTCCACCTGAGGAGCACCTCGCAGGGCTCAGCCAACTCGTGGCCCTCGTGGACAAGGCACTCAGTCCAAGCAGCTGGGCTCACCCCCTTGGCCAGCTCCGGAGTCATTGACAGTTGGCACTCAGACTCTAACACCCCTGAGCTCCACGGAGCAGGGGACATGGCCAGGCCTTAACTCATCAACACACTGATTCATGCCAATACGGTACTCACCCTTCCTGAGCACGGCAGATCGTTCAATCTCTTGCGGCGCTGGGCCCATGTGCGCTGCACTTCATCATGGCTGCTGACCAGTGCTGTCACCTCCTCCCAAGCTCTTTGTGTAAGCTGTGGTTGTCTCCTCCTGCCATTGCTGGGGACAAGGGTGTCCCTCCTGGCAGCCACCTCCTCCAGGAGGACCGCGAGGCACTCATCAGAAAACCTGGGGGCCGAGTGCCCACCTGGCCTGCCCACCGCCTGGCATCTGCAGCCACACTTGAAGCCATAATTTCCTGTTGACAACACCGAAGATGTCCTCGTCACTGGCAGCCTTCCAGGGGCTGGCTGTGCCTTTTTAAACCTGCCGCTGGGTTGTCATCTGACAGGCCCCAGGCCCCCGCCCCCGCCCGCCCCTTCCTGACCATTGGGGAGCTGCCATTCACACTGGGCAGACCTTAATTGGCTGGTCAGCGCGAAATCTTGTTCGGGGGCCTATCACGGGCGGCAGCACCTTTCCAGGTCGCTCCTGGGCCCGCCAATCGCGCCTGCTCGCCAATCTAAAAATTCTGCCCATAGACCTGGGCATAGGAAGCCCACCTGCTTCACTAACACCATTCAGAGGGGGAAATCTGCTGCCTTTGCCCTGTCTGGCCTACATGTGACTCTAGAGACACTGAGCAATGTAGTTAACTCTTAACTGCCCTCTGAAATGGCCTAGCATAAACCAATCAGTTCAAGGGCAATCAAGGATAGATTATTAAAAGCTGGCCTTAATTACCAGCAATGTTTACATGCAAAGAACAAATAAAATAGAATCTGCATGGTTTTAACAAAAAAACGGCCCAGTTTCTTAAGTCTTTCTTCACAGTTTTTTTCTTGTAACAGGCATTCTCAGCCATATCAATTCATATTTTACCCTCTGCAAAACCTTAATACCTTTCCAACAGTGTGGAGTCCTATACTAAATACAATACTCTAAGTGTGGTCTCATCAAGGTTTTATATAGGGTCATATATACCATTCTGGACTGGCCTCTCTATGGGACAGTCAGTGAGAGCAGTGGAGAATAGAAATCAGTGGAGAAAGATTGTTCAGAATATGTCCAACCCTCAAAATAAGGGCGGATGAAAAACAGGACAAGACTATACCTTTTGATGACCTATGCCTCTGATGATAAACTCCAGATTCCCATTATCTTTCTTTTTAAACTGCCTTATCAAACTGAGCCTTTACTGTCCTGAGAACCTGTTGCCCTAAATCCCCTTTGCTCCCCCACAGCATTGAGATCTACTTCCATTCTGAGTATAATTATGGAATTTTTTTAAAATGCAAAATGCGAGAGGCAGAGTTTTGGTCAACTTGTAGTTTAATGCAGGTTGGAACTCAGGATAATGAATCATCATCACCTCGGTTTGTTTTCAGTTTGTCAAGCAAACAGGAATGGCCTGTTGTAAATTTTCTACTACTCCACCTGGTTAATGGATATAGAAATTCTGTAGCCAGCCCAACTGCTACAGCACACAAGTTACAGGAGACCATGATGAAAGCTTCACGGTCATAGTTCAATGTCTTCACTGATTGTATCATCTCTATTAATAAAAAGGTGAATTATCTTGCAAGTCTTATATGTCCCTTCCCTTTGACTTTTATTTAGGGAGAGGGGAGCTCAGTGGAAGAAACACAGAAGTAACAGGCAGCAATGGTTAAAGCAGAAATAGTCACTGCAGGATACACCAATGGTGCCACTTTTTGGTCAGTCTCAAACTTCAGTGAAGCTTCAAAAGCAGATCTCGCTTAGACATGGGGTTAATTGATATCAATTTTTTCCTCTTCAAATCTCTATCTTTTTGCATTATTTTTTCCTCTTCACTTTTCTTTGCCAAAATAAAATGATAGTTTTTCAGAGACCTTGCACATAGTAAGGCACCTTACAAGCCAAGAGCATGAATAGGAAAATCACACTCGGCATGCCAGGTAACTGGCCACAAGAAAGGAGGCAGAAAATCTATCTGAAAGATCACACTTTGTAACTTTACTAAAGTCTGACACCCACGCACGAAAATCTTTTAGAGAGAGCCTTGGCAGCTACCAACACTAACAACTTTTCATGTACAGGCAAGAACATTGCTCAGATCTGTCAAACAATTCTCCTCAGAAGAGGCTTAAAAAATTGCAGACAGAATTGAGATTGCTGAAAACACAGAAATAACTTCTAAACTATCCCTTGCACTAAATAACTGAGGTGGAACAATAATGTTAGAGTAAATGCTTTACCTAATAAAAGGCACAGATCTCCCCAACTAAATATAAAACAAGTCACTGCAGCAACAAAACGCTGGGGACATGTACAGGGAAGGTGGTGACAAGAGTTGACAGGAGGCCAGGGAGAGAAACGGTACATCAGGAATCAAGACGGAACTGAGTCAACTGAACAATACTAATGTGCTTACAGGACGCTCCTGAGTCTTGAACCGCACTCAGACCTGACATATAATTAAAGCCGCAACCTCAAGTTGAAATGATTTTACTTTTACTTTAAATAATGTAACGCATAGAACCATTTCTCTCACGCGTTGTGATATCTCACAATGTGCTTGCACACATTGGAAAATTATGAGCGCAATGCCTACAAATTTTCCATTTAGCCAGTTGAGGCAGGCAAAACACTTCACCCTGTGAGGACTGCAAAAAATTCCCCCTTACACATAAATCATTTCAATACTTCCCAACGGCTGGAATGCCAATTTAATCAGGGATAAGTGGCGTGGAATGCAGATGTCTCACAGATGTGCTGATGGCCTTCAAGTTTACAGCGTAACATGCAATCCAGAAACAATGCCCACAGTTCAGGCTTCATTTACATGTTATGAACACCCCTAACCTGTGAAAACCATCAGAATGGAAAAATGTAATGTCTATCAGTTGCATTGCCAAGTGTGACAAAGCTTCCTTTAATATATAAATATTTGGCCTATGCCACTACTTCTTTCAAGGATCAGAATGATTTCTATTTGCATAACATTTCCAAATTCACAAACATGGAGATATTATTACATGTTAAAAAACGTGAATGTCTCCCTGTCTATAGAGAAAGGAAGCAGAGACAAACATCTACTTTTGAAAAAAAAACTCAATTAAAGACCATGTCTGCCTGGAAAATAATATTTCTCACTGGGACCATTTTAGCAGGAACCCTATTCAAAGTTCAGGCGGCAGCAAACTAAAATGCAACATTAGAAGCTGGAATGCACCAGAACACAGCTGTATATAGTTTAGAACACTGGGTGTGTTTGTGAAACTAATTTAAATAGGTTTGAAGCTCTTTTATAAAGATTTAAGAGCAAAACATTTTTTAAGAGGTAAGTATTTGCATAACTTCAGACCTGATCAAAAATTGTGCCTATCTTTGTATAAAGTCTGAAAATATGGACCATTTAGCTTTTGGCATGCTATGAGCTTCATTTATGGCATCTGTAAGTGATTATTATGACAATAAAGTCGCTGTAAGTATTACAACTGCTGCTTGTTTTTTGCACAAGAATTTTATTGAATTCATAAGTTTTGCATCTGTTTCTATTTTTCATTTCTCGCCTCTCCTCTCCTGAAGGCAATGCTACAGACCACGGGGTCAAAATCCTGTGACTCCCTCCATAGCAGCACTGTGGGTGTACCTACACCATATGGACTGCAGCCGTTCAAGAGCTCACCACCACCTTCCCGAGGACAGTTAGGGATGGGCAATAAATGCTGGCCTAGCCAGCGACGCCCACATCCCATGAAAGAATATTTAAAAAATAAAAGCAACAGTAGTCCTCTGCTGCACTGTCTGAATGACTGTACATTAGACAAGGCTTGATAGTGAAGTGTCGGCAAGTTATCAACTGTGGGAACACCACAGCTAAGCCCAATGCAATTCTCACCCGCCATCTGTGTGCGTCTATTCCAGCAGTGTTTACTGGATAGCTATCTGAAACACAAAACCTGAATTAATTTTCCCCCTCACAGTAACCTATTATAAATGGACTGGGTAGCTCGGCCTAGGCGAGGCATCAATGCTGGGGTGCCCCTGTTCAATATGGCTTAGTAATTCTATCATATAGCATTGAGGCTTGAAGGAACATCAGTGTTAATGACTGAGAAAACTGCTATCTTACTGGAGAAAATAATCTTGTTCTACTGCGTGATCCTTCACAGTTCATGGAATCTTTACATTAGCTTACATCACAAACGGTTTCATCTTCCAGTCACTGAGATTGTCACACAAGGCGCCAAAAAACCCCACTGAGTCAGCAAAGATGTAAACTTATGTATAAAGGGAAAAGAAATCTGGCCAAGCATCTCTGCTCTGGGTTCATTAGTTGATCCATCCTTAAATTGCTCTCAAAATTGTGCAAGATTTCAGAAGTATTGTTTTTGCACAAGGTTCTGACACAAACTCATTTGTGTTGCACCAAACGTAAAATCTGTCATAAACCAGCACAATCAGAAGGCATCTTGGAAGGTAATTGGAACACGGGGTTCTTTTCAGTGAATATTTTTGCTCAACATTTATTTTTATATATAACATATAATCTCATGGAATGTTAGATCGGGTCCAGCAGAACGATACCAGGATTCCCAGTGCCTGATTCTGCTCTGAGAATCATGATCAAAGTATAGCACAATCCTGGCAGGACTTCTGAAGATGAGGAGATAAAATCTTCGACTACTTTGATGAGTTCCATATAACCAAGTACAAGAGGCACTGCTCTGTGCATTCAGGGAACTGGGAAGCTTGATATATTTCGGTACAAGTAACAGAGAACAAAAGCAAAAATATTTTACAAAACTTCTTATGACACCCGAGATAGATCTCCTCTACTTTTTTCCACATAGATTCCACCACCCCCACCCCAGCCACCCCCCCAACCACACTCCCCCAACCCACTGACACTTTACCCCAATAGTGAAAATGCTATGTCAATTTTCTTCATGGTTCAATGTTCAATCCATCTTCAGAGGCAATTAAGAAAATTTGTCAAACTCAGAAGAATTAAAAACAAAAACAGAATTACCTGGAAAAACTCAGCAGGTCTGGCAGCATCGGTGGAGAAGAAATCAGTTAACGTTTCGAGTCCTCACGACCGAAACGTCAACTGATTTCTTCTCCACCGATGCTGCCAGACCTGCTGAGTTTTTCCAGGTAATTCTGTTTTTGTTTTGGATTTCCAGCATCCGCAGTAGCTTTTAGCTTTTTGTTTTTATCTCAGAAGAATTACTTGAATCCCAAAAGCTGACATGAGCGCATCCTTAGATCATCAGGAAATGTGGATTCTTTGTGAACAGTCTCAACATCGAAAATGGATCCATACAAGACCACGTCACTCATGATCAGATACAGCATCTTCTTAAAGTCACCATGAGCAACATACCCAACTGTTAGGCCACCAATAAACTTTTAAGAAAGCAGGCATACATTTTTATCTGATCCTATTCAGGATCAGATGCTCCTCGCCAGCCAATCAAAAAATATAGACAAATATTAAAGTGTCTAAGATCAAATGCACTTCTCATTGAGGAGGGTCCGAGGAGTCAAAGCTATTTTTGGGGAGTGCTGTTAAATGAGCTGGACCTTTTCAACCCTTACTTATATGCTCCATCCCATATACAATTTCACTGAACTCACTAGAACTGAAATAAAAACAGAAAATGCTGGGTAAAGTCAGCCGGTCTGACCGGATTTGTGGAGAGAGAAACAGAGTTAACGTTTCGAGTCTGTATGACCCTTCTTCAGAGCTAAAGAGAGGTGGAAATGTGATGAAATTTAACTGTTTAAGGGGGGTTGAGCAGGTGAAGCTGGATAGAAGGCCAGCGATAGGTGGGGGCTAAAGATGTCATGGACAAAAAGACAAAAGGAGTGTTAATGGTAGCGGTAAGGGCTAAAGGAGGTGCTGATAGTGGCATAAAAGTAAGAAAGCAGTATGTGTTAATAACAGAACAAGGGTAAGCCCTCTGTGAAAGAACAACATGGAACAAGTAACAGGTGGCCTTTTTGGAGGCCGAATGGGGGGAAGGGGTGGTGATTGGGGAAAAAAGGATGGAAAAAGGGATAAAAAAGGGGATAAAAGCAGGTAAAACAATGAATAAATGAATGAAAATGGAAATAAATGGATAAAAAATGCGATAAAAATGTATGCCTGCTTTCTTAAAGGTTTATTGGTGGCCTACAGTTGAGAACTGAATATCGGGCAGAAGTTATTACGAGCATCTCATGAGATACCACCCACATTGTGCCCAAGATGAATTTTTATCCCATAAGAATTTGACTACAAAGAAAAATAAAAATAAAAGGCTTGCATTTAGATAGCGACTTTCATGTCTTCAGGGCACCTCAAAGCACTCGACAATCAACAAAGCACTTTTTGAATTGCAGTCACTGTTATATTGTGGAAACACAGCCACCAATTTGTGCTTGCAGCGAGCTCCTACAAACAGCAATGAGATAATGACCAGGTAATTTGTTTTGGTAATGCTGCTTGTGGGATAAATATTGGCCAGGACAACATGAGAATTCCCCTGCTCCTAGAAAAAAGATCCATGGGCTCTTTTTACACCCATCTAAGAGAGCAGATGGGTTGTGGTTAAACATCTCGGGCTGAGTTTTCATCCTCGAGGCAAGTAGCGGGAGTTGAGAAAATTCCCGGCATGCCTCGGGAGGAAAGACAGGATTCTCATTGTGGGGGTATGGGTGCAGGCTGCAGTTGGGCCAGCTGACCCGAGAAAGAGACCAGAGGCAGCCACAGGGGCTGTAGGTGTTCTATTTAAAAGGCCAAAGATCAAAAACAAGGCTTGGCTATGAGCTTAGAAATCCATTAGAGTACTGAAATAACTGTGTCCCATGGAAAACATTGCTTGAGTGACAGTTCTGGCTCTCTGATCTCTTTTTTCAATTGCTCAAGTTTATTTACACAAGGTTTAGAGGTTTCAAGTGCTTGCAGTTTCAGCTTTTGCTGCTTTAAAGGACCTGGATGATTGATACTTTTATTGGCCCATAGTAAAAAGGAGCTTTTTTTTTTAAAGAAAATGGGAAGTTATCAATGGATGACTTTTTAAAAAATGCTTTTTTACACTTCTATTCTTGCTGTAGAGTTCATTGGTTCTAAACAGTGCATGGTGTGTGAATGGGCATGGAAGTACCATGGCGGAGGGGGGGTATGAGGGGCCTTAGGGGGTGGATGAGGGGCATTTCCTGGCAAGGGGCTTGAGGGGCTATAGGAGTGGAAGGGAGGGCATGATATGGGGGGTGGGGGGTGGGGTGGGTTGGGGGGGGCGAGGTGCATGAGGAGGACCTTTTGAACATACCTTTCAATAGGTTCCCTCCAACAGCCTATGGCTCATGACAGCCCTGAGGTGTTGTGATCCACGGCTCTTTGAAAAGCTGGTCCGACTCCATGAAAATTGCAAGGACCAGGACATGCCTATCCCCGCAATGGAGTCAGGCAGGTTGGGAGTGCAGGGTGACCCTAACCAGCCCGCACCCTTAAAAGGCACTCCTGAAAATTGGAAACCCTGGGAATGGGGTGTGAATCCTGGAATCTGATCCTGGCCATCATTTTCACCCCTCCACAGAGTCTCCCTGACTTCATGAAAATCCAGCCCCTCATCCAAAAGATAACGCTTCTGACAGTGCAGCATGTTAATTATATATTAATAGTATTGAATTGTATGCAAGTGGTGGGCTTTAATGGATTCGTTTGATCCCTTATAAATAGATACAGTTGGTTTAGGAGGTGTATGCTTGTAATGTGTCACTCTGTAAATAAATAGAAAAATGGTTAAAGGTTGGCTCGAGTCTTATCCTTCACCATGTAGCTTTCTGGAATAGAATACACCATTCCCACTGGTCTGCATTGTTAGCATGTGCTCAAATCTCTGGGATGGGGCTTCAACTCATAACCTTCATAGAGAACCAACTGTGCCACCAAATCAGCCATAGGATATTCACCCCATTGAGCCTGTGCTGGATCTCTGAAAGAATGAGCTGTTTTGTCTCATTTCTGTGTTCCTTTCCCACACCCTTTCAATTTTTCTTTTTTCAAATATTTGTCCATTTCTCTTTTAAAGGCAGGGGTCCCATGCCCTGACATTCCTTTGCAAAACAAGAATTCCTCTCATTCTGTTGTTGATGCAAGCATTTCAAAAAGGACACAACTTTCCAAAAGTAACAATCTACAAAAGTAACAGTCAGCAAGGGCTCCAAAAAAGGGATAACACCTACTGAGATAGCACCAGCCAGTCAGGGACATTCGTGGAGTTATAGTGATGTCCAGGCGTGGTCTGTGTCTTAGTAATGCATACTGATTCTCTTTCTACAGGTTTTATGCAAGTTTGAAATTAGGACAATCTGATTGAAATTTAGGTGTGCAATAAAAAGGTAAATTAATTCAATGTGAATGGTTATCACATTTATAGGCTTCAGGTATTTTGCTTCTAATTTCAGGTAGGCTGCTTCCATGCACTCCCATTTTACAAAGATATAATGAAATCAAATGGAGTGAAGAGCAGCATTCACAAAAATGCCTTTCTGTGCTAAAAAATTAGAATTATCCAATGATTTGAATTAAACAATTGGAATAGGGAAGCTCTTTATTCTGCTAAAAAAAAAAATCATATTATCCAGTAAGTTGAAATGGTAAAGGAACAGTGGAAAGCAGGTTCGAGACAGCAATCCAAAGCAGCCACTGAAGATTTTAGCTATTTAAGTAGCAGAGTGTTAATGACCTGGTAAGCTCCTTATAAATGTTAGGTTGAAACGATGGGATTGATTTTCAAAACATACACTATGAATGGGAAGCCTCTCTCTCTAAGATTGCTCTGTCCCGATGAGTCTCGCTCCATGATTTCTCTAATATGGCGATGCACAAATTCTTGATGTTCTACGTATGTTTCGCACAGCAATCTTTATTAATGAAAACAGGAGACAAATTCTGGATCCAATCAAGTTGCCTTAGGAATAGTGGTCAATAATTCATGCGTTATGAAGGAACTCAGCCAATTTTCCCACAGGACACATGGATATAACTGTTACCAAGGTTACCGAAAAGCAGAGGGAGCTACACTCTGCCTCTAACCACGCTATAGCTGCCTTGGGAGAATGCTGGCGCTTGGGGTGTAGAGGCTGGGGGGTGGGGGGTGTGTCAGACATTTTTGATGTAGAATGCATGTCAGCTGTGCTCACTCAAAAGACTCGGTGGATAGGGAGTGTGCCACCTTTGTAGCTGGGGCTACAAAGGGGTTGCCTGTGCAAAACATGTTCCCTTCAGAGAGCTTGCCAATCTCGGGGATAGAAATCTGGTGGGACCACAGATTTTGAAAGGCCACAGTAGCACTTTAAAGGCAAGGGGTTGAAGCATTGGCAAGTGAAAGGAAACACCATTTTTAAAGAGCAGGCAGTTTGTTCACTACATTTACAGCATTTAGGACATTAGGCAATTGGCCAAATATGCAAAAGAAAAACAATTGTTTCTGCGCTGTTGAAATGGTGGAAATATTAGATTTTTAGCAGTGCAAATGGGTGGGTTTGAATGGGTTAACGTTAGGCCCATTGTCCTTGGAATGCGGCTGGTCAGAATTTAATAATGTAGATCGTGACATAACATTAAATTGGGGCTCAGGGAGCCATATTAGAACATTTAACCTTCTTGGAAGTTTTACTTGTGGTTAGTCAACTCAACGAATAAATGAAAAAAGTTGGGTATTACACCTGATAAGGCAAACATCGCAAGTCTACAGACTGGTGGGACAAGGCATAATTCCTTAAATTCACCATTCCTTCTGCATAACGTTAAATACAGCCTCAGCAAAGTATGTCACAATGGGGCACTGAAAACTGTGTAGAGACACAACTGCAAATGCATTGACACATGAAACATGTATCACACATGTACACCAATTCAATGAAAGACGCATAACTAAGCCTCATGACACTAAATCTGTTATTTGACATCTGTGCAATTTTTTCATTCATAAACCTCTTTGGCCTATCCAATTCCTCATGAAGTACAATAGTTGCTGAGATGTGCGTTTTTAAATTTGTAATGAGCAAGAGGTGAATGATTAATGACATGCTTAAGCCTTTAATAGAATGAATGGCCAGAATTTTACCAGCATGTCGTGGGTTCTGCTGCAAGGATCAAATGCTGATCTTGGGCCTGTGCAGGCAAACAGCAGGACCACAGAGAGGGTTTTACCAGCAAAGGCCGATTATGAAGCTGCCACTGGGGCTGCTGTCCCATTAATGATGGTGACCTGCCTGTCTGAGCTGCCGGTGCAATCAGGGACATCCTTGAAGGGCTGGGGAGAAATTCTCTCAATGTGCCGAGGCCTGGCAGAAAGGCTCTGGCAATCGAGGGGAGTAGGGGGGTGGGGTGCTGGGAGTGGGGGGGGGTGGTGTGGTGAACCCTCCAGTGGTGGCGTCATAACCACGGGGTGGCCATTGCTGCTAAGCGGTCCCTCCATGAGTCACTGAGCATCTGGAAAGGTTAGCTTAATGAAGCTTGGCTGAAAGACAGCTATTATAATATGAGAACGCCTGCACCTAGAGGAAATATTGTTTGATTGACAGCTCAGGCTCTCTGATCTCTGTGGCCAACTTCACAATATTTGTTTACACAAGTTTAGTGATTTTAATGGTTTGTGGTTTTTGAAACTTCAAAGGGCCTGGATGATTGCTACTTTTATTAGCTTGCAGTCCAGAGTTTTTTCTTCAAGCATAGTAGATGAATCACTTATTTTCAAAGCTTTTTTTATACATGCCACTATACACAATGGGATTCATTGGTTCTAGAAAGTATACAGTGGGTCAATGGGTATGAGGGGCCATGATGGTAGTTAGAGGGACATAGGGGTCTAAGGAGATGGGTGGAAGGGCAGAACAAGGCATAGCGTGTATGAGGGGCCATAGGGGCTAAGTGTAATGGCAGAGTTTGACATAGAGGACATGAGGGGACATAGGGGGTGGGTAGAGGGCCATAGGGGCCATGAGGGGCCATGGGGGTGGGTAGGAGGCATGAGGTGTCATGAATGGGAAGCGTTTGGATGGTGAAGGGGGTGTGACGGGTGAAGGGTGAGTGCTGTACAGCCTTTGTGTTTTCTTCACTGGGAAAATGTCCCACAGCACCAAGGCAGACCTTTTAAACATCCCGACCCCGCACACACAGCAGCCCCTGTGGCTGCCTCTGCACTTCTTCCCGAGTCGGCTGACCTGACTCCAGCCCCCACCCACCCCCCCCAGCAATGAAGATCCCGCCTTTGTGGGCAATTTCTCCCAAAGCGGGCGGGCCGAACAGGGGATTTTTCCAACTCCCCCTACCCGCCTCAAGCATGAAAATCCAGGCCAATATTTCAGGTCGGTGACCTTTCATCAGAACGTCTTATCTTGTAGTAACCCTTTAGCGTTCAAGCACTTTAAATGTAAATCATGAATGAGTCTTTCACTTGCTGTTTGTTGTTTAGACAAACCATGTACGTGCCATCTCCAGTACATGTAAGGATCTAGCAGAGTATCTAACCACATGAGGATGTAAGCTCCCAAGGGGGTGGGAGTCGTGTTAACTTTCACCGTTACTGTTTGGGCTGTAAACTGGTGAAGCAGATCTCCCATTAGTCATAGAATCCACCTAATTTAAACTCGCCATGAACTTCAATTAAATTTAAATTAAAATCAGGTAGGTTCTGCAAAGGGTGGGCTTCACTGGATTATTAGCCCAACAATAAGGGTCAAAATGACCCTCATCCTCTGCCCCAGAGAACTAGTGGCTAGGCTTATTGCAAAACCTGAACTTGCTCAAGATAACCTTTAAAACCTTCAACTGAAAAGAGGAACAAGGTGAAAAGCAGCAAGGAGGTTCCTTTTCTGACCTCCTACTTAATTGGAAGCCAATTAATTTCTATGAGCTGCTTTCAATTTACTGCTCTTTTCAGCTTAAGATTTTAATGATTGTCTTATGTAAGCTCAAACTTTTAAATGGCTCTTTTCCATTTAAGACTTTAATGATCACCTTATGTAACTCGGGTTTTGCAATGGACTGAGATGAGTACTCAGCTTGCTGGGGCTTCACCTTCATGGAATTTGCATGTAAAACAATCTTTTGATATTTATGTGGCAATCATCAGAACTATAGCATAGGAGGTGGACATTCAGCCCTCTGCACTTGTGCTGTTCCTAGGTCTTCAACTGAGCTTATTACTCTAATCTTATCTCTCCACCATTTCCCCATATATGCACTTATGTTCTTTCTCTTCAAATCCCTATTCACTTCCATTTTAAGTGATGTTATACCACAGTAACTATTTAGAATTCTATGTTCTAATAACCCTATGCATGGAAATTATGCTTTTGAACCTCCTCATTTGTTTGTCAGATAATAATCCTGAGCCCAATCTCCTTTGCAATTTGCCAAGTGGAAACAGCCTTTCACTGATAACGTCGCAAATGTTTCCATAATTTTGGAAATGTCTGTCAGACATTCCCCCACCTTATCTTCCTCTATCCCAGGCAATAAAGCTCCAGTTTTTCCAAAGATTATACATAAACATGGAGAGATAAATTTGCTGTAACTTTGAACCACCAATTAGGCTGACCTCACATTTGGGGGGCTTGCCAAAAAAAAAGAATGGCGGCGGCACTGCCCGTGATTTTTTCCATCAGGCGAAGAAGTAAGAAATGGAAAATATGAGTTTGCAAAAAAAAGATCATGCAGATTTACTGGCAGCCCAGTAAACATCAGTGCACTCAGAATTTACCAATAAGCGACCCACCGCTTGTAAGGTTCTAGGAAATGTTATTCCACCAATCGTATGTGTGAATGGACTCTTGAAGGAGTAACCAAAAGCGCAAAGTTCGGAAAATGGTGATATATTTTGGCAGCGTGAACCCAGGCCCTAGGTTGTGACAGTCTGCCGTAGAAAACAATGTAAAATTTTGCAGTCAATTGATGCTCTCATTCTGAGAGGATCCCAAAAGAAAGAAAATATTTCTGCTGCTAGGAGACCTTTGCTGATATTGCACTGAGATACATTTATATAGGACTGGATTTTATCCCCCCCCCCCACCGCCTGCCCGCCCACATTCCCCCCCAACCCCCCACCCACTCCCCCCCCCCACCCCCGTCGCCCGCCCCCCCAAAGAACAACCCTGTCAATGTATCAGTACTTACATTGTCAAGGTCTAATAACAATCTTCTTGTTGGCTGGTAATTACATTGTATAACAATTACATTGTTAAGACAACTGCATTGTTAAAACAGGTGATGGGCATTGGCTCACCGATAAATGGCAGGAGCTCCCAAGAAGGGCGCCAAGAAAGTCATCAAGAAGACGCCGCCCAAGAGCGGCAGGAAGAGGAAGAAGGCCAGGAAGGAGAGCTACTCCACCTACATCTACAAGGTGATGAAGCAGGTCCACCCGGACACCGGCATCTCTTCCCGGGCCATGAGCATCATGAACTCGTTCGTCAACGACATCTTCGAGCGCATCGCGGGCGAGGCTTCCCGCTTGGCCCACTACAACAAGCGGCAGACCATCAGCTCCCGGGAGATCCAGACCGCCGTGCGCCTGCTGCTGCCTGGGGAACTGGCCAAGCACGCCGTGTCGGAGGGCACAAAGGCGGTGACCAAGTACACCAGCTCCAAGTAGAAACCCACAAAGTCATGAAAGAAAGAACTAACACTCTACTGTGGAAGGGACTGGGAGAGTCTGCTACACTGCAGAGCTGTCCTGAGAATAAACCTGCTTGAGGTAAAAAATTAGCTTTGGACTCATTCTTTCATGACAAGCACTTATTACCCCCACCTCTCGAGGGTGCCCAATCCCTTGCTGCCCAGGAAACCCTGGATTCACCTTGTCTAGTGTCACTGACACTTCTTAGTGGGCCTCCTTGCAGTCCCAGCAGACCCACTACTTTCTTTGGCACTTTTGGAACTACACGAGCTGCCAACCAATCAGTCTGGTGGCATCTCTCAAGGGCGGGACTTGCTTCCACTGAGTGGCAGAAGTCCCACGGGTGGCTTGTTAAGGCCATCTGTAGCGTGTTATTGTTGTGGGGCAGCCTTATTTAAACTTCTTCTGGGGGGGCGGTGGGATCGAGCAATTCCCTTCCTTCATAAAATTCAGCTCCATCTTTCAGCTATTTCCCTTTTTCAGGCCCTGCACCCTGCCATTACATCGAAAGCATTTTTAATCAAATGATGGAGTACAAATTGCATATTATTATTGTTATCTCTTAATGTTTCTGCTAACATCTCCCTGTCGTGTTATTATAATGGTATTCTACCTTGGGCTTATATACTTTATAAGACACAAAGCACCAATCACTCATAAGGGATTGGGTAAACACATTGTGGGTTCATTTATTAAGGCTAGGCACATGAGGACAGTTATATATAGATATAAAGCTTGAAGACATCAGAGCTGTGTGTGTGTGCTCTGCTCAAAGCAAGGTTACACTTAAGGCTGGATCATATGCTTCTGGTAATGTTAAGCTGATATCCCTCAAAGGCATATTACAACACTCTCCCTTTGTATCTTGTTTTAAAGAATAGACTTATTGGGCTGGTAGGCTAAAGTTATTTTTGTTCAGCCCATTTTGGATGGTTTACAAGCTCACCATTTCCATACTCCTCCAAATCAAACAACGGGGAGGTACCTAGGACTGTAGAGTGCCGATTATACATCATTATCTACATTACCTCACTTTGATGCAATGTGGAATCCAGGTTGTTATTACGTACTCCAAAAGCAAATTATACCTAAACCCAACAACAACCCAGAAACAAAGCCAATTTTACTTTCTATACAAGACTGATGCACACAGGAGAAAACCAAAAACAAATCTGTTCACCACATTATTTTCTTAAAATTCATCTTGCCATTGTTTCAATCATTTAAAAACAAAAGTATACTTAAAGGAGTTGGATGCTATTCAAAAAACCGTTACAAATATGTTTTTGGCTAACATGTCAGTCTGAGGGAATGCTGCGCTGGGGAGTTTTCCTGGTCTCCTGGCCAATATTTATCTGTCATCACTGAAAAACAGATTATCTGACCATTATCACATTGTTGTTTGTGGGAGTTTGCTGTGTGTAAACTGGCTGCTGTGTTTCCTACAGTGACTTTACAACAGTGACTACATTTCAAAAGTACTTCAGCGACTGTAAAGCGCTTTGGGACATTCTGAACTCATCAAGATAATTTAGAACACAATCCCCAGTCAGGGCAGTTGGTCTCTCCCTCGATTCCCGTTGTTCTGCTGTTCTCCTCGTTGCTGACTGAAACCAGAGCTCGATCTAAAATCTCCAAGAGCTCAAGTGAGGAGCCAAGAGTTGAGGTCAGGCTGCTCTTCTCTGGGACCCACTCCCATTTACCATGCGAAGAAGTAAGAAATGGAAAATGTGAGTTTGCAAAAAAAAGGATCATGCAGATTTACTGGCAGCCCAGTAAACATCAGTGCACTCAGAATTTACCAATAAGCGACCCAATGCACGTAAGGTTCTAGGAAATGTTATTCCACCAATCATATGTGTGAATGGACTCTTGAATGAGTTACCAAAAGCGCAAGTTCGAAAAGTGGTGATATATTTTGGCAGCGTGTACCCAGGCCCTAGGTTGTGACAGTTTGCCATAGAAAACAATGTAAAATTTTGCAGTCAATTGATGCTCTCATTCTGAGAGGCTCCCAGATTGGCTGGAAATTCTGGGCACACGCCCACACATTCCCACTCCATTCCAAGGTATTCTTCCCCAGCTCCTGCCCAAGCCCCAATCTCCTGATCCCCAATTCCCTCACCCCTCTCCAATTAAGAGGGGCCTTCTGGAATCACTGTCCAAATAAGGACTGAGGGCTGTTTGAGGGGGGTGGGAGGGTGATTCAGTGCGCGCAATTGCAAGGGCGGCCTTGAGTATTCACTACGTCTGCAGTGAGGGTGCTACTGAGGCAAATGGGACGAGAGGGATTGGGACAAAATGGAAGCTCAAAGTGACTGGGGGGGAATGACTGGGGGAAATGGCAGCCACTTCCTCACCATCATCACGATGCATGACCTCAGTCTCCAGGAGATAATCATACAATTGTAAGCTTCTGTCCACAGATGACTTCAGGCTTGCTGACATGCACCTTTAACAGGCAGATTGCATAGTATTTTCTTGGCCTCAAGTTGTGCTTTCGGCTATGGTGAGTTTACGAGATGGAGACACTGCAAGGGTCCCCATGCACCACTGGTAAAATTCAATTGCCCTTGGAAAATTCCTACTAATTTCTTTATTAACCACCACAATTTGTCCACAAAGAGCAGGACAAGTCCAACCTGGCCAACTACTGCCCCATCAATCTACTCTCAATCATCAGCAAAGTGATGGAAGGGGTCGTTGTCAGTGCAATCAAGCAGCACTAACTCAGAAATAACCTGCTCACTGACCCTCAGCATGAATTCCGCCAAGGCCACTCAGCTCCTGACCTCATTACAGCCTGGGTCCAAACATGGAAAAAAAGCTGAACTCAAGAGGTGGGGTGAGAGTGACTGCCCTTGACATCAAGGCCGCATTTGACCCAGTGTGGCGTCAAGGAGCCTTAGCAAAACTAGAGTCAATAAGAATCAAGGGGAAACTCTCCACTAGTTGGAGTCATACCTAGCACAAAAGAAGGCAGTTGTAGTTGCTGGACGTCAATCATCTCAGTTCGGGTACATCACTGCACGAGCTCCTCAGGGCAGTATCCTAGGCCCAACCATCTTCAGCTGCTTCATCAATGACCTCCCTTCCATCATAAGGTCAAAAGCGGGGATGTTCACTGATGATTGCACAATGTTCAGTACCATTCATGACTCCTCAGATACTGAAGCAATCTGTGGCCATATGCAGCAAGATATGGGCAACATTCAGGTTTGGACTGATAAGTGGCAAGTAACATTTGTGCCACACAAGTGTGAGGCAATGACCATCTCCAACAAGAGAGAGTCTAACCATCGCCCCTTTGACATTCAATGGCATTATCACCACTGAATCCCCCACTATCAACACCCTGGGGGTTACCATTGACCAGAAACTGAACTGGACCAACCATATAAATACTGCGGCTACAAAAGCAGGTCAGATGCTGGGAATTCTGTGCGGTTAACTCACCTCCTGACTCCCCAAAGCCTATCCAACATCTACAAGGCACAATGGAATGGAGTATTCTCCACTTGCCTGGATGAGTGCAGCTCCAAAGACATTCAAGAAGCTTAACACCATCCAGGACAAAGCAGCCCGCTTGATTGGCAGCCCATCCACCACCTTAAACATTCACTCCCTCCTCCGCGACCTCTACCACCTAGAAGGACAAGGGCAGCAGACACATGGGAACACTACTACCTTCAAGTTCCCCTCTAAGCCACACACCATCCTTCACTGCCATTGGGTCAAAATCCCGGAACTCCCTCCCAAACAGCACTGTGGGTATTCTTGCACCACATGGACTGCAGCAGTTCAAGAAGGCAGCTCACCACCACCTTCTCAATTAGAGGCAATTAGGGATGGGCAATTAATGCTGGCCTGTATAGCAATACCCACATCCTGTGAAGGAATACATTTTTAAAAATGGCTTCCCGCCACTGCCATTGTCATCAGCGCAGAGAAGCTGCCTCGGGTAAAAGCGGGAGCATTCAAGAACACGTCAGCATTCCTGTCCGATGTCATTTTTTCTGACTTTTCCTCACACAGTCTGCCTCCAAACCCAACTCCAAGGCCTTCGCCCCCCAGCCCCCCAAGTATCTGAACACCTTCTTCCAAACCAATCTCACATTTCTCCTCTCCACAGACTCTCCCAGGAGAAGGTTGGCAGGAGAGGGCCATGGCATCACAGATGAGCACCAGTGCCACCCAAAATTTGAAGGCGAAATTGGCCGACATTAATTTTCGCAGCCCAGGAAACAAGGCAAAGCTGGATGGAATTGTTCTGCTGGACTCAGCTGCTTTGGAGATTCATGTACTGTAACACCTATGGCTTGGTTCTACTCAAGAGTCCTTTGTTCAATACCCTGGGAGGCATCTACATGCTTGACATCAGCACTATCCTGTGCACAGCACTACATTTAATTCTATATAAGTTCCAATGTTAATTCAGACCTTGTTTGGGTGGCCTAGGTGTGAGGCACGGGGGAAGCAGCAAGGTCAGTGTCAAACCAGGCTCATTTTAACTACCAGCTTGAGTTGTTCTGATCCATCTCCCACCCAAAAACAGTGGGGAGTGGCAGAAATACTGTCAGCAGGAGCAGGAACTGTGCCGGCAGTCAAATGCTGCCAGGAGCCCATGGGAATAGATTCCAGCATAAATTGATGCTGGAAGAGATCGCCAAACAGATGGTTTGGAGGGAGAGAAGGCAAGGGTGGGGCTGGTGGAGCTTAGGGACATGGGGGAGCATTCCTGCTTCTCCAGGCCCGCAAGGATTCTAAAATATACATATTTAAATTCCTGAACCCCCAACTGAGGGTTTTGGCTCTGTCCGGGGCTCGCCAGTCTGAGAGTTAAAATCATGCTGCAGCGCCAATGATGTCATCAAGCTACGACAGCTGTATCTAAAGTAGGCTCCCTGGCCTGGCTGGGCTGAGCTGCTCTCCCAACTCGGTTTTGTAGAAAGTTAGTATATAACAGTGTCAGGAATGCCGTGTGACCCTCATGACTCCCCATCGGGCCACGTTAAAATGGAAGTTAAAGACATCTGTCAGACAAAGGCCCATTCCCCATCTCACTTAAATCAGTGTTCCTTTGTTCATGTGCAGATAAAAATTAGCATTGCTCCTTGTTTCGCCTCAGTGCTTCCTCCCAGCTCACAGCAGCTCCCATTGGTGGCCTTGTTAAGGTCAATGGGGAATTCACACAATAGTTTAACAAGAGCATAAACTGTCACCTCTACAACTGAGTTCCTTGTGGGTTCATGTCCCACTCCCGGAAACCAAGAACTGTGAATGTACTTGAAAGAGTTACAATCTGTGACTGTTGATAACTCGAAAGAGTTACAACTGAGTTCCATCCCAGCGGCTCAGAGCTTGTAGCATTCCATAAGCATGGATCAGACATCTCCCCAGAGATTTGGGAGCAATGAATGCATGGTGAGAGAATTGAACAAATTAACCAATGTCATTTTGAGGCACATTATGAGGCAGAATGAGCCAAGGGTGCCAGTCTCAAATGGAATGGGTAGAGTGCTAGCATCAACTGATGGCAAAGACATATATAGGCATAAACTGAGAAGAGGGCAGCAAAAGTGCCACTTTGAGATAATGTGAGTAAGAGTTAAGGGCTCCAGCACGAACTGGGGGAGGAAAGTCAGTACCAGCATGAAGTAGGAGAAGATTGCCATGGTGATCTGGGGTGGGGTTGGGGGGGGGGGGGGGGAGGGGGGTGGGGGGGGGGGGGGTGCAGGGGTTTGGAGGGGGTGGTCATAGGGATGAGTCTTAGTGGGGGAGGGGTGGGCACAGTGGTAAAGGACCCATAACAGCCAAGGAGAAGGTGGAGAATAGTACCAGTCTGAACGGGGAGAAGAGGAAGAATGTTCAGTTGAGTAGAAGAGATGGAGGAAAAGACTGCAGTGTGGTGAGGGAACAGGGAGTGCTCTAGTTGATGTATAAACGGTTGAATTTCCCTGCCTTTAGTCTCGCTATCATGGCAGAGCAGAAGCAACTCCGAGGAAAGTCCAGGCTTTTGTATCCCTGAGGAAACGTGCAGCTAAAATGCTAAATGATGCTTGCAACACAGGCACATATAAAATGCTGCTAAAACAAAACTGGATTTTGACAATTGTCCAAAACAGCTTATTGACTTTAATGTACGTTAACCGTAAAGACAGTTTGTTAATAAAAAAAAAACTGAGGTATGAATGTATCGTAAGCAATAATATTTTAGCCTGTTTAAAGATAAGCTGCCGTTGGAAGTGAGCTGGCTGGGGAGGGGAAGGGTTGCTGAAGATAATATAACATCACAAAAACAGAATTACCTGGAAAAACTCAGCAGGTCTGGCAGCATCGGTGGAGAAGAAATCAGTTGACGTTTCGAGTCCTCACGACCCTTCGGCAGAACTGAGTATAGTTAGGAGAGGGGTGAAATATAAGCTGGTCTAAGGTGGGGGGGCGGGGGGAGAGAGAAGTTGAGGGTGTGGTGATTGTGGAGATAAGCAAGCAGTGATAGGAGCAGATAATCAAAAGATGTCACAGACAAAAGGATCAAAGAGGTGTTGAAGGTGGTGATATTATCTAAGAAAAGTGCTAATTAAGAATGGAAGGCAGGATACTCTAATATAATATAATATAACATCTAATATAATATAATATAACATCAGTTCTTAGCCTGTTACAGAGTCACATACTGGCAATGTACCTTTTATTGCTCGGTGTTGGAAACTGATATAAATACTTTCATATGCTTGAAAATTATACCTATCATTGGTACATCATAATTTTTGTTTGAATCATCAAAAAAGACTGAAATATGACATTTTCCACAATATGTCAGTGGATTCACAAAGTTATTTATAAATGCCTGAACTAGCACAGACATGTGATAAACTGCACCTACTAAGTGCCAGTGTAATGTGGAAGAATGTACAGGTTTATATTCAAGTCTAAACACCGTCTTGGTATCAATAGACAAAATCAAATGAACATAAGTCACTTGACCAGCTCGTTGCCTTCCAATCCCTCCTAACAGCCTTGGCAGCTGGTCTAAAGATAAATTGATTGGCCAGACCGTTGAGGACAATTGTAGCCAATCAGTAATGGATCTCCCGACTAAGAGCTGACAAGCTGAAACAAAGTGAGAGAAACGGGACAAGGCCAAAATACTTCAGATGCTGGAAATTTGAAGTAAAAACAGAAAATTCTGTAAATACTCAGAAGATCAGTATCTGTGGAGAGAGAGAGAACATTTCAGGTCGCCGACCTTTAAGGTCTGTTAAAAGTCATCGGCCTGTAACGTTCACTTTGTTTCTCTCACCATGGATGTTGCCTGATGTTCTGAGTATTTCCAGCATTTTCTCTTTTTCTATGAGTGAAATAGCGCCTCCCCGTGCCTGTTTTCTGAGCATCAAACAGATGCAAAGTACAAAATTTAGATTCCATCCTCCCACACCCGAATAGATTCAGAACTCATCCTGCGCCATATTAATTCCAGAACCGTGGAGGCATCCCTGGTGATCTCCTAAAACAGACATTAGCCCTCTTTAATATGTTAGTAAGGGTCCTAAAGCCTCTTCTGGGACTCAAACTGGGAACTGTTTTACACTAAACACAACCTGTTGCATTCGGGATTACCAGGTCTTCAGGCAGTGCTTAAGGAGGTCATTTTAGTTTTGCCAAGGGAAAGGAACGTTTACCTGCATGTGGAGCCACGAGGATCAGTAGTGTTGCTAGGCTCCACAATAAAATTGCATGAGAGCTGCTGTCGGCCACTGCTATCCCACTCTCAAATAGCCCCCTGGTGACAGACTGATCTTGGGTCCTGAGCTGATGTCTATGCCAGTACATCTTGCTGCTCCCCATGATTGCACTGAAGCTAACCATCTCAGCGGTCTAACCAGGAAATCTGACAGGGCTCAGCATATCAGGTGGGCCCGTGCTCTCCAAGCATTCCCACAGCTCCTCCCTAGTTTAAAATACTGTCAGGTATCTGAACAATTAACAAACTAGGGGTACAGAACCTTAGTTATGCTCTGTGCTAATTATGAGTCCGACTCCTCTGTGGAGTGGGGGTGGGGGGTGGTGGGGGGGGGGGTGGGGGGGAGCAATGGCTTTTACAACCTTTCCCTTCAGAGTGGGGTCAGAACCCATCATCAGAGTTGCGTTGTTAATTTTGCAACACTGCAGGATGGAATAGTAGCTCAGGTATCTCAACAGAAGAAAATCATTGTGACTACATCCCACCTTGGAAACTCAGCATGGGTAAATGGAACAAAAGTCATTTTCATTTACTTGGGATAGAACTTATATTTTCTTCCAGGCTTCACAGTGCATATCGCTTTCTGATGGAGGCAATAGCCTGTAAATTTCCAAGATTAGTTCAAGGGTTTTGGAATAGTGCCTAAAAAGTATTCACACAGCAATCCCACATTCACACAGCTCTTCAAACAACATCAGTATGATAACTTTGCTGCTTTGCTGTGACATTCTCCCACAGTCTTCAATAAGGTTATCACAAAACTGGTGAAATTTTGCTGTGATTAACTCTGCAAGTGCTATGAATCCATGCTTAATATTGAACAAAACGTACATTACAAGGTAAATTCATCTTCAGTGATTTCAACCATCACTATAGTCCCTCCTGTCCTCCTTAAACCTCTCATATAAACTCTCTGATATATTCACAGCTATTTCTGCAGTCTCACCATCCTCTATAGCCTCTCTAATCATGAATTCTTAATTGCCATCTAGGCACTCCATAACCTCTTTCTTTTTTCCCTCATTATCCACACCCTGCACCTTCTTTCAACTCTTCTCTACCCATCCCTGTCGTCCACCAAATTGCTCATTATTGCAATGAAATCTTTGCAGCTATTGTCCATCTCATCTTCATTGCTCTCATCTCCAAGAGAGGTTTCATTGTCTCCCATCCCAGTTGGCTCTTGTGGGATGGTCTTCATCCCTATTCTGTTAAGTCCAAGGATCATGAACTTGAGTATACTTGGCACACAATTGGCTTAGCCATCCACAGTCTAGTTGGACCACAAATCCTTCTATCAGCCATTGCCCAAACCACCAAGGCCTTTTAGATCATCCTGAAGGGCAAAGATAATACCAAGTTTCTCTTATTCACTACTGACTTCCTCTAAAAACATCTCTCTCCGCCGATGTCACCATCATCTCTAATAATGAGTGTAAGGAGTCTTAAAGATAAGATAAGATAAATGCCTCCCTTAACTCAATGCGGCTGCTCTTGATCCATTCTTGCAGCCAGAGCATCTCTTTCAATGGCATCTTTTCCCGTTCCCACACTACCATCTCAGAAGTGTACCATCCTTGGCCCCTTTTCCTCATCTATATTCTTCCATTTCACAGTACTGTCTGTAGACATCAACCATTTTCTCATTGGGAAAACCAACACCACGGATTTGACCACCGCCACAAGCTCTATAATTTTACTATCTTCATCCCCCTCCCCAGAGCATCCGCAACCTTGGCATTCTATTGATGCTGAGCTGAGCCTCTGAACCCATATCCTTCCATCACAACATCTAGCTCCTTCCATCTTCAAAACACCACCTCTCTCTGTGTCCGCCTTAGCTGATCTGTGATTGAAAACTTCACCTATGTTATTGTTCTCCTCAGACTCGATTATTTCAATGCTCTCATGGAAAGCTTACGTCTTCCATAAACTTCAGCTCACCCTGCTGCCCATTTCTTATCCTGGACCACCATCAACTCCCTCTGTCCTTGCTGATATCTGAGTCCTCCAACAAATAGCTCAAATTTAAATTCTCATCCTCGTTTAAAATGCCTCTACAGTGTTGTCGTGCTTTATCTCTCTAGCCTCCTCCAGTGTTACAACCTCCCTACAAATTTTTTTGTTGCACAGACTGTAGCCTCTTGTGGATCCTCCCCCAAACCTTCCTCACCCATCATTGACAGCCACCCCTTCCCGCATCTAGGCTCCACCCTTGCCTCGTCCTTTAAACTTTTGTTTGAAACGAGTGACTATTGCATGTTGTTGCCACTAGACTTGACGACTCCAGTGCTCACCTGGCTGGCCTGCCGCCTTGCACACTCAGTCAACTTGAGGTCATCCAAACTCATACAAAGTCCTGTTCATCCATCGCCCTCATGCTTGCTAACCTACACTGACTCCCACTCCAGCAATGCCTCCATTTTTTTGAGGCATTAGATTTTCAAGTCCCTCCTCGCCTCCCTACCACTGTAACCTTTTCTAGTGCTACAAACTGTGAGAGACCTCTGCACTCCTCCAATCCTGGCCTCTTGCCCATTCCAATTTTCATATCTCCACAATAGGCGGCTGTGCCTTCAGCTGCCTGGGCCCTAAACTGTGGAATTCCTCCCTGAGGCCTCAATATAAATTTAGTTAAGCAAATTAGCGATATGTAAGTGAGTAAATGCTACAGAAAACATTAGTCAAGAACTACTTGAAATTAAACTGGGATTAGGACACGCAGATACAGATTCAAATTAGTAAAGGGTAACTTCAGATTTGTTAGGAGGAGTCACTTGGGATGGACTTTTGAGCAGAATAGTAGAAGCACAAACCCCTGGAATTATTAAGAATCAATTAAATGCAGCAGTGAGGGGAATGTAGTAAAAACAGAGAATGCTGGAACTATTTGGGGGGGTAGGGTGGTAGTGGTGTAGTCACTGGACTGGTAATCCAGAGGCGCAGGTGAATTCTCTCTGGACATGGGTTCAAATCCCATCATAATTTAAATTCAATAAATAAAGCCTGGAATATGAAATTGGTCTTAGTAATGGTGACCATGATTCATAGATTGTCATAAATACCCATCTGGCTCACCAATGTATTTTAGGGAAGGAAACCTGTCACCTTACCTGGGCTGGCCTATATGTGACTGCAAACCCACTTCCCTCTGAAATGCAAGCCACTCAGTTCAAGGCAATTAGGGATGGACAACAAATGTGGCCTTGCCAGTGACACCCACGTCCCATGGAAGAATAAAGGGAAGAAAAAAACGTGCAGCGGGTCATGTAGGAATTATGGAGAGAGATCGTTTCAGATTCCTGATCATTTGTTAGAACTGTACAGTCATCACCTGGAAATGGTAATCCTTTTTCTCTCCCCACGGATGCTGCCTGACCTGCTGAATATTTCCAACATTTTCCGTTTTTGGTTTAGATTTTCAGCATCCAAAATATTTTGCTTTTGTATGAGGGGAGTGTAGGGTTGTTCTGGGTGGATATACTAAGATGGACCGAATGACCTTCCTCAGATGTAAGCATCTTGGGATCTTATGAATTCAATTTCTATTCCACTTGGATTTAATTATACATCAGAATAAAACAGCACCATAATGTTAGCATGAAATATGATGGACTCAGATCTGATTAACAATTGTATCAGTCATCCAAGTCAATTAAACAACAACAGTCACTTGTTAGGAAAGCAAAAATAAATTATGCTCCATGGCTTGTACGATTAAATCTCAAGGCCATTATACAAATGTATGAACATATGAAATAGGAACAGGAGTAGGCCATTCAGCTCCTCGAGCCTGCTCCGCCATTCGATAAGATCATGGCTGATCTGTTTGTGTTTCGAGTTCCGCATTCCCATTTACTCCTGATAACCTTTGATTCCTTTGCTTAACAAAGAATCTGTCTACCTCCACCTTAAAAATATTCAATGACCCCTCCTCCGCCACCTTCTGAGGCATGGGGCTTCAATGTCGCACAACCCTCTGAGAGAAAAACATTCTCGTCATCTCCGCCCTATAAGAGCGACCCCTAATTTTAAAACAGTACCCCCTAGTTCTGGACTCACCCACAAGAGGAAACATCCAAAGCTGCACACAGTATTTGAGATGTGGTCTCACCAATGTCTGGTATAACTAAAGCACAACATCCTTACTCTTAAATTCAATTCCTCCTGTAAACGATCGGTAAAGTTTGGTCGCAGTAAAATGAACTTACTCCCATTACATTTCATGTACTGAAGTATATATATATATATTTAAACCTTTACGATTAAGGGTTAAGGTTATAGTTGTGTCATAATTACAATCAGTATAGACAAAATTGACTGAATGTCTTCCCTCTGTGCTGCAAAATTCTATGATTTTTCTGACAATAAAGGGGGAATTTAACTCTCCCTGATTGGTAGTTAAAGGAATCAGGAGAGGGTGAGCAGTTAAAATGGAGCGGCTCCATTTCCCGTTCCTTTTCCACTGATTCCCCATTTTAATTCCATTGGGTTTGTTGGAAGTTTAGGCTCCTGATCCTTCATTTCTCACCAACCTCTTCCCACCGGCCAACCACCATTTAGTGCCGGGAATGAGCAAGTGGCTGGGTGGCAGCAAACAGTTACAAACTTTCGTCCAATCCTACTACAGCAGGAGTTAAAATCGGCCCTTCAATTTTGGGAAAATTGCTGCTGTTAAAGGAACATTTCCAGAGTGCGGTTAAAATGTAAATAGACATAATTTACCTGTTGGTGCAGAAAAGTATCTCAGACCATTTGTACAGTTAACTTCTCTGTTTTATTATAAAATGATGTCTTTCTAAAGTGCTACATTTGTCAGACATGCCAACTAAAGAGCAGATACCATCATTTGTCTTGCCTTAAATATTTCAATGCCTTGCAATTACTTGCTCACCAACAATGGTGGGAAGTGATGGTAATGAAAGCAAGCCATTGAATTGTCATTTTGAGAGAAGTAACCTTTAGTGGGAGAAGTGCTGTTTGCTTACTTCTGTTGTCTTTTAAAGAGGAAGATAACAGATACATCCAGGTGGCTCATGAATCCAGCTGTGGCACTTGTCAAGAGCAGAGAAGGCAGTGAGAAACTGGACTGTTGTACTAACCAGCAACATTATCCTCTCAAATTATTTAAGGATAATGTTTTAGACAGTTGTCCCTCTGACGATGCATTTTGCTCTTTGAGTCCAGTGAATTCGTCACAGTCAGGATAAAAGTGGAAGCCTTGCCTGAGCTGAATGAGTTCTGCATAATATCAATTTGAGGGGCTCAGATTGAACAATGTAGCTGTTAAGGATAAACATATAGGATATTCTGTGGCAAGTGACTCACCTCCTGACTCCCCAGGGCCTTTCCACCATCTACAAGGCACAAGTCAGGAGCATGATAGAATATTCTCCACTTATCTGCACGTGTACAGCTCCAACAACACTTAAGATGCTTGACACCATTTAGGAGAAAGCATCTGCTTGATCAGCACCCCACCTACCAGCTTAAACATTCAGTCCCTCTGCTGCCAATGTACCATCTACAAGATGCAGAACAACAACTCACCATGATTCTTCAATGTCATCTCACAAACCCATGATTCTTACGCTGAGAAGGACGAGAGCAGCAGATGCATGGGAACGCCACCACCTCCTAGTTCCCCTCCAAGCTACACACCTGACTTTGAACTATATTGCCGTTCCTTCATCGTCACTGGGTCCAAATCCTGGAACTCTCGCCCAAACGGCACTGTGGGTGTATCTACACCATACGGGCTGCAGTTGTTCAAGAAGGCGGCTCACCACCACCTCTTCAAGAGCTATTAGGGATAGACAATGACACCCAGGTGAATAAGTAAAAGAAAGATATGTTTCTCCTAGTGTAAGACATTGCAAAGAAAAAGGCAAAGATAAAAGCAAAATACTGCGGATGCTGGAAATCTGAAACAAAAACAGAAAATGCTGGAAGAACTCAGTAGGCCTGGCAGCATCTGTGGAGAGAGAAACAGAGTTAATGTTTCGAGTCTGTATGACCCTTCTTCAGAAAAAAAAGCTAACTGGTGAAGACAAATGCAATTTCTCATTTAAGTGCTTCTCTCCAATGGATAAAATAATGAGAAGATAATAACAAAAATGACAAGAGAAAGTACTTATGAAGGGATTGCCAACTATTTATTCATGCCAAATAATGTACAATATCTTATTAGGGTCATTGATTTATGTTGTTTAAATAAGAAAAATTGAATTTTTATTGCAAAGAAGACTGGAAAATTTAGCTATATCTTTATAGGGATAGTGTCTGTATTTTCATGAAAATTGTAAATCAGTGGCCTTTATTGTTAGTATTATGTCTGATTATCAATGTACTCAATCGTTTACCTTATCCAATTTTCAAAATTCAGAATAAACAGGAAGAAGGCAGGGACAAATTATTGAGTCATAGGTAGGAAGCATGTAGAAGCACTGAGGAAGGGAATGTTGCGGTTGGGTAGTATTGAGATGGGATGTAGGGGGTTGGGTGAAGTGGGAGGGGGTATTGGGGTGTGGGAGTATTGGTGAGGGTAATTCCTTGGGTTTCAAAGCAGCAAGAGTGGATCTAAGGCTCCACCAGTGGTGTTTTGCGAACTTGGAAGTGGTGGGATGTGGCGTTAGACAGAATAGTCTTCAGATGGGACATCGCTGTGTAAAAGGGTTGAAGAGCATGGGGATTCAGTAGAATGAGGAGGGAATGAAGAGGCATTGCAGAGAATAGTCCTGTTCTTGACTGCGAGTGCAACTGGCAATGAGACCTTTAAAGCATATAAGTGCAGATTTGTTTCTTGACTGAAAAGGACACCCGGTGCTTCAAAAATGTAAAACTGGTTCCTTTGTCTCTTCCGATGTTCCTAATTTGTATCTTTGTATGTCCTGATCAGGGTGGTTGGACAGGTATGCTTGTATGGAATGGAAGAAGAAGAAGAAAGAAGGACTTGCATTTATATGGCACCTTTCAGGACCATCTTAAAGTGTTTTACAGCAACTGAAATACTTTTTGAGCTGTTGTACTGTAGGCAACACGGTAATGGAGGCGGTGCCAGTGTAGTAGTCATGTTGCTGGACAATAATCCAGAGAACCAGGTTAATGTTTTAGGGGCACGGGTTCAAATCCCACCACAGCAGCTGGTGGAGTTTAAATTCAATTAATACATCTGGGGTATAAAGCTAGTTAGATGGTGACTGTGACAACTATCATTGTTTGTTGTTAAAAACCCATCTGGTTTGCCAATGTCCTTTTGGGAAGGAAATTTGTCAACCTTACCTGATCTGGCCTACATGTGATTCTGGATCTGTGGTTGACTTTTAACTGCCCCCTGAAATGGCCTAGCAAGCCATTCAGTTCAAGGGCAATTGGGGATGGGCAACAAATGTTGGCCTTGCCAGTGATGCCCACATCCCATGAAAGAATAAAAAAAAACACAATTTGTGCACAGCAAGTTCCCACAGACACCAATGTGATAATTATAAAATAAACCTTTTTTGGTATGCAGATTGAGGGATAAGAAGTTGTGATGAGCAGCAGAAGGAGCTATGAAGAGGCAAGTGCTCTGGATGATTGTGTTAGGAAAGTGGTGCTTAAGGAGAAAGAAGGTTCTGCTCTTCCATCAATTCCACTCCTCATTTAGTGGGTAATATAAAGGCCTTGAAATAGGCTCAGGAGTAGGCCACTAGTTTGATACCTAGCTTAAAAAACCCTTAGTTACCATGCAAGGCTTAGCAAGCAGAGTCTTCTGACTGTGAAAAAGCATAGACTTGGGGAGATTTAAGATCTTTAAAATATCAAACGGACTAGAGTGTGTTTATGGGGATGGGGACTAATGAAATAGCTAGATTAGGGTGAACCAGTAAACATTGAATAAGCATAGAACTAGATGAGATGTCAGAGATTTTTCTCTTTGCAGAGGGCCATCAACCTTTGGAACAAGCTGCAAGTTCATTCAGTGACTGCAGCTCTCCACAAGGCTTCAAAAGGGAACTGGATGAGTTCTTGGCTGTGACAGAAGGTGACTGAACAGCTTCTAGGAGACCACAAAGTGGTCAAAGTGATGCATATCACACAGTACTCCATCTACCTCTTGTAAGGGATGATTGCATATCAGGAAATTAAAGACAAGTGCTCTGTGATGTGCTGCCCATTATAATTACATTGTTTGAGGGCTCCTACTGTCCTGCCGCCACTGACACCATTGGGCTTTGGTGACCTTCCAGCAATACTGGAAGCTGAAAGTATAAATAGAGGCATCCCTGCTATTTTTCTAACTGGCACAACCCAGCAATGTGATTCTCATTTGCTCACCTCTATAAACATGTTTCAGCCAATAGGTACATGGCCTGAAATGAAAGTCTCCATTCAGTTGCTGCCAGTACAGTAGCATCCCTGCTGCAGTGGAAATAGGTACAAGACCACATCACAAAGTACTCGGCTTGAAATGGTTCTACATGCAGTGCAAAATTCTTGTATGTTTATTAGTTTTTATGTTTACCTTATTATGAATGCATTAAAATTTCTTAATGCTTCACTTATCTTACAGCAATCAAAGTATGTCATGTTCCTTCGCTGTCGCTGGGTCAAAATCCTGAAACTCCCTCCCTAACAGCACTGTGGGTGGACCTACACCACAGGGACTGCAGCGGTTCAAGAATGCAGCTCACCACCACCTTCTCAAGGGCAATTAGGGACGGACAATAAATGCTGGCCTAGCCAGCAATGCCCACATCCCATGAATGAATCCAAAAAATTAGATGCATTAGGTTTGTTTGCTATTTTGTCAGTAGCTCGTTTTAAAAGAATTATAGACTCTAGAATAGTAACGCCACGTGAGTGTTTTCCTCAAGCTATTTCCATTTTAGTCAAGTGTAATAAAGCTTACAAATCGGCCTTTTCTCTTTCCAGCTACTAATATGCATATATTATCTCAGTTGACATCGACTAATGAGGCGTGAGCCTGGACTGATTTAGAATTGTGAACTGTAATTTCCAATTCATGGGATCATTGAATCTTACAACACAGAGGGAGGCCATTTGACTTCATTGTATCTGTGATGGCTCTTTCAAAGAGTTATCCAGTTAGTTCTATTTCCTAACCATAGACATGTACCCTGACAGCCTCATAAATCAAGAGGCAAACTCTTATAAATGAAGAGATTTGATATAAAAATCATGAATTGCTATTTTTCCAACATAAACATAGGTTGAAGGTTGATTTATAAATCTCACTGGTGGCTTATTTAACCTCTGGCAGGTCGGAGCCAAAGATTTTGTCACATCTGAAAATGTTGTACAAAAAACTTTGGAAAAATCCTACCTGTTATCTGAGTATGAGCATGGCCCCACCTTGATAGGGAGGGATCCAATGCCACATTCACTTCCCAGAGGCCAATAGGCCTGCAGCAAAAGGCAGTGGGTGGAGAAGTTGGGGCTCACAGTAGAGGCTGGGTGTCTGACAGGGAGGGAAGAGGGTTCATCGTCATTCGGGCAACATGATACCAAAGCAAGGGCCCAGCCAGCCACAGATATCAAAGAGGGCATAGGGAAGGGGCTATTTCACTCTGGCAAACCCATGGCCCATTCTAGAGAGCTCCAGATATTTTGATGTGACGAGGTGTTGTGTGTAAAGGCCAGGGTATTATTAATAATATAATCTGCATTATATTGAATGGCAGGTTCACAGCCTGGAGTGCAGGAACCAGGGCCTCTGGGAGCAGGAGATAAACCTGCTCCGCCGCTTCCATGATAGAATCTAAGTGAGTCATGTTTATCTGGCCCTTGCAGGCACATGCAGGCACACACGCAGACACACACGCACGCACGCAGACATACAAGCGCGTGGACATACACACACACACAGCACATTCAATTGTAAATGGAGGCCTGATGACAGTATCAATACTCAGGACAAACTAGGTGCCCTGTGCAATTGAGTTTCCAGACAAGGATGACTTATATGAAAATGCCATCAATGGCACTCCATCCCCATTATATAAACCATCCTGGTAGCAGAGAGGTATACAAGCAGATAGAATAAACATTGACATGGCCATGCTTCAACATTTAATCATCTGGGCACTAAAATAATTATTCCCTTGTGTTTGGATGGGTATTTTGGTAGGAAAATTATGTTCAGTATTTTACCATTCTAAATTATGAAAATGGAGTAAAATAAAATAAACATCATCATAAAAAAGTTTACAAATTGATTCTTAGCATAAAATCTGTTCCATTATATATGCTTTTACTTAATAGGAATGTAAGATGTGCTACCATATTATTCATATTTTATGTAAAATTTGGGTGTAGGGAAATGTATAGGAACAGAGAAACATAGGAACAAGAGTAGGCATTTAGCCCCTTCAGCCTATTCTACTGTTCAATGACACCATGGCTGATGTGTGACCTAACTCCATATTTAACTAAGATTTATCAATCTCAGTTTTAAAATTAACTGTTGATCTTGTATCATTGCTATCTATGGAAGAGAGTTCGAAACTTCTACCATCCTTTGTGCAAAGAAGTGTTTCCTAATTTCACTCCCGAAATGTCTGGCTCTAATTTGTAGACCACTCTTCCTAGTCCTAGACTCCCCAACAAGTGGAAATAGTTTCTCTCTACCCACCCTACCTGTTTCCTTTAATATTTTGATCAAATCGCTCCTTATTCTTCTAAATTCCAGAGAATACTACTCTAGTTTGTTTAATCTGTCTTTGTAGCATTAACCTGGGAGTCATTTTAGTAACTCCATGAAGCACTCCCTCCAAAGCCAATATGTCCTTCTTAAAGTGTGCTGTCCAGAAGTACTCCTAGTATGTTTCAAACAAGGCTTTGTATAGCTGATGCATGACTTCTACCTCTTGTATTCTATTCCTCTAGATATAAAGGTCAGCATTCCAACAGCCGTTTACATTATTTTCTGTATCTGTTCATGAAATATTGATGATCTGTGTATCTGGAGCCTCCAAGTATCTTTGGACCTGTACTGTTTCTGGCTTTTCACCATTTAGAAAGTATCTTGTTATATCCTTTTTAGGTTCAAAGTGGATGATCTTACCTTAGCCTGCAGTTTTGCTCAAACTTTGTTTTTGCTTAATTCATCAATCGATTGGGATACCACAAGTCAATTCCTTCCAATTACCAGTCCATGCCCCAGCACCAAGGCAGCATTTGACTGAGTGTGGCATCAAGGCGCCCTAGCATAACTGGAGTCAATGGGAATTAGGGGCAAAACTCTGCTGGTTGGGGTCATACCTAGCACAAAGGAAGATGGTTATGATTGTTGGAGGTGATTCATCTCTGTTCCAGGCCATCACTGCAAGAGTTCCTCAGGGTAGTGTCTTAGGGGCAACCATCTTCAGCTGCTCCATCAATGACCTTCCTTCCCTCATAAGGCCAGAGTGGGGATGTTCGCTGATGATTGCACACTGTTCAACACCATTCACGACTCCTTAGATACTGAAGCAGTCCATGTCCAAATGCAGCAAGACCTGGACAACATCCAGGTTTGGGCTGACAAGTGGCAAGTAACATTCGCGCCACACAAGTGTCAGGCAATGACCATCTCCAACAAGGGAGAATCTAAACATCACCCCTCGAAATTCAATGGCATTACCATCACTGACTCCCCCATTATCAACACCATGGGAGTTACCATTGACCAGAAACTGAACTGGGCTAGCCCTATAAATACTGTGGCTGGAGGAGCAGGTCAGAGGCTAGGAATCCTGCAGCAATTCCTGACTCCCCAAAAACCTGTCCACCATCTACAAAGGCACAAGTCAGGAGTCTGATGGAATACTCTCCACTTGCCTGGATGAGTGCAGCTCCAACAACACTCAAGAAGCTTGATACCATCCCGGACAAAGCAGCCTGCCTAATTGGCACCCCATCCGCAAACATTCACTCCCTCCACCACGGATGCACAGTAGCAGCAGTGTGTACCATCTACAAGATGCACTGCAGCAACTCACTAAGGCTCCTTAGATTGCACCTTCCAAACCCACCACCGCTACCATCTAGAAGGTCAAGGGCAGCAGACACATGGGAACATCACCACCTGGAAGTTCCTCTCCAAGCCACTCACCATCCTGATTTGGAAATAAATTGCCATTCCTTCACTGTTGCTGGGTCAAAATCCTGGAACTCCCTCCTTAAAAGCACTGTGGGTGTATCTACACCACAGGGTCTGCAGCGATTCAAGAAGGCAGCTCACCAACACCTTCTCGAGGGCAATTAGGGATGGGCAATAAATGTTGGCCTAGCCAGTGACACCCACATTACATAAATTAATTTTTAAAAACTGCTACCCTTCTTCCTTCTGCTCATTCAATTTCCTAACCAGGTCAATAAGTTGCCTTTAATTCCATGAGCTTGAACCTTAGCTAACAGTCTCTTAAGAGGGGGGGGCTTTATCAAATTCCTTCATGAAGTCATATAAATTGCATTTATAGGCATTTTCCTGTCCAGTATTATAGTCACCTCTTCAAAAAATTAAATTGGATTAATCAAACATGATCTAATCTTTACAAATCCATGTCAATTCTCTCTGATCAGCGGAAAATTTTCAAGGTGTCTGCTCACTTTACCCTTAATTATAGACACGAGCAACTTCCCATCAACAAACCACTGATCTATAATTCTCTGTCCTCTTCCTTAAAGACATGTGCGATTTCCCAGATAAAATAAATGGTTCCTGAATCAAGCATACTTTGGCCGATTATGGTTCAGACATCAACAATGTTCTCACCTACTTCTTCTAAAACCCTGGGATGGGATCCGTCTAGCCCTGGAGGGTTGGCGTGCTTTGGCGTCATCAATTTCTCCGTTATTGTTATCTTGCTAATGTTAATTTTGTTGAGTCCCTGACCCTATTGTAAGCTATTCAGTAATTGTAATGCAGCAATTCTTTATATGATTAGTGTGTGCTCTGCCTTTAATACTTGCAGGCTTCTATCTCTTTAAGAGTGATCAGCTTTGTTTTGTTCAACTGGTCTCTTGGCAATACTTCAAAATTTTAATATGAATTTCCGCACATTGTTTGACTCATGATAAGGAAAAGGAAACGTAATCTGGGGCTGAGTCACAGAGCTGTTCTCTGTAACCAACAACCGATCAGCAGACAGTCAGAACTGATCTAATCCCGCTGCCAAAACAACCGTCAGCAGCAGAAAAATCACATGTTTTCAGAGCAGTCTTGAGAGATCATGACTTTGATAGAGAATTAGCTGCATTTTTACAGCTGTTTGCACCCTAACTCATGCATTTTATTCCTTTCCAAGTTAAAATTTAATTCTCTTTTGAAAGTTACAATTGAATCAGTTTTCATTCCAGCACACTCCAGAACATAACTATCCTGAACCTGGGACTTTTTCCAATTATGTTAAATCTACGTCCTGACACTGGAAACACTTTCCCCATCTACTCTATCAAAACCCATCACAATTTTGAACACCTCAATTAAAGCTCCCCTTAATCATCTCTAAACTTAAGATAACAATCTCAGCTTCTCAAGTCTCTCCACATAACTGAAGTCTCTCATGCAATATTCTAGTAAATCTCCTCTGCATTCTCTCCAAGCCATTAATATACTTTCTAAAGTGCAGTTCCCGCAATTGAGCACAGTCATCTCGATGAAGCCTAACCAGTATTTTATAAAGGTCTAACATAACTTTCTTGCTTTTTTGTTCCAGGCCTCTATTTATAAAGCCAAGGTTTCCATGTACTTTTTGAGCAGGCTTATCATCTTGTCCCACGATCTTCAAAGATTTGTGTATGTGAACTCCCAGGTCTCTCCATTCTTGCACTGCTTTTAAAATTGTATCATATAGGTTATATTTCCTCTCCTCATCCTTTCCCACTAGCATGAATCACTGCCCACTTTGCTTTAAATTTCATCTGTCACATATGCGCCCATTTCACCAGTCTGTCCATGTTCTCCTGAAATCTGATCTTAACTTCCACACTGATTACTACCTTTCCAAGTTTTATGTAATATGTAGACTTTGAAATTATGCTTTTACATCCAATTCAAGGTCAGTAACATACATTAGGAACAGCAGCACTCCTAATGCCAACACCAGGGGAACAAAAAATTGGCCCAGATCTTCCGGTATCCGAATAGTCAACGTACTCCCACCCCACCAATATGTGCTACAGGACCCCTCGGAAGTCCCAATGCAATGACTTCAGGAATTGCTCAGCAAGTTTGAACTTGCAATGGACAATTCCCCTGCTCCCTGGGACCCTCTGAAATAGTCTCCAATTCTGAGTTAGAGTTGAAGATTTTGGACGGTTCCGACTTAATTAGTTAATAGTTACCCAGGAAATGTTGAAAAATCCTAGTCCAACTCTTGGGCAACCATACAACTGGCCCTGTCCCCAATCACTCACACTGACATCCCCGACACCCCCCTTGACCACCCCCAACTCCCCGTGACCACCCAACTCAACCTCACCACCCGACTCCCCCCTCGAACACTCGACCCCCCCTCCTGACCCAACCTGACCTGACCTCACCACCCCAATACCCATCTGATGCCCTGACCCGAGCTGACCTGACCCCATCACATGACTGTCCCCACTGAACCCCACCGACTCCCCTCCTGATGTCCTGACTCCCCCCAACCAGACCTGACTAGCCTCCACCACCTGACTCACCCTGACTCCCACCACTGACTGTCATCGCCACCATACCCAGCTGCCACCCAACCCCTCACCCACCCTACCCTCTTACCTCACCACACTACTCAGCTGCCACTCTACCCCCTTACCCAATTACCTTACCCACCTTACTACCAAACCCCTTTATCCCATTATGTTACCTGACTTCCTTATCCACCTACCCCTTTACCCACTTACCTCAACCACCCTGCCCCCTTATCACTTACCTCATCTCCCTCACTCACTCAATCCCCTTACACTCTTACATTCTCTCCATAGCTTTTCAAAGAAGCTTTGAGACATTTAAACTCTTTACTTACCAGAATACGGCAGCTAGTGCTGTAAAAAGGGGGCATGGTGCTTCTTCCTCTGACGATCCAGCGCCAAGAAGAAGCAGTTCCATTACAGGTGTGCTCTGTATTTCTGGAGAAGGTGGGGTCGTTAG
The DNA here is from genome assembly GCF_964194155.1 of Cetorhinus maximus. Lineage (NCBI taxonomy): Eukaryota > Metazoa > Chordata > Chondrichthyes > Lamniformes > Cetorhinidae > Cetorhinus > Cetorhinus maximus. The sequence goes on from NC_135885.1 coordinate 133,038,115, forward strand.
TCCCGGCCAGAATCGCGGAGCTCCAGCGTGGTGCAGGACAGTGGGAGTGGAATGGCAACTCCTCAGAAGATTTGGGTCTGTGTAACTTTCCCCAGTCTGAAAATCAACCATTCACCACGTTTCTCTGCTTCCTGTCTCTTAGTCAATGTCATATCCATAATGCCGCTGCCCCTTTAATCCAATGCATTTCAGATGGTTGAGTGCAAAAACATTTTAAGAGGCTGTGCATGCTTTCTCAGAATCTGTTTGCAAACAATTTCCTGAAAGCAGAAACCTTCACCCTGTGAATTGTAAGTGGAATAGTATGACATGGGACTAACAAATACCCTCTGTGATGGATGTAAGACTCCATCTATCATGATAATAGTATAAACGTTTCAGTATTCTATCTCATCGTATGAACTTTCAGCCAGACCAATGAGCTGCACTTTGAAAAGATAACCTTCTTGTTGCGAGTAAACCAAAAGGGAAGCAATTCACCTACATTTATGTTGTCACAAAAATCAAAACCTAATCGGGGGATGTTTTCAAGTTGCTTTATCTGGTGTAAACTATTAACAGAAGTAAGCATGGCATTGTGCAAAGAAATGGGACTCATTACCTGTGAACAATCACAACTGTTCAGAAGGTGTCATGTTAAATAGTTATCTCAAGAGGTTTTGTTTCAGGCCAAGCCTGCTAAATATCTTTCCAGAAAGTGAAGGAGCTATTTTCTAAATTCCCATTCATTTGTGTAACAGGAGTAATTGATGCTGTAATTACTGGCCTATTGGGAAAAAAACAAAGGATGCCCTTCAAGGAAAACGGGTGCCACGTCAGAGAAAATAGTCCATCAGTTCAACTGTATTCTAGATCATGGTATTGAGACGTAAGTCTGTGGCTTGCTCCAAGTGAAACACCATCAAATGGCTTAATTTAAGAACTGTAAAAGCACTCAGAATTTGAATGTATTGTTACTTCGGTTTTAGAAACAATTTAAAGTATAATTGTAAGTATTATATTACCATTATCTGATAGTTTAATTTAATTTTGTATAAATTTATTTCATGGATAAGTATCAATTGCGAGTTTTAGCCTGAAATATATATTCCAAAACGAGTTGTTTTTCCACCAGTTGGGAAAAATCAGAAATCAATTGTGAACATCTCATAAAACTTCTGACCACACCTCTTCCTCTGTGACATAAATAGAAGTCTGCTGGGTGAATTCTCATGGACATGGCTCTGCTGTGAAGCAGCTCACTGAAGCTAGAAAGTCACCATTGATGCTCACAACAGACGATGGTTTAAGGGGTGTGGGAGAGGAAGATCTAGGGTCGACAGGGAGAGGAAGAGGTGAGGAGAGGGGTATTGAAGGTTTTGGATGGTGTTGTTGGGAGGGGGGCATGAAGGTGTTGGGGGGGTGAGATTGTGGGGGGGGTGAAGGTGTTGGGGGGTGTGAGCTTAGGGGGGGATGAAGGTGTCGGGGGATGAAGTTGGGAGTGGGGCAATGAAGGTGTCAGGGGAAGGTTGAGCGGGGAGGGATTATGGGGGAGGGGGGTAATGGGGGAGAAAGTGGCAACTGGGGATTTAGGTGTAAGGGAGGTGGAAGGTGTAAGGGAAGGAGTTCGGAGGGTGGGGGAGGGAGTGCAGAGAGGGGAAGGAGTCCAGGGGGAGGGAGAAGTGCGGAGAGTGGAGGGAGTCTAGGGGGAGAAAGGAATATGGAGGGGGGGAGGAAGTAAGGTTGGAGGAAGAAGTAAGTGTGTCTGAGGGAGTCAGGAAGGGGGAATCAGTAAGGCTGGAGGAAGAGATAAGGCTGGAGGAAGGATCAGGAGGGGGGAAGGACTAAGGGTGGTGGAAGAAGTAAGGGTCTGAAGGAATCAGGAAGTGGGAGGGACTAAGCGTGGGTGGGAGGATTACGTGGGTGAGGGGTTCTGAGAGGAAAGAGATTCTGGGGGGAAGGGGTCCTGAGGGGGGAAGGGTTCCGGGAGTGGAAGGGAAAGGGTCCGGAGGGGGAAGGGGCTCCGGGAGAAAGGGGTCCAAGGAGGGAACGGGTTCCAGGAGGGGAAGGGGTCCAGAGGTGGGAAGTCCAGGTAAGCACACAAGGGAGGGGTCTGATGGGTTCACGACTGCATCCTGGGGAGCGAAGTGAGGGTGGGCGTGGTAGGAGGGAATGCTGAGAATGACCGAGGGCAGAGTGAGACGGTAGGATGGGAGGGTGAGGGTTCAACGGTAGCAGTAGAAGGGACAGCAAAGTTGGTTGGTAGGGACTCGGAGGCAGCCACAGACCCTGGGGGTGGGAAGGAGGAGGTTGGGGAAATTAATGTGGATGGGAGTGGGATTTTCAGGAAGGAAGGGAACATGCACGTTTACCTGGACATCCCCATGGAAAAGGGTTGCTGCTGATAGGGGAGGATGCCAGGGGGACAAATGTGATGGGGGAAATGGGTGACTGGAGGGTAAAGGATGGGGGAGCAAAAGTAAATCGAATTAGCAACGAGAGTCATGGAGGGCGGGTGCAGCATCGGAGTGTGATCATTGGGTGGGTGGGGATGCAGGTCAGCTCAGATGGATAACTGAAAGTGAACCCCAGCAGGCAGCATTGAAAATGCTCAGGACATTGAGATGAGGGTGATACAGGAAGGATCTGAATACATTGGAGAATGCTTGCATGAGGCTCCGAAAGGCCCTGCCATGCACACACTTCTCCCTCCAGAATCACTCGCTGGCCAGCTGCTCCCTCTGCAGTGACAGAGGATGAGGTTACGGGGTTCACAGGTAAAGGGGATTTGGAGGGAGTGGACAGCCTCTGAGATTCCTGAGTGGATGATCCAGGGGTGTCCGGCTGCTGCCGCTCCCCCAACCTTCGGGTGCCCGAGGGCCCGGTCTGACTCTTTGAGAGAAAGGAGCATCTGGAGGGACATCAAGGTGCCCCGTTTCCCTTCCGCATTGCCACTGCAGGAACTCACCCACAGCTCCCGCGATGGAATGCAGGTCTGTGTGCACCTGCTGGATCAGGGTCTCCATGGCATCCGCCATCCTCCCCATGAGACCTCTATACACGCACATGTGGGCACCACTTCATCAGAGAGAAAGAGGATGCACTCCTCTGACTCGTGAGCCACTCTGTTGAGGGCTTCCCAAAAGCTCTGCGCTATGTCTCCCCGCCTTCTGCTGACTCTCCATGATGAGTTGAAAGGTCTAACCCAGAGGTTCGTCATCTGACTCGGACCTCACAGATGCCTCTTCCCCAGCAGTCCTCTGAGTGCCAGGGAGCTTGGCTGAACCTGCCTCTTCCTGCTGCAGACACGTGTCCGTGCAGTGAACACCAGATTGTGAACCTGAGCCTGCTCTAGATCTAGGTCCCACTGAGGTGTGTGTCTCTGCGCTGGTAGAGGGTGTGGGTAAGCGCTGTGATGGATTTTCCAGACTGCTTATTTCCAGCTCTTCAATGGAGGAGGTGCCCTCTTGGCTGGAAGTGAGGGTGTGGATGGATCTGAGGGGCTGGCTGGCTGAGGGTGTCGGTTGCTGGGCAGATCTCCCTGTGAACCAAAGTAGAGATAATTAGTGCATGGCAGCAGAGTCAAAAGCAGGAGAGAGAGCATTCACAGTTGCATTGAGAGAGGGATGATGTGGTGCAGGATTCTCAGGTGGATGTTTGCCGCCAACCACACAGTTAACATAGGCACAGTCCATGTCCTCACCAGCCAGCACGATGGCATGCTCCTGAAAGTGAGTGAGGGGCTTAAAATGGGCCACTTGACATTCAATGGCATTACTATCACTGAACCCCCACTATCAACATCCTGGAGGATACCATTGACCAGAAACTGGTCTGGACTGGGCTAGCCATATAAATACTGTGGCTACAACAGCAGGTCAGAGGCTAGGAATCCTGTGATGAGTAACTCACCTCCTGACCCCCCAAAGCCTGTCCACCATCTACAAGCCACAAGTCAGGAGTGTGATGGAATACTTGCCTGGATGAGTGCAGCTCCCACAACACTCAAGAAGCTTAACACTGTCCAGGACAAAGCAGCCTGTTTGATTGGCACCACATCCACAAACATTCACTCTCTCCACCACCGACGCACAGTAACAGCAGTGTGTACTATCTACAAGATGCACGGCAGGAATTCATCAAGATTCCTGAGACAGCATCTTCCAAACCCATGACCACTGCAATTTAGAAGGACAAGGGCAGCAGATAGATGGGAACACCACCACCTGGAAGCTCCCCTCCAAGTCACTCATCGTCCTGGCTTGGAAACATATCGCCGTTACTTCACTGTCGCTGGGTCAAAATCCAGGAGCTCCATTCCTAACAGCACTGTGGGTGTACCTACACCACATGGACTGCAGTGGTTCAAGAAGGCAGCTCACCACCACCTTCTCAAGGGAAACTAGAGATGGGCAATAAATGCTGGCCCAGCCAGCAAAGCCCACATCCCATGAATGAATTTTAAAAAACTCCACCCCCAGCCTGGGACCTTTCCCTGCTGATGTGAGCAGGCTTCTCATGCGTGAAAACAGATGGAGAGAGTGTGAGCAGGACAGATGACACTGTATGGGATGTTTGTGTGGTGAGCTGACCCATGGACGGGATAAGGACATGGGCCCGGGCCAAAAGGAGCCTAATGGAGATGTGAGGGTGTGTGTTAGAGTTAGTGGTGTTGTCCCTTAAGGTGTGAGATCCCTGTAGATGTGTGATAGGTTTGTGAGTGTGTGAGTTGAGAGTGATGAGAAGAGTGAATTATCTTGGCAGAACGGACGAGACCATTCATCCTGTAGTGGCACTGGGTGGCTGTCCTCTTTTGCAGAGTATTGGCACTGACCACCGCTGCCACTGCCTCCCATGCTGGATTGCTGATGCAGCTGCCCATCCTACGGCCAGAGCTGGGGTAGAGGACATCGCGGCGGGCCTCCACAAAGTTCAAAAGGCGCTCAAGGGGAACATCGCTAAATCTGGGAGCTGCAGCCTTCGTGCCTTCTGTGCATGGCTTCTGTGCAGCTGTGGTGGGCTGGAAGCACTGGGAGGTGTGCACGTGGCTGGACTTATGGCACCAAGCGTAATGAAGCAGTGAGGAGATGGTGCGACGGGTGAATGAGACCCCAGCCGCCATGGAAACGGCGCGTTTCCCAGGAACGCATAATTAATACAGCGGATTTGGGACGATACAGCGTGAAAAGCCGCCATTGCAGCCGGTAAGTAAAACATTGTTTTAAGCGCCCATTACCACACAGTGCAAATCTGGGACGATTCCACCCTAAGTTTCTTCTCTTTTTATACCATTGTTTTGTATCAGTGACATTTAATATGTAATGGCTAAATAGTTAACTGAAGACCTTTCCGTATGCATTGTAACAGATTATGAGAACTGATTTATGGTGATTGAATAAGTAAAAATGTATTTGTGCTACACAAGATTATGGCAGGTTAAGTGCTTTCTCCAAATTCAAATTCCACGATTAATTTTGTGTGTTACGTTTTAAAAAATTTATTCATTCATGGGATGTGGATATTGCAGGCTCGGCTGACATTTATTGCCCATCTCTAATTGCCCTTGAGAAGGTGGTGGTCAGCTGCCTTTTTGAACCACTGCAGGCCATGTGGTGTAAGTACACCCACAGTGTTGTTAGGAAGGGAGTTCCAGGATTTTGACCCAGCGACAATGAAGGGACGGCGATATATTTCCAAGTCAGGATGGTGAGTGATTTGGGGGGCAGCGTCCAGGTGGTGGTGTTCCCATGCATCTGCTGCCTTTGTCCTTCTAGTTGGTAGAGATCATGGGTTTGGAAGGTGCAGCCGAATGAGTCTTGTTGAGTCGCTGTCTGTAGATGATACACACTGCTGCCCCTGTACATCGATGGTGGAGGGACTGAATGTTTAAGGTGGATGATGGGGTGCTAATCAAGTGGGCTGCTTTGTCCTGGATGGTGTCGAGCTTCTTGAGTGTTGTGGTAGCTGCACTCATCAAGGCAAGTGGAGAGCATTCCATCACAGTCTTGACTTGTGCCTTGTAGATGCTGGACAGGCTTTGGGGGGTCAGGAGGTGAGTTACTCTCTTGAGGATTCCAAGGCCTGAATCTTCTGGTTGGCGTGCGGAGGCGGGCCCCAGCTTGACGACACGTCAAATGATGCACGGTGACGCCAGGGTTGCGCCCCGACATCACCGCACGTCATTCCGATCTTCAATTCGGCGGGCGCACACCGGAGTCGGCTGCACGTCCACTGAACTGTCAAAGACCCATTAAGACCATTTAAAAACCAATTGGAATAATTAACAGGGCTGCCCGTCCAACCTTGAGGTTTGCGGACAGGCAAAGAGCCCAGGCGGCCTTTGCATTTTTCATGGAATCTCATCCACAAATGGGATGAGGTTTCATTTAGTAAAATTCACTGACATGTCCCAGCTCATGTGACACAGTCACAAGAGCGGACATGCCTGAATAATTTTTTTAATTATTTTTTTCAAGCTTTCCACATCAAATTAATCTCCCCGAGGAAGCTCTGTGCCTCAGGGAGATTTCTGCGCTCTTTTGCACGCATGCGCGAAAGAACGCAAGCCCCGACTCACCCGCCTCCCCCCCCGCCCGCACAGGGAGCGCTGAGCGCTTCCGGGTTTCACGTCATGCTGGGTGAGCCTTAATTGGCCCGCCCACACAAAATGGCAGCACGCAGCTGATCGCAGGTGACGACTGGCTACGTGCCCATCCGCACCCGCACCTGCTCCCAAACCACCTGCCCGACGGGGAGAAAATTCTCCCCCAAGTCTCTGACCTACTCTTGTAGCCACAGTATTTATTTGGATGGCCCAGTTCAGTTTTTGCTCAATGGTAACCCCCAGGATGTTGACAGTGGGGGATTCAATGACGGTAACGCCAATGATTATGCGCAGAATCGTAGACAATATTCTGGAAAATTTAGTCCAGGGGTCATTCAGCTGTGGTTCGCAAATTGGGTGCAGTGGACCTCTGATAGATAGGGAAGGCACTCTACCATTAGGACAAATGAGGTAAATTACCCTTAATGTGCAATTTGATAAGGTGAAGAAGATCATATAAAATACTGAAAAATGTGATATTGAGTATTATGCTAAGAATAGGAAATGTTGTTAAAAATGAGGATGTGGGTGCAAAGTGGTGTATATGAGGGAGAAAAAGCAATATGGGATATCAAATAAAAATAATTTATTTAATGGAAAATGTAAAATGGGATTGTAGTGTTGAAGATTTTATTATTATTATAGAGATGTATGCATATAGAGATCGGAAGTTAAAAAAAATTGTGAGATATACCAGACATTGAAATGTGTTTATATTAATGTTGAATATATATTAGGGTTTTCCAAATTTGTTTTTGCAATGGAAGGTCTCATCTTTTTGGAGCAGATATGGGAAATTTGCATACATGTAGTGCAAATTTAATTCAGTTCAAATAGTCAGAAAATCACATGTATTGTGCACTAAAATGCCCAATGAAGTTCCCACTGGACACAAAATCAGGAAATTACCTCATACTTATGTCCATATTTATTATTAAGAAATCTTGCATTGAGTGTACTTGCTGTGCACAAAGCCTCTTTTCTGCTGCCAGAAGGTTTGGCCATGCTTTTGCCTCAACACCTACCATAGTAAATATGCTGCGACAACATTTCCAATCCAATTTTGTCACATCAATTGTCACAGTGTAGTTACAGGCTCTGACCACTATATGGCTCTGTGAAATGAGCATCTGAAGTCTTTCTATCACCATCTAGTGTTGCGGAGAGTACATACTTAGGAAAATCTTCATGATGCATTTGTGTTGCTACAGGTGCTAACTTGGGGAAGAAAAAAGGGTTAATATTGGGCGTGGGCAACTCCTACTGAGAAGATTTCTTTGGCTTGTTAACAAGAGCCACTGAGTCATTGCTGAAACTGACTCGCCAGCAGATAAAACCTGTCTACCTGCATAATCCTGTTTGCATTTAAACTAGTGTATTCAAATTCTGTCCACTCCAGGAGGCTGGCCGATCAGCAACAGCAGCTCCCCGGAGTGCAGGAAAAGATATGCCGCTGTTGACGCATGCATGCATGCACTGTTACCACTGCTAACTGACTCTATAAGAGTCTCGCTCACTTGTTCTCCCTCATGCTGCTGCTTTCCAGTGTCCCTGTTCTCTGTTTTGATTTATCAAGCATGTTGCAGACTCATTGTAAAAGGAAAACAAACCACATCGTTCCCATTTGAGATCTAACTCTTCAATCAGAGTCCTACAGTTGTTCAACAATCCAAAATAAAATCAACAACGTCCAAATCTCTGTGAATGCCTTGGCATCCAGACAGGAAACCACGCATAAGTGGAGGTTTTTGTGCAACCTAATCCCATGATATATTTAGTGACACCGGAAATCTGGAGATGTGAGTTAAGAAGTTGGGAACACATATTTAATTTCACTATTCAGACAGCACGGTCACTATATCTGAGCCTTAGGATTTGCTCTGAAATGTGTGGCCCAGAATATAAATGAAGCCCTGGCTATACTGGCTACAGAATACTGACTTTCGATTTTTCTCTGTTTGAATTATTTCCCTCATTTGAATAATTTATAAAGAGCAGCACCCTTTTGGCTTTTCAGGATGTCAGGCTGAGTGTAGTCTTTGACCTCTGGAGTTCCTGAAAATCGAAAGTGAGGCTTCGCTCATTGAGAGTCCACTCCACCAATTCGCTATTCCTACACTGCGGGTTAAGGCACTTGGAACAGCCAAAATGGGGTCTGTTTGAATTCTAAATTCAAATGCCTGCTGAGCTCAGGCTTCCCTCCTGTGTGATTCATGCCCCCATCCCCTTCCCTCTGTCGGCAAAAATTGGGTCTGTTGGAAATGGGGTGGGGAGAGGGGTGGGGGGGGTGGGGGGGGACTTCCATATTCAGGTCCTGCCCGCCATTTAAATTCCACAGAGTCTTCACGACTCCGCAAAAATCTGGGTCCTTAATCTTTAGTCGTGCGGCTTGTGGGACCACTCCTCCTTCTTTTGGCACCACAGGAGGATCAAAAAATGTAGAAAGATTTGGGACTTCTTGCTAGGTGGCTCTGGTGAAAAAGCCACGAGTGCTTCCCTGCCCAGGCCCACAGTTAAAATAGCAGCTGGGCACCAAGCACATCATTGGAACCAATCTGCACATTTAATAAAGAGTCTCTCAGGTTTCTGATTGGAGTCCCTCTCACCTGCTCATCAGAGTAGTTATGCAGGGTTGTTGTGGGATGTTGGCCGATGAGTAACACCAAGTTTCCCCTGAGCAAGTAGGGTTAAAATTGCCCCACGAATGAATATGTTCTTTACATGTATGTTTGCTTGTTTTCTGTGTGAAGCTGTGATGGGACAACAGTGCTTTCTTCCATTCCGTAGACCGATGCAATACAATTGAGGTTCTTGTGAGCAACTTGTGCCGGTCACTTGTTGAGCTGTCTTCCCCTAAATTTCTGGTGGGAATAGCTATATATAGGTGCTAGAGAAGATTTGTTCTTGTGTAGGGTACAAAGAGTAATAGGACAAGCAGAGATTCTAGCCAGAAGCCCCAAATCAAAGGGATGTGTATACACTAAAAGTAAATGTTTGCGGGGACACTATTAATTTCAATTTTCACTGAGCCTCAGAATTAATTTCAGGTCTTTTTCACCCTTGGTGAAGGCTAATGGGGATGCTGAGAAATGGAATGGGGGGAGGGGGGGAAATTCAATGTGGAGATACAATGGAGATTCTAGGGCAGGTAATAGAGCAGTACAGCACCTGACTCCCTGTCGGATGAATAGTTAAGAACACAAAAACGTAGAAATAGGACAGGGAGTAAGTTTGCTGCGCCACTCGTTAAGACCACAGCTGATCTTCTACCTCAACTCCATCTTCCCACACTATCCTTGTTAAACAGCATGAGGCAGATGTGAGGAGAGCTATCTAACTTGGCATTCCAGACAGCCATCCTAGAGAATGCCAGCGCACTCCCCGCCACTTATATTGTCCATACTCACCTTCTATAAAATGGCAGAGTAGCACCAGCCATGTACCCGTACCACTGGAGTCATTTAGGAAGGTGTTGCTTATAACACATTAAGCAATTTTGGGATGTTCAATCCCCTGTGCTGATCGATGTAGAAACAACCTTTTTGTTTTTGATAATATCACAACAAAGAAGCCCTTTTTAATTTTGCCACATGATATTGATAAATGGATGCTATTCATTCAAAAATCCCCCAGTCAGTATCAAGATATGATTGATCCAAGTAATGAAACCTATACCTATTAGCTACTTTAGTTTAATTGTGCCTGAGGTAGCTAATAGGTATGAGGATAAACCTTCACTTCATATCATATCATATCATATCACTAGGTAGCCCAGTTTTGCATGTTGAAGAAATAAAAGCTTTTTGCAGGCTATAATGTCCGAGCAGTTTAATTGTTTTAATACGATATAAGCTAATAGGAAAGAAAATGGATGTTAGGGCAGGCTGCACCCATTGTGCACTACTCCCCAAGATGAAATTCACCTCCTTCTCTCTGAGTTTCCCAGGGTTACATAAGCAACAGTATGAAAAATTTAAAACAACTGTTGGCTTCCTATAGATTGATATTAAAATTTATACTTTCCTATGAGTATAATTGAGGCCAACTCTTTATCACAGTAGGTCTCAACTTCTCGCTGTTTCTGCTTTAGTGTTTAATTTGAGGATTGAGAGGAGGTTTGCTCATCAGTGACCTAATTAGGTTGGAGAGCATTTGGGGAACTATGAGGAAAGTATGTCAGCAGCTTATAGCTTGCAACCATTTTCTTTGCAACATGAAAATACTTTCATGTTACGTTTAGGCTGTATAAAGTCCTTGTGTTGTGTCCATATGTCATTGAGATAACGCCTCCATTAATGTGATTCGCTCAATGGTGCATCAGTTGTTAGAAATATTTCAAATCCAGTTATGTATATGATTAACATTCAACTGAAGAGCTTGTGAGAACTGAATTAATAAATGTCACCTTTATTTTGAAATCCAGGTCATTAAACCCAATGAAAACATTATAAAGGAGTATAATCATAACCAAACCGCGCTCCGTGCAGAATCCATGTATAGATATGTCACCATGAAGAAAATGTAACATGAATTTGTATTTAATTTTCAGTGGTAAGCAAAAGCTCTGTCAGGTTTTGATATGCGTCAGGTGTCAGACTCAAAGGATTGCACTGGACAACCCACAGCAACATCACTATCACATAAATCATAGAATGACAGAGCACAGAAGGGGGCCATTGGGCCCATCATGCCTGTGCTGGCTCTTCGAAAGAGCGATCCTATTAGTCCCATTCCTCCGCTCTTTGCCCCTTTCCTTGCACGCTTTACCCCTTCTAAATGTTTACCCATTTCCCTTTTGAAAGTTATGATTGACTACGCCTCCACCACCCTTCCAGGCAGTGCATTCCAAATCATGACAAATAGCTACATTAGAAAGAAATTCTCCACATCTCGCCCCTGGGTATTTTGCCAATCACCTTAAGTCCAAGTCCTCTGTGTTACCCACCCCTATGCCACTGGTTTAATCTATCAAAATCTGTCACAATTTTGAACACTTTCATTCACCTTCTCTGCTCTAAGAAGAATTCCTCCAGCTTCTCCAGTCCCTCCACATAACTGAAGCCCCTCATCCTTGGAGCCATTCTGGTAAATCTCCTCCACACCCTCCCTAAAGGCTTTGCTGTGTTTCCTAACGTGTGTTGCCAAGAGCATCCCAGCTAGCACCTAAGTGGTTTTGAGTTACAACAGCATTTTAAGTTACAACGCAAAAATAGCAAAATGCAACACTCATTGGGCATTAATTTTGTAAATGCATGAATAAATAATGGGGCGTATCATTTCTAAATGCAGGAGTTTTTTCCATTTTATCTAAGAGCGTTCCCTATTTCATTACCATCTCGAAAAGTTAATTTTGCTGTTTGTGTGCTAAGGAGGTTCAGGTTAATAGAGGTCAACCAAATTACATCTAACAGAATTCTGTCATATTAACAGACAGATGAAGGCAGCAGGCTGGGTATGGCCAAGGAGTTAAAAAGGAGAGGCAATCGTGACGACAAAGAGGCAAAAGTGTCTGTACAACTAATCCTGAAGCAGAAGGGCCTGGAAGGAAGGGCGTTGAGGAATTTGAGTCCATGAGCAGAATCTTCTGCCTGTTGGGTGGGCCGGTCTGGAGTGGACGTGGGCGGGCGCAGAGCTGATCGCCGCCCGTGATTGGCTGCGCGCTGCCATTTTACCATTTTTCATGCGTGTGAAAAAGCGCCGAGATTAAGTTCTGTTTTAAAGGTTGAAAAAAGGAAAGATAAAAATTATTCAAACATGTCCCCTCATGTGACATGAGCTGGGACACGTTTGTGCATTGTCAAAATTTTAAAAATTTATTTAATTGAACCCTCGTGAAGCCTCATCCCGCCCTTGGGTGAGGCTTCCATGAAAAACGCGAAGGCCGCTAGGGCTCTTCGCCTGCCCGCCAACCTTAAGGTTGGACAGGCAGCCCCGACAATTAGTTTAATTGCTGTATTAGTGGCGTTATCAGGCCTCCGACAGTTCGGCGGGCTCGCAGCCGCCTCTGGCCTACGCCTCCCGAATGGAAGATCGGAATGACGCGCGGTGACATTGGGACGCACGCCCAATGTCACCGCGCGTCATTTTACGCGTCGGCATGTGGGGCCCGGCCCTGCACGCCGAAGAGAAAATTCTGCCCCATATTTGACAATGGTGAGACATCAGGTTGCAAACAAAAAGGGGCCAGTAATGGGCAACATAAAAGCAAAATACCGCAGTTGCTAGAAATCTGAAATTTAAAGAATCAGCAAATGCTGGAAAAGCTCAGCCGGTCAGGCAGCCTCTGTGGAGAGAGAGAGCACAGAGTTAATAAATGTTCCAGGCTTGTGATCTTTCAGCAGATCAGCGGGGCAACATGGTGTTCACCTTTGGCCACTGCACTTCAGGAAGGATATGTTGGCTTTGGAGAGGCTGCACCACAGGTTCACCTGTGAATGATACAGTGACTTAAAATGAGGGCCGGTTGCATAAACGTGGTTTTTATTTCTCTTGAGTAGCGGAGATTGAGAGGTGACCTGATCAAGGGATTCATGATGTTAAAAGGATTTAATAGGTGAATATGGAGAAACTATGTGGGGAGTTTTAACATGGATGTTGGTGGGATTGAGTACAGGTGGGAGGCTTAAATGAGAAAAATTCCATGTGAGTCAGGCAGCCGGCTTCAGGTCTCAGATGTGTTTTAATGATACGGGACAAGGGGCAGACGGCTAACCTATTCCGAGGATGTATGTTGGCATTTTACGTATGCTGATGAGGTTCAAAGCCTCACATTAAACTGCTTTTCTGGTTTAAGTGCGGCCGGCCAGGTAGTCCGGGCCTTTGGAGATCCAGCAGCTGCAGTAAGGGAAGAACAACCTCACGCTGAAGGCAAGGACCCTCACAGCGCTCTCTGCAGGCCAGGAGGGGTAGAGGCGCCATCTCCAAGCACCACCCCACCCCCGCCCCACAAGCGATCCCACCATCGGACAACTGCTGCCCGCCACCATGCCCTGGTGTTGGAGATCAGGCCCGTTTGGTCCTCTGGAGCGGTTTCCCATGTGACCGGAAGACAAGCCTGTCAATCAGCCTATCTTCCCGAAGGGAATTCTGTCAGGCTCAGAAGCCACACACTTTGGAGTTAAAATGCCACAGCGTGCGGGGAAGCTCAGATGGTAAGGTTTTCCACGTGTGAACAGGCCCCACCACTCCCAGCGCAATAACAAATAAAAAGCTCCCCCCTCCCCACCCCATTTCCTCTGGTGGGGGAATCGATAATAATGGGATATAGCGTAAAGTTGGAGCCAGACCAATCAGGAGCAAAATCAGGAGGCAGAAAGGGTAGTCGAAACCTGGAATGCTTCACAAAGAGAGTGTGGACGCTGGGACAAGTGGAACCCTCAAGACTGAAGTAGGAATTTTCCAGCCCCCTGTGGTGGGGCCAGCGAAACATTGAAATCTCCGTTTGCATCGTCAGGAACCAGAAGATTCCGCTGGCGTGAGGGGCCGGAAAGTTCCGGACAGAGTGTTTTTTATTAGTTAGGGTCATTATGGGATATGGAACAAAAAAAGGGTAAATAGAGTTGGTGTGCAGATCAGCCATGGGCTGACTGAATGGCAGAGAAGGCTGGAAGGGGCTGAATGGCCTATTCTTGAACTTAATGTTCCTCTCTTCCAAGAATGTACGGCCTAGGGCCACACAGTTCAACGTTTGCCCATTTTGGACTGATTCAAAAAGTCCCAATTCGGAGCAAAGTTATTTCAGTATAGTCATGAGTGTATTTATAAATGTATATTTGCACATGGTGTATCCTAATGATACACTGAGGGAAATGGAGCTATAAACATCTAACATAATTTCCCCATAGTTCCCTATCTAATCTTCAACCTAATTAAATTACTGATGAACAATTTTAGAAGAGCTCTTGCAATTATTTTCCAATTAAAAGTATTCCTTTGTACCATAGCAAAGAAGTTGAGACCTAATTGTGACAAGTAGAAAGTTTAGATCACAGTTATAATTATGTTTCTGACATGGGTCCACATTCATTGTGTCAGCTACAGCTCAGCTGTGAGTGCACTTGGCCTCTCAGGTTGTGGGTTCAAATCCTATCCGAGGATTTGAGCATAATAATCTAGATAATGACAAGCACCAACCCCCAGCCCCAGTCTCCATGAGAGGGTGTTATCTTTCAGATGGGATGTTAAACTGAGTCCCTCTCAGGTGAACATGGTGCTCTTTTGAAAGAGGTGAGTTATACCTGGTGCTCTGGCCAATTTTTATTCCTTAATCAGCATCATAAAAAAAAAATTACCTCGTTGTTATCACTGCTGTTTGTCAGAGTTTGTGATGCATAAATTGGCTGCCACGTTTCCGACATCACAACAGTAACACTTCAAAAAATACATTATCGGCTGCAAGGAGCATTGGAACATCTATTCATGCAGATGGGGGCTGACGGGGGCGGAAGGGAAGGCAACCACCACCTGCGATCGGGGCCGGAAGGAGATTTCAGGCTGGCAGGCTAATTAAGGCCCGCCCAGCGCGAAAGGCGTCTGGGGAAGCTCCAAGAAGGGGCGGGCGGGAGTGGGGGCGGGGGCGGAGGCATGATGTCCGCCGGGTCCAATGGCGACCCAGCGGCCTATTCAAAAGTGGCACAGGCAGCCCCAGGGAGGCTGCCTACGTCAGAGTCGCAGCAGCGACCTAGCTGCGATCCACGAAGGAGAGTCCGTGCGGGGGGTGAGGTCGGGTGGGCGCTCGGCCCCGTGTTTCTCCGACGAGTGCCTCGCGGCCCTCCTGGAGGAGGCGGCTGCCAGAAGGGACACCCTTGTCCCCAGGGAGGGGAGGGGGAGGCCACCACGCCTCACCAAGAGGGCATGGGAGGAGGTGACAGACCAGGTGAGCAGCCACGACGTGGTGAGGTGCACATGGGTACAGTGCTGGAAACGCCTCAATGATCTGCTGCACTCGGGGAGGGTGAGGACCATTTTGGTATGGATCAGTGTGGAGAGCAGGTAAGGGCTGGCCATCTCCCCCCCATGGAGCTCAGGGATGTTAGAGTCTGAGCGCCACCTGTCAATGACACCAGAGTTAGCCAAGCGGGTGAGCCCTGGCTGCTTGGATTGAATACCTTGTGGCTCGAGTTCCATGACTCAGATGTGCCCTGCAAGGTGTTCCTCAGGTGGGGTTGTCCAGGCTGCAATGGCGCTGCAGGTAGAGAGTGGACTAATCAATGTTCCTCTGTCCTTTCAGGAGAAGGCATCCCATAACAATATTGAGAGGTCAAGGACTGGCGGGGGACCCCCACACCTCCTCATCCTCACCCGCTATGAGCAAGAGGCCCTGGAGCTCGAGAGACTGCATACACCTCGGTCAACCGGCTGCAGTGAGGTTGGGATGTTGGACGAAGGTAAGAGTGCAGTGGTGAGAATCTTGGATAGTGCAACCGTTCTAGTGTAGTCTCTATATTGATGTGAGCCTCAAACCTGGAGTCCCCATTATGATAATCGAAAGACAAAGACATCATGATGCAGATCTCCGTTGTCTCACCAGGGTGCCTGGCATGCACAGTGACAGTGTGATGACTCACACTAATGACATGTTCTTCTTTTCCCTTTTAGGTTCACCAGCAGGCTTTCGCACTGAGGACCGAGAAGGGCCACCCCTGACCCCAGAGGACCACCATGCTCCCCACGCACCTCCGTCACACTCGCTCTGTCAAGCAGGCACCAGTGAAGCTACCAGCTAATTGGTGGGCATTAGTTCGCCATCCAGTATCTCGGTGCACAGCGGCGAGGGCACTTCACACTCGCTTGAGGTGCAGGCAGAGGCACAGAGTGCCCAGGGCACCAGCAGTCGGAGGACTGCTGGAGACCAGGACAATGATCAGTTGGAGACTGATGATGGGCCTCTGGAGTCGTCCATTAGGCAGCAGATGCTGGAAGTCCAGTGGTGTGTGCGGGAGGATCTGGTGGAGATACATGAGGGTACACATGTCATGGTCTTCGTTTGGGAGGAGTCACTGCAGAGCGTGACCACTGCGTTGACCCTCATGGCCGAGCACAATGCCTCCTCCATGGAGAGAGTGGTGACTGTCATGGAGAGGCTGCCCCAGGGACAGAATCAGGGGTCCCTGGGGATTCACTCAGACCTGCAAGCCCGCACACAGGCATTGACCTCAGGTAGTCAGTATCCATGTGGGAGATGGATTGGGCACCCAGTATCCCATCTAGGTACCTGTCCATCAAGGGTGAGCAGGGAGGTCCAGAGCAACCTCATGTTGGCACACGAGCTGCCTGGTGTCTCTGCGGGCTCCTCTCAGGGCACTCCGGATGACAGCAGCAGCTCCTCCGCCCCTTTGCCAGTGACCTTGGCATCTGATTAGGCTGCGGCGACTGGGTAGATGCCAGTCATGGCATTGGCTGCTCCCTCCCAGCACAGGCTCCCAGGCCAGAAGACGGCCACCAAGGTCATCAAGACCAACAAGACAGCAGAGTGAGCAGGCTGTCTCCAATGCCGGTGCCAGTGAAGGGGGAGCACCTAGACGTGTGACCGGCAATGTAAATTTAAAGCACGTCAAGCGTACGATGGTCTTATCAGAGGTGATATTTTGTTACCTCATTTTGCTTTGGGTTTTTTAATGGTGTGATAAACAACACCAGTTAATGTTTAGTTCAGCAACGTGTCACGTGTAACATTAAATGAGATTTTATTTTGTACTATTGGCCTGAATATGCTTCATTTGTTCTGTAGGTGCAGGGTAGGTCATTATGAAATGATGGACATGCGTCTCCTGAAACTTTTTTGCACAGGCACAGAGTTGGTGGCCAAGGAAATGGTCCTGATACGGTAATGTATCTCACCTGGAATTTCCAGGGCAAGATCTCCTTCCATAACCTCATCAGACTTCCTGAAGAAATTGCATCAATAACAAGGCGAATACAAGTTCTTTCACACAATGTTGTGCCTAAATAGATGTGCCTCCCATGAGTTGTTCAATTTATAGGCCAACAGAGTTTACAACACTGGAAATGACTGGAAATATTAATAAAATGTAGAACGCACAGTCAATCAAATACATTCAATGTTCTTAGTTGCTCAAGTTTCATGATTCAAATAATGGCAAATTGCCAATTTGGGAAATTAAGTGAAAATTCATCTGTGTTTTTTCATATTGGCGCTTCTAATAGCAAAAAGAAACTGTCAGTCCTGATAACCCTGAAGCAAGAAAATTCATGGTAATTAGATTTTGGACATAACTATTTCACCTAACACTTCCCTTCCAATTCTTTAATTTCCCTTATTCTCATAGAATGCAACAGCAGTCTTCAAGTTTGCAAGAGAGATCTCCAGCACTACATCAGTGATAATCCCTATTCTCTGCAGGTATGCAAGAGCTAATGAAGTGAAACTTAATGAGATGATTTTAGGAGTGAACTGACCCAATTTGTTAATCTATAAAGGTCGCGCACCATTGTTCATGGGATTACCGGATACAGCTGCACTTAGTGGGGAATGTGAAAACCAGCAAGTCTTTTCACCATACTTAAAGGCCGTCCAAGAGTATTGTCGTTTTCAGAGACATACCCTGGGGTAGGTTGGTGTACAGTGAGTAATTGGGTGGGATTCGCTGTAAAGAATTGTGTTCTTCCTCCTTGCTAGACAGTAATATAACTGAGTTATTGCTCGAGCACAGCTGCTGGGACATCTGGCAGA
This sequence comes from Cetorhinus maximus, assembly GCF_964194155.1. NCBI lineage: Eukaryota > Metazoa > Chordata > Chondrichthyes > Lamniformes > Cetorhinidae > Cetorhinus > Cetorhinus maximus. Next base: position 133,056,390 of record NC_135885.1, read on the forward strand.
AAACCTCTTGGGATGTGTGTTTAATAAATGTTAAATGGAATGGAAAAATGTGGTTGAAAAATATCACTTTAAAATATTTTTGCACATGACCTGAAATTGGAGATCATCTCTGATTTCAGGATGAATCATAGTTTTTGACAGAAATAGAAGAATCGCTTGTAATCTTTTGTAATGAACTAGAGAATCATGAGGACCAATAAGACTATACTTTTTCCATAGGTGACAACCACCGCCCCCAACACCCCCGCCCCCGCCAACACACACTCTCACCACATACTGAAAATTTTGCAGAAGTTAACGGCTGACCAGCATGAAATGTGCACTGAGGAGCTCAGCGCTGCTGAGGTAGGGGGGGTGGGAGAAGGGCGAGCACAAAATTCTGCACATGCGCTGGGGAGCGCGCACTGAAAGCCCCCCCGAAGGCAGGGAGCTGCTTCAGGGAGCTGAAGAATTTTAAAATCAAAAGGACCCCAACCTTCCTGTCACTTGCCATTTCAATTCACTATCTTGCTTTCATGTTCACATTTCTGTCCTCGGCCTGCTACAATGCTCCAGTGAAGCACAACACAAGCTGGACGAACAGTACCTCATTTAGGCACTTTACGGCCTTCTGGACTCAACATTGAGTTCAACAACTTAGACCATAAATGCTGTCCGCCATTTTGAAATTTTGCCCCCCCAAGTGCCAGTCTGTACCTTGTTCTCATGTTTTTGCTTTCAGACAGCGGCCTGACCCTTTCTCTGCTATTAACACATTCTGCTATTTTGTCTTCAGACAGTGCTGGCTTTTATTCTGCTACTCTGGGCCAAAGCTTTAGACTTTAATACTATGGCCAGAATTTTCCTGCTGGTAATTTGGGGGCAGGGCCCACTCACCAATGGGCAAATGACGCGGGATGACGTCGGGAGGAACCCCCGACATCATCCCGGTCCATTTAAATATTGAGGAAAGCAGGCGGACAGCGAAAACAGCTGTCTGCCCGCCGACCTGTCAATGGCCAATTAAGGCCATTGACAGGCTAATTAAGATCATTAAAGACCTGCCCGTCCAACCTTAAGGCTGGTGGGCAGGCCAGGAGCCCCAGCGGGCTTCTAATAATACATGAAACCTCATCCACCGGCAGGATGAGGTTTCATGTCCGTTTTTAAAAAGTTTCATCAAGTTTATGTCCTTTTTATTAACATGTCCCATCTTGCGTGACATTGTCACATGAGGGGGACATGTTAATAATTTTTATATTTTTCCATTTTTAATGTTTTTTACACTGTCAGTGATCTCCCTGAGACAGCACTTAGTCTCAGGGAGCGGTGCGCTCTTTCGTGCGCATGCGCGAAAGAGCGCACTTTGACAAATGGGGAATCCCTCCACCCCCCTCACAGGAAGTGTATAGCGCTTCCTGTCGGGCAGGCCGCTGGGTGGGCCTTAATTGGCCCGCCCACTCAAAATGGCAGCGGGCCCCGTTTCGGCAGAGGAGTTCGGCTGCCCACTCGCCACCGAGCCGGTGGGGCCCACCCATCAAGCTAAGAATTCTGGCCTATTATTCCAGATCCCTTTGTCTGGTGTTCCATGACATCTTTGTCTTTTAATCTCTCCTGCCCTTATCCGCGATCTTATATTTTGCTCCACCTGCCCCTCCCCCTTTATCAACAGCATAAAACCCATCACAATTCTACCTCTCTCCAGTTCCAAAGAAGAGTCATATTGGACTTGAAACATTAGCTCTGTTTCTCTCTCCACAGAAGTTGCCAGACCTGCTGCGTATTTCGAGCATTTTCTGTTTTTATTTGGACATACATTCCTCCAGAGACAATTTTACATACATTTTATCCGTACATTCCCCATCAGTAGATAATTTTAAATGAAAAGAACCTCATTTCGTATTCACTCTGATCTCTTCCCTTCTCAACAGAAGGTAGTTTGAACATCTAATTTGCCATCTAGCTCACTAAAAAGAGACGAAAAATGCCTGGAGAAATTTGAAGGAAAATAGAGCAGTAAAATATCGTTTGGCTCATAAACAATTACAAATAAAAACTAAAGGCAATGAATGGGAACCAATTTCTGATAAATAACAAAAAGGGCTTTGTATTCATGGTTTCAAAGCTTGTGTTTTTTAAAGACAGACCCCAACTGAAAAGGAAAACTCAAAAGGGAAACTGAGAAAGGAAACTGACCCTCGCAATTTCTAAGGAAACTAAAGCTGAAACTGAGATTGGAAACCAAAATTTCTGGGGAGAATGAAACTGGTTGAAACCATATAAATGGAGAGATAGCCATCAGAACTCAATGGTTTTTTTTATTTGTCATTTATATAAACGACATAGATGACTATGTGGGGAGTAGGATTAGTAAGTTTGTGGATGACACAAAGATTGGCCGGGTGGTCAACAGTGAGGTTGAGTGTCCTGGGCTACAGGAAGATATAGACGGGATGGTCAAATGGGCAGATATGTGGCAGATGGAATTTAACCCTGAGAAGTATGAGGTGATACACTTTGGGAGGAGTAATTTGACAAGGAAGTATTCAATGAACGGCATGACACTAGGAAGTTCTGAGGAACAAAGGGACCTTGGCGTGTGTGTCCATAGATCTCTGAAAGCAGAGGGGCATGTTAGTGGGGTGGTGAAAAAGGCATATGGGATACTTGCCTCTATCAATCGAGGCATGTATTACAAAAGTAGGGAGGTCATGTTGGAGTTGTATAGAACCTTGGTGAGGCCACAGCTGGAGTACTGTGTGCAGTTCTGGTCACCACATTATAGGGAGGATGTGATTGCACTGGAGGGGGTACAGAGGAGATTCACCAGGATGTTGCCTGGGATGAAACATTTAAGTTATGAAGAGAGGTTGGATAGACTTGGATTGTTTTCGTTGGAGCAGAGAAAACTGAGGGGTGACCGGATCGAGGTGTACAAGGTTATGAGGAGCATGGACAGGGTGGATAGGGAGCAGCTGTTCCCCTTAGTTGAAGGGTCAGTCACAAGGGGGCACAAGTTCAAGGTGAGGGGCAGGAGGTTCAGGGGGGATGTGAGGAAAAACATTTTTACCCAGAGGGTGGTGACGGTCTGGAATGCACTGTCTGGGAGGGTGGTGGAGGCGGGTTGCCTCACATCCTTAAAAAGTGCCTGGATGAGCACCTGGCATGTCATAACATTCAAGGCTATGGGCCAAGTGCTGGTAAATGGGGTCAGTTAGGTAGGTCAGGTGTTTCTCATGTGCCGGTGTAGACTCGATGGGCCGAAGGGCCTCTTCTGCACTGTGAGATTCTGTGATTCTGTGGATGATGATGAGTAGTGGTGCAGTAACAGGCAGGCTGAACAAGACAGAAGCTAGATCCAGAAGCTGAGAATAAGTAAAGATTCAGTTGCTACAACTGTTTCTGTGAAAACACCGATGGATCTACGTCATCTAGATCATTGTGGGTGAAAGTTGGAGCTTCTGCAGATGTTTGCCATTTTTGGTGAAGACGGTGATGGCGGAACTTGGGTTGTTTGTCAGTTGATGATCAGTTTAAATCGAAGAGGAACTGAAATTCTTCATGAGAAAGACAGAGTTCTGAAGGACTTTGTGACTGAGATTGATGACATATTTGTTGGATGGACTACTGAGCTAATTTATAAGATCTGTCTTAAACTTATCTGCCATTTAATATGTAATTTATAGTTTATAATTAACCGCGATTTGCCTATTAATTCATGTTTAATCTGTGTTGATTTTGGGTTTTATGATTATAGGGGTTAGCTACAATAGTATCTAGTGCTTGCTTTGTTTGACTCTTGTGTGGTAAAAATTCTTCTGTTTAAACTGTTTAACCTTGTGGTTTCATTCTTTCAGCAAACAACTGGAGTTTTGGATTTCTTCTTTTTAACAAAAAGTTATTGGTTTTGACTGAGATCGTAACAATGGGAAGTAAGTTGGTATATTGCTTACACTAACAATAGAGAAATAAGGTGCACCACAAGTGGTGCAAAGTGTTGGTTATGGCAGTGTGGGTGTTATGGTCCTGAGTTAACAGCTCAGCAAGCTGGGGCTTTAATCTCCTCGTGGAAAATTTGTGAATTAAATTCAATCAATCTGATTGTTTAGGGGCCGGCATCAGAAGGCATCGTAAAATCTCAACTGGGCTGCTAAAGTCCCCCCTTATCTGACCCACATGTGACAGTGGGCCCACATTATATTGCTAACCCTCCATACTTTTTGAAGTGGCCCTGCAGCAGTTCAGTTGTCAGGGCGACAAGGGGTAGGCAATCCAAACAATATCGATTAAAGAGAGCCAGATCATTAATGCGCTGAAACTAAATGCACCACTTTTTGACCTGGAATTTCCTGGATTGTACGTATCCAGAAATTGTGCTGAAATGTAACTACTTGATCGGCACCCCACCAACCACCTTAAACATTCACTCCCTTCACCACCAGCACACCCCCTGGCTATGGTGTGTTCCATCTAAAAGATGATTGGCAGCAACTCGCTAAGGCTCCTTCGACAGCACCTTCAAACCCTTGACCACCTAGGAGAATAAGAAAACCGCCAACTGCAAGGTCCTCTCCAAGTCGCACACCATCCTGAATTGGAACTATAACTCTGCTCCTTCACTGCTGCTGGATTAAAATCCTAACAACACTGTGGTGCACATGCATCAGATGGACTTTGGCAATTCAAGACGGTGACTGACCAACACCTTCTCGAGTGTAATTGGAGATGGGCCTAGCCAGCGATACTCATATCCTGGGAACGATTAAATGAAAAAGTAACAAAATTTATATCAGATGACCCTTAAGAAGCATGGAACATCAATATTTTTTTGTAAAGATGCCTTCCTTAGTTACCAAAGCATATTTATTCACAGATGTATGCTTTTTCCAAGTAAGGACTTTTGTCAATACTGCTAATATAGATTTAGATATTAATCGGGCCATTTTAAAAAAAATAATTCATTTGGATGAGTGGGTTGTCCCATACTGAAAGGCTGAGTAAATTGGACTTATATTCTCTGGAGTTTAGAAGAATGAGAGGCAATCCCATTGAAACCGAGGTTTTCCACCCACAGTGGTTGTCAGGGCTCTCAACCTTGTCCGGCCCATCTCCCGCGCATCCGCCCTCACACCTTCCTCTCCCTCCCAGAACCATGATAGGGTCCCCCTTGTCCTCACTTATCACCCCACCAGCCTCCGCATTCAAAGGATCATCCTCCGTCATTTCCGCCAACTCCAGCATGATGCCACCACCAAACACATCTTCCCTTCAACCCCCCCGGCGGCATTCCGCAGGGATCGTTCCCTCTGTGACACCCTGGTCCACTCCTCCATCACCCCCTACACCTCAACCCCCTCCCACGGCACCTTCCCATGCAACCGCAGAAGGTGCAACACCTGCCCCTTTACTTCCCCCCTCCTCACCGTCCAAGGGCCCAAACACTCCTTTCAAGTGAAGCAGCATTTCACTTGCACTTCCCTCAATTTAGTCTACTGCATTCGTTGCTCCCAATGCGGTTTCCTCTACATTGGAGAGACCAAACGCAGACTGGGTAACTGTTTTGCAGAACACCTTCAGCCTGTCCGCAAGCATAACCCAGACCTCTCTGTCGCTTGCCATTTCAACACACCACCCTGCTCTCATGCCCACATGGCTGTCCTTGGCCTACTGCAATGTTCCAGTGAAGCTCAACGCAAACTGGAGGAACAGCACCTCATCTTCCGACTTGGCACTTTACAGCCTTCTGGACTGAATATTGAGTTCAACAACTTTAGATCATGATCTCCTTCATCCCCACCCCCTTTCCGATCCCCCTTTTTCCAATAATTTATATACATTTTTCTTTTCCCACCTATTTCCATTATTTTTAAATGTATTCATTGTTTTATCTCTACCTTTTAGCCTATTTCGATCCCTTCCCCCCACCCCACCCCCACTAGGGCTATCTGTACCTTACTCGTCCTGCTTTCTATCCTTAATGTCACCATTAGCACATTCCTTAGATAATATCACTACCGTCAACACCTCTTTGTTCTTTTGTCTATGACATCTTTTGGCAATCTCCACCTATCACTGGCCCTCTATCCAGCTCTACCTGTCCCACCCCCCACCCCTTAAACCAGCTTATATTTCACCTCTTTTCTATTTTTCCTTAGTTCTGGTGAAGAGTCATACGGATTCGAAACATTAACTATGTTCCTCTCCGCAGATGCTGTCAGACCTGCTGAGTTTTTCCAGGTATTTTTATTTTTGTTTCGGATTTCCAGCATCCCCAGTTTTTTGCTTTTAACCCATTAAAACCTACAAAGTTTTGAAGGGGCTTATTAGGAAGGACACTGAGAGATTGTTTCTGTTAGTCATAAATCCAAAATACGAGGCTGCAGTCTCAGGATAAGGGGCCGATCATTTAGGACTGAGATGCGGAGAAAATACTTCACTCAACGGGCTGTGGATCTTTAGAATTCTCGATTCCAGAGGGTTGTGGATGCTCTGTTGCTGAATAGATTTAAAGTTGGATAGGCAGATCTTTAGTCTCTCAGGGAATTAAGGGATATGGAGGGCAGGGGGGAATGGGTGGGAAAGTGGAGTTGAAGCCCAAGGTCGGCCATGATCATATTGAATGGTGGAGCAGGCTCAATGGGCCTTGTGGTCTACTCATGTTTTCATTGGTAATCAGTAATTTTCCATCCCAACTCGTTCCTAGTAACTTTGTGTCTGAGTGCACAATACCCATCTTCATTGCCTTTCCTTAATGAGCTGGTATTGAAAGTAAAATTTGCATAGAAAATAAATTTGGACAGTCCCTCTGATCCCCCTATTTCTCCCTCCAATCTTCCACTCTCCTTCTTACACGTAGCTTCTCCAAACCCTGAGACTCCCAACAACAAAAGTAGCCCAAACTTACGTGCTAATAACACCCCTTGACATAATAAGTTTGCCTGGTGCAAACATGCAAGTAAAAATAATTGGCAGAACTTTTAATGAACTGCATCTTAATCGTTGCTTGAGAAAACATTGCTAATATGCTGTCTTGAATTCAAGTTATTAATCACATAGCTCACTTCATTTTAAAGGTTGCAAAGCTAATTGCATATAATTGAATAAACATGTATTATTGAAAATAATGCAATTAAATAATGCATTAAGTGGTATAATTTGGCAATAGACTGAAAGGGGAGAAAATAACAACAGTATTTTGAATCAAAAATTGAATTGCATATTTGTCCCTCATTTTCATTACATATGAACTGCTAGATTAGTGTCGATGTGACTCACTTTCAGTTTTTCATCATTATTAACATGTTCAGGGGCTTAATGTTACCATCTAAGGCCTGCAAAACTACCTATACCAATATGGTGATGCTCATAATGCAAGGCACAGACCAGCTATGGGCAAAAGTATAGTGCCCTTCAGCCCTGAGCAACACAGGCCCATATAAAACAAACTCAAGGGAACTAGGAGAAATGGATACCAAGGTACATGCTTCCTCCACAACGTTAAGAACAAGAAAACAATGTTGGAGCAATTTCAATGACCAAAAGGTAGCCAAAAATGCCAAGCAACAGAAACCTACCTCATAGGGCATTCCGTTAAAACAAATGATTTATGAGTTTCTCCATAATTATGCAATCTTCACTTTTCCGAGCTCTTGCTTATTCTGCCGAATAAGAGTCAGAGATTACCTGTTCCATAAGAATTCATCATTTAAGGTTGAATTCTCCCTGCTTTAGACCAAACCCAGGGCCTGAATTTTTCGGATGGTGGGGTCTCGCTTCCTGCTATCCAAAGAGTCAGTGGAAAACACATCCCCACCCACTCCGAGTGCCCTGCAGCCAGTTCACACCCAACCGAGCGCCAATTGGCTGCAGGCAGGAATTCCTCTCCTCACTCAGGACGAAGTACTGCCTTAGCGAGCTGCTGGCCGATCTGATTGGCTGGCAGCTCTCCAGTCCCTGCAGCGGCAGCGCTGCAGTGGACATAAGGAGAAATGCAAGAGGACTCCTGAGACTAAGTCCGGGCGTTGGAGGCCCAGGTATGTTCAAAGGGTCCCAGGGTAGGGAAGGTGGGGAAGGCCTGGGGGTTGTGCGAAGGGGGCACCGGGGTCTCAGGGGAGAGACCGGGGCGGGAGGAATGTCCGCAGGCCACCGGACCTTAAGTTGTGGTGCTGGACTTCAGAAGGGGGCTTCTGATTGAGGCGCACCTCCACCTCCCTGCCTGAGATGTAAAAATTGAGGCTGCACGGGAAACGGCCCTTAAGTGGCCAATAATTGGCTACTTCCCTCAAAGTGGGATGTCTCTTCCCCAGCAGTCCTCCGAGTGCTGGGAAGCTTGGCGGAACCTGCCGCCTCCTGCTGCAGACACGTGTCTGTGCGGTGAGCACCAGACTGTGAACCTGGGCCTGCTCTACATCTAGGTCCCAATGAAGTGTGTGTGCCTCTGCGCTGGTGGAGGATGTGGGTAAGCGCTGTGACGGGTCTTCCAGACTGCTTATTTCCAGCTCTTCAATGGCTGGAGGTGAGGATCTGGACGGAGCTGAGTGACTCGCTGGCTGAGGGTGGTGGTCACTTGGCAGAGCTCCCTGTGAACCAAAGAAGAGATAATTAGTGCAGGACAGCAGAGTCAAAAGCAGGAGAGAGAGAGCACTCACGATTGCGTTGAGAGAGGGAAGATGGGGTGCAGGATCGTCACGTGAGTGCTCGCCGCCGACCTCACCATCGCGGCCACCATTCACTGCGTCCAGCAGGCCAGAGAGGTGTCACTAAATTTTCGGGCTGTCATCTTCTTTTCTTTAGGGGCCATCTGTTGCCGGGAGCAGCCCTGGTCTGAAGACATGAAGTAGACATGTGCTCTGGTGCTCTTCAAATATGGCACCCAGAGCGAGGAAGCACTGAGGTCACAGCGTTGGGGGCAAATCCGAGCCCACCCACCACCAATCAAGTATGTTCCCCGTGAATGCATAATTAATGAGGCGGGACATGCTGGGAATGGGATGATAAGGTGCGAAAAGCCACCATTGCGGCTGGTGGGTAAAACGTCATTTTTCCCACCTGCTACCACACTTTGTGCAAATCTGGGATGATTCTGCATACTGCTTATTCCCTTAGGTTGTTACTCGTTTCAGGTGTACTTGTTCTGTCAGCACCGAGTGCAGTATAGCTAGATTCCTACTTCCTCTCTAGGTTGCCTGCGTTTCAACCTCCTGTCCTGATAAATATTATATGGAGCAGTCTTATCTATTATTTCCTCTGAGCTCAGGGCACAAATAATCATATTTCCCATTTTCCATTTTTCAAAAGAACTCATTTTGAACCCATTTTCCAGAGCCCTTGTGTTGATAATGTCCTCAGAATAACTTCAAATACAGTCGGAGCTGTAACTTAATGCTATACACCAGTGTGAAGCGACCAATCCAATTTGAATGCAAATGCCTTGAAGTGAATTTACTGCTTATCTGTTAACTTAGCTTTTAATGAAATTTAGAATCAGATATTGGTATTTGAATACAAAGGACTAGTGCCTAGATTGTGGGTGGACGATATTACTGCACATTCCCAGTGGAATACTGCTGCCTGAATTGAATTGAAATGACAATATTCTCCACATTAACTCCCCATGAAAATACTGCACATTGACTAATTGGGGCCAGGGAACAGGTTGGAATGAAAAAAGTAAAAAATTGAAGCCTGTGTGTGGCAATTTGTTATAACTCAAAATAGGACTAAGTAGACCTGTTAGATGCACAATCACTGTGCTCAGAAATGCATCAATCAGGAGGGACTTTTACAAGTATATGGTTATTAACATAATAGAGAAAGTTTTAAAAAATTTATTTGCCCTTGAGAAGGTGGTGGTGAGCCACCTTCTTGATCCACTGCAGTCCGTGTGATGTAGGAACACCCATAGCGCTGCTGGGAAGGCCGTTCCAGGATTTTGACCCAGCAACAGTGAAGGAACGGTGATATAGCTCCATGTCAGCTTGTGGCATGTGGTTTTTGGCTTGAAGGGAAACTTGCAGGTGGTGGTGTTCCCATGTATCTGCTGCCCTTATCTTTCTAGGTGGTAGAGGTCACAGGTTTGGAAGGTGCTGTTAAAGAAGCCATGGTGAGTTGCTGCAGTGTAAGTAAAATTGAAACAAAAGTGGATAGCATAAATATCAGTATACCAATAAATAATTCTACAGCTTCTATCAGAGATATTACATTATCATATAGAGGGAAAGCAACTAATACAAATTATAAAATGTAGTTTATGGGTGCTAGTTGCCATTAATTAATTCATGAGTAAGTAAATTATTTAAGTTGGATTGTGAGCGGAGGATACAGGTTTAAAATTGAAAGTCTGGAACAAAGCTAGACATTGCAAGAACATTTGCTCTGCAGAATATTAACTGAGTGAGTTTGGATTAGGTGGGAATTTAAAATGTTAAAAATCTGAAACATGTAAGTAACCCACATTGATCTTCAGGTTTTAACAGAGATAGGATGAGGGGTGGGGAATCAGCCTGATCCCAGGAGGTAAATTAGTAATTGAAATATTTAGGAGCCTGTGAGCCTTCACTTTAACAGACTTTCTACCTTTAACCATTTTTGATAGGGTTTTCCAAGCTTCGGAAGCCTAGCAGCCAAAAGGAGGCAACAAGAGGCAGATCTGCAAGGTAAAGTGCCTTCATAGCACTGCTTGTGGGCCAAGACAAACATGAATATTTCTCTGACCCAACAAAACAAGCTAATCTATAAATCTCACTGCCTGCTATCTCCACAATTTTCTTCTGACATCTCCGCATTCACTGACACACCATGATCTCCGACTCTCCCTCTGATACCCACAACTCTACCTCTGATCTCCGACTCTTCCACAGATCTCTTGCCAACTATCCAACTCTCCCTTCGATCTCTGACTGTCCCTCTGATCTTGCCCTGACCCACATCTGTCCCTCCGATCCTCCCATCTCTCTTTCCATCTCTGCTCCTGATCACCACACAATCACCCCCAACTTTCTAAACAATGCCGGATTCACCTCTCCCTCACAACCCTAATGCCCAAAACTAAGCGCCTGAGCTGTTGCCTTCCCTGCAACATTCTTTGCCCAGCAGAGTGCCAAAGCTGCCAATCATGCCAACTTTTGGGCAGGGAACCTATCAAAAAGAAAAACATCACTTTGCATGATTGAAACTCCATGGTGTCCAGGGAAATTCAAACTATAACCCTTCCCCTCTGACTCAGAAATCCTGCCACAGTAAATATTGGGACCTTTGTCTCAGTTAATAATGCTCTGTAAGGCAGAATACTGTAGATTAATGAACCACCACAATGTCTGAAGCACATATCCCTCAAAATTTGGGAGTGCACATTCTTGGGTGCCCGGGAATGAAGGGGAGTCACTGTGCTAGAATGCCACGGTCTGAGCTGCCTTTAATATTGGGTACCAGGCCTCATTGTAACAGAACTGGTGTGTTACTGCCGCCAACAGCAAAGGTTAGAGAGAAATAGTGAGAAACGGGGCTGTTGCTAGCCTCACAGTGCACCTCAGAGAAGTGAGTCCGAGAGTTGGAACAAAGATGGGGGCATGAGACTATGCAGCACCAGGGTTCAGGGGTCAAACATAAGAACATAGGAGCAGGAGTAGGCCATTTGGCTCCTCAAGCCTGTTCCATCATTCAATAAGATCATGGCTGATCTGCCCCAGGCCTCAACTCCTCTTTCGTGCCAGCTCCTCATAGCCCTCAACTCCCCAATATTTCAAAAATCTATCTACCTCCTCTTTAAATACTTTCAGTGATCTAGCCTCCCCAACTCTCTGGGGTAGAGAACTCCAGACATTCACTACCCTCTGAGAGAAGAAATTCCTTCGCATCTTACTTTAAAATGAGTGTCCCCTTATTCTGTAACTATGTCCCGTAGTTCGAGGTTCCCCCACTAGTGGAAACATCTTCTCAATATCTACCCTGTCAAGCCCCCTCAGAATCTTGTATGTTTCAATAAGATTACCCCTCATTCTTCTAAACTCTAATGAATAAAGGCCTAACCTTGATAAGTCAACCCCTACATCCCAGGAATCAGTCTAGTGAATCTCATTTAAACTGCCTCCAATGCCAGTGTATCCTTTTTTAAATACGGGACCAAAACTGTACACAGTACTCCAGGTGCGGCCTCACCGACACCCTGTACAGTTGTAACAAGACTTCTCTATTTTTAAACTCCAACCTCCTAGCAATACAGGCCAAAATTCCATTTGCCTTCTTAATTACCTGCTGCGCCTGCATGCCAATTTTTTGTGTTTCATGCACAAGAACACCCAGATCCCTATGTCTGCACTTTTTTGGAGTCTCTCTCTATTTAAATAATAGTCTGCTTTTTTATTTTTCCTACCAAAGTGCATGACCTCACACTTTTCTACATTAAACTCCATCTGCCAAGGTTTCACCCACTCACTCAACCTATCTATACCCCCTTACAGATTCCCTATGTCATCATCACAACATGCTCTCCCACTTATTTTTGTATCATCAGCAAATTTGGATACATTACATTCAGTCCCCTCCTCCAAGTCATTAATATAGATAGTAATAATTGAGGCCCTAGGACTGATCCTTGTGGCGCTCCACTAGTTACGCCTTTGCAAGCCTGAAAAAGACCCATTAATCCTGACTTCCTGTCTTCTGTGTGTTAACCAATCCTCAATCCATACTAATATACTACCAACAATACTGTGGGCTCCTAGCTTGTACAATAACCTTTTATGTGGCACCTTATCAAATTCCTTCTGGAAAGCCAAATACATTACAACTACCGATTCCCCTTTATCAACTCTGCTTGTTATATCCTCAAAGAGGTCTAGCAAATTTGTCAAACATGATTTCCCTTTCACAAAACCATGTTGACTCTCTTTGATTGCGTTAAGCTTTTCTACCTGCTATTTCTTCCTTAATTATGGACTCTAGTATTTTCCCAATGACAGATGTTAGGCTGACTAGCCTAGAGTTTCCTGCTTTTTGTCTCCAGCCCTTCTTGAACAGGGGTGCCACATTAACGGTTTTCCAATCCACTGGACACTCCTGGAATCCAGTGAGTTCTGGAATATTTCCACCAATGCCTCCATTATCTCTGCAGCCACTTCCTTTAAAATCCTTGGATGCAGGTCACCAGGTCCTGGCGACTTGTCTGCCTTTAATCCAAATAGTTTCTCAAATACTTTGTCCCTCATGATAGAGACTGTTACAAGACCTTTTCTCCCATTAGCTTCTTGTTTATCTGATATCTTTGGGATGTTTTTGTGTCTTCCACCATGAAGATCGATGCAAAATATTGGTTTAAATTATCTGCCATTTCCCTGTTCCCCATTATCAATTCTCCAATCGCATCCTCCAAGGGTCCTACACTCACTTTAGCTACTTTCTTTCTTTTTAGATACCCGTAGAAGCTCTTGCTGTTTGTTTTTATATTTCTTGCCAATTTACTTGCATAATCAATTTTCTCCCTCTTTATTAGCTCCTGGTTCCTAAAAAATTCACAATCCTCTGGCCTACCACTAGTTTTCACCGCTTTGTATGCCTTAGCTTTTGATTGGATACTCTCCTTGACCACCTTTGTTAACCATGGGTGGTTCATCCTTCTCATTGAGTCCTTTTTGACTGGGATAAATTTTTGCTGAGCATTATGAAATATCTGCTTAAATGTCTGCCACTGCTCATCCACTGACCTTCCCCTTTGTCTATTTTCCCAGCCCACTTTAGACAACTCTTTCTTTATACCTCTGTAATTGCCTTCATTTAAGTTGAGGACACTGGTTTGAGACACAAGTTGCTCACCCTCAAACTGAATTTGAAATTCTACCATGTTGTGATCGCTACCCCCTAGAGGATCCTTAGCTATGATACCTCTTATTAATCCTACCTCATTACACATTACGAAATCTAGGGCTGTGGATTAGTCTGTAGGTTAGGGAGGCTGTCTGTAGTGAAGGATGTTGGCGATGGAATCATGGAGCTTGTCCTGCAGTCGTGTTGGTCAAGGTTGGGATCAGTAGCCCTGTCAGGATCAGGGTGCCTGACGGTGCGGGACTTGTGGGGTCTGGGAATGTGGAGGTCAGAGGGCGGGGCTGTGAGGGCAATTAGAGAATAGGGAATTGAGCAGGTGGGTTTCATGAGGTCCAGAGAGGAAAGTGGTTAAATGGGGTTGAAGGAGCGTTCCTGCTTCTCCCTGTTCCACATTCCAGTAAGTTATTTACATAGAATTTACAGCACAGAGACAGGCAATTCAGCCTAACTGCTCCATCCTGTTGCTTATGCTGCACACAAACCTAATTCTACTCCTCTGCACCTAACCCTATCAGAATTCCCTTCTCCCTTGTGTTTATCTGCTTTGTTGTGGGTGATCCCTAGGCTTGGTTGCCCTGAATGCAGCCCGCACTGAGCCAGATAGCGAGAGAATTCTCACCTCTCCAGAAGCAAAAATTCCTTTCCTTGATTTCCTCCATGTGCACCTCGATGGAATTGCCAGAATGTTAACGTGTGCTGCTCTCTACATAACATTGCTGTAAAAGGGAGCAAAGAGGCCATTACAAAACTGTTGAAGGATTGAAGAGGTTTTTCATGGAATGTCTGAAACATCAGCAGCCAAGGAGTTCAGGAAATGCCTTCTCAATTGAAAGGGACGTCATCATTCATCTCACCAGGGGACTTTTCAATTCAAAAATTGAATAAAAATTTAAGACATTACCATCTTTCTCAGAATGCTGAAAGCAACTAATTAACCCTTAGACTGCTGGAAAGCAACGAATAAACCATAAGACTGCCGGGAGGTCCTTGAGAATGACCATCTCCCATTGCTTTTTGATAGTTTCTATTTTACAAATTGTGAAGTTGGATTCAAACTCTCGATTTATAGCAATAAAGTTATTCACCTGCCAGCAGTAACTTTATTAATATGATATAAGTATAATTACAAATATAAAAATACTATGTTATAAAATATTTGTCAATGTTTTACCTCTGTTTGTCTGCCATTTATGTCCTCACCTGATTATATCTTAATTTTTAGGATGCTGTACCTTTGAGTCCACTTCAGTAAAATTAGGTCATTTTTCTTTATCTCTGTTTCATTTTCCTCTTGACTCCTTCCATATATTTTAAGAGTTTAACAAATAAACTTTCACCTGAAGTTTCCAGAGGAGGTTCTTTTCCAATTTTCGGTGTAAAAAGCTGTTCCTGCCATCCCTCTGGGGTTCCTGCGGAGCAGCCGCCCTTAATGGGAACACTGAAGACCACCATAAGAGAGGTCAGTTTAAAAAGATGCTGATGGGTTCTGGAGGCCCACTATTGGCCTGCTTTTGACCCCCTTTCCCGCCACCTCCCCCCAAGATTAATGCCCTTGTAACCCTCGTCCTACTCGCCCCCCAACTGGCTGGCTCTCTGCAGAAGCTGACTAATTTTCCAAGCCCTTTAGCCCTTGGAAACATTTAAATGAGGCCTGATCCATTTAGAATGCTTGGCTTGGCAAGCACCAGTGGTGGGAACAGCACCATTATTACCTTGTCATGAATACACAGATTATGTCAAAAATGTTTTTAATCTACTGGCTAGAAATGTGAATTGAACTTTTAACAACTTCTAAAAGCACAGATACTAAGGTAGTTTGAGATCACAGCTCAAGGTGGCTACCCCAATTTGCATTACTGTACGTTCCACACTCCAATCCATTGGAATGGAGACATGTCTGCCAAACCCGCCAAAGTCAGTAAACTCCTGGGAAATGCAAAGAATCCACATTTCCTGTCCCATTGGCAAGGCATTAAGGCAATCAGCTGAAGTATTCAACTGTTGGAGATGAACCATTAAGTCTAAGGGATTCAGCGCTACCATCTCCAGAAGGACAACCAAATCAACTGTGTACATCTTTAAATCGGAAGCATCAGAACCATCGAAAGAAAGTTGCAAGACCACTGAACTCAGCCTGAAGTCAGCTGAGTCACCAAACTACAGACTGTATATTCCTTTTATTTTTCAGGAACTTTAATTTGATCAACCTGTCCTGCCTCATTCTGTAATCTATATGTGTGTGTACGTGTGTTGTGTGCATGTGTTTTGTGTGCGTGTGTGTTGTGTGCGTGTGTTTTGTGTGTGTGTGTGTGTGTGTGTGTGTATGTGTGTGATTGTGAAAGTCAGAGCTTATTTCTTATTTTACTTAGATTGGTTTAAGTAAAATAAAGCTAACCTCTTTCGATAAACTCAAGAAAACCTATCCAATTGATTATTTTATGATTACAACGTGTAAATAGTTAAGTACTCACAAAATTGGCAAGTGTATCCTTTCCAAACAAAAAATCTGTTGCGGTCAAACGAGGAAAGGGGAAAGAGGGGAACCATTTGACCCCCACCCACCTGATCGTAACAACGTCCATTGTGGGTCTGAACAAAAAATCCCCCTTCCGACCCTCCAACTGCCCCCCGTCACATATTGGCTTCTTAGCAAGCAATGAGAAAAATGTTCTTTCCGCATTGGGATTGGATGTTGTCAGCACCAACCAATAAGATCAGTTGGAGCAAGGAACTTCAACCTCTTACCTTCACTGACCCTTGCAAAAAAAAACTTGAGGCAGAAAACTTAATATGGGGTGTGATTTTTTTTCTTGTTCCGCTCAATATCGTGTCTGATGTGTGTGGAAACCATTATCATATTTAAGAGTCTTTAAATCAAATTACTGAAAAATCGACAAAGACAATGCTTCTCTTTGCATGAAATGAATTTTAAACTCTCTCCCTGTATGGACATTCCCCACTGAATTAAGTTGAGAGAAATTAGGCGAACCCAAATGTGCACAGAGGGCTGCTGAAGTTTAACTAGTTAAAAACCTTCAGCTTCTGGAGCACTCGTAAACTTTTCACTGCTTCTCCAGTTAGACCACTTAGCATTTAGGGGCATGGGCTTATAGGATTTTCTGGTGGAGAATAGGAAGAATCTTTGTCGTCACTCACAGATTGGCCCATCTAAGTTCTAATAAGGAACACCTCTGGCTTGGTCAGTCATCAAAATCAAGCCTATTGTTCCTTGATTACTCCACCAACCAATATACGTGGTGCGCCATCTGAAAAATTGCCACAACAGCCACTGTAACACAATAACAGAAATGTGTATAAAGAGGAACAATAAATATTGGACATTGCAATTCGGCACATGAATTGAATGAACAATTTCTATGGAAGGCAATCCATGCATTTTAGAAAGAAATGAAACCCTATTTCATTTTGGGGTTGGTAAGATTTCTCTTCTTGTGGATAGAGCCAATACTGTAATTCGGAATGCTAAGGACATTGATTTTTTTTTGAAAAATATACTTTATTCATAAAATATCTGGAAGAACATTACAAAACATTTCTAAAATCACAAAAAGTGCAATTAGACTCAACTTATACACATGGATCACGAGGTGCTTCAATACAATCAATGAGTATTACAGTCATCTCAATATGGTCATTACAGACAGTCAGACAATGGTATTGGAGTTATCAGCATACATCATGTTGCACTCTGAGGTGCTTCAATACAATTATAATACAATTAGTATTCAATGCATACATTCATTGTGAGCTGTACAGCCCGAGGGGTCTATACAATTCCCAGCCCCTCAGTGCGCTGTGGCAGAAAGGTCTTAGACAGCAACCTTTCCCCATTGCGCCTTTGCGGCGGCTGCCCCAAGCTTTAGTGCGTCCCTCAGCTCGTAGTTCTGGACCTTGGAATGTGTCATTCTGCAACACTCGGTCGGGAACAACTCTGCGCTGGATGACCAACAAGTTTCTGGCAGACCAAAGAGCATCTTTCACCAAGTTGATGATCCTCCAGCTGCAGTTGATGTTTGTCTCAGTGTGTGTCCCTGGGAACAGCCCGTAGAGCACAGAGTCCTGTGTCACAGAACTGCTCGGGTTGAACCTCGACAGAAACCATTGCATCTCTCTCCAGACCTTCTTTGCAAAGGCACAATCCACCAGGAGGTGAACAATGGTCTCGTCACTACCACAGCCACCTCGAGGGCAACATGTAGAGGGGGTGAGAATCCTGGCGTACTGGAAGGATCTGACGGGGAGGGCCTTTCTCACCACCAGCCAAGCTACACCTTGGTGCTTGTTGGAAAGTTCTGGCTATGAGGCATTCTGCCAAATGGCTTTGACAGTCTGCTCGGGGAACCATCTGACAGAATCCACCATCTCCTTTTCCCGCAGGGCTTCTAAGACGTTACGTGCCGACCACTGCCTGATGGACTTGTGGTCAAAGGTGTTTCTCTGCATAAATTTTTCCCCGAGGGACAGGTGGTACAGCACGGTCCAACTACTTGGAGCGTTCCGCGGCAGCGTGGCCAGACCCATCCTTCGCAACACCGGGGACAGGTAGAACCTCAGCACGTAGTGACACTTAGTGTTTGCATGCCGAGGGTCTACACACAGTTTGATGCAGCCGCACACAAAGGTGGCCATCAGGATGAGGGTGATGTTGGGCACATTTTTTCCCCCCTTATCTAGAGGCTTGTACATCGCGTCTCTGCGGACATGATCCATTTTCGACCTCCAGATAAAGCGAAAGATGGCTCAGGTGATCGCCACCACGTAGGAGTGTGGAATGGGCCAGTACAGCAACAGCGAGAATGCCTCACACCTGATGACCAGGTTCTTACCTGCAATGGAGAGGGAGCGTTGCTCCCACATGCCCAGTTTTCTTTGCACCATAGACAATCGCTCCTTCCAGTTTCTAACGCATGCCCCAGTCCCTCCGAACCATATCCCCAGCACCTTCAGGCCGTCAGCCCTGACAGTGAAGGGGACAAAGGATCAGTCAGCCCAGTTCCCAAAGAACATGGACTCGCTCTTCCCACGATTTACCTTGGCTCCCGAGGCCAGTTCGAAATGGTCGCAGATGTGGATCAGTCTGCGCACCGACAGCGGATCCGAGCAGAAGACGGCGACATCGTCCATGTACAGGGAGGCTGCTAAGGACATTGACGCTTTTAATGAAATTGCATTCGCCAGCATTAGAAAGATTAAAGTTTCAATGTCATTTAGTTGATCCCAAGACCATCGCTGCTACCTTACCATGACTGCAGCTATTATCAGTGACACTTTTTTACAATAGTCCATGATTAATATCTATATTTATATATTTAAAATAGGGTTTCATTTCTTTCTAAAATGCATGGATTGCCTTCCATAGAAACTGTTCATTCAATTCATGTGCTGAATTGCAAAGTCCAATATTTATTGTTCGTCTTTGTACGCATTTTTGTTGTTGTGTTACCTCTCTCCTAAGTTTAACTGCGAAGAAGATGCACAAACAGGTTTTTAGGAATCTATGGTTAAATTGCTTCATATCGCAAATCACCCAGTGTCCAGGTTTCTTCTCGGTGAAGTGAATCTGCATAAGCCAGTGCTCAGCTGCTATTCAAGCGGTGTCACTTTCCCATTGCACCTGGATCAGCCAGTTCTCATACTGCTACAATAAAAAATAATTCAGCACATTTAGCCTTACAGACGAATGGAAATGAACTGAAATGAAAGCCAAAGGCAACAATGCCTCAACGTTCAGAGCACAAAATGCTACCAATGATTTGTGAAAGGAAGACAAAACATGCATAATTTAAGCAATTGTAATCAAACAGATCTGCACAATGAGATACCGTTAACACATGCTAAATATAGTCTGGGTGCTCTTCTCTTTCAAGAGAAAAATAATTCAAATCATTTCATTGTTCCACTTGCTTTCATGGTGCAGAGGTTGGCTATTGGGCCGCCCCAAAGTACAAGGGCTATCACTGAATATACAAGCCTCGGGTGCAATTGTATGAGTGACCTTCTCCCCCTCCAAGCTACTTCATCATAATAACAGCACAGATGAAATTTTCAGTTATTTTTGTTTTAATTAAAATTCGTATTTCTAAGTATTTACTATCCACTAATATTTTTTGACAATATATTTACAAGATTTTTCATTGCCTTTGCTTGAGAGTACCTTACATAGAAACATAGGAAGATTTATGGCACAGGAGGAGGCATTGTGTCGGCGCTGGTCAAAAAAAGAGTTTTCCCGTCTAATCCCACTTTCAGCACTCGGTCCGTAGCCCCGCAGGTTATGACACCTCAAGCGCATATCAAGTGTTTTTCAAATGCAATGAGGGTTTCTGCCTCTACTGCCATATCAGGCAGTGAGGTCCAGACCCCCACCACACTTGAGGTGAAAAAAGTACCTCTCAACACCCCTCTAATTTTCCCACCAATTACTTTAAATCTATGCCGGCTAGTCGTTAGCCTCTTTGATAAGGAAAATAGGGCCTTCCTATCCACTCTATCTAGGCACCTCATGATTTTATAAACCTCAACTAAATCACTCCATAGTTTCCTCTGTTCCAGAGAAAACAACCCCAGCCTGTCCAATCTTTCCTCATAACTAAAATTCTCCATCCCTGGCAGCATCCTTGTGAATCTCTTCTGTGTCCTCTCTAGTGTGATCACATCCCCACTGTAATGCAGCGACCAGAACTATACACAGTGCTCTAGTTGTGGTCCAACTAGTGTGTTATATAGTTCTAGTATAACTTCCTTGGTTTTATGTTTTAGGCCTTGGCCAATGAAGGAAAGTATCCCATCTGCCTTCTTAACCACCTTATCTCTCTATCCTACTGCATTCAGCGATGTGTAGACATGCGCTCCAAGGTCCCTCTGTTCCTCTACTCTTTTCAGAAATGTATTATTTATTGTGTATTTCCTTGCTTTGTTTGCCTTTCCCAAATGCAATACCTCACACATCTCCAGATTGAATTCCTTTGTCACATTTCTGTCCACCTCACCAGTCCATTGATATCTTCCTGCAGTCTAGAACTTTCTTCCTCACTATCAAATACATGGCCAACTATTGTACCACCTGCAAACCCCTTAATCATGCCCCTTATATTTAAGTATAAACCATTGATATGTACCACAAACAGCAAAGTACCCAGTACTGAGCTCTGCAGAACCCCACTGGAAACAGCCTTCCAGTCACAAAAACACCCATCAGCCATAATCCTTTGCTTCTTGCCATTGAGCCAATTTTGGATGCAACATGCCACTTTTCCTTGGATCCCATTAGCTGGTAATTTACTGATCAGTCTGCCACGTGGGACCTTGTCAAAAGCGTTGCTAAGATCCATGTAGACCACATCAAATAAGTCATCCTCATTGACTATCCTTGGTCCTTCCTCAAAAGATTCAATCAAGCTAGTCAGACAGAACCTTCCTTGACTAACCTTGAGTAATCCATACCACTTTAAGTGGTGATTTATCCCAACTGTCAGAATATTTTCCAATAATTTGTCCACCACCGAGGTTAGGCTAACTGGCCTGTAATAGCCCGGACCAACCCTTCCTCCATTTTTAAACAACACTACAACATTAGCAATCCTCCAATCCTTCACCATCATGCCTGTAGACAGAGAGGATTGCAAAGTGATGGTCAGAACCTCTGCAATGTCTTCCCTTGCTTCCCTTCACAGCCAAGGGTACATTTCATCTGGGCGTGGTGATTTATCTACTTTCAAAAATGCTAAGCACTTTAATATTTCCTCCCTCGCTCTGTTTACCCCATTCAATAAATCATGTTCCTCTTCTGTAACAGCTTCTTTCTTAGGCAGTCCCTTGAGATTGAGAATGTCTTCTTCTACTCCAGATCTATGTCTCCTAAGATGACTAACAAGTCTGATGCATGATCTGCAGATTGTACCAGGTAGGGTAGTGGGGAAGATAGTGTTGGAAGGAGCGGGTAGATGAGTTGCTTGTGGTGGTGGTGGTGGTGGTGGGGGGGGGGGGGGGGGGGGGGGGGTTGTGGCGGCGCGGGGGGTGGAGGGGGGGGGAGGGGGAGGGGGGGCGGGTGTGGGGGGTTGGAGGGAGGTGGTGGAGGGATTGTGTGCTCCTTCCACTGCCTGGACTTGGCCTCTGCATGTTTGGGTCAAAGCCTCTCGAGTTGCTTGGCACCCCCTAAATGTTCCCTCTCCATTTTGGGCAGCTGTGTAGGCTGGAGATCTGAGAATGTCCCCCAAGCATTTTCTCTGACTTCCTGGGAGTCTCTTGCCTCGATAAAGTTCCTTATTCCATGTATTACATACCACTTCCCATATCTTGAGAGTCTCCTCTTGACAAGCGCAGACATAGATGATGAAATCCACCACCAACTCCAATGTGCTAGCTTAGCCTTCGGCTGACTGAGATAAAGAGCATTCATGGAAAGGGACCTCAAACCCAGGTCATGGTTTACCAGGCAGCAGTGATCCCTGCGCTCTCATATGTTTTGGAGACTTGAAAAATCTACAACAAGCACCTCAAAGCATTGGAGAAATATGACTAAAGCTGTTGCTGAAAAACCCTTCAAATTCATTGGTGGGAAAGGCAGTCTACTTTCAACATCCTCTTCCAAGCCAACATTTCCAGCAATGAGGCACTAACCCATCCAAAACTAGCGTCACTGGGTGGGTAACATTGTTCACATGCCTGGCACATCCTTCTCTCCACCGATTGTCCAAAGGTTGCTATTCATGGCTCTCCACTCATCTCTATCTCCAGCAGACTTCCCATGATGGCATGATATCACACTGGGGCAAGTAGAAGAGAAGAACTACCTGAGCTGCTACAAGGACTGAACCCACCCCGTCATTAAGCACCACAATCTAACCAAGTGAGATAACCGGCCCCTCAGGCCTCACATCAGGCTTCCTTCTTTGCCTTATCCCACCCTGTACGCTCTGCGCAGGTGGCCGGGGTCAAGGTTTGTGAATCCCCCGTTTTTTCATTGTGAGAATATCTTTGCTCTGAACCCTTATTATCTGTTCTTACTTTCAAGTAGCTGTTTCCAGTCCACTTTTGTCAAAACACATCTCAGTTTAGTAAAGTTGCCCCATGCCCAAACTGGGAATGCACAAGAGGCCAGGATTAGGGGAGCACAGAAACTTTGGAGGGTTTGGGGCCAGAGGAGATTACAGAAATAGAGAGGACTGAGGCCACGGAGAGATTTGAAAACAAGGATGAGAAATTTTAAAATCAATACATTGCTTGATTGGGAGCCAATGTTGGTCAGTGAGAACAGGGGTGATAGGGGAACGGGATGCTGCAAGTTAAGACAAGGACAGCAGGTGACCTCAAGTTTATGGAGGGTAGAATGTAGGAGACCAGCCAGGAATGCACTGGAATAGTCAAGTCTAGAGTAACAAATGCGAGTGGGCTCTTTCCACTTAGATTAGGAGAAATAAACACAAGAGGACATGGCTTTAGGGTGAAAGGGGAAAGGTTTAGGGGGAACATTAGGGGTAACTTCTTCACTCAGAGAGTGGTGAGAGTGTGGAATGAGCTACCATCTGACGTGGTAAATGCAGGCTCACTCTTACGTTTTAAGAATAAATTAGATAGATACATGGATGGGAGAGGTCTGGAGGGTTATGGACTAGGTGCAGGTCAATGGGACTAGCGGAATAATATTTCGGCACAGACTAGAAGGGCCAAATGGCCTGTTTTCTGTGCTGTAGTGTTCTATGGTTCTATGGTTCTAACAAAGGCATTGGCGAGGTTTCAGCAGCAGATGAGCTGAGACAGGAACAAAGTCCCAAGGAACACTCATTTTCCCGCGGCGTGAAGTACATCAAAAACAGGAGGGGGGATCTTCTATTGATGAGTCTCTGATCCTTTACATTGCCTTAGGTTTTGCAGGATTTTCCTGCAAAGGCACAGTCCTAGAGCTACACCATCCATATGGAGCGACGTAAGTTATGTGACAGGAAAGGAACTAACATATTTCCCAAATGGATTGCTGTAGCTTTTAATTTCTAACTAATCTTCAAGGTATCTACAAGTAATAGGGAACTGTATCAGCAACCAGAAGGTGACAAACTCTACTTCGGACCTGTGCCTACCGCAGTAACTTTAATTTCCTGCCCTTCCCTAGCTCCTGACAGGGGCAGGGCTGTACCAACAGTGTCACTGGGAAATCTTGGTTGTTCTGGATTTGGAAAGGAACAATGCACTTTGACTGGGGTTCCCTGTCCAATGACAGGACAGAGAGGTCGAGCAGGGAAAAAAAAATCGATGCTTGTATGTTAAAGTCATCCCGAAGTCATATCTACATTCAACAGGCACTGTGACATAAATAAATCCTGCAAACTTCTCTTTACTGCAGTAGGAAAGAAAGGAGATTTAGTGACATCCTATCTTGACCAACATTTCTGAATCTTATAATTGTACAACATTGCTGGCTAGTGCTATGTGAAGGTGCCTGAAGTCATTAACATATAGAGTGGAACGTGTAGTCACCTTCACAGCTATCACTGATTGATATCTATCATGACTGACATTCTAAAAGATCCTGAAACTCTTGACTTATGTTGAAAATCTGATGTTCACACACGGCCACTTTTCCAGTGAACCTCTTGCTTATTTAAAAAAAACTGGAGAGAAAGTAATTTAAAAAATCAATTATCTTCAACTCTACTTCCTACATAAGCAAATATCAATAAGATCAAAATTCTATTATCCAAGGACTGCCTGTTTAAAGAAACTCATTTGGAACTGTCTGATTAAGCTCACCAATGGGAAATAGTCAGAAATGAGGTCAGTTATATTGAGGGCCTGTGCAAATTACTCCGCACTCTTTGAAATACATGGTTGAAGCAAGCATCGCACATCCTCTAAAATCATGTTGCTGCTCTGTTTTTTTTATCGGTGATGCTTTTTAACTAGGACATTTTGGCTTTCCTCTGACAATTTTTGTGCTAGAACTGAGACAGGTCTCCAGGTTATTGAACCACATCAGGAACGTTCCTTCCATGGCCAACAAGCCTTGGAGTGAGTCTTGAACCCAGAGTGTTTGACTCAGAGGGAGGGACACTACCTGCTGTACCACAAAGGCTTCCTAGGTGACACTTAAGCTACAGTGAATGAAACTGTAGAGTGCAGTGTTTTACTGGTCAGCAGTACTTATTGTGGGTTATATCTAGAAACTGCTGTAAGCAGTTATGAATGAGATTCTGCTGCACTAATCTTTCAGTCTGCAACACTTGCTTCCTCAATTTCCTCATTATTGTCCTTCTCCTCTGCTACCACTGCTTTGGAAATCGTCTTTCCATTCTGTTGCATGAAGATTCATCTTTGAATTGTGAAGTTATGGAACATGCAGTGGGGTCTGATTATTTTAGGAGCCTTTGTAAGAAAGCACCCCACCTAAATGTTCCAACAACATGGACCTGCTTTAGCACAATAATCTGGCGGGCATCACCTACTATTAGCTTGAATAGATCTGAATCACTATAGAATAACTTTCACGTCGTGTATTTCATTTTATGGGGATCCACTTGTGTCCTTATTAATAGGAACAGGCTGAAATTGTGGTGGTCACTTTAGGAGGTAATCTGTTTCTTTGTAAATAATTGCATTAGAAGGGTGTAAAGATTGATTCCAGTTCTATTCTTCACCGCCTAGCTTTCTGGAATATAAAAATTGAGAGGTATGCCAAGCATCCTCACCATATTGAAACAGTCACAACTGAGCTGGGCTTGTCATGTAGCCAGAATGCCTGACACTCGCTTACCAAAGGGAATCTTCTATGGGGAGCTTGAGTCTGGGGTGTGCTGTCATGGTGGTCAAAGGGATCATTACAGGGACACTCAGGAGGCTTTGCTTCGGAGTTTTGATTTCAGCCCCAAGCCCTGGGAAAAGTTGTCCCAGGATTGCTGCAGCTGGTGCAATCAAATAAAAAAGTGCCTACCCTCTTTCAAAAGCAAGCGCATATCAGAGGCAGAGAGAAAAGGCAAGGAGAGGAAATCCCAAGACAGCAGCTCATCCAAAAGTCTGTCGTCTGTGGTACACTGCCCTATTTGCAGCAGAACCTTCTAGACGCAGATCGGCCTTAAGTGTTCAGGGCGAGTGCACGAGTATTAGGCGCTCTATGCAAACCTTCAGCCTTGCACAACCACACCCACCCCCCACCCCCGCCACCTCTCAAATACACACACACAGCTAACTTTGTAAAGTGAATATTGTGCAGGTGAATAAAGGTTCTGCATTTATAATTACGGAGCTATTTTACATGAAAAAGGAGAAGACTATGATACTAATTATACATTCTCATTGTTGTACACTTTTCACAGGATATATACTAGAAGAAATGCAGATTATAGTGTGCAATAGGGCTCACCTGGTATAATACTGTGTTCCTGCAACAGTTACTAGATGATTTTATGTGTAACTTAAACAATCAATCAATTATAATCATTACGACAGAGCAGGTTAGAGTAAATTTTGTTATTTAATATTATTTACTGGTTTGCAGTTTTGGAATAGTCTTGTAGATGCGCAAATTATTTCAGTATATGTGGATGTAAATCAGTAGATCCAGGCCTTTCATTCCCATTTTTGAAGCCTGTTTGCTTAGTTTCATTAATAGTTCATTCAGTTTTTTGCCACCTCTCCCCACCCATATTTTGCTACTCTAGGTGGCCACCTAGCTTGCCCAGCAGTTGCACCATCCCATGGCAGTCACCTATGTACCCACCAGAACCCTACTAAACACCTCAGATGGTGAACAAGGTCCTCTTCGCCTCAAAGGATGAACAAAAAGTGAGAGGCGTAAACATAATTTCTTGGATGTTATTTCACCCCTATTTGCTGTCCTCTCATGAACTCATCTTCCCTGTTTAAATCATGGAGTACAATAGTTGCTCCCTTCCATGGCATTTTGCTCACTGCAAATTCTTTTGCCGATCAGTCAACAATACTGGTTGGAAAGTGCAACAAACAATGTGAAAATGCAAAAGTGGCACCCTCCACACAATGGAAACACATACAGGGATTAAAATGCAACCAAAGATTGATGCGCCCTCCAAAAAGACGCAAGTTTTGATTTAACCTTGGGAATGGTTGGCTTTAGGAATCCGATTTTGACAGGCCGCTCTAGTGAATTAGCCTATTGGCCAAATTGTGTATCAGAGTGCAGTTTCCCCAAACAACATGAATTTTGAGACTTCATTATCATAACTCCTTTTACAGAAGGAAGATAGTGTTGACGACCCTTTGACTCCCTTGTTTAGACAATGGGACTTTGCAGTTTTGGGACTTTGATTTCTATGTGTTGTTCTTTCCTGACCTCCTTGTTTTGATCAACACTATAAAGGGGCTCTCTTGCTCCCTCTTGTCGATTCTGACAATGATTCCAGCCTAAAATGTTCATCTATTTATTTTTTATATCAGTTGCTGACCAGCAATGCATTTCAAACATTTTGTGGTAAATTTAGACTGCATGGCTTCATTGGAAATTAAACTGGAGAGAGAGATATAAGCCAGGCTGCCAATTCATTATCAACCATTTTACAGTTAAGAACACATGACATTGGAGCAGGAATAGGCCATTTGACCCTTCGCCCCCTCAAGTCTGCTCCACCATACAATAAAATCACAGCCAATCTTCTATCTCAATTTTCCTGCACAATTCCCATATTCCTTAATTCCCTTAGTGCCAAAGATCAAATGACCTTTGTTTTGAATATGCTCAGACTGAGCAATCACAGCTCTCTGCCATGGAGAATTCCAATGACTCACAACCCTTTACATGAAGAAATTTCTCCTCATGTCAGTCCTAAGTGACCGACCACTTAGTCTGAGACTTTGACCCTTAGCTCTAGACTCGTCAGCCAAGTGAAATATCCTCCCAGTATCTAAACTGGCAACGTCACACTGTTCTAAACTCGACCACCTCTACCTTGTCTACTGAATTTCGCCTCATAGGACAATCCCCTCATTCCAGGAATCAGCCGAGTGAACATACATTATGCCCTTTCTGAGGCAAGTATAACCTTCCTTAGGTCAGGGGACCAAAACTGTACATATTGCCAGTGTGGTCTCATCAAGGCCCTGTATCAGTGCTTCCCAAAGGTTTTCACGGTGTGACCCCATTTTAATGCCTCGTGAGACGCTGGGATGGGGGGTGGCGGGTGTGGAGGGGTGGGGGGGGTGGCAACTAGCCTCAGTTGCTGAGTGCAGGGGTGACGGGATGAGGGCGAAGGGGGCATAGGTCCATGTCTGGTGGTTTTAGTTCCTGAGCAGGGTTGGAGGGGAGCCCTAGCTACAGCTGCCGAGCAGGGGGCTGGGGAAAGGAGTTCACAGTGCTACAAATTGTTTAGACTGCAGGAGTTTTTAAAAGTAAAACAAACACCTACCTTTCCACCTTGTGCTACCTTTGAAGAACCTATTTACTTTAGCAGAGAAGTCAGTGGCTAGGCGGCCTAGACTTAAAGTGATTGGTGGGAGTGTTAGCGAGGCGATGAGGAAAATATTTTCACCCAGAGGGTTGTGGGGGTCTGGAACTCACTGCCTGAAAGGGTAGTAGAGGCAGAAACCTTCAACTCATGTAAAAAGTGTCTGGATATGCACCTCAAGTGCCGTAACCTGCAGGGCTACGTACAGACCAAATGCTGGAAAGTGGGATTAGGCTGGATAGCTCGTTTTTCAGCCAGTGTGAACACGATGGGCCAAGTGGCCTCTTTCTGTGCCGTAAACTTTCTGTGATTCTCTGATTCTTTCTACAGGCTCTTTTTGCAGCGGCAATCAGGCCTCAAAGCTCTGTTCATTAGGCCACGCTCAGCAATAGAGAAAACTGCAAGGTTTAAAGGGGTGTCTCAGGTGTACGCACTCAGACCGAGCTCCATAGCAATCATTGCTGCCTCGGAGCCCGTGACCCCAAAATCTCGTCTCGCAACCCCATTGGTGGTTTGCGACCCTGAGCTTGGGAAGCCCTGCCCTATATAATTGAAGTAATACTTCTTTACACTTATACTCCCAATCCCTTTCGTAATCAAAGCTAACCATTTGCTTTCCTAATTGCTTACAGCGTCTGCATATTAATTTCCTGTGCTTCATTGGCAGGGAAACCCATTTCCCTCTAAATAACAACATTTCCAGGCCTCACATCATTTAGAAAATATTCTGCTTTTCTATTTTCCCTTCCAAAGTTGATAGCTTTGCCCTTCTCCATATTATATTCTATCTACAAGGTCCTTGCCCACTCATGTAAACTGGCCATGTCTGCTGTAGGTTCACAAGGACACCGTGGTCCACTCCTCCATCACCCCCTACTCCTCAACCCCCACCTACAGCACCTCCCCATGCCCACGCAGAAGATGCAACACCTGCCCCTTCACTTCCTCTCTCCTCACCGTCCAAGGGCCCATATACTCCTTTCAAGTGAAGCAGCATTTCACTTGCATTTTCCCTAACTTAGTCTACTGCATTCGTTGCTCCCAATTCGGTCTCTTCTACATTGGAGAGACCAAACGTAAACTGGGCGACCGCTTTGCAGAACACCTGTGGTCTGTCCACAAGAAAGACCCAAACCTCCCTGTCGCTTGCCATTTTAACACTCCACCCTGCTCTCTTGCCCACATGTCTGTCCTTGGCTTGCTGCATTGTTCCAGCGAACTGGAGGAACAGCATCTCATCTTCCGACTAGGCATTTTACAGCCTTCCGGAATGAATATTGAATTCAACAACTTAAGATCTTGAACTCCCTCCTCCATCCCCACCCCCTTTCCGTTTCTTCTCCCTCCCTTTTGTTTTTTCCAATAATTTATATAGATTTTTCTTTTCCCACCTATTTCCATTATTTTTAAATCTATACCTTTAATGCCCTGTCAGTCTTTCCACCCCACCCCCACTAGAGCTGTACCTTGAGTGTCCTGCCATCCATTCTTAATTAGCACATTCGTTTAGATAATATCACCACCTTCAACACCTCTTTGTTCCTTTGTCTGTGACATCTTTTGATTATCTGCTCCTATCACTGTTTGCTTGTCCCTACAACCACCACCCCCCAACTTCTCTCCCCCCACCCCTCCACCTTAAACCAGCTTATATTTCACCCCTCTCCTAATATTACTCAGTTCTGTTGAAGGGTCATGAGGACTCGAAACGTCAACTCTTTTCTTCTCCGCTGATACTGCCAGACCTGCTGAGTTTTTCCAGGTAATTCTGTTTTTGTTTTGGATTTCCAGCATCCGCAGTAGTTTTTTGTTAAGATCTACTCCTTTCTGTTTTTATTCCTGATTTCCAGCATTAGTAAATGTATTTATTTTTAATCTCTCTTCACATGTCAAGGGCAGAATCGTGCTAGATTTGCAGTAAGTGCGGTAGCGGGTGGGTAAAACAGCATTTTACCCACCGGCTGCGATGGTGGGTTTTCACGCCGTATCGTCCCAAACCCGCCACGTTAATTATGCCTTCCCGGGAAACACGCTGTTTCCATGTCAGGCGGGCTCTCATTCGCCCGCCCGCCATCACCTCAACGCTTCATCGCGTCGGGTGCCATATTTAAAGTCGGGCTGCGCGGACACCTCTCAATGCTTTCCAGCCCAGGACTGCTGCAGGGAAGATGACCATGAAAGACAAGAAGATTTCAGTCCCCAGGTTTAGTGGCGCATCACTGGAATGCCTTTTGGACACCGTGGAGGCCCACCGCGATGTCCTCCACTCCCACTCTGGCCACAGGATGGGCAGCGGCATGACCAACCAGACTTGGGAGACGGTGGCAGCGGTGGTCAACGCCAACGCCCTTCAAAAGAGGACAGCCACCCAGTGCCACAAAAAGATGAATGATCTCCTACATTCCACCAGGGTAAAGTCACTCTTCTTAACTCTCTCAACTCACACACTCACAAACCCATCACACATCCACAGGGCCCTCACTGACTGCCGGTTCAAGGGACATCACCATTCACTCTCTCACACTCACAGTCATTGTCCTCACCCAGCCCATGGGTCCACTCACCACCCACACATGTCAGGCATACTTATCACATGGTCTGGCAAGTGTCCCGTTTAATTCTCTACATCTCTATCCATGCAGGACAAGCTGGCACACAACAAAAGGGAGAGGTCACAGATCGATGGAGGAATGCCTGGAATCAAGGTCCTCATGGACTTTGAAACAGAGCCATTCAGCTGGCCAGTGAGGATCTGGACTGGTCCTGTGCTGATTGTGAGGTCGGTGGTGCTCCACCAAGTGAGGGTCCAGCGGTGCAACATCCATCAGACAACCATACCATGAGTGATGTGTCCTGTTTCACATGCCACTATCTTGCACTAATTATCTCCCCTTGCCTCTGCAGGTAAATCTGGGAAACAGCCGATGGAGTCCGTGACCCAGGGCCTCCAATCAAGCCCCAAAGAAACCTCTGAAGAGGAATCTGGAGGCACCCTCCCTGAAGTCCCATCACAGCGCTCACCCACACCCTCCACCAGCACAGAGACACACATCTTGGTGGGACATAGCTTTAGAATAGCCCCAGGGTCACAAACTGGTGAGCGTATCGCACTGTCTGATCCACAGCAGGCAGAGGCAGGGACTTTCCTGGTGACCAGCACTCAGAAGATTGCTGGAGGCCAGAAATTTGCTGAGTCTGGGTCCGATGACGAGCCTTTGGACTCAGTCATGTCACAGTTGCTGGAGCTGCAAAGGCAAGCTCGGGAACATCAGGAAGGGATGTCCGCTGCACTCCTCAGATTGCAAGGTGAAATGGAGGAGTCTGTCCGTCTTCAGGCTGAGGTGATAGCGCCGGCATGTCAATGCACCGAGGTCAACACTGGTAGGATGGTGGCCGCCATGGAGACCTTGATCCAGGACATCACTCCTGCACTGCTGCGCGGGCTGAACTCCATCACTGACGCTATAGTTGACCTCCAACAGTACGTACGCAAGAGGGGTGCCGGGCGGCTCGATCTCACTCCAGCTAACCCTTCTCCTCATGGAGTCAGCCCTCGAGCACCCATAGGGAGGAGGATCAATAGGTGCGCACCATGGAGCCACCCACCCAGGTGACTCTGGAAGTGACCGGCCCATCCGAATTCCCTCTTCCTGTGACCTCAGCAGCTGCAGCTCCACAGGTCGAGGAGGGTGCCACTGCCACACAGCAGGACCCCGAAAGCAGGCCGGGGCCCACCAAGGTCACGGCCCTCCAGAGGATGCCCGCCAAGGTCATCACAGACAGGGCATTGCAGTCAGCAGGCTGCCTCCACCTCTGCTGTGGATGTCCTGGAACACCAAGACATAGCGATAGTGTAAGGAAAGTTAAAAACAATTAGTTTTACAGCCTGAGCATGGGTTTTAATCACTTGTACATAATGTTCACTATTGTCAATAAACTCCTAAGAATGTCTCCCTGCCTATGGCTCCTTGGTCTGATGAGCATGTTCATGTCACTCTGATGTGAAACCTTTCTGCACAAGATAACGGCAGGTGTCTCAGTCCAGGGCCTTTTCCCTGTGCTGTGTGCAGCCTTCAGGCCAAAGTGATGGTCCAGCCTCACACTCCCTGGACGCATTACTGCTGTCTGCACCTCGATGGTGCTTGTCATTGCTGCCAGAATGTCGTGGGCAGGCTTCACAGAGTTCCATCATTCTCTCTGTGTGCTCTCAGCACCTTTAACGTGTGGCTGGCCCCCATCTCATTAGCATCTGTGACCAGTGACGCTGTGCTCCTAAAGGGGGTCAGGTGCTGAAGGAGGACAAAGGATCAAATGCTTCTAAAGTTTCATGGTTGCATCTCTATGATATGACCCTGATCACAGAGCACAAAGGAGCTGTCCTTGGCCATACAGGAGTCAGACATTCAGAGGGGCAATGTGAAGATCTATGGAGTGTCCTGACTGCGTGTCATCATCATTTTCCTGCAATCGAGTGACTATTAGAACCTCCACTGCATCTCCATGACAGGAGCATTCTCACAGATTGTATTCACGCTGCCATAAGCCAGACTGGAGTCAAACATCCTTAGATGCAATGTGAAGATCTGTGGTGTCTCTTCACTGCATGTCATCATCATCCTTGACAAATCTAGCAGCTATGAAGCCCTCCTGAGCGCATTTGCCTTGTCTAGCCTGTGCGAGGGCCTCATCTCCAACATCGTCATCTTTGAGGACCTCCTTATAGTCATCCCATCAGCGCCCTCCTTATCGGAGAAGACCTCCAGCTTCTCCATCTCCTCCTCAGCCAGCTCCTCTCCCCGTTGCAGCGCCAGCTTGTAAAGGTCATGGCAGATGATGACGATGTGTGACACCTTCTGTGGGCTATATTGCAGGGCTCCACCAGACCAGACCAGGCACTGGGACCCCATCTTCAGTATCCCGATGGTCTGATCCACCAAGATGCGAGTTGCAGGATGAGCCTCATTATCGCGTCGCTCTGCTGCAGTCTGAGGCCACCTCACGGGTGTCATCAGCCATGGCCTCTGCGCGTAGATCTTTTCCCCGAGGAGCCATCCCTGCAGCCTCTGTGGACCCTGGAAGACTTCAGGGACCTGTGACCAACTGAGAATGTTGGAGTTGTGCACACTTCCTGGAAACCATGTGCACACTTACGGGATGCATTTCTGGTGCTCGCACACCAGCTGCACATTCAGTGAATGGAACACCTTGCATTAATGTAGTCCACCATGTGTTGCGACAGAGATCTGAGTGCCACATGGTTGCAGCTGATTGCACCCTGCACCTGTGGGAAACCCGAGATCTGGGTGAACCCAATCGCTCTTGCATCCTGGCTGTCCTGGTCTCAGGCGAAATGCACAAAGTTGTGTGCCCTCGCAAATATAGCACCTGTGACCTCCTGGTCACTTGTGGAAGCATTTGCGGGTGGAGGTTTGTGAGATCCCACATAGGTCACCTGTGGAGCCCTGAAAGGAGCCACTGGCATAGAAATTGATCGCCGCTGTCACTTTCACGGCCACTGGTAATGGATGCCCTCCATGTCCGTGTAGCGCCAAATCCTGCAGCAGGTGGAAGATATGACTAGACATGCACAGTCTTCAGTGACACTGGTTCTCAGTCATCTGCAGGAATGAAAGGCGGTGTCCATAACTCGCTGTGGCTCTTCAGCAGGGTATGCAGGACCCCCAGCCACCCCTTCTTCCTGAGGCTGCTGCTCCTGTCTCTCCACAGCCAGGAACCTTAGTCACTCTCTCCTCCGTCGTCTTCGCTCTCTGTACGCCATCAGGCATTCAACTAGTTCACTAGGCTCCATGATCCCGATGTACTCCTCCTACAGGATGAATGAGAGAGCCACATGGATTAGCATGGATGCACTAAGAACCTGTCCTGGTTAAGTCTGAAGACCCCTTGACACTTCCTGGAGAGTGCTGACCACCAGTTGGATGACTAGAGGTTAGTGCGCTGCGTGGCTGCCTGAAACCCCACCTACCTCCGCCCCACTCCAGCTGACTGATTGGCAGCAGACTTGCCCATTGGACTGCATGCTGTGCACTCAGCTCAGGCGCAGGCATTCTCCTAACCCACACTGCAAGGCTGCACTGTTAGCTTGAACCATGGGGGGAGACTGGCCTAAACCAGGATGATGACATTGCAAGGGGCTGTGAGCACCTCCACCAGTGACTGCGCCATGGCCAGCTTTAGCAAGGAGATTGTACAATGGGTGCAGTTGTCCAAATGTTCTGCAGTCCACTAAAACACTCATGACTTTGCAGTCTGTGCCAGGGCGGGGATGTGAAAAGCTTTGGAGCACTTGGTGGCACTTTGATGCCTCTGTGTTGCTTGAGTGGGCAGATAAGCTAGAAGCCCGACTCCAGTCATATCAATGTGGCTTCACCTGAACTGTCTCAGTTACAGAGGAATGGTCACTGTATACAGGTTTCCCTAATGCGTGACTGCTTCCGTCACCCACCCTGCCCCCACCCTGAATGCTTTTGTGCCATATTTCAATGGCAGGGCTGCCCTTGACCCCCCCTTAATGCTCCTCAGCCTTGAAGTCTAGCAGGCGACCCTGGTGAATACTGCACATTGTTGCTCTGTACTCACCTCCGAATTCCCCTCAAAGTGCAGGCCACCAAGTGCACGCCTTTTGCGTGCTGTTGTGAAACACGTCGGCATGCTTTCCCGCCAATGTGGACGGCCAATCCAGCGGTGGTGGCGGGGGATGATTCTGGCGGGCTGGCCTAATAATGATATGCAGACGTATTACAACGAGGTCCTCGATGTCCAGTGGAGGGCGTTGTAAAACCGCTCGTGCCATATTGTCCACTCATGCTACTGAACACGCCAGTTGCTGGCGGGCATGGAGAATCCTATCCCAAGTCTTTGTTTAACTGGAATAAACTGCACTAGGCAATTATAAGGTAAACTTAAAACACAATCTGTTACTGCAGTAATTATATTGCATCTGCATCTCAAATGTTCCATCGTGCATCACTGCCAGGCACAGTACTGATGCTTCACTTCGGCATTTTTGGCTTAGATATTACTTACATGTTAGGAGCGCATTTGGCTTTGAATCAGTGAATTGAATCCTGGAGGCTCATTTATGAAAAAGTGCAGATCACATTCTTTACAAATGAGAATAAATTGAACCATCAAGACCTCTACTGCCACCCTTCAATAAAATTGCTAATGAAGCCTATATATAAGTCGATGGACAAAGAACTTCAAGTGATGGTTATACATATTGTTGGTTGTGTTCCAGTCAGTCAAAAAAAACCCCACAAGAACTATGTGCTATAATTAGGCCTCTTAATCCTTAGGAGCTGGTTAACCTTTGACACATGGCCCCAAGTGATTTGAAAGGCTAAATTAACGTTTTGAAAGATCTAGAAGACATCTGCAGATTTTTTGACTTTGCCACCTGTTAATGTTAATGCCTCAGAGTATCCTCCACAGTCTCTTTGCTCATTATCTTGATGTACACACTGCTTGGACATTGAAGGAACATTGACTCCCACAGTTGTGGTCCTGATGTTCTATTTTAAAGAGAAGAACCGGTATATAAATCTAACCAGTTTGGGTGGGGTGGGGGAAGGAGGGATTAATTGTAAAGAAATAACTTGCCTTTATATTTTCTTTGTCACATCTTCAGAAACATGTTTGACATACAATGAGATATTCTGAAGTGCTGTTACAGTTGCATAGCCATACGCAACTGCCATTTTGTACACAAGAACTCCAAAACACTGTGGAGCAGTTCATTGATTTTTGATGCTTTTGCTAGAGTGAGGAACGCGAGCTAGAATACTGAAGTACTAAACTTTCTGCCCTTTTCAGAAAGTGTCATGGAATCTTCAACATCCAACTTGACTCGCTTTCCTTGCTTTGTGATAATCATGTCACCTACAGGCTGCAGGTTATCAGATATCTCATTTATTTCCCCCAACATAGGAGGCGGTGGCTTGGTGGTATTGTCACTGGACGGGTAATCCAGAGACCCAGGGTAATGCTCTGGGGGCCTGGGTTTGGATCCCACCACAGCAAAGGGTGGAATATGAATTCAAAAAAAAAAAAATCTGGAATTAAAAGTCTAATGATGACCACGAAACCAGTGTCGATTGTTGTAAAAACAAATCTGGTTCACTACTGTCCTTTAGGGAAGGAGATCTGCCCTCCTTACCTGGCCTGGCTTACACGTGACTCCAGGCCCAGAGCAATGTGGTTGACTCTTTAATGCCCTCTGATGGGCAATTAATTCTGGCCGAGCCAGCGACGCTAACCTCCCATGAACTAATGGAAAAAAGAAGAGGAGGACAAAAGTTAAAAGGCTGCACTATTTTTAATGGCAGTGAGATGATGTCCCATTGTAGACGTGAACAGAAAGAAAATGCTAAATGAAGGTACAGCAACGAACTCAATTCTTAAAATGGTTTGCTTGTATTCCTTAATAGCAGCAAAATTGTCATTGTGCTAGGGAAAATGGAGTGGTAAATGATTACAATGACAGATTTAGCAGCCAGCAGTGAAGCAACGACGCTCGCTGCTGACCTCGAAGGAAGTTGGCCGCACTAGCGATCTCTGTGGAGCAGTTTTCTCCTTTCCTGACAGCAGTTTAATTCTGGCACCAAATTAAGGCAATGTCTTGGCTTGGAGCAGCAGTGATGTCATCAAGCAGGTAAGGAGACAATCGCATTGACGTATTCACACAAAAAAAAGGGAATTAAAAATACTTATTCATTGTTTGATTTTAATTTAAATTTCCAGATAGCAAAATAAATGATTATGATTAGATTAAGATAGAAGCTAAAATAATGATAATGGAACTTTTAAAATAAATATATTACTTTAAAAAATGTGGAATTTTTGTATCATAATGGAGAGCTTTGCTATTCTATAAATATAAAATTATCTTCTCAGGGCCGACAGTAATTATGAAGATAGTATTCCATTAAAAACCCATTTACACCCCATTCGCAAGGTGCAAGTTTTTCAAGGGTTTTACAGTGGAACTGAGGCCTGAATTTTCACTCCTGGGATGGGAGTGCAGAGTTGGGACAACTCCCGCTCCGCAAACCCAACCTAGGAGAAAGTGCTCTGGGACGTTGGATTTTCGGTGTCAGAGCGTGATTGGGTTGTAGGGTGGGGGCTATAAACAGGAGGCTGCCGGGTGCAGAGGCTGGCTGGACAGAAGGCCTGCCTCGGTGAACTGATACTTTGTCTAAGCAATGAGAAAATAAAATAAAACAGCTCTCTAGCCCTCACGCCCCTTCACCTTTCCACATGCTCTGCATGCCCCATCCATGCTAACCCATAGCACATCATGACCCCCAACCTCCGTGGTCCCTCATGTCTTTCATGCAAACCTATGCCCTCCACCCATCCCCCATGGCTCTTCATATCCTCCATGCCAGCCTATGCCCCTGTACACAAACCCTATTGTCCTTTTATAGCTACTATGCCAACTTAGTGCCAACTCATGCCATGCACCCACCACCCTTTGCCCTTATACCTGACATGCCAACTCACCCAGTATCCATCACGGGCAGACCTTAGAACCCATGCTGAAATTAAATAAAGTGCTTAATTGTCTATTAATGAATTCATTATTTTTAAAAAGCACACTCATGAATAAAAATCCATTCTTACATTTAATTTACTTTAACCCCTTATAAAACAAGCATTTGTATTCATAGTCCTATTTCAAATAGCTTCTAACAATTAGCAGCTGTCAAGCAAATTGTGCACTGAAAGGCACCCCATTATGGCAATGAAATGTTGTGAAATTAGTGTGCAGCACTAATCCTGTAATGATGACCCTCAGGCTTATGTCAACTGACAGAGTTAAATAGCAAGCACTGATTTGTTTTACCACTGCACACTTTTATATATTTAAAGGGCACAAGTTTTAAATGCCTTGACAGCTTGACAGCTCCCTTTGACACCCATCTTGCTTGTTCCCTTAACAATCATATTGATAGTTCTCTTGACAGTTCCAATGAGGTTGACAGTTCCAATGAATTTATGGACATTTTAACACATTCATGTCTACTTTTAACAATCCCAAAAGATCCCTTACCTCTCTCAAAGGTGTCCTGGGACCATATCCAAAAGGGTACTCAACTTCTTAAAAAGGGTACCCTACCTCGCCAAATAACTCCAACAGCTTTAGACCTTACCCTACCTGGTCTAAAGTGCACATGTCATGTTTTAGACACCCCACTATCCAAAATCAGATCTGACTGAGGCAGCTGCACTTTAACATGTGCAGTTACCTCCGTGAACCTCAGATGTGTACACCAGAATTCTCCACCATTTCCCTCCCCACTGTGAAAATGGCAGAGGCTAAGTTCAGTTTCAGGCATTTTCATAGGGACAGAGAGCCTCGGCATTTGTGTGAAAGTTCAGGTCTCACAGTGTAAGAGTGGAAGTTCTCATCAATACACACGATTTCCCATTGAATGCTGTCTGGGTGTGCCTCTGGAGAACGGTAGAGGTAGAACGGTAGAATCTTTTGGATGTCCATGTTTAATGGCACATGTGCAGACTCCAAAATAGGCCTGTGAACACTGACAGTTCCCCAGTGCAAAATTTTGCCCAAAATTTGAAATCATTTGCTAAATTTTGATATTCTGTTTGAACAAGTCTTATTTTCAAATGAATTTCAGTGCACATATTGACTTGACCAACCTAATTTGCACTTTTAAAACCAATTACACCACATGAACAGCCATTATCTTGATTGTATGAACTGTAATCTGAATCTACTGAGGCGATTGCTATAATGCTGAAGCTTTTTATCTTGTAATATTTCTCTAAAAATGCCTCGATTCCTTTTATTGTTGCAGGTCTCTTGTATAATACTGCATTTAAACAAGAAGCAACGCGGGACTTAACACAATAACAAAATTGTATTATCGAAGGTTCATGAATGTTGGCTTGTACTGACTAATTGTATAAGACCTTAAATCTTCTCTGAAAAATTATAGGATAATGCCAAAGACAAACTCTAAAATCAATAGTCATGGATGGAGTGTACAAAAGGCAAAACTAGCATGTCCATGGTGCCACAAATATGCAATATGTTATAAATATTAATTACTGATTGTTAGCATGCCCAGGGAGAGGAATAATGTAAAAGCAAAATAGCATGGATGCTGGAAATCTGAAATAAAAACAGAAAATGATAGAACACTCAGCAGATTGGACAGCAACAGCCAGTCAGGCACTTAAAGGGCCAGCAGTGGGCCTTTCCCAGGATCAAGAACCCCAGGCGTGGTTATCCCAGAGAGCTGTCGACTAATCAAAGTCTGACAGCTCCTCATTGCAGGCAGTGTCACAAGAGGGTTGGTGGTAGCTGCCATCAATGCATGCACCAGAGGTCCAGGATCAGCTAGGGACCCCAGGCCACAGCTGAGTGAGGGCGGGTTGGGGGGTGCAGTCACAGGATGGGGGTTGCAAGAGAGGGGAGAGGGAGACCAAAGGCAAAGGCAGGGGCTGGCTCCCAGTGGCTCTCCCCTATTTCTGATGCTGGGTCCCTCGAACAGGCACTCAGTGTCTGACAACGAGGGACCACCCCCCCACCCCTGGCCACCGAAGTGTACATCAAACACTCCAGGGTTTGCTTTTCAGTCTCCCTACATGGCAACTGCCCTGTCCATTGCTGGTTGAATACCAGCAGTGGCTGGATGAGGCCCTTAAGTAGGCATTAATTGCCCACTTAAGGGCCTCAATCAGCGGCAAGGCAGGAAGGCCATCCATGAGCCTTTCCGCTTCGGACTTATTCAGAGCAGGGGTCCCCACCCGGCACTGTCCCACCTGATTAATTCCTCCTGCCTCCAAACTCACCTGAGGGGAGGGCATTAAGTTCCGCCTAACATTTCAGGTGGATGACCTTTCAGCAGAACTGGGAGATGTTAGAGACGTAACAAGCTTTGAGCAAGTACAGAGGCAGGGAAAAGTGGGGAGTGAGTGTGGGGTGGGTGGAGTGGCGGGGGGTGGTGGGGGGGGGAGGGGGGTTGCACTGGGGGATAAAACAAAAAGGACGGAGCTGAGCTCATTTGTTCCGAGCCCGGCTCTCCATAAACATGGAGCACACGCCCATCGAAGAACTCCATCACAGTGCTGTAACATCAGGGGAAAGACAAGACACACCCCCTCCTTATGGCACAAGCTCCCATATGGTAAGCTTAAAGGTCTAGTTTTTTTTTTTAATTCGTTCATGGGATGTGTGCATCACTGCCTAGGCCACCATTTATTGTCGACCACTAACTACCATTGAGAAGGTGGTGGTGAGTTGCCTTCTTGAACCACTGCAGTCCATGTGGCGTAGATACACCCACAGTGCTGTTAGGGAGGGAGGTCCAGGATTTTGTCCCAGCGACAGTGAAGAAACAGCAAGCTATTTCCAAGTCAGGATGGTGTGTGGCCTGGTCCAGCGTGAGTGCTAATGAAAGGGTGAATGGATGCATGTTAGTCGATGGGTGAATGGCTAGGGTGGTAGAGTGGGTAGGTGGGTGAGGTAAGTGGGTAAGTGGTCAGGGTGGCAGGTGGATGAGGTAGTAGGTGGGGGTGGTAGATGGGTATGGTGGCAGGTGCATAGGATGGTAGATGGTTAGGGTGGCAGGTGGGTAGGGTGGTAGGTGGTTAGGATGGAAGGTGGTTAGGGTGGCAGGTGGGTAGGGTGGTAGGTGGTTAGGATGGCAGGTGGGTATGATGGTAGGTGGTTAGGGTGGTAAGTGGTTAGGGTGGCAGTTGGGTAGAATGGTAGGTGGTTAGGGTGGCAGGCAGGTAGGGTGGCATGTAGCTAAGTTGGTAGTTAGGTCAGGGTAGTTGAGTCAGTCGGGTCGAGAGGGGTAGTCAGGTGTGTACGGTAGTTTAATAGTCAAAAGGTTAGCATAATCGGGGAGTTAGTTGGGGGGTCAGGAGTAGTCTTGGGGTCAGGTGGATTCATGTGGCCAAGAGGGCAGTCAGGAGGGGTATCAGTGCGAGCGACTCGGAGGTCATTTCTGTAATTTCTGTCTAACACTTCCTGGGTAACAATTCAGGTACGTCCCACAGAATTTTCCGAAGTCTCCGACTCTAGCTCAGAGTCCGAGACATTTGTGGAGAGTTCTGTGGAGCAGGGTAATTTCCCATCAAAAGTTCAAACTTCCCAGGCAATTCCCACGGAGATCAACGCATTCAGATTTCCACGGGGTCCCAACATGCATTTCCCGGAGATCAGAAGACCTGCCCCATTATTATCAAATGTTACTATGCGACTGCTTTTTCTCATTTGGATTATTTTTGTCTTTTCTATTCCTGTTTCATTGTCATTCTTCCTCAATGGGCTTCACTTTCTTGCATCTGCAGTCCAACATTTCCTTTCTAGCTGTGCAATAACGTGATCAACAGTTTTAATTTTTTTGGGAATTCAGGAAGTTAAAGTGAGAACAAATTTATGGTATAGACATGGACAGACTTGATGTTTCTGGGAGATGTGGTTACTGGGGTCCTAAAAATTACCATTATGTTACAGTGCACAGTTATGATATTACAAATTTTTAGAAAAAAAACTGTTTTGAAGGTCACATTTTGTAAACCTTGGACTGAGTTTAAAGACCATTTCTAAAATGGTTTCTGAGGGTAACACGATTTCTCCTTGTGGCTTTGGGCTGGAACCTCTTCAGCCAGACAAAGAGCTGACATCCTCAGACATATACATCTAAACTTCAATGTTCCAAAAACAGTAAACGGAAGCTCATTGACTTGATGGCTTTTCCTCCATACACAAAGACACTAACTGATAAGCCACTGTAAGGTGTGAACAACCTTGACACTTTTGATCTCTATGGGGGTAAGGAGACTTTGGATAACTGTAATGGAATTACCACTTGCCTTGTGGAAAATGACTCAGCAATTTTTGTACAGGCCACATGATAATGCTGGCCATCATGCCTTACCCACAAAAAACATTGAAAAGGGAAGGGAGCCGTCAGATCCATCGAGAATCATCTTGAAGAAGCATCAACCCAGGGAGAGACAGAGAAAGGCATCTAAAAACAGCTACTGGTCTGTTGTACTACAAGTGCCACACTTGCAGAACAGATGTAAGGAACCTTCTCTCCTCCCTGTAAACCCTGATTCCATCTACTAAGGTCATCTGTTAAAGCAACTTTTAGCAATTCAACAATGGAAGCCATCACAGCTGCAGGGATAATCCTACAACTTCAAAACCTTCAGCTCTGACAACGCAACACCTCGACTTCAAACAACTCAGGCTTGTACCAAATATGGATTAAATTGGTCAAATTTTTTTTCAGTTTCATTCTATCTTCATTTGTAACTAATGTGTGCATTTGTAACTAATGTGTGCATTTGTGTTAGTAACTTTATTGTTCCTTTAGTTACTGCTAGAGCAGTAGAGTGAAGTAAAGTAACCTTTTGTTTTATAAGTGAAAAGGCTTTGCTGCTGGGTTCTTTTGAATTGAGTTTCTCACTCCATGGGTAAGAAAATACACACACACACACACACACACACTAACACACACACACACATACACACACACACACTAACACACACACACACATACACATACACACACACACACACTAAAACACACATACACACACACACACACACACTAACACACACACACATACACATACACACACACACACACTAAAACACACACACACACATACACACACACACACACACACTAACACACACACACTAACACACACACACACACACATACA
Source organism: Cetorhinus maximus (assembly GCF_964194155.1). Lineage (NCBI taxonomy): Eukaryota > Metazoa > Chordata > Chondrichthyes > Lamniformes > Cetorhinidae > Cetorhinus > Cetorhinus maximus. The sequence goes on from NC_135885.1 coordinate 133,099,355, forward strand.
AATACATTGCTCACAGATGACTTTGCAGAAACGCCTTTTAAAGTGTCCGTTACAATTAGTTGACAGGCGTTTTCACTCCAATATAAGTGTACTAGGCATGTCCCTGTAATATGTGAATATTAATCAATTATTAATGTGATTTAGTAATGTGGCTGACAGTCTATCAATTAATCAGGGCATTCTTGTTGATAATTATTTTGGACAACACTCCTGGTTATTTTAATACATAAAGACATGTTAACAATTTAACAGAATTAAATATTTATTAATTGAAAATGAGTAGAGTTGTGAGTTTCCTTCAGATTTCCCCATCCCTTTCAAAATTTGAGACTTGATTATACAGCTGGAATGAAAATGTCTCAGGCAGATGCTTGCAATTTATAGAAAAAGTTATGATCCCTGATTGAGAGTTAGTGATAAAATGATTTGAACAGGGGATCTGGGAGGCATCTTACATCTTCTTTCATAGGCTTAGTAATTCAGAGTTATTGGGACCAGATTTTCTGGGCCTCTCAACACCAGCACTGCAGGTATTGGCCTGTGGTACTGTCTACTGCTGAAGAATGGCGCTGTTTCATTGAATTTTTCGTCCACACTTCCTTGTTTTGACTGTATGCTTCAGTCAGGATTCTTCAGTTTGCTAAGGAGACACTTTGTTTCTGGACTTGCTCAGACACGCAACAGATTTCCTGTAGAGGGTGCCGCGCTGGATCAGATGCCCAACGACAGTAAGTCGCAGCTTAAAATCCCGCAAAATGTCAACGGCTACCCGCAAATGTAAGGAATGGTGAGCGCCATGTAGTCACCATTGACCACTAAATCCGGGGCTATTGTATTCAGCATTTTTTGAGGCCCCCCCACTCCAAATATGGTCCACACAGTTTTCTGGCCAGCATTCAATAAGGTGCCGCACAAGATAAGTCCTCATGGAGTTGGGGGGGTGTGGGGGGGGGGAAGAGCGGTGGTGACATATTAGCATAGATAGAAAATTGGCTCATGGACAGGAAACAGAAAGTAGGAAGAGAGAGGGCATTTTCAAAGTTGGTCGGCTGTGACTAGTGATTGACACCAGGCTGAGTGCCAGGGTTTCAGCTTTTTACAATCAATACTAATGACCTCAGATGAATAATACATCTAAATTCGCTGACGAAACAAAGTCAGGTGAGAATGTTATCTGTGAGGACACAAGAGGCTGCAAAGGTTAAGTGAGTGGGCAAAGAAGTTGATGGGGCATAATGTGAGGAAGTATTCACTTTGGTAGTAAGAATAGAAAAGCAGAACACTTTTTAAAAGATGTGAAACTTGTAAATGTTGATGTCCAGAGGGACTTGGGTGCACTTGTACGAGGAACACATGCTATGAAACCCAACTTACTTTAATCTTGAGCACGGAGGTCAGGGCATCCAAGTCCAGACAAAGCTCAGACCTCCCACGCATGCGCGGCCCAGGAGCGGGCTGCACCCCTGCAGATTGGCACTTTTACTTCCTTTGCCTGTGCCTAGAAAAACAGCATGAAAACCCGGTTCAGATGGGCAGATGCAGAGTGCCATAGCCAGCAAGTGTCCCAGACAGGGAGCAAGGGACAGGGAGAGGTCCTGGACAAGAGAAGGGGACAGGGAGAGGTCACAAACACGGGAGAAGGGGACAGCGAAAGGCCCCAAAAGGAAGTCCCAAGTAAGGGACAAAGTCAGGGGACAGAAACAGATCCCAGTTAAGTTAAGTAAAAAGAAAGGAGCAGGGAAACAGGCTCCAAGTTAGAGAAAGGGCTGCAGGGAGCACACTTTAAGTGAAGTGGGCTAAGGAGAAGCCCTGGTAGCCAATAAAGATGCAAAAGAAGCCCTGAAGATCCAAGAAGGCAGCTGAAAATTGGTGACTCCATGTTGCAGGCCACTGGGGCAAAGGTGCCCCTTTGGAGCAGCAGTGTTCGGCTTGGCACAGCCAAAGAGCTGAGATTGTGCTTGTGAGTTGGCGTTTGAGCGTACACGGGAATTCAGGGGAACAGAAACTCAGGAGATGAGATTGAAACCCTATGAGGTGGGCCATCATTGAAGCTGTCTGCACTGGAGTGACCTATGGAGAGAATTCCATGGCGAGATCTTTGAAGGTGAAGATTGGATACCCTCATGAGATAGACGGAGTTTCAGTGAGATTCGTTGACTGACGGGCTTGAATTTTTCAGTTGGCATGTGGCGGCGGACCCAACACACCAGCGCGTAAAATGACACGCGATGATGTCAGGCATGCGTCCCGTCATCATCGCGCTGTCTCGCGATGTTTTGTTTGGCGGGCACGTGCCGGAGTTGGCTGCGCGCCCGCCGATATTTCAACGGCCTAGTAAGGCCATTAAGTAAGTAATTAAGGTCACTGTTTACGCTGCCCGTCCAACCTTACGCTTGGCGGGCAGGGGAAAAGGCCAAGTGGCCTTCACCTTTTTTAAGAAACCCCATTCACGAGCAGGATGGGGTTTCCGAAAGCTTTTCTGAATGAAATAAAAAACGTTTCCGAAATATAAAAACATGACCCATCTCATGTGACACAGTCTCATGAGGGGACATGTTTAATTGAATTTTCAATCCATTTATTTATTTTAAAAGTACTTCACTATCCCTGAGGTGGCTCCATGCCTCAGTGAGATTGAAGCGCTCTCCAACGTGCATGCACGAAAGAGCGCAGGCCCCGACTCTGCCTTCTCCCCGCCGCCTGCACAGGTAGCGCGCTACCGCTCGCGTCTTACACTGAGTGGGCCTTAATTGGCCTGACCACATAAAATGGCAGCGCAGAGCCAATCGCGGGCAGCAGGCTGTTCTGCGACTACCCCTAGCCAGCGCCTGCGAGGCCACAGTGTTCCTTACGTCTGGTGGGATAGTGAGAAATCCGTGTAATTTGTTTTGGTCATATTTGGCATTTATCCTACAGTGTGGTGTGTTCGATCACGGTTTGCCTATTAATTCACATGTACCTCATACCTAATCTGAATGTTAGAGTATAAGATAGATATTGTAAATTGTTTTATCTTTCTGACCTTGTATAGTAAAGTTTATTTTGTTTGTTCAAAACATGTGGAATCTTGAGGCTTTATTCTCTTAGTGTCTTCAAGCTCAAACTTTGTCTACTTCAGACAAAACGTTATTGGTCCCTAACCGGGTCCCACCAACAACTTGGGGGTCTGGCTAAGGATCATAACACATAGAAATCTAACATGCAGGTGTTTTCAGTAATAGTTGAGTTTGTCTATCAAAATACGAAACTATAATTTATAACGCTTGACATGAAATACGATGGAAAGGGAGGTCAGCTGGCATCAGAGCTAGACTTTACACACCCGCTATTAAGGTGTGAACTATATCTGCAGCCTCTGACAGATGTGCTTACTCATTACCAATAGGAACTGTCTCCATAAACTCTAAGTGAGTCTGAAGGCAGTTGCAGAGCTTTAGCCTCTACTGCAGGAACAGCATTGCCAGTGGCAATAAAGGCCATCCCCTTTTCAAGCTGTTTTGTCTCAGGTTTCCTTCCACAGGGATCACCTGCAACCTCTGACAATTTACTGCCCATAGGTGCATCATCGATCCCACAGGCTGAATGAAGTTTGAAACAGCAAATAAAAATAAAATAAAAATCTTAACATTTCATTTATAACATATCCCTGCTCATGTGACAGAGTCACATGAAGGGACAGGTTTTGTAACATTTTTTAAATCTTTATTTTTAATGTTTTAAACTCTTCATCTCCCTGAGGCAATTCTGTGACTCAGGGAGCTTTTCCAGTGCGCACCCACTGGAAAACACACGTGCAAAGTTCATGCTTGCCCTCCTCCCCACCCCACCCCACCCCCAGCACCCTCCCTCTTCAAGGGGAGGCGATGGTGTAGTGGTATTGTCGCTGGACTAGTGATCCAGAGACCCAGGATAATGATCTGGGGATCTGGGTACGAATTCTGACACCACAGCCGATGGTGGAATTTGAATTAGATTAAAAAATCTGGAATTAAAAGTCTAAAGATGACCATGAAACCAGTGTCGACTGTTGTAAAAAAACTATCTGGTTCACTAATGCCCTTTAGGGAAGGAAATCTGCTGTCCTTACCTGGTCTGGCCTACACGCTGTGGTTGATTCTTAAATGCCCTCTGAAATGGTCTAGTTGTATCAAACTGCTACAAAATCACAAAAAAGGAATGAAACTGAACAGAGCACCCAGCACTGACCTAGGCTCCGGAAATGAGAATGGCAATCTCAGCCCTGTCGACCCTACAAAGTTACTAACTTCTGGGGGCTAAAACTGGGAGAGCTGTCTCACAGACTGGTCAAGCAACAGTCTGACATAGTCATCCTCACGGAATCATATCTTACAGATAATATCCCAGACACCACCATAACCATCCTTGGGTATGTCCTGTCCCAACGCAGGACAGACCCAGATGTGGTGGCGGCACAGTGGTATACAGTCCGAACAGAGCTGTACTGGGAGTCCTCAACATTGACTCTGGATCCCATGAAGTCTCATGGCATCAGGTCAAACATGGGCAAGGAGACCTCCTGCTGGTTACCACGTACTGCCCTCCCTTGGCTGATGAATCAGTGCTCCTCCATGTTGAACATCGCTTGGAGGATGTACTGAGGATAGCAAGGGGCTCAGAATGTACTCTGGGTGGGGGACCTCAATGTCCATCACCAAGAGTGGCTCAGTACCACCACTACTGACCGAGCTAGTCGAGTCCTAAAAGACAGAACTGCTAGACTGGGTCTGCGGCAGGTGGTGAGGAACCAACAAGACTGGGAAACATACTTGACCTCATCCTCACCAACCTGCCTGCCGCAGATGCATCCATGACAGTATCAGTAGGAGTGACCACCACATTGCCATTGTGGAGACAAAGTCCCACCTTCACATTGAGGATACCCTCCATCGTGTTGTGTGGCACAACCATCGTGCTAAATGGGGTTGATTTCGAACAGATCTAGCAACTCAACACAGGGCATCCATGAGGCGCTGTGGGCCATCAGCAGCAGCAGAATTGTACTCAAACACAATCTGTAACCTCATGGCCTGGCATATCCCCCCCTCTACCATTACCATCAAGCCTGGGGATCAACCCTAGTTCAATGAAGAGTGCAGGAGTACATGCCAGGAGCAACACCAGGCATACCTAAAAATGAGGTGTTAACCTGGTGAAGCTATAACACAGGACTACTTGCATGCCAAACAGCATAAGCAGCAAGTGATAGGCAAGGCTTAGCGATCCCACAACCATCGGATCAGATCTAAGCTCTGCAGTCCTGCCACATCCAGTCGTGAATGGTGGTGGACAATTAAACAATTCACTGGAGGGGGAGGTTCCACAAATATCCCCATCCTCAATGATGGAAAAGCCCAGCACATCAGTGCAAAAAATAAGGCTGAAGCATTTGTTACAATCTTCAGCCAGAAGTGCCGAGTGGATGATCCAACTCGGCCTCCTCCGGAGGTCCCCAGCATCACAGATGCCAGTCTTCAGCCAATTTCATTCACTCCACTTGATTATCAAGAAACAGCTGAAGGCACTGGATAGTGCAAGGGCTATGGGCCCTGAAAATATTCCGGCAATAGTACTGAAGAGTTGTGCTCCATAACTTGCTGCACCCTTAGCCAAGCTGTTCCAGTACAGCTACAACACTGGCACCTACCCGGCTATGTGGAAAATTGCCCTGGTATGTCCTGTACACAAAAAGGACAAATCCAACCCAGCCAATTACCGCCCAATCAGTCTACTCTCGATCATCAGTAAAGTAATAGAAGGGGTCATCAAGCTATCAAGCAGCAACTGCTTAGCAATAACCTGCTCACTGATGCCAAGTTTGGGTTCTGCCAGGGCCACTCAGCTCCTGACCTCATTACAGCCTTGGTTCAAACATGGACAAAAGAACTGAACTCCCGAGGTGAGGTGAGAGTGGCCGCCCTTGACATCAAGACAGCATTTGACCGAGTGTGGCATCAAGCCGCCCTAGCAAAACTGGAGTCAATGGGAATCAGGGGGAAAACTCTCCACTGATTGGAGTCATGCTGAGCACAAAGGAAGATGGTTGTGGTTGTTGGAGGTCAATCATCTCAGTTCCAGGACATCACTGCAGGAGTTCTTCAGGGTAGTGTCCTCAGCCCAGCCATCTTCAGCTGCTTCATCAATGACCTTCCTTCCATCATAAGGTCAGAAGTGGGGATGTTCACTGATGATTGCACAATGTTCAGCACCATCCACGACTCCTCAGATACTGAGGCAGTCTATGTCCAAATGATGCAAGACCTGGACAATATCGAGGCTTGGGCTGACAAGCGGTAAGTAACATTTGCACCACACAAGTGTCAGGCAACAACCATCCCCAACAAGAGAGAATCCAACCATCGCCCCTGGATGTTCAATGGCATTACCATCACTGAATCTCCCTCTATCAACGTCCTAGGGGTTACCAATGACCAGAAACTGAACTCAACTAGCCAAATAAATGCTGTGCCTACAAGAGTAGGTCAGAGGCTAGAAATCCTGCGATAAGTAACCCACCTCCTGACTCCCCAAAGCCTGTTCACGATCTACAAGGCAGAAGTCAGGAGTCTGATGGAAAACTTCCAACTTGCCTGGATGAGTGCAGCCCCCACAACACTTGACACCATCCAGGACAAAGCAGCCCGCTTGATTGGCACCCTATGCACAAACATTCACTCCCTCCACCACCAACACACAGTCGCAGAAGTGTGTACCATCTACAAGATGTACTGCAGGAATTCACCAAGGCTCCTTTGACAGCTCCTTCCAAACCCACGACCACTACCATCTAGAAGGACAAGGGCAGCAGATAGATGGGAAAACCACCACCTAGAAGTTCCCCTCCAAATCACTCACCATCCTGACTTGGAAATATATAACCGCTCCTACACTGTAGCTGGGTCAAAATCCTGGAACCCCCTTCCTAACAGCACTGTGGGTGTACCCACACTACATGGACTATAGCAGTTCAAGGAGGCAGCTCACCACCGCCTTCTCAAGGGCAACTATGGATGGGCAATAAATGCTGGCCCAGCCAGCGAAGCCCACATCCCATGAATGAATTTAAAAAAGGCAGCACTGAGTACTACTGCGCGCAACTCATGCTGGGCCGGCCTTAATTGGCGTGAATTCGCAGTCCAGTCCTGATCATGGGTGACAGTCAGCTTCCCGACTGCCCCTGCCCACCCCCGCCAAACCCACTCAATGATGGAAAAATCCTCACCCGTGAAGTGGACTTGGTAATATTGAGTATATTAACGGCAAGTCTTTATTAACAACTCATAAGTATGTACACATATACAGTAGAGGGTACAGATATGGAGCTGAATCCATCCTCGATCTTCATACATCTTTGTCCATCTCAAGGCTGACCATTGCACTGGGTCATGTGCCTTCTTACATGGGGCGGTACTGTACTCAGTCCCACATTAACCCGGTGTGTGCCAGACCCTTCTACTACACCTCCATGACCTCTTTCCTTAGGCCTCTGATCCCCAACTCAAGCCTTTGATTTTCACTAAACTAACCCTCAGGCCTCAGATTCCAGGTGTCTGCTGAAAAATAGCTCTTATTAACACAATCTCTTTAATGTAAAATCCACATGAAGAACTGAAATACACTCGAAGAAAGCTCCAGTAATAATGTGTCTTATGACAAGAGGTGTAGAATAGGAAGGTTAAGATCTAATTTTAATTCTATATAAAACAATACTCAGACCAAAGTGGAGTACTGTGTACTGTTTTGTGCTCCACACGGTAGGAAGGATGTTGAGGAAATAGAGATAGCACAGCAAAGATTCACTCGGAAGTTGACTGATGTGAAGAGAGACAAATGCAAGGACAGATTTAGAGAATTGAAATGATTTCAGAGTGATTTCACAGAGCTGTTTGAAATTAGGGAGGGATGGGACAATATTAATAGGAACAGACTGTTTCCAATGATTGAGAGGTCTCGAATGGGCGGACATGACCATATGGTTGACATAACTCAGGGCAGAGAAGAGGAGGAACTTTTTTTACAAAGGGCTGCGAAGCTATGGAATGTACCACCAGAGTTATTGATTTAAACAAAGACCATCCCAACGTTTAAGAGTAGGAAGTTGGGCGATTGAAGAAAAGAGATATAGGGCCAGATTTTCATTACCCAGTTAGCTTGAGTCAGGAATTTTCCTGACTCAACAGATTCACCTCAGTTTAAAGGGTCATGTTACACCTAATTTTGCCCTGGGATAGAATGCTCTGGAGCGGGATAGAGTTGTGCCCCCAAACCTTAGAAGCAGATCCTAGGCAGCCACAGATGACTGCCAAGGCTGGCTGGTTAGAAGGATTGCATTGGTTCCCAGTTAGGCCCTCTAGCCTGCACCTCCCACACCCCTTCATGGTCCCTCTATTGCTAGCTCATGCCCCCCATGACCCATGCCCCCTCATATCCCCATGCCACATCCCCATAGTCATTCACCCAGTATCCACCATGGGCAGACCTCTGGAGCCATATGGAGATAAAATAAATAAACTTCTAACAATGTAATGCATCTCTCACTCATACACACTTGATAATGAAAAAAAAAATAATTCAAAGCTTTCAAATCTCCTCAAGTCTTCAATCTGTTACAAAAACAAACAAGCATGTTTCCGTCTCCACATCAATGACAGCTAATCCTTTAATAGGCTCTTTAAATTGTCAATCAAATTGTGAACTTTGCTCCCCCACCCCAGCTGAGGTAGTGCTTTTGTAGCTTTTGAAACTCAGACATCTACAATGACCTTAGCTATAAAAACAATCCTTTGGGAAATGTCAACAAAGATCTCTATTGAAACAAAAACAAAAATTGCTGGAAAAACTCAGCAGGTCTGACAGCATCTGCGGAGAGAAAGACAGAGTTAATGCTTCAAGTCCATATGACTCTTCTTCAGAACAAGATCTCTATTGAATCTGTGGAATAGATAGTCATAGTTTTCTATGACCTACACTAGATAGCCTGTCGATCAAATCAGTCCAGCAGAGGGTTTTTTTTAACTCTCACTGACAGCTTCATCCTGTTTTTTTGTTCAAGTTTGAAGACCAGGGTTTAAAAAAACCTCAGATCATGACACTTAAAGAGACATTATCTGCTGTTTATGAGCATTTACGTCGATTCCATCAACTTGTCACTCGCACACTGCGGGTTAAGGCCTTTGGAAAAGACAAAATTGGGGCTGTTGGAACTCAGAACAAATTTAAAATAGCCCTGCTGAGTTTGGGTTTCCCATCTGTATGAATCATGCCCCGCCCCCTTTCTCCTCCAACAAAGAAGGGATTTGTTCCTGTCCGCCATTTGTAAAGGCCTTCCTGACTCCCCAAAAATCCAGCCCATGGTAACAGGAAGGGCACATGGAATTAGGACTATTTCTTGTGTGGAGGATGAATAGCAACACAGTGGGCCAAATGATACATGTTATGATGTCTATATAATTCCATATAAAGAATCAGAGGATTCCTTGTAATACAGTTCACCAAGATCATCAAGCTCTACATGGTGTACGTGCTGTACAAATTTGCAATAGAGAGAGCACTAAATGTGCAGGAGGAGGAAGCCAACCCACAACCATGACTAGAGCAGGATGCACACACTCATTAAGAGCATTATGCTGCAGAAACTTGTGCATAGCTTGAAACACAAGTGCACCATGAACCCGTGCAAGAGATATTCAGTTACATTTTCACCTTTAACGTTCCTGGTGCAGAGTTTCACATGCTCGGAGTGTACATACACAATGCCAGCACGTGCCAAAGTTGCAGCCCCACAATTTCCTGCCCATTAATTATAATTAACACAGCTGCCAGGCTGAGTGAGTACTTTGCAGGAGTAGCATTCAATGTGTGTTAGATTAGATGAATGGTGTCATGCATAGTTTTCTCAGTTACTTGTTGTAAAGAAACGTTGGGTTGCCTTATCCTTGCAGTTCTTTTAAGATCTGCAATCTTCTTTCTCAGTTGTCGTCTTGGTGGTACAAGTGGCGCTTATTCCTGTTGTCACCTCCTCCCAGATACCCTCTTAAGGTGAGAGTAACAAATTGGGCAATGATAGTTTCACTCAATTCCAGAGGCAGCATACCCCCTGCTGCATCTGTGAAGAAGGTGACCTTCTGATGCGCCACTTGATCAGACATTCCTTTCCTTCCTTATGCACTAGAAACATTACTTTAATTAGTCACACCTTTAAGTAGCTACTGCAGCCCTTTAACCAGCACACAAGATTCCCTTCCCTATCGCCTGAGCTCCTAACGTGAGCCAACAGTGTGGACAAAAGTTTATGGAGGAGACATAGTGTACTCTGGATGTTTCAGCAGGTATGGCCATGTAAAACTAGCAGAGTGGATGATCCACTGTGCCAGGAATGCCAGACTGAAAAACCCACACACCTAGAATTTGCACTGGTGATCCAGTCCTGTGCAATCCAAATAAAGTAAACCGCTTGCATCTCCATTGTTGATTCCTCTCAGCATTTCAAAGATCTGGATGGCTTTGCATATCCATCTTTCCTTTCGCAAATCAAGCACCGCTCTTTCAATTGCCCTTGGTAACTTGAAGTCCTTGGTCTTGAATTTTTGAAACCGTCTCTAATGCATTGTGTGTTTCAAGATGGGGAAACTAACATCAGGCATCATTGGGTAAATGAAAACAAAAACAAAAATACCTGGAAAAACTCAACAAGTCTGGCAGCATCTGTGGAAGGGAGCACAGTTAACGTTTCGAGTCCGCATGACTCTTCAACAGAACTAAGGAAAATAGAAAAGGGGTGAAATGTATGCTGGTTTAAGGGGGGGGGGGGGGTTTGGGACAAGAGAGCTGGGTAAAGGGCCAGTGATAGGTGGAGATAACCAAAAGATGTCACAGACAAAAGAACAAAGAGGTGTTGAGGGTGGTGATATTATCTAAAGGAATATGCTAATTAAGGGTAGAAAGCAGGACAAACAAGGTACAGATAGCCCTAGTGGAGGTGGGGTGAAGGAATCGAAAAAGGCTAAAAGATAGAGATCAAACAATGGATGGAAATACATTTAAAAATAATGGAAATAAGTGGGAAAAGAAAAATCTATATAAATTATTGGAAAAAACAAAAAGGAGGGGGGAAAATTATAAAGGGGGTGGGGATGGAGGAGAGAGTTCATGATCTAAAATTGTTGAACTCAATATTCAGTCCGGAAGGCTATAAAGTGCCTAGTCAGAAGATGAGGTGCTGTTCCTCCAGTTTGCGTTGAGTTTCACTGGAACAATGCAGCAGGCCAAGGATGGACATGTGGGCATGAGAGCAGGGTGGAGTGTTGAAATGGCAAGTGACAGGGAGGTCTGGGTAATGCTTGCGGACAGAACGAAGGTGTTCTGCAAAGCGATCACCCAGTCTGCGTTTGGTCTCTCCAATGTAGAGGAAACCGCATTGGGAGCAACGAATGCAGTAGACTAAGTTGAGGGAAGTACAAGTGAAATGCTGCTTCACTTGAAAGGAGTGTTTGGGCCCTTGGACGGTGAGGAGAGGGGAAGTAAAGGGGCAGGTGTTGCATCTTCTGAGGTTGCATGGGAAGGTGCCGTGGGAGGGGGTTGAGGTGTAGGGGGTGATGGAGGAGTGGACCAGGGTGTCATGGAGGGAACGATCCCTACGGAATGCCACCAGGGGGGGTGAAGGGAAGATGTGTTTGGTGATGGCATCATGCTGGAGTTGGCGGAAATGGCGGAGGATGATCCTTTGAATGCAGAGGCTGGTGGGGTGATAAGTGAGGACAAGGGGGATCCTATAAGTTTCTGGGAGGGAGAATACGGGGTGAAGGTGGATGTGTGGGAGATGGGCCGGACATGGTTGAGGGCCCTGTCAACCACCGTGGGTGGAAAACCTCGGTTAAGGAAGAAGGAGGACATGTCAGAGGAACTGTTTTTGAAAGTGGCATCATCAGAACAGATGCGACGGAGGCGAAGGACCTGAGAGGAATGGGATGGAGTCCTTACAGGAAGCGGGGTGTGAGGAGCTGTAGTCGAGGTAGCTGTGGGAGTCGGTAGGCTTGTAATGGATATTGGTCAACAGTCTATCACCAGAAATTGAGACAGAGAGGTCAAGGAAGGGAAGGGAAGTGTCAGAGATAGACCATGTGAAAATGATGGAGGGGTGGAGATTGGAAGCAAAATTAATAAAAATTTTCCAGGTCCAGACGAGAGCATGAAGCAGCACCGAAGTAATCATCGATGTATCGGAGAAAGAGTTGTGGGAGGGGGCTGGAGTAGGACTGGAACAAGGAATGTACCACATACCCCATAAAGAGACAGGCATAGCTGGGGCCCATGCGGGACCAATAGCCACACCTTTTATTTGGAGGAAGTGAGAGGAGTTTAAGGAGAAATTGTTCAGTGTGAGAACAAGTTCAGCCAGACGGAGGAGAGTAGTGGTGGATGGGGATTGTTCGGGCCTCTGTTCGAGGAAGAAGCAGAGAGCCATCAGACCATCCCGGTGGGGGATGGAGGTGTAGAGGGATTGGACGTCCATGGTGAAGAGGAGGCGGTTGGGGCCAGGGAACTGGAAATTGTTGATATGATGTAGGGTGTCAGAGGAATCACAGATGTAGGTGGGATGGGACTGGACAAGGGGAGAGAGAATGGAGTCAAGTTAGCAAGAAATGAGTTCCATGGGACAGGTACAGGCTGACACGATCGGTCTGCCGGGACAGTCCTGTTTGTGGATTTTGGGTATCCAAAATTATGAGGCCTCCTACCTCTCCCTGGACCATGACCCCACTACTGAACATCAAGCCATTGTTTCCAGGACTGTTACTGACATCATCTCCTCTGGAGATCTTCCTTCCACAGCTTCCAACCTGATAGTCTCCCAACCTCGGACGGCCAGCTTCTACCTCCTACCCAAAATCCACAAATTTGGCTTGCTGCATTGTTCCAGTGAAGCTCAACGCAAACTGGAGGAACAGCACCTCATCTTCTGACTAGGCACTTTACAGCCTTCCGGACTGAATATTGAGTTCAACAATTTTAGATCATGAACTCTCTCTTCCATCCCCATCCCTTTTCTGATTTCTCCCCCTCCTTTTTGTTTTTTCCAATAATTTATATAGATTTTTCTTTTCCCACCTATTTCCATTATTTTTAAATGTATTTCCATCCATTGTTTTATCTCTACCTTTTAGCCTTTTTCGATTCCTTCAACCCACCCCACCCTTACTAGGGCTATCTGTACCTGCTTTCTACCCTTAATTAGCACATTCCTTTAGATAATATCACCACATTCAACACCTCTTTTCCTTTTGTCTGTGACATCTTTTGGTTATCTCCACCTATCACTGGCCCTCTATCCAGCTCTCTTGTCCCAACCCCCACCCCCCCCACCCCCCCTTAAACCAGCTTATATTTCACCCCTTTTCTATTTTTCCTTAGTTCTGTTGAAGAGTCATGCGGACTCGAAACGTTAACTGTGCTCCCTTCCACAGATGCTGCCAGACCTGCTGAGTTTTTCCAGGTATTTTTGTTTTTGTTTTCGATTTCCAGCATCTGCAGGTTTTTTTTGCTTTTATATTGGGTAAATGAATTTGCATTACCTGGGTGAAGCTTGAGATGCATCTGAGTAGCTATTCCGCCTGTTGCTAACTTCACATTGTCCAGATATTTCCACTGAATGTCAAACAATTCCACCCCAAATACGTTCATTTTTCCATCTTTGTGCTCAAATAATTGCCTAGATTATAAATCCACAACACAGGGAGAAAGACAATACTTCAGCAGTAATTCATAGTAAATTGGTTTCGGCAGCTTTAAGTTAGATCTGAATTGTCCTTATGGCCGCTGAGCAAATAAGCAATTTAATGCCAGCTTATGCCAAAATAGCTGCGGCTTCTTTCCATGGGCTTGCTCCTGGACAGAGACCAACGACTCATTTAACTTAGTATGCAGAGAAGGGTGAAATTCATCCCCCCAATCTGAGTCAGTTTTGAACTCAAGACTGGAAGGTGAAAGGACAACAAGCTTGTTACAATTTCCGCTGGGTTGCAAATCTTTTATATTTCTGTGCTCCACTTGCACAGCTCCCCCTGTTTTTTTTTTTCTGTTCGCAATACCAAGCCTGTGAGGGAAATGCCTTTCTGGATGTTTTGTAGGTCTGTTGATTTTGTTTTGTGCCAGTTCATTTGTTGGGATTGATTGCAAAACTGTCACAACACTTTAACGAGAACCACATTCCCAATTAGGCTGATTAAAAGCACTAACAGTACCATTTTAATTACCAGCATTAAATTGTCAGCAGAAAGCTGAAGCTTCACTCCAGCTTTAGTCAGGAGTTAGTTTTACTTGCAATGCCCACTTTTTACTCCATGTTGTTATTCCTTATTCTGCACTGAAGCCACTCCTCAATTAACTGGGCGTGGCATTCCCCTGATAAAAGCAAAATACTGCTGATGCTGGAAACCTGAAATAAAAAGCAGAAAGTGCTGGTAAAGCTCAGTCGGTCTGGCAGCAACTGTGGAGAGAGAAGCATATAGTCAACGCTTCGAGCCCATATGACTCTTCTAAAGAGTTCTGAAGCTCCAAAGAAGAGTCATGTGGACTCAAAGCGTTGACTCTGTTTATCTCTCCACAGATGCTGCAAGACCTGCTGAGTTTTCCCAATATTTTCTGTTTTTATTATATATTATATGGTGTCCCCTGAGCGCATTGTTTATGCTCTATTGGTAAACTTATCCTTCTGGTCATGGGGGAAGTATCGCTGCCTCTCGTGTTAAAGTAATAAATATATACAGTCTCACGTGTAGCCAGTGACATTACACGTGTCTTGGCTTCCAGTGTATCAAGCCTAGCTAGGCTGCACTAGCTCCCGTGCCCTCATGAAGCAACTTTAAGATCCATGTTCTCACCTTCAGCTTCCTCCAGAGCCTCACAGCTGCTGAGCTCATTGGTCTCATCCAGCCTCTGTCCCTACTCAATCTTTTCACTCCCCTGATACTGGGTTACCCCTCATTCTTTCGCCTCTTTGCTCCACCATTGATGACCTTGCACTTTCAGCCAACATGTCCCCGACTTTGGGAGCTGCCCCCTTAAATCCCTCTGCCTTACCTGCTCCTTTTCTCTTTTCAAAAACGCACTAACAGCCTTTCTCTTCAGTTGCTCTTTCTGTTCTGCCACTTGACTCCACTCTGTCGATCTTTCCCCCCCAACCCACGCAATGCCTATTTAATTCCCTGAGATGCCGCGCTGCTGTGAGGGATGCTACATAATTGTAAAGTGCTGTTCTCGGTAATTCAAGATTGAGTGGAAAAGGGAATAACAGTATTCATATTGTCAACAACTTTCTAGGCAGCCGTGAAGTTCCTGCTTATAAACTGCATCTTCCCGATTCCCTGGGCTGAATTTTACCACGGGCTTCAGGACCCAGACATTGGGCCAAAAACTAGGTCCCAACCGGCACTTGCTGGGGGCGGGTGCTGTTTTGGTGATTTTACCGCAGGCGGACTCCTAAGATTGGCTACCTGTGGACCTGCCATCTTTAATTGGACTCCTGATGTTGCCGGACCAACCAGAGGGCCAGCAGCTCTGAAGCCTCAGCAGTGCCACAGGGAGAGGTGGATGCTGCTGAGACAGGTAGGGATACTCAGTGTCTCAAAGCGGACAGATAAGTACAAATTAAAATTTAGTGGGCTGAGGGCAGTAGGACCCACCAGGACAGTACCTTCCTTAGGTTATGGAGCCTCAGGTTCCAATGGCTGCCGCCCTCCCCCCCGCCCCCACCTCAGGCTAACGCAGTGAGGCCACCTCCATGAACTGGAGGCCTCCCCATGCAATAGGCAGTGCTCCACCATCGACAAAAATGACAGCGGGTCCATAGAGTGCATTAATAGAACCTTCGACGAGGCAAATTGGCTGCTGTTCCACCCCATGGGCCGCCTCCTGCCTGCCGCTGGATAACCTGTCTGGCGACGGGGAGTCTGTCCCATGAGGCTCCCCCACTATTTTACTGCCCCCCAACCTGCCTCTATTCCTGACACCCGGGGGCCAGTAAAATTCAGTCCCTTATTTCAGGCTGAATCAAACTAACTGATAGATTGTTGCTTACTGACTGTCAAGACAACTTCTCTAAAGTAGGTATCCAAATGGTAACTATGCAAAGATTCATACATGTATGATTCATATATGTATGTGCAAAAGCAGGGCGCATGATGGAATTTCCTCTGACAGGAACTTTTGGGTCAACTAGATTTTGGATCTCATACTTCAGCTATCTGAAAATAATCTAATTCTCTGATGATAAAGTTTGGATCCATCAGAAACCTGGAACTTTTCAGCAACAAGCCAAATTCCTGGATGCTCATCAACCTGGATCATCTGCAGCTTCATAATAGATTCACCCCTGTAGGTTCTGTGAAAGCTGCTTTAATTGTGATCAACAGGAAGCATGACTGGGTATGGCTATTATTTTTGCCACCCACGTTACAGCGATATAAACAGGAATGCTTTGTCTAGAATATTCAATTCCGCTTTCTAATGAAGCTCAGCAGCATAAATGAGGAAGGGATTCAGACAGCAATTTTTTCATCCAGAGGGTGGTTGGAGTCTAACCCCTAATTAATCTGGCTCCCAGTTACACCTCCATTAAGGCAACAGTAAAAACAAATGGATTTAAACAGACTTAGGCAAAGCACAACAATACCCTGGACAGTCGCATTGAAAATGAGTTTTCTCAGCTTTGGTTCCTGTGGACAGCAACTTAATGCATAGAGACTGAAGGCTTTCCATACTTGTGTTAGATCTTAGAATGCTTTGTCCTTATACATAACCTCATCCCCTTTATACATGTTTCTCCCTTTTAATGCAAATTCCATTCTTCCCATATGTTTTTACAACTTCGCTTTTCTCATAATATAAATCCTTCATAGTATTAATTTTATCCGTAACCTTTGGGAAAAGTAAACACACTGTTTGGGTTAGCTTCTTTTAGCTAGGTGTAACATCTTACCATCTCTTTGAAATTCAGACTAAATTTATCTATAAATGCAAATTTTCCTCACACCTCACATTCTAAAACTTCAGCCATGTTTCCGTATTTAGCATTTCAAACCTAGCTTCTTGCTTGATGACTCAAAAACCTCCAGGCCATCTGTCTCCATTTCAATTAAATCCCCCACACACACACATACACACAGAGGAACTAATCTAAATCGCACTATTAACCCACTTTTACAATAAATCACAATAATATAATGAAAATTATTATATTTTCGTGACATTGCCAAAGTCACATGATTTGTGGCAGCCAATTGCGTTCAAAATTTTAAACAATTGACTGAAAGTTCATAACATACTGGAAATATGACACCTGCCATGGAGACGATTTCAATTCTGATTTCAGTCCTGCTTCTTATCTGTGGGTTAGGAACATAGCAACAGAGCAGCCTATTCAGCACCTCAAGCCACTAAATTACATTGGGGCTGACACATGCATCAAATCTATTTATCTGTTTTAGCTCCATATCCTTTGATAATATTAGCCACCATAAATCTCAATCTGGAAAGCTCCAGTTTTCCAAGCATCCACAGCCTTTTGGGGAAAGTGAGTTCCAGAAAATCCTGACTGACTTGGCAATATGTTACAAGTAACTTTCCATGAGTAATTACAGAGAACTTCTAAGTGCATTCACATTGTACCAGTCTAGGACCAATATCTACAGAATCAATCCCAGCCAGGCATTATCTTGCTCTGAAATGGAGACATAGGCCAGGATTTTACGGCCGCTCCTGCCCACCAGGGTGTTATGGCTCTGCCGAACTGAATGGAGATTTAAATGGTTCGCTGCATGCACCAGGGGAAACAAGGCACTGCAGGGCCATAAAATCCTGGCCATAGAATAGAATCAAAGAATGGCTATCACACAGAACCAGGCCATTCAGCCCGCTGTGTCCTTGCTGGCTCTCTGTAAGAGTTACTCAGTTAGTCAGTGTGTCAGCATCTGTAAGGAGAAACAACAAGCTGTGACATTTCAGGTTTGTGACGCTTCGAGGGACTTAACTTAAAGATAAAACAGGCATTTTGGTAAGATTGGGGAAAAATTGAATGAAAAGAATCAGAAAGGGGAGAGGAAGAGTCCAGTCTCTACATCCATCACAGAGAAAGAGCATAATAAATAGCCTGCAAACAGTTTAGCAGAAAATTAATTGATAATTTGAAAGATTATCAGTGAAACATTTTTTTAAAAAAGACCAAATGAAGGTACAAATTGTGGCCAGGGAGGTGCAGAACAATATTTCTGATCTTACCAAAATTCACAGGATGTTAATATCACTTCTCGCCCCCACATCACCCATCCCCCCACCCCACCCCCCACCCTCCCCCACCCTCAACCCACTTCAGGACATCAGGAGAACTCCCTTTTCCCAGCAGTGCTATATGACATTTGTTTTATGTCCACAAGACCATAAGGCATAGGAGCAGAAGTAGGCCATTCGGCCCATCAAGTCTGCTCCACCATTCAATAAGATCATGGCTGATCTGATAATCCTCAACTCACTCTCCTGCCTTTTCCCCATAACCCTTGATTCCCTTACTGATTAGAAATCTGTCTTTATCAGCCTTGAATATACTTAACAACCCAGCCTCCGCAGCCCTCTGTGGTAAAGAATTCCACAGATTCACCAGAGAAGAAATTCCTCCTCATTTCTGCTTTGAACAGGTGACCCCTTACTCTGTGATCATGCCCTCTGGTCCTAGACGCTCCCACAGGGGGGAACAACTTCTCAGCATCAACCCTGTCAAGCCCCCTAAGAATCTTACATGTTTCAATAAGGTCGCCTCTCCTTCTTCTAAACTCCAATGGGTACAGGCCCAACCTACTCAACCGCCCCTCATAAGAAAATCCCTCCATCTGAGCAGGCAGACAGGTCTGTCTGACAATGCAGCACTCCTTCAGCACTTCACTGAAATACCAGCTTGGATTATGTGCTCAAGCTGAGTTAAGCCCAAATCCATAACTTTCAGAAATAAAGAGCGCTACCAAATTGAGCCAAAGCTGATTTTCAAAGGGGGAAAGTAAGAGTGTCAAACATGTTTTTCTCAATACATGTCTATTTGGAAAAAAACAAAAGAAAATTATATAAATTTAATTTTGCTATATTTTCAGAGATAATTGAATTACAATGAAATATGGTTTTATTTAGAAAAGGGTGATGAATCATTGTTGAAAAATAATACAGAAAAGTGCTGTAATAAAAAAAATTGAAAGGAACAGTTAAATTAGCTGTGAACTCCATGCTTAGTCTTACATATTAAAATGGACAGTGCTATATTAATATACTGCCACCCAAAGCCCCACACCAATTTATCCGTCTACCAGTGACAATGAGTGGCACAATGGAAAAACATTTCCTGTGAGTTGTTATGCTTCCTGCCGATTCAATCACTACACGTTCAGAATGATGAACACGAGCAGAGCAGAAAATAAACTGATCGAGATTTGGACGTTCCAAGGTTTTCAATCAGTGACATAAAGCAAGAGTGCGGCACTGAAAAGAAAGAGACGGATTGATGAGACAAAGGGAGAGACACTGAGAAGTTAGCAACAGAAATCTTGGCATTTAAATAATGTGGTACAATTTAAGAGCAAGTGGAGGCAGACAGATAAGGCTATGTTGAGACAGTGAGGGTGAACATAAAGAAAACAATTGTTTAATAGCGGTATGATTATTTTG
Source organism: Cetorhinus maximus (assembly GCF_964194155.1). Lineage (NCBI taxonomy): Eukaryota > Metazoa > Chordata > Chondrichthyes > Lamniformes > Cetorhinidae > Cetorhinus > Cetorhinus maximus. The sequence goes on from NC_135885.1 coordinate 133,119,074, forward strand.
GGTTATGTGTCATTTATAGCAACAACATCATGCCTGCTCACTAGCGTACTATTGAGAAGTTAAGATTGCTTGCCCTCTGAAATATTTTTTCTCGTAGGGCCCTTGTGGCTGCTTTAGCTAATCTGATTAGATTTGGAGAAACAGAATAGTAGGCCAGGATTGAATTGTTTTTTAAATTTATGGTCAGTATAAAATAATTTTAAAAATTTCAAATCAACAATTTCTATTTACATACAGTATGTGCAGGTGATAAAATGAAACATTAAATTGTCACTGCACTAACATATACCCTGTGCGTTTCTATTCCTCATTGAATGAACATGCTAAATAATCAGCCAAGACATGACAAGGGCTATCAAATGGCAACTCATATATTTTAGAGAAACTGAGACCTTTCGTTAATTGGAAATGTCTGGCATTGAAGAGATAAAATTAGATCAGCATAACAAAATAAATGTGGCACCAGCTATAAATGGAAAGGTCCTCTGCACCCAAATGAAACTTTAGACCTCTTGGATAATACTATTCTGCTATATTAACCGTTCAAACATTGCTTTTGTTTTCAAAAAGATGCGCTGGTGAGCTGCTGACAGAATACCTCATTCAAAAATCCTTCTCGTTTAACATCACCGGTCCTAAATTTGTTTTTTCAAACCTGTGGCGTAATGTCATGTCTAGTTTGAAGTGGCTTTCTGGATTTGTTTTTATTTATACCACTTACTATCTTATGTACTTGGAAGTAATGGGAGTAATAGCAAACTGCTGCGGATGCTGGAGATCTGAAATAAGAACAGAAAGTACTGGAAAAACACAGCAGGCTTGGCAACTCCTGTGGAGAGAGAAACACAGTTAATGTTTCAAGTCCAATATGACTCCAAATGAGATCCAAAGGAGAGCCATATTGGACTCAAAATGTTAACTCTGTTTCTCTCTCTGCAGATGCTGCCAGACTTGCTGAGATTTTCCAGCACTTTCTGCTTTTTGCATAAGAAACAGGAGGTTATTTTTAAGCACATCTTCATTACATTTTCTCCCCCTTTTTGAGGAATATCGGGGAGATGGTAGAAGGAATCCCAGCTGATTATTGATCCATTGAACCACACCATGAATGCTCCTTAAGTGGCCAACACGTTGAGCCTTGGGACTTAAACCCAGAGCTTATGGCCCAGAGCAGGACTGCTACCCACTGCACCACAAGTGTAGGAGTAGGCCATGAGAATTCTCGAACTGCTCCACCATTCAATATGGTCTGATTGTGATTTTAACTCCATTTTCCTGCCTGCCCCCCATAACCCTTGAGTCACTTGTCAATCAAAAAAGCCTTGAATGTATTCCATGACCCAGCCTCCACTGCTCTCTGTGAAAGAGAACTCCCGACACTAACAGCCCTTTGAGGGAAGAAATTGCTCCTCATCTCCCCCTTAAATGGGAGACCCTTTGATTTGAAACTGTGCCCCTTAGCTCTAGATTCCCCCACTAGTGGAAATATCCTCTCAGCATGGGCACAGGTCAAGAATTGGAATGACAATGTACAGCATTTTACCTTGATGAGTTTATATTAAACCTCTAAATCCACGGCAGTGATAGACCCCACCCCCAGCGTAACTCCAGTGCTGTGAGTATCCACTCCATTTCTTATTCCGTTTCTGACCAATTCCTAGGGTTTTGCCCTGTGTATCATTAGAAGAAATTGTTTTGAAGTAATGCTTGTGACTCAGGGTGGACTTTGTTGCGTAAGAGGTTTAAAAAACTTGAAGTGTTTTGATACCGTGTGTTACTATGCTGCAGGGTCTGACAGTATTCCCATTGGAGCAATCCAAAAGGCCCAGCCAAATTACTACCTCCACACCAATCCCTCAAACAGGAATTCTAGACTTGTTAACAAGCGCCTTGTTCCAATTTTAGTACCTTCACTAACACTGAAAGATGAAAAAATTACTTTAGGGGCAGAATTTTCCCGTCATTGGCGTGTGAGGGCAGGCCCCACACACCAAGGTGTAATATGACACGCAGTGATGTCGGGGCCAGCATCCCGACATTACTGAGCGGCATCACGATATTTCGGTGGTCGGGGGCACGATGATCTCCAAAGCACGCCCACCATTAATTAATGGGCCACTTAAGGCCCTTGAGACACCAATTGACAGCGATTTTTCGGGGCTCATGCGATCTTCAGGTCAGCGCACGGGCACAACAGGCAGGCGGGTAGGACACATTTGTATAAACCTCATCCAAGGGTGGGATAAGAGGGGTCAGTGGGGTCGCGAATGTGCTCAGTCAGATATTTAATTTGGAAAGTTACTGATACTTACCTGTGTGAGTAGAAATACATCAAAACTCATACCAACTGCTTGGACACGACTCACAACCTTCAGGTCAGGACTCTACAGTGAAAATCCTTTTTGGGGCCTGCAGGTTTCAGGAAGCCTTCCCTTAGCCCGGGAATGGGAGTTGTGCTTTTTACTGGAGGCACCTCCTCTGAGGGGGAAGAGAGGACCAGAAGGAGGAAGAGGCCAGGAGTGCACATTCAGCCTCCAGGGGAGCCACCTTTTGGAGGAGAGGTACAGGCACACGGGGTGCAGAGCCAAGAGGTAGTCTAAGGAGGAAGGGGCCGCAGAAGACGCCACTATCCTGCTGCTAGGGTATACAGGCGGTGAAACAGCTACCTCAATATGTCTGAGGTGCAGTGCCGAAGGAGGCTCCGTCTGTCAAGGGAGACAGTCAACTCTATCTGTCGGATGATTGGGCCTGAGATCTCCGCTAACTGTGTGGCTGGACACCCCATGCCAGTGGCTCTAAAGGTCACAGCTGCCCTCAACTTCTATGCCTCTGGCCCCTTCCAGGGGTTGGTGGATGATCTTAGCGGTGTCTCCCAATCAGCTGTCCACACTTGTGTCAAGCAGGTGACAGATGCTCTGCTCAAGCGTGCATTGACCTTCATCCACTACCGCTGGGACGAGGCCAGCCAGACACAGCGAGCCAGAGGCTTCGTGGCCATTGCTGGCTTCCCCCATGTCCAGGGTGCTATAGACTGTACACATGTGGCCATCAAGGCACCAGCAGGTGAGCCCGATGCCTTCGTCAACAGGAAGGGCTTCCACTCCATGAACGTGCAGATAGTGTGTGATCACAGGATGCTGATTCTGCAAGTCTGTGCAAGTTACCCAGGCAGCTTCCACGATGCCTACATCCTCAGACACTCCCAGGTGCCGGGGCTCTTCAGTGCTCCAGCCCGGCTGGATGGATGGCTGCTGGGTGACAAGGGCTATCCCCTTAGAAGGTGGCTCATGACGCCTCTCCGCCATCCAAGAACAGAAGCTGAGCAGCGGTACAATAGGATCCACGCCTTCACAAGGGCTGTGGTGGAGAGAACCATCAGTCTTCTCAAGATGCACTTCCGATACCTGAACTGCTCAGGGCTCGCACTCCAATAGCCTCCCAGATCGTGTGTCGCCGATAGTGGTTGCATGCTGCGCTCTCCACAATCTTACACTGGAAAGGGGGACGCTGTGGATGAGGAAGATGTAGACGCAGTGTCTGCGGCTGCACACGATGAGTCCAGCGGTGAGTCCGAGGATGAGCACACACAGGGAAATGCTGAGGGGATTGACGCTGACCCGGGCATACTCCAGGGAGGCAGCGACACCCAGGAGGCTTTAATCCAATGAAACTTCAGCTAGCACAACATAGATGGACCTTCAACACAAGCCTATGCTGCAGGCTCCATACTCGATACCTAAGTGTAAAATCTGCCTGGATAGGAACATTAACTTAGGGCCTTGTCAATAAAACTTAATGTGACACAACTCACTCATAACATCATGGGTAACCATCCACCTGCAGAAGAAAAGAGGCACCTTCAGCCGTGGTCACATGTCTAAATTTAATGATATAACAAAATGAACTTAAGGAAACAAAATGACAAAGGTGTTAAACAGCGCACCAACTAATCATGACCTCATTGCGGGGCAACACAAAAGCATCAGTGATAAACCCGCGGTGCGCCTAAGGTGCCTTAAATTTACATTTTCGGGTGCCATGTCTAGGTGATCCCCCAAGACTGGCACTGGCATCTGAGACAGCCTGTTCACTGTGCTGTCCTGTTGGCCTCGATGACCTCGGTTGCCGTCCTCTGGCCCGTGGAGCCTGTGCTGGCCCCGTCTGGGAGGGAGTGGCCAGTTCCACAACTGGCATCTCCCCAGTCACCGCAGCCTCACCGGATGCAACGGTCACTGGCAGAGGGACAGGGGAGCTGCAGCCTTCATCCAGAGTGCCCTGAGAGGAGCCCACAAAGACGGCAGGCAGCTGCTGCACTGATGTGAGGTTGCTTCGGACCTCCCTGCTCACCGTGGATGGATGGGCACTGAGCTGGGAAACTTGCTGCCCAGACCATCTCCCACACTGGCAGTGACCAGCTGAGGTCAATGCTGATGTGAGGGCTTGCTGGTCCAAGAACATCCCCAGGAAGCCCTGACTGGTCTCCTGGAGGAGCCTCTCCACGAGAGTTACCACTCTCTCCATGGAGGGAGCATGGCGCTCGGCTCTGAGGCTCATTGCATTGGCAATGGTCCATGTGGACTCCTCCGGCATGGGCACCATGCCATGCATAGCCTCAGGTATCTCCGCCAGATCCTCCCGTGCACCCTGTGGGGCTTCCAATGTTTGCTGCCACACGGATGACTCCAGAGGCACATCATCAGGCACCGACTGAACATGTGTCTGGTCTCCTGCAGTCCTCCGACTGCTGGTGCCATGGGCGCTCTCTGTCTCTCCTCCAGCAACTGTGAAGTGCCCTCACCGCTGTGCCCCGGGACACTAGTCAATGATCTAATTCCCACTGAGGTGCTAATATCAGCCCTGGTGCCTGTCTGGCAGAGATGGTGTGAAACAAAAATAAAAATAAAAATACCTGTAAAAACTCAGCAGGTCTGGCAGCATCTGCGGAGAGGAACACAGTTATCTGTTTTCTACCCTTAATTAGCACATTCCTTAGATAATATCACCACCTTCAACACCTCTTTGACCTTTTGTCTATGACATCTTTTGGTTATCTCCACCTATCACTGGCCCTCTATCCAGCTCTACCTGTCCCACCCCCCCTTAAACCAGCTTATATTTCACCTCTCTTCTATTTTTAATTAGTTCTGTTGAAGAGTCATACGGACTTGAAACGTTAACTGTGCTCCTCTCCGCAGATGCTGCCAGACATGCTGAGTTTTTCCAGGTATTTTTATTTTTATTTTTGTTTTGGATTTCCAGCATCCGCAGTTTTTTGCTTTTATATCAGTAGAGATGGTGTGATGCTGGTGGGTCAGAAACTTCAGGGCCCTCAGATGTGAGAAGGGTCCCCTGTGCCTCCTCCTCCCAGCCTTGTTCCGCTGATGCTGAAAGGAAGAACGAAGACATTTGATTAGTTAACGTGGAGACAATGTCAATGTGCATCCCTGTCCCCTGGATCATTATGCCCTCATCCTTCCATAAGCAATGGTCAAGCCATGTTGCAAACTTCAATCACTGAACATTCAGCACTGCCATGGCTGTTGGGAGAACAATGGTGACCTCAGTGCTGGGCAAACATACCTGCCCGTGGCACCCCAGCCTCACCGACACCAGTGGACCTGGGCGCATGGTGCCTCTCCAGATCGAGGGCCTCCTGCTCGAACCTGCTAATGATCGGCAACTGGGCCTGCCCTGCGCCAGTCCTCAATCACTTGGCGGCATCATGTGCATTCTTCTCCTGAAAAGGAGAGAAGAACATTGATTAGTGCAACTTGTACCTGGAATTTCTTCGCTCCCGTCCCACCCCAACCAGAGTGGGACATTGCAGGGCTCCAGTACCTCCTCACCCTGCTGCTGCCACACACTCACACAAAGATGCCAGGACTGACTCCCTCCCCCCTTGGCCAAACGCTGCCTATATCTCATTTGGCACCACATGGTCTAACCTTGCAAAGCAAGGAGGCGCAAGCAGACGCAAAGGGCAGCAGAAGGATTGGTGCTCCACCACCTCAAAGCTCCCCTCCCAGCATGTCAGCACCCTGACATCGACATGTTTTGCAGTTCCAGCACTGCGCCCAGGTGCAGATCCTCCAGGTTGCCCCCAAAACATTAATGTGGGTGTCACTGTACCACATACTGCAGGTGAGAACCCATCTCATCACCGCCCTCTCAGGGTGACTTAAGTATGGGCAACATCTGCTGGCCCACCCAGCGAAGGACACATGCATGATCAATAAAACACTATTAGATTGGTGAAACAGCAAAATGCAAGTCAGAAGAAATTGTGTTCAAACTGTACAATGCTTTGGTCAGACCACACTCTGAATACTGTGACAAGTTCAGATGGCTGAGTATTGAGGAAGGAATCTAGGCGTTGGAGGCAGTGTAGACAAGAGCCAAAAAGCTGGTCCCCAGAGTCTCCATTGACTAGAGAGATTTGAGCTTTACAGCCAGGACACAATGCAGTCACTACACTCAGAGTTGCAGGGGAGGCGCAGGGTCGGTCAGGGGGAAAGCCTACCTGCTGGGTTAAGTGACCAATGCCAACATGGTACTCACCCTTCCCGAGCTCAATAGGTCATTGAAACGCTTGTGGCACTGGATGCAGGTGCATCGCACCACATCACGGGAGCTCACCATTTCCATCACCTCCTCCCAGGTACGTTTGGTCAGGTGGGGGGGGTGTCATCCTCCTCCCGTCCCTGGGAACGAGGACCACTCGCCGGGCAGCAAGGCAAGCGTCAGAAAGACGAGGGTCACAGTGCCCCCTGCCCTACCCTCCTGCCTGGCCTGCTCATCAGCAGCGCTCTGGGGGGCCCTTCTGCTGGCCATGATTCGCAGCCTTTGTAAGGCTGCAGGAACACTTTTAAACAGGCCGCCGGGTGGTCATAGGACCTGGCAGTCATAGCAGTCCCGCCGCCGCCTGCCCACTCCCACTGTTCTTGGGAGCCACGTTTCATGCTGGGCGGGCCTTAATTGGCCCACCCACGTAAAATGGCGGCGCAGGCCCGATCGCAGGCAGCGTTCGGGTCCTCGCCCACCCATGCCCACCCCCACATGGTCCACCTGACAGGCAGAAAATTCTGCCCTAGGGAACTTTTTCTTTCAAGGTTGACTGTGTGAGTGATGGCGTGCTCTGAGGGTACACTTATGCATTCAGGTATCGCCTGTCACGAAATCAAGTGAGTGGTTTGGATCAATGGGTTTGAGGCTTTCCTTGTGGTATTTGAGGCTTGCCTGCAAGTGCATCAGCTCACCCACCAATTTAAGTCAATCTCACACAAATTGGTCTCACACTTGGAGGCAGTGATTTCTTTTCCAACTGATTACTCCCATTAATGCTGCTTCCCCATCTAGAACAGGCACCGAAGGCAACCGCTCTTGCCTTCAAGAGGTCACTTCTAAAAATTGTTATTGTTGTGCTACTGTTGGATCTGAAAGGCTTGTTCTGCTGTTTGAATATCATTATCTGCATTTTAATTGTTGAATCATTTCCTGCTGTTGTAAGACAGTTTCTTCCCGAATCCTTCTCAATTAACAACTTGCATTTATATAACACTTTAAATGCCCCCTGGTTTTGACAGAACAAATTTCCTTCTACTTCCTCACTGGAAATATGTTATCAGCCCTAGGAGATCCAATTAATGGTGCCTCAGAGGTCAGGGCTACATCCTTCAGTGTTGACTAATCACCCCTGAGAAAGCACAGAGCCTCCTAATTGCAAACACAATGAGTGCATGCTTCAACTCCAGTCTCTCCTGAAGCAAAGGTTGCTTGATGGATTAATGGTTATGGGGCATACAGGTATGGTTGGGGGGGGTGTGGATGGGTGCGGGGTGGGCAGCAGGTTCTGTTATATAGCCTCACCAGAATCTCCAGAATTATTGCAGCACTTTGGACAACTTTACCATTAGGAGACGAGTTGGAATGCAACAGGAAGCTGAGCAAGTCCAAGCCGAACCTTTGGCTGAGGAAGAATAAATAGATTAAGGGAAGTTGCAACCAGTCACTGGTACATTCATCGATGTAACTAAGTCAATCCCTACCCAACCAGTTCGGCATGAGTTGACACCATATAATGTCAAATAAATAGCATTTAACTTCTCATTCTCTCAACAACTGTCCGTTGCCGTCCTTCTACAAGCTGCTGCTTTATCATAGTCCATTACACTCTTTCTGGATTAAATTGAAATGTGGTATAATTATTTTATTTTAACTGCAGATGAACTGTGCTTGTGGCTTGAATGTTTGTCACCCTGGTTCTTTGCCTTGTTGATGGTGCATGGAACCTAACCTACTGCTCCTCCCAGGAGTGAGTATGGTGGCCAACTGTTGAGCCCTGTGGGGTGGATATGGTCTTCCATCTCTTAGCAGAGGGTCATAAAGTGGCCCAGATGTGCTGGTGGCATTCCTTACCCTGCACGGGTGGTCTGCTCCTGCCTACCTACTGGTACTTTCCTAGCTGATGAGGAGCCAGTTTGGTTGGATCTCTGATGTGGGACTGTCCTAAGAGATAGCTGCTTCATTTGTGCTTCCTACTGCTTCCCACTGCACTGCCACCATCACAAGAGTCTTCCCTGCAGCGCAAAACAGGGTGACTGACCTCTCACCTGCAACAGCGCGTCCACTACGCCACTCCTCACCAAGCAGGGGCATCAGGGGCAGCAGCAGTCTGCCGAGTTGTGCAAAGACCTCCAGCATGTGAGCTGCAAGCCTTCAAGAAAGGCTTGCATGCCAGGATCAGGAGCCATCCCCAAGCCTTTTTATTGAATCCAGCAAGATCAGCTCTCTTCACCCTGGACACGGGACTCTGCAAGAACACAGCAAACCCTGCAGCATGCTGAGCAAAATTGCTGAATTAGATCTTACAACTGCAACTGCAGGGACATGCTTTCTCCTCAATATATTATCGCACTGTTAGTCTGAATTCAACGTGAGCAACTCCATGAGCAAGGTGGACTGCAGAATTAGTACTGTTGTGAAGCTGAAACTGCTAAAATAATCATAACCCATGTACAAAGCTTTCCAGTCTCCTTGGAGCTTCAACACAACCCTTCAACTTAACAGGTGAGAATGGAACTGCTGTGCTAAAATATGCCTTAGAGTCACAGCAGCTATAAAACTAAGCTGTAGGGATTTGCACTGACTGCATCAAAATAGCAACAAATTAAAGCAGCAGGTATAGGTATAAAAGCCAGGAGGTTAGGGTGATCTTTTATAAAACATTGGTTTGGCCTCAAATGGATTGCTGTGCCCAATTCTGGAAGGATGTGAAGGCATTGGAGTGGGTGCAGAAAGGATTTATGAGAATAGTTCTTAAGATGAGAGACTTCAGTTACGTGACTAGATTGGTGAAGTTGGGGCTGTATTGCCTCAGAAACGAGAAGGTTGAGCTGCGATGTGATAGAGGTGTTCCAAAGCATGAAGAGCCTAGACAGGGTAGATAGGGAGAAACTGTTCCCATTGGCGGAAGGATCGAGAACCAGGGGGCACCAATTTAAGGTGATTGGCAAAAGAACCAGGGACAACGTGAGGAAAAACTTTTTTATGCAACGGGTGGTGAGGATCTGGAATGCACCGCCTAAGAGTGGAGGCACATTCAATCATGGCTTTCAAAAAAGAATTGGGTAATTCCGCGCACAGAGAGCAGACCTGCATGAGAAGGGCAGCAGCCCGGCTGGAGGTATAAACTGGTGGCAGAGAGGGAGGCCCAGCACACGGATGGTGGACCTGCGTTAGAAGGGCAGCGGCATTGGGAGATAAAAACTAGCGGCAGAGAGCCCCTTCAACCTATCAGAGCCAAAGCGTGACATCACAGGAAAACAGGTAGGTGATTGGTGGGTATCTCTTCCATGTCTCTTTTGATTGGCCAAGCGGGTTTAAATCAGGAGATGTTATTACAGCTGAGGAGTACAGTCAAGAAATTCACTTTTAAAATATTTAACATCCAAATTAATTAATTAAATAGAATAGAGATGGCTGGGCAGGCGATGTGTTGCAGCTGTAGCATGTGGGAACTGGTGGACCCCGGTGCGATCCACGGTGACCACATCTGCAGCAAGTGTTGGCTGCTCAAGGAACTTCGGCTCAGAGTTGATGATCTGGAGTCTGAATTGTGGGCACTGCAGCATATAAGGGAGGGGGAGAGTTACCTGGACAGTGTGTTTCTGGAGGCAGTCACACCCCTTAGAATAATTACCTCAAATTTGGTCCGTGGTCAGGGACAGGAGGGTGTGACTGCAAGCCAGGCAGGTATGGGGATCCAGAATTTAGCTTTGGAGGAGCCTCAGCCAGCGCCCTTGTCCAATAGGTATGAGGTTCTAGCTCCCGGTGAGGACGAGGGCACAGACTGCAGGGAGGATGAGTGAATTGACCACAGCACCGTGGTGCAGAGCACCATTCAATTGGGGGGAGAAAAGGGAAATGTATAAGTAATAGGGGATAGCATAGTTAGGGGAATAGATACTGTTCTCTGCAGCAAAGACAGAACCCGAAGGCTGTGTTGCCTACCTAGTGCCAAAGTTGAGGACATCTCTTCTGGGCTGGAGAGGAACTTGGAGTGGGAGGGGAAGGATCCAGTTGTCATGGTCCACATAGATACCAATGGCATAAGTAGGACTAAGAAATAGGTTCTGCTGAGGGACTACGAGCAGCTCGGGGCTAAATTAAAAAGCAGAACCACAAAGGTAATAATCTCCGGATTACTACCTGAGCCACGTGCAAACTGACGTAGGGTAAATAAGATTAGAGAGATAAATGTGTGGCTCAAAGATTGGTGTGGGTAGAAATGGATTCCGATTGATGGGGCACTGGAAGGAGTGAGCTGTTCCGTTGGGACGGGCTTCATTTGAACCATGCTGGAACCAATGTCCTGGTGAATCGCATAACTAGGATTGTAGATAGGACTTTAAACTAATTAGTGGGGGGGCAGGGATCAATTAAAGGGAAGTTTAAAAAATCAAAAAGAAACGAGAAAGCAGAGGTGCAGGGCAATGGAGAGACGAACAGTAATCAAAGTGTGACAGGAAAGGGCAGAAAATGTAAGCAGAAGAGTGCAGCAGAAATTAGAACCAGAATGAGTAATAATGGTAAAAAGTCGAAGCTTAAGGCTCTTTACCTGAATGCACGCAGCTTTTGTAACAAGATAGATGAGCTGACGGCACAAATGGAAATATATGTATATGACTTGATAGCTATTACAGAGATGTGGTTGCAGGGTGACCAAGGCGGAGAACTCAATATTCAAGGGTATTCGATGTTCCGGAAAACTGGGCAAAAAGGAAAAGGAGGTGGGGTAGCTTTGTTAATAAAGGAAGGTATCAGTGTGGTGGTGAGTAGTGATTTAGGTGCCAAAGATCTTGATGGGGGATCAGATTGGACAGAAATAAGGAATAGCAAGGGGAAGAGGTCACGGGTGGGAATCTTCTATAGGTCCCCAAAGAGGTGCCTCACTATAAGGCAAAGTATAAATCAGGAAATAATGGAGGTGTGTAAGAAGGATGCTACAATTGTCCTGGGTGATTTTAATCTGCATATTGACTGGACAAATCAGATTAGCAGGGATAACATGGAAGACGAATTTGTAAAGTGCATCAGGGATTGTTTCTTCGAGCAATACTTTGCAGAACCTACCCGGGAAAAGGCTATTTTAGATCTAGTAATGTGTAATGAGGTAGGATTTATAAGAGACCTCTAGGGGATAGCAATCACAACATGGTAGACTTTCAAATTCAGTTTGAGAGCAAGTAACTCGGGTTACTCAACTTAAATAAGGGCGATTACAGAGGTATGAAGAAAGTGTGTCTAAAGCGGGCTGGAAAAGTCAGGGGGAAGGTCAGTGGATGAGCAGTGGCAGACATTTAAGCAAATATTTCATAATGCTCAGCAAAAATTTATCCCAGTCAAAAAGAAGGACTTGATGAGAAGGATGAACCAACCGTGTTTAACAAAGGCAGTCAAGGAGAGTATGCAATTAAAAGCTAAGGCATACAAAGCAGCAAAAACTAGTGGTAGGCCAGAGGATTGGGATTTTTTGAGGAATTAGCAGCGGATGACTTTAAAGCTAATAGAGAGGGAGAAAATTGATTATGAAAATAAATTGGCAAGAAATATAAAAACAAACAGCCAGAGCTTCTACGGGTATATAAAAAGAAAGAGAGTAGCTAAAGTGAGCTTGGGACCCTTGGAGGATGTGACTGGAGAACTGATAATGGCGAACAGGGAAATGGCAGATAATTTAAACCAATATTTTGCATCGGTCTTCATGGTGGAGGACGCTATAAACATTCCAAAGATATCAGATAAGCAAGGAGCTAATGGGAGGAAGGATCTCTACCATGAGGCACAATGTATTTGACAAACTAATGGGACTAAAGGCAGACAAGTCGCCAGGACCTGATGGCCTGCATCCAAGGGTTTTAAAGGAAGCGGCTGCAGAGATAGTGGAGGCATTGGTTGAAATGTTCCAGAACCCACTGGATTCCGGGAGGGTCCCAGCGGATTGGAAAATCACTAATGTGATGCCCCTGTTCAAGAAGCGAGGGAGGAAAAAAGCAGGAAACTATAGGCCAGTCATCCTAACACCTGTTGTTGGGAAAATGCTAGAGTCCATTATTAAGGAAGAAAAAGCAGGATATATAGAAAAGCTTAATGCAATCAAACAGAGTCAACATGGCTTTTTGAAAGGGAAATCATGTTTGACAAATTTTCTAGTGTTCTTTGAGGATATAACAAGCAGAGTTGATAAAGGGGAACCGGTAGATATAGTATGTTTGGATTTCCAGAAGGCATTCAATAAGGTGCCACATAAAAGGTTATTTTACAACATAGGAGCTCACAGTATTGGGGGTAATGTATTAGCATGGATTGAGGATTGGTTAACACACAGGAGACAGAGAGTTGGGATTAATGGGTCTTTTTCAGGTTGGAAAGGCGTAACTAGTGGACAGCCACAAGGATCAGTCCTAGGGCCTTAATTATTTACTATCTATATTAATGACTTGGAGGAGGAGTGTAATGGATCCAGATTTGCTGATGATACAAAAATAGGTGGGAGGGCATATTGTGATGAGGACGTAAGGAATCTGCAAGGAGATATAAACAGGTTGAGTGAGTGAGCGAAAACTTTGCAAATGGAGTTTAATGTCAGAAATTGTGAGGTCATGCACTTTGGTAGGAATAATCAAAAGGCAGATTATTATTTAAATGGAGAGAGACCCCAAAAATGTGCAGCACAGAAGGTTCTGGGTGTTCTTGTGCATGACGCATGAAAAGCTAGTATGCACGTGCAGCAAGTAATTAAGAAGGCAAAAGGAATTTTGGTCTGTATTGCGAGGGATTTGGAGTTTAAAAATAGGGAAGTCTTGTTATAGCTGTACAGGGTGTCGGTGAGGCTGCACCTGGAGTACTGTGTACAGTTTCGGTCCCTGTATTTAAAGGCAGAATTTTCCCGTGTAAAATGACACGCAGTGACGTCGGGCGAGCGTCCTAAAATCACCACACGCCATCAAGATATTTCGGTGGTCAGGGGCGTGATGATCTCCAATGCGCCCCCGCCATTAATTAATGGGCCACTTAAGGCCCTCGAGGCACCAATTGACAGCGATTTTTCGGGGCCCGTGCGATCTTCAGGACGTCGCACGGGCCCATTGGGCAGGTGGGTAGGAGACATTTGTATAAACCTCACCCACGGGCGGGATAAGAGGGGTCAGTGGGGTCACGAATGTGCTCAGTCAGATATTTAATTTGGAAAGTTACTGACACTTGCCTGTGTGAGTAGAAATACTTCAAAACTCATACCAGCTGCTGGGACACGACTCACAACCTTCAGGTCAGCACTCTAGAGTGAAGATCCTTTTTGCAGCCTGCAGGTTTCAAGGAACCTTCCCTTAGCCTGGGAATGGGGGTTGTGCTCTCCACTGGAGGTACCTCCTCTGAGGGGGAAGGGAGGGCCAGAATGGGGAGGGGGCCAGGAGTGCACATTCAGCCTCCAGGGGAGCCACCTTTGGGAGGACAGGCGCAGGCACAATGGGCGCACGGCCAAGAGGTAGTCCAAGGTGGAAGAGGCCGCAGAAGACACCACTATCCTGCTGCCAGGGTAGACGGGCGGTGAAGCAGCTACCTCAATATGTCTGAGGTGCTGTGCCAAAGGAGGCTCCGTCTGTCAAGGGAGACAGTCAACTATATCTGTCAGATGATAGGCCCTGAGATCTCCACTAACTGTGTGGGCGGACACCCCATGCCAGTGGCTCCAAAGGTCACAGCTGCTCTCAACTTCTATGCCGCTGGCTCCTTCCAGGGCTCGGTGGGTGATCTTTGCGGTGTCTCCCAGTCAGCTGTCCACACTTGTGTCAAGCAGGTGACAGATGCTCAGTTCAGGCATGCATTGACCTTCATCCCCTACCACTGGGACCAGGCCAGCCAGGCACAGTGAGCCAGAGGCTTTGCGGCCATTGCTGGCTTCCCCCATGTCCAGAGTGCTATAGACTGAACACATGTGGCCATCAAGGCGCCAGCAGGTGAGCCCGGTGCCTTTGTCAACAGGAAGGGCTTCCACTCCATGAATGTGCAGATAGTGTGTAATCACAGGATGCAGATTCTACAAGTCTGTGCAAGGCACCCAGGCAGCTCCCATGACTCTTACATCCTCAGACACTCCCCGGTGCTGGGGCTCTTCAGTGCTCCAACCCGGCTGGATGGATGGCTGCTGTGTGACAAGGGCTATCCCCTCAAAAAGTGGCTCATGGTGCCTCTCCGCCATCCAAGAACAGAAGCTGAGCAGCGGTACAATAGGAGCCACGCCTCCACAAGGGCTGGGGTGGAGAGAGCCATCGGTCTTCTCAAGATGCACTTCCGATGCCTGGACTGCTCAGGGGGCGCACTCCAGTACCCCCCAGATTGTGTGTTGCTGATAGTGGTTGCATGCTGTACTCTCCACAATCTTGCGCTGGAAAGGGGGGGACGCAGTGGACGATGAGGATGTTGATGCAGTTGCTGCGGCTTCACACGATGAGTCCAGCAGTGAGTCCGAGGATGAACACGCACAGGGAAATGCTGAGGGCGTAGACACTGACCCGGGCATACTCCAGGGAGGCAGGGACACCCGGGAGGCTTTAATCCAACGAGCCTTCAGCTAGAACACCACAGATGGACCTCTAACAAAAGCCTGTGCTGCAGGCTCCATACTCGATACCTGAGTGCTAAATCTGCCTGGATAGGAACATTAACTAAGGGGCTTTTCAATAAAGCTCAATGTGACACAACTCACTCATAACATCATGGGTAACCATCCACCTGCAGAGGAAGAGGCACCTTCAGCCATGGTCACATGTTTAAATTTAATAATATAACAAAATGAACTTAAGGAAACAAAATGACAAAGGTGTTAAACAGCACACCAACTAATCATGACCTCATTGCGGGGCAACATAAAAGCACCAGTGAGAAACCCATGATGTGCATAAGGTGCCTTATGTTTACGTTTTCGGGTGCTACATCTTGGTGCTGACCCCTCGCTGGCACTGGCATCTGAGACAGCCTGCTCACTGTGCTGTCCTGTTGGCCTCGATGACCTTGGTGGGCGTCCTATGGCCCGTGGAGCCTGTGCTGGCCCCGTCTGGGAGGGAGCGGCCAGTTCCACAACTGGCATCTCCCCAGTTGTCGCAGCCTCATCGGATGCAACGGTCATTCATCCGGAGCGCCCTGAGAGGAGCTCGCAGAGATGACAGGCAGATGCTGAGTCGACGTGAGGTCGCTTCACACCTCCCTGCTCACCGTGGATGGATGGGCACCAGGCTGGGAAACTCCCACATTGGCTCTGACCAGCTGAGGTCAATGCTGATGTGAGGGCTTGCAGGTCTGAGCGCATCCCCAGGAAGCCCTGACAGGTCTCCTGGAGGATCCTCGCCACGAGAGTCACCACTCTCTCAATGGAGGAAGCATGGTGCTCGGCCATGAGGCTCATTGCATTGGCAATGGTCCACATGGACTCCTCTACCACGGAGACCAAGCCAAACATTGCCTCATGTATCTTCGCCAGATCCTCCCACACACCCTGCTGGACTTTCAGCGTTTGTTGCCTCATGGACAACTCCAGAGGCACATCATCAGCCATCAACTCAGCATGTGTCTGGTCCCCTGCAGTTCTCCGACTGCTGGTGCCATGGGCACTCTCTGTCTCCGTCAGCTCCTCCAGTGACTGTGAAGTGCCCTCACCGCTGTGATCCGGGACACTAGCTGATGTTCCAATTCCCACTGAGGTGCTAGTATCTGCGCTGGTGCCTGCCTGGCAGAGATGGTGTGACGCTGGTGAGTCCGTGTCTTCAGGACCCTCGGGTGTGAGAGGGGGCCCCTGTGCCTCTCCTCCCGGCCCTGCTCCACTGATGCTGAAAGGAAGAACAAGGACATTTGAATAGTTAACTTGGAGACAATGTCAATGTGCATTCCTTTTCCCCTGATCATTATGTGCTCATCCTTCCATAAGCAATGGTCAAGCCATGTTGCAAACTTCAATCACTGAACATTCAGCCCTGCCATGGCTGCTGGGTCACTAATGGTGACCTCAGTGCTGGGCAAACATACCTGCCCGTGGCACCCCAGCCTCACTGACACTGGTGGACCTGGGCACATGGTGCCTCTCCAGATCGACGGCCTCCTGCTCGAGCCTGGTAACGATGGCCAACTGGGCCGGCCCTCCGCCAGTCCTCATCCCCTCAACGGCATTATGAGCATTCTTTTCCTAAAGAGGGGAAAAGAGCATTGATGAGTGCAACTTGTACCTGGACTCTCTTCGCTGCCATCCCACCCCAACCAGAGTGGGACATTGCAGGGCTCCAGTACCTCCTCACCCCGCAGCTGCTGCGCACTCACACAAAGATGCAAGGCCTGTCTCCCCTCCCCCTCGGCCAAATGCAGGCTACATCACATTTGGCACCACGCAAAGAAAGGAGGCGCAAGCATGTGGAATGAAAGGTCAGCAGATGGATTGGTGCCCCCGCCAACTGGAAGCTCCCCTCCCAGCATGGTCATCACCCTGACTTGGACATGTCCTGGAGTTCCAGCACTGCGCCTAGGGGTAGTTCCTCCAGGTTGCCCCCAAAACAGTAATGTGGGTCTCAGTGTACCACATGCTGCAGGGGCAGAACCCATCCACTCACCACCCTCTCAGGGTGACCTCGGCATGGGCAATATCTGCTGGCCCACCTAGCGAAGGACACATACGTCAATGATTCAAAGCCGATGTGAGGGCTGCACTCAGAGCTGCAGGGAGGTGGGGGTGGCACCGGGGGGAAAGCCTACCTGCTGGGTTAAGTGGCCAATGCCAACATGGTACTCACCCTTCCCGAGCGCAAAAGGTCATTGAAGCGCCTGTGACACTGGATCCAGGTGCGTGGCACCACGTCCCGGAGATCGCTACCTCCACCGCCTCCTCCCAGGCACGTTTGGCCATTTGGGGGGGGGGGCCTCCTCCTCCCATCCTGGGATACGAAGACCTCCCGCTGTGCTACCACCTCCTCGAGGAGGGCAGCAAGGCAATCGCCTGAGAAACAAGGGGCACAGTACCCCTCTGCCTTACCCTCCTGCCTGGCCTGCTCACCAGCAGTGCTCTGGGGGGGCCTTTCTGCTGGCCATGTTTGACAGCCTTTGCAAGGCTGCAGGAGCACTTTGAAACAGTCCGTCGGGTCGCCATTGGACCCAGTGGTCATAGCAGTCCCGCCACCACCCGCCCACTCCCACTGTTCTCGAGAGCCACGTTTCACGGCCTTAATTGGCCCACCCGCATAAAATGGCAGTGCGGACCTGACCGCAGGCGGTGATCGAGTGCGCACCCACTCCCGCACGGCCCGCCCGACAGGCCGAAAATTCTGCCCTAGGAAAGAATATACTGGCATTGGAGGCACTCGAAAAGAGATTCTCTTGGCTGATTCCTGGGATGAAAGGGTTGAATTATCAAGAACGGCTAAACAGGTTAGGCCTTTATTCATTAGAGTTTAGAAGAACGAGGGGTGATCTTATTGAAACGTACAAGATTCTGAGGGGGCTTGACAGGGTAGATGTTGAGGAGATGTTTCCACTAGTGGGGGAATCTCAAACTAGGGGACATAGTTACAGAATAAGGGGACACTCATTTTAAAGTGAGATGCGAAGGGATTTCTTCTCTCGGAGGGCAGTGAATGTCTGGAATTCTCTACCTCAGAGAGTTGTGGAGGCTAGATCACTGAAAGTATTTAAACAGGAGGTAGATAGATTTTTGAAATATCGGGGAGTTGAGGGTTATGAGGAGCTGGCACGAAAGAGGAGTTGAGGCCTGGGGCAGATCAGCCATGATCTTATTGAATGGCGGGGCGGGCTTGAGGGGCCGAATGGCCTACTCCTGCTCCTATTTCTTATGTTCTTATGTTCTAAGCATCTGAAGAAAAAAGAATTGCAGGACCATGGGGAAA
This sequence comes from Cetorhinus maximus, assembly GCF_964194155.1. Taxonomy (NCBI): domain Eukaryota; kingdom Metazoa; phylum Chordata; class Chondrichthyes; order Lamniformes; family Cetorhinidae; genus Cetorhinus; species Cetorhinus maximus. Next base: position 133,137,514 of record NC_135885.1, read on the forward strand.
AGGCAGGGAAGTGGGACTATAGGAAAGTTTATCTTTCAGAGAGTTGCCACAGCCATAATGGACAGAATGACCTCCTTCTGCGCTGTAATCGTTCTATGATTTGATGAGGTTCATAACTCATGAAAACTTGATAGGCAGCAAATTATTTTATTTGCATTTGAAACCGCCATAAATGTATAATTCTTAAAAAGAAGCTGAGGGCAAGGGCAGGAATTGTGAATGAAACTATAAATAAAAGCAATTACTTCTGTGCACAAAGGTATAAGGGATAATTTATGCTGCAAGTATGACAAAAGATTTCTGTGCCATTACTGCAATCAGATTTTTTCTTTAATTGCTTCTATCATTAGTGTACCGCAAGGTCTCCTTGAGGAATGGATTTCTAAATGGAAAACACATCAAATGAGTCAGTTTGTGTGCAATTTCAGTCACTTATCACATTCTGGACAAAACAATGTGACAAGCGTCATGTCGTATAATTGATATTTGAATAAATATTGGCCAAGAATTTGCTGGAGTGGGACATTTTGCAACGTGCTCCACTAGTTAGACCTTTTCCATCACTCTTCAGCAGTGCTTTGCCGTTTATTGTAACTTAGAGGGAGCGTGAGCCGATAATGGCACGGGAAGGGCAACAGGACATTTTCCTTAGCGAAAGATGGGACTAACAATCTATCCCCTTAAGCAATGAAATGTAGGGATTAAGAACAAAAAAGAAGAACGGCAGATTAGGAAATGGGGTGAATTAGAGTCAAGCAACGACAGAAAGTGAAATTAATAGAGGGGAAGAAAGATTAGATTAAGAGAACGAGAAAGAAAGGCAGAAAGGCCTTTTTGGGTTTTTTTTCAATAGTTTATATAGATTTTTCTTTTCCCACCTATTTCCATTATTTTTAAATCTACAACTAATACCTTGTCAGTCTTTCCACTCCACCCCCACTAGAGCTGTACCTTGAGTGTCCTGCCATCCATTCTTAATTAGCACATTTTCTTAGACAATATCACCACCTTCAACACCTCTTTGATCCTTTTGTCTGTGACATCTTTTGATTATCTGCTCCTATCACTGCTTGCTTGTCCCCACAACCACACCCTCAACTTCTCTCTTCCCCCGCCCCCCACCTTAAACCAGCTTATATTTCACCCCTCTCCTAACTATACTCAGTTCTGTTGAAGGGTCATGTGGACTCGAAACGTCGACTCTTTTCTTCTCCGCCGATGCTGCCAGACCTGCTGAGTTTTTCCAGGTAATTCTGTTTTTGTTAAGGAAAAGAAAGGACGGTTTTAAAAATAGAATAAATTACAATTTCAAAACCTCTAACAATTTACTACTTGCAGAAATGAGACTTAACAATTTAAATTTGTCTGCATCTAAGATGTTGATTGGCAACAAAGGAACTTAATCTTAGTAAAAGTAGCAGCTCCAGTCAGGTCATTGAACTATTTTCTGCTTTTGCAGCATTGCCTTTGTCTTGAAGCCGTGTCACTGGTATTGACCCCACCTGAAATTTCTTTAAGAGCTGCAGGTCTTGCTGGGAGAGCTTTCTGCCAAAATTAGCACAAACATGAAAAAAGGTTGAGAAACTCAAACATATAGTTAAAAAGGCATTGTATTTTATCCCCTCTCCTTCGATTTTTTTCCCCCTGAGATAAGGGAGTTACCCCGGGGTACAGTTCCACAGCAATATGGTATCTCTGGTACCTTGCTCAAATGGACATTCAGACGAGCTGAAACAGAGTTAGAGTCAGGCGATATTATGGAGGTGGAAGTGAGTGGCTTTCATGATGGCCCAGATAGGTGGCCAGCAGCTCAACCTGAACCCAAATATGACACCAAGGATGAGAACAGTTACTGGTTCAGCCTAAGGCTGTTGCCAAGGGGTGGGATGGAGTCGGTGGCTAGGGAACCGAGTTTGTGGTGCTAGGTGGGGACAGGTGGGTGGGGCACTGAAGACAATAGCTTCGGTATTCCCAATACTTAGTGGAAGAAATTTTTCATTCATCCTGTATTGGATGTTGGACAAACAGCCAGAAAATTCTGAGGCTGTGAAGGACTCGGGAAGGGTAATGGTGAGGTAGAGCTGGGTGACATCAACGTATATGTCCCTAAGCGGTAGCACATAGATGGGAAATAGAAGGAGGCCAAGGATAGATCCTTGGGGAACATAAAAGACAATGGTGCAGGAGCAGGAAGATAAGCAATTGTAGGTGATTCTCTGGCTATGATTAGGTAGACAAGAGTGGAGCCAGGCGAGAGTTGTCCCACCCAGCTGAACAATGGAGGAGAGGCAGTGGAGGAGGATGGTGTGACTAATCATGTTAAAGGCTGAAGACGGGTTGAGAAGGATGAGGATAAATCTATAAACGATCATAGAAATACAAGAAGTCATTTGTGCTTTTGATTTGAGCCATTTCATTACTCTGGCAGGGGTGAAAACCTGGTCAGGATTTTTAGGATGGCGGAGTTGGCGGAGATCGTATCCCACCGATACTGACTGCCCCACATACGTTTAACGCTCCAACGTGTGTTAATTGGCTGGAGATGGGACTTGCATCCTGGCTCGGGAGGAATTCCAGCCAATATGATTGGCTGGCAGCTCTCTAGAACCGGCAGTGCCAGAAGCTGCAGTGGACAGGACTGGGACTGCAAGCAGTGTCCAGAGTTTAAGGGTGGAACCGTCGCAGATGTGCACTAAGTGGGATAGCGGGTGGGTAAAACGACGTTTTACCTGCCGGCCGCGATGGCGGGATTTCACACCGTATCATCCCAAACCCACCGCATTGCTAATACATTCCCGGGAAACACGCCATCTCCATGGTGGGCGGGCTCTCATTCGCCTGCCATGCCGTCACCTCACCACTTCATCACACCAGGCATCACATTTAAAGTGCAGCCACACTCAGTGCTTCCAGCCCAGGACTGCAGCAAAGAAGACACGGCCCCGAAAGACAAGAAGACTGCAGCCCTCAAGCGCCTTTTGGATGTCATGGAGGCCCCGCTGTGATGTCCTCTACCCACACTCTGGCTGCAGGAGGGGCAGCAACATTACCACTCCGGCTTGGTAGGCAATGGCAGTGGTGATCAGTTCCAATGCTGCACAGAAGAGGTTGGCCATCCAATGCAGGTAGGGGATGAATGATCTAATCCAGGCAGCCAGGGTATGGCAACCATCTCATCGCTCTAAACTCACACACTCAAGCCCATTACACATTCACTGACATCTCACTCACTGCCAGCTCAAGGGACATCACCATCCATTCTCACACACATACCCTCACATGTCCATCTGGCCTCTTTTCCTCTGGAAAATGTCTCCTCAGCCCTCACCATCTTGAGGCCACTTGCACAGATCAACATGTGATCCCAAACTCACCCTGGGGTACCCTCCTTCCCCAGTACAGCTCTCATCCTGCAGCCTCTTCCCTTGCCTGAAGCCAGTTCTCCCCCTTCCCCAAGCGAGACCTTGCCCTGCAGCTGTTGAAAAACCACCCACATATGGCTGATCTGGCGCTGATGACTGCGAGTGCTGACCGAAGCAAGGTAGGCAAACAAACCTTGAAGTCCCGTGCAAAGGGCAGCCCGCCTAGTGCACGCCTTATTTATGCTGTTGTGCAACACGTCGGCGTGTTTTCCTGTCTATGTGGATGGACGATCCAACATGGGAGGAGGGATGTGTCTGGCGGGCTAGCCTTAGAATGATGTATTTTAATGAGATTCTTAACGTCCGATGGTGGGGAACACAGACATTGGCGGGCGAAGCAGACCATCGCAAACTTGTTTTATGACGTTGTGATACTGATTTTTGGCCTTCTCGCCACATTGTCCGCTCACGCCACTGAACACACCCAACGGTCCCTGGAAAATCCAGGGAGTCCAGGACCAAGTAAGTGTGGGGCTCTTAGGACGGGGAGGGGACATAGGGCCCGGGGGTGTGGGCAGAGGGGGGCTGTGGGTTGGGAGTCCGGGGTGGCGGGGGGGGGAGGGCATACCCGCATGGGGCAGATCTGGTGGGAGGGGAACACTCAAAATTGAAAGGAGGCTGTTGATAGAGTCAACACCCCCAGCCCCCACCGACCCTTCCAGCCCGCGGCCTGAGCAGGGTCACCTTCCGGGCTTCCCCCTGCTCCCGAACTCCTCCTGCCAGCCTGAAACTTGAGGCTGGGTAGGAAGCTACTGGGTTCCCTGACACTTGGGAAACCCGTTTGACAGCAGTAGAAGTTCAAAAGCAGAAAGACAATGAGGTTGGTAGCCTCATTGTCATATTTAAAGCTGCAGTTTGCCTCCTCAAGTTGAGTTGGTCACTCGGCCACCTTCTGGTTTCAGTTATTGGGCAGGTTGGAGGCAGGTTTGCATTGGGAAATAGTTTTCAGGCACTTTTGGGTGGAATCTTTTGCCCTTCGGTTATAAGTGTGAGTCAGGGTCATTCCTGGATCTTGACCCCACTCTGCCTGTCAGCCCATCTACCTGAGAGACCTTCCCTGAGGCAGCTAATTAAAAAGAAAGCAACAGCAAAATACTGCGGATGCTGGGAATCTGAATCAAAAACAGAAAATGCTGGAAAAGCTCAGCAGGTCTAACAGCATCAGTGGGGAGAAAGAAAAGACAGTTAACGTTTCGACTCCGTATGACTCTTCTTCAGAAGCCACCTCCCGGGCCACCATCCAATTAAGGACAACCCTGAGGTTGCACCAATCGAAGGTTTTGCAGCCCTGGGAGGGCTCCAACCCCACCAGCAGAGGTGAGTGTTGTCACTCTCAGGTGGGACATGTGAGGGCACCTCCACTTTGAGGGCCCCTCTGAAGAGGTGCTAAAATTCAGTTAAATAAACGGTAGCCGCGGGTTGCAAGGCTGCCCTGTGAAGGGGGAACTGGACCTCGCTTCACTGGTGGGGCAGTGGGGGGAGGGGTGCGGGGGGATGGTTGAAACAGGAAGCCTTGCTGAGCCCCCTAAGACCTGCATCTAGCAAGCCACCTCCAGGTACCTGCCGTGCTTGGCCCTCTTTGGGGGGGGCCTGTCCTGGTGGAGGGCCCAGTCAGCCCACGAATGGGCAATTAATTATGCCGATTGGCTACCCCCTGCTGCAGGGCATGTAGCCTCTGCGGGTGGTGACCCATCTCCAGGAAGATTGCCAGGAAGCGGGAATGTGGTGCGCCGCTGAACTGACCAAGCTTTCTCTGAAATTCCTCCCTGTCCCGCCTTGAAATCCACCCCCCAATGGGACCAGGAAAATTCCATCCAGCAACCCAGCGCCTGACCCAAATGTATATATTTTTTCCCAAGTAAAATTCAGTTAGAGGAAATTACTGTTGGTGTAATACTGGATGTTGGATAATCGTCATGACAATCCAAGTTAATCGGAAGAGTCATAGAATGATATGGCACAGGAGGAGGCCATTTGGCATATTGTGCCTATGCCTCCAGCTATACAATTAGCCCCACTCCCCTGCTGCTCTTTCCTCATAACCCTGCTATTTCTTGTCCCTGTGATTAGCCCTGTTTAACTGTTAGCTATTGGCTGGGCTTTATTTCTTCTGCTCTCCTAAGCAGTCAGCCCAGCTGACACTGATGACAGTTCCCCTTTCCATACAATGTTGCTGTGATTACCATGGAGTTGAAGTCCAGCTTTTTGAACTTAGCAGCTAACCACTGCACACACAATATACAAAAAGCACTCTGCATTTCACCTCACTATATTATCCGGTTACAAAATGGTCAAAGTGCACAAACACTTGCCCAACACTGGTGCCAATGGATAGGCAAAAAGAGAACAAGAGCAGGCAGAAAAAACAAAGTAATTTAAAGAGAAACCAAAACAGCAAAGAGTAGCAGAGATGCATGCAAATAGAACTTCATAAAGGAGAGAATTGAAACTTCTGGCATGACACAGCCTCAACAGCATGGCAGGAGGACTGCATTTATTGTGGCCACCATAAACTGCTGGTATAGTGACCTGACCTTGCCTGGGTTCAGGTCATTTTATGTCAAAGGAGGGGTCGGACACAGGACATGATCTGTCAGGAAAACTTAAAACAGATGTAGCTATGCAAACTGTTCACATATAGGAGGGCAAAAAGTCTTCAAGGCTATAAAACGACTAAAAGAATTTTAAGGTATCTCCCTGCCTTTCCAAACTGCATGAGCGGAAAGATGTGGATGGTCAAAGCAAAGGAAGGCAATTAAGTCCAACGTTAATCCTAAAGTAGAGTATCTGGACATGCGATCCGATACCTGATCCTATGTTTGATCACTGGTTAAGTGGAAATGTTGCTGTCTGAGGTAGATGCAAGGAACATTTGCTATTTTTGACACTCTAGCCTTGCCTACAAAATAAAAGTGGGCTCTTCCCAGTAAGAGCTGAAATCCAGACTCATTACAGTGTACCGTACCTGCAAGACCTTGGAGCAGCAGCAAGGGAAGAGAGCAACAATAAAGAACCTCGCAAAGTAAGAATATCCAACAGTGTCAGGTAGGCAATCCGAAGATTTTATATTGGAGTCAATGCTGCTCATCCATGTCAAGCACTCATACCACCTTACGGCTCCTTCAATGATTCTCTTGCCTCCTTCTCCTCTGGCAGGGCATACAGTCAACTGCAACCTACTGGAAGCCTTGTCACACTCTTCCACATCAAACTGTTGCAATATGAAAATGGTCATTTAATAATTCAAGGCAAAACTTCAGGTTGGAGGTTAGCTGCCATCAGTGATTTGCTGTGGTTTGGGAATGTATTATTCTGATCGCACTGTGGTTACATTGGCCAGAATCAGCCCCTATGGCCTGAACTTTTCAGATGGCAGAGTCTCCCTTCTTGCCCTGCAGCCATTTCACGCTCGAATGAACGTTAAGTGACTGCAGGTGGGACTTCCGCTCCTCACTTGGGAGGAAGTCCCACCTTAGAGAACTACCGGCCAATTAGATTGCATCGACAAGCGCTACAGTGGACTGAGGAGGAAGTGCACCAATGTGCCTGAGCCTAAGCCCCAAAACCAGAGGACAAGGTAAATTTAAGGGGTCCCAGGGCAGGCAAGGTAGGGAAGACCTGGACTGGGGAGTGCAATAGGGCAATCAGGGGAAAGGCCTAATAGCACAGGGAGGGAGGTGGGAGGTCCAGTGGCCACTGGACCTTAAGACGGGGGTGGGGGGCAGCTGCAGTCAGAAGGGGGCTTCTGATGAAGGCGTAGCCCCCACCCTCCTGCCCAAGATCTAGGCCTATTCTTTTCGGGCATCCCCCATACCAGGTAAATCCCCCTGCCAGCCTAAAAGTTGAGGCTGGGTGGGAAACAGCCCTTAAGTGGCCAATAAATTGGCCGCTTAAGGGCCTCAACTGGGGCAAGGGTGGGTGGTCCATCTGAGGCCTTGCCCGACCCAGCGTAAAATTGCTGTGTGATCAAGGCTGGCCGGGACCCAGAGGGAATCTGTTCCATCAATTTTAACCTCCCCCCAGCCTAAAAACCCATGGGGGAATGTGAAATTCTGGCCTATATCTCAGGGAGAATGATAAACAAAAAAAAAGAACTCTAACACCTGCAGTGCCCTTACCAATAACATACGTTAATTAATACCAAAATTGTTTCTAGGATGATAGGAATTCATCCTTGGCACAGTGGCACTCTTGTCTCTGAGCCAGAGCCTGAAGCCACACCCCACTGACTTATACTGAGTACTGAGGGATGCTGCACTATTGGATGTTCTGACTTCTGGATGAGAACTTAAACCAAGGCCCCATCTGCCCTTTCAAGTGGATGTACTAGATCCCATGGCAGCACGAGAATTTTACTAACGTCCTTACCAGGATTTATCCCTCAACCCACACCACTAAAAGAGATTATATATTCATTTCTCCTATTACTTTTTCTGAGACCTGGCTATACAAAATTGGATGTTGCTTTTACCTGCATAGCAACAGTGACTGCACTTCAATAGTGCTTCATTGGATGTGAAGTGCTTTGGGAGACCCTGAGGATGCGAAGTGTAAATTCTTTCTTTCAAGTCTTCCTCCACCTTTATTAGATGGTGTATAAAGGTAACTTAGTGCTGTGCCATAGATTAATGCCCCCTATAGGTAGCCCCATTGTGCCAAAATCAGATTGGCTTAGGATGTTACTTATCCTAAATATGGGGAGGTAGTGCTGTAGTGGTATTGTTGCTGGACTAGTAATCCAGAGACCCAGAGTAATGCTCTGGGGACCCAGGTTCAAATCCCATCATGGCAGATAGTGAAATTTGAATTTCAATTAAAATTCTAATGATGACCATGAAGCAATTGGTTCACTAATGCTGGTCTGACCTATATGTGACTCTTAAATGGCCTAATATGCCACTCAGTTGTATCAAACCACTAAAAAGTCTCAAAGGGATGAAGCTGGACAGACACCTACACCACATGGATTGTGGCAGCTCACCACCACCTTCTCAAGGGCAATTAGGGATAGGCAATAGATGTTGACCTAGCCAGTGAAGCCTACATCCCTTGAATGCATGAAAAAATGATTTCAGAAGCTAAATGGTTAACACAGCTCAGAGGGTACTGTATAGCCCAGCAGGTGAACAGGAAATTCAAAAAGTTTTGCATTTGTCTGGATTCAATTATGGATAGATTTAATTGTGAAAGATGAACTAGGAATATGAAAGAATATTGTAACTATTAATTTGTTTTAAGTAGGCAGCTTCCCACATTGTAAGGGCATTGAAAGTATCGACTTGGTGCCAATAACATTGAAAATGAGTTGCTAAGCAAATCAGCCAATATTCTTTGGAGTACAATTGCTGAGGTTATCTGGCTTCGTGTACACACCAGATGTCAGTCAGGAAGTCCCAGAGTTAGTCAATATCCAGAGGCTTTCTGACCATTGCCAGTAAATTTTTTAATACCATATAACTGAGCACCTGCCAAGAGGCCAGAAGAAATGGACTTCCTATTTACTGACTTGGATGTACTCTCATAGTAATATTAAAGATGGTGGAGATGAATAATGATTGTTAATGTCACAAATACTTAAATCCCCCCAAGGAGTTACTGCCCTTTAGAACGAGTAAGCTAAAGTTTATAGCAACTGCAAGTTACTTATTTACAGTAAAAAATGCAAATGAAGAACTTCAAAAATATCACACGAGGGTTTGCTGAAAGTAGTTTGGTTAAGCGGGCGTTTGCTCTCTCCTACATGCGACCACAAACATATTTTTGCCTGCTAAAATTAAAAACCATCATCTGCAGAGGGTAAAAATAATACACTTCTTCTTTTGGAGTAAGTACTTCTGTAGCAGGAAGGCATTTTATAATGATACAACCCGCTTTTTGCACCTCAATGGAGTCTTAGAGAGGCAAGCATGACTGAGCATTTAACTTCAGAATTAACACTGGTGTCCATCTGGGAATACACTGGGAAAGGAAAACCCTTTTTTTTTCTTCCTACGCATTTGGAATATCGTGCCTATTGAGCAACTGTGGTTCCAAACAAGGTTCTCCCTAATGCTCTTTTAGTGATTAATCTGTATTTCATACAACCGCAACACACACATCAAGGTCCCATCAGGTATAGAACTAATCCAACTCATCTCCATGCCAAGTCCCCAAACACAGGCTTAAAATTGTTGGACATACACGAGGACAACCAGAACTGGATATTGAGCGACCAGAAACTGGAAGCGCATGATTTTCCCAGTAACCTGAGACTCTTAAGTGTTCTGATAGATTCTGCCCATTTTAGACACCCAGCTAATCCCAAAGAGAATTCCATGGATACTAGCAGACTTCCACGATTCCACCACGTGACAACTTCTCAATCTGGAATTAATTATTGCCTTTCACACATCCCAGGTTTTCATCACACCACCATAGGCGACCATGCCTTCGTCTGTCTAGGCCTCAAACAGTCCACCTTTCTACCTGTCTCTCATCCTTTAAGGCTCTCCTTAAAACCTGTCTCTTTGACCAAACTTTGGATCACCTGTCCGAGTATCTCCTAAAGTGACTCAGTGTAAAGTTTTGGCTGATAATGATTCTGTGAAGCACCTTGGGGCATTTTAACAAGTCAAAGGCACTATATAAATCCAAGTTTTTGTTGAGTGTCACGACCACAGATCATAGCCCTGAATTATTTAAGGACATATTGAATTTTGAAGTAAGACGTGTTTTTTTTAAAAAGGACATACAAACAAAAGCTGGCTGAGACTGTAAAGTAACCACTTGTTGGGAAATTCCTATGTGCATTATACTTGACTAACTAGTCCAGGGAAAGGAATGTCGCCCCTAAAAAGATGTCAAGGCCTTCTTCAGACAGAGGGACTTCAAAGGAAAAAATGCAATGCAAAAACTGAACTGTAATCTCCTGTAGTTGCGGAGATAATGAAGGGCTGATTACCATCTTAGTAGAAAGCATCTCCTGTGAGTTATATCCCAGACTGTGGACATGATGTGAGTTGAAAAGAAAGCAGGTCTGGGCAAAAGAATGCTTGTTTTTTTTCCCTTCCAGGGATACACAAGAAAAGGGGTTAAAAAGCCAACTGCAGCCCTAGTTCTGTGTGCTAGTTTTGGTGTTCCAGGCCTGGTGTGCGAGGGTGGGCTATGAAGGTCACAGCTGAAGAACATCAACTAAGCATCCCTGCGCTTGCAGGTAAAAAAGTTTCTCTCTGATTGCTGGAAACAAGCCATAAGACAGCAAAGCCACCGTCGAAAAGGAAACAGGACAACTCCTTTCAGCTAACCTGCAGAACCAGGAATCTCCAAACCAACTGCTCAAAGTCAGCTCTACCGGAATCTTCCAACTTAACGGCCACAATGTTTCATCATCCACTCCTCACAGACCAGCCAAAGACTGATTTGTGTATCTATTGACTTTTAGTTCTTGATTCACTTCTCATTCTAATCAGTGCATATGTGTGTTGCATTTTTATTATTTGTTTGGGTGCTTTAGTAACTAAGAAACTCATTCTTTCTTTAACTAAAGAAGGCCTGGTTAAATTTTAAAAAGCATAACTACATTTGGTCTGGGGAAAGATATCCACAAGGGAAGGATCCTTTATAAATTAACCTTGTTGAGATCAATCGAGGGGGTTGGATAAAGAAAGGGAGCCAACATTCCTCCTCACCCAGGAGCATAACGATTTGGGGTATCTCACATCCGGAATCATAACAAATTGGGCGAATCTCGCACGGGGGTTGGTCATAATATGAGAAAGAAGAAGAGACTTGTCTTTGAGAGATTCCTTTTTACATCCAAATAACCCTCTTGTTGAGGTGGGAGGGGGGACGCTGTTTGTTACCAAGGTGCTGCATGGAAATGTTAATGCCAACCCACCTCACAATCTAGTGGGCGGCTGTGCAAGGAATGCCAGATGTCATAAGGAAGAGAAGAAAAGCAACTACAGGTCAAGCATCCTTCATCCAAAACCGATGGGGCTGATTGCATTTGGGTATTCGGATATTTTCGGTTTTCGGACATGATATAGCTACCGCATAGGCCTAGGCCTACTTATGTTACAGCAGCCGAAGCCTAAGCTAGCTATAGCCTACAAATTCTAGGTTATTTCTCCATTTGCCAACTCTCACACGCCCCTACTCCTTACCTGTTAACACCTATTACACCTGTAATATAATATTACATTGTTTTATTAACATGATTAAAAACGTTCAGTTTCGGATGTTTTTGGTTTTTGGATGCATGGATAAAGGATGTTTGACAGTAGATATAGATTTTGGTGCCACTGCATTAGGTCTCCTCCTGGAGCCCCAGCGCTTCCCTTCTGAAGCAACTACTTATATAAGATGAGGTGACAGTGTTCTGGTAATGGACATTGTTAGCTACTGGTACATTTAAGGTTTATGTGTTGAAGCAAACTCAGTGCTGTGAACTGACTGCCACCATTTTCCTAGTTTCAGCTCATTTGATAAACTTATGGAGATTTGGGTCTATGCAGGGGGAACTAGAAAATCAAGGCATCAAAATTTAAAGAATAAAGAATACACATGCAATTAGATTTCTAAAATGACATCTGACAAACACCAGTGACATCTTGCATTAACAAAGGCACCTCACAAGAATGTTATCAGACAAAATTTGAGAAATGGGATATTAAGGAGACATGACCAATTCTTGGTCAAAGGGATAGGTTTTATGAGATGCCAAAAGGAGGAAAAAGATGCAGAGAAACAGAATGGTTTAAGGAGGGAATTCCAGAGAGTAGGGCCTAGGAGGCTGAAGGCATAACCGCCAATGGTGGAGCAAATATAACAGAGGCCAGAATTGGAGCAGCGCAGAGTTCTCAGAAGATTGTAGAGTTGAAGGAGGCTTCATATATAGGGGAGGACAAGACTGTGGAGGGATTTGAAAACAAGGATGAGAATTTTAATAATCAAGGTGTTGTTCAACCGGGAGCCAATGTAGGACAGTTAGCACAAGGGGTGATGGGTGAACAGGCTGTGATGCAGGTTAGGATAGAGGCAGCAGAGTTTTGTATGACCTTAAAGAAGGATGAGAATTTCAAAATTTAAGGAACACCATACCAATAGCCGATGTAGGTCAGCGAGCACAGGACAAAGTTCCACACAAAGGGCTACTTGAAAGTTCGAAACTGTGCAGCTCAGGGTAAATCTTAGGTTTGGATAAGCAATTGGCTTAAGGGCACAGAACAATGGGCATTTGTTTGAGGTATTTTGTTGGGTGGGGCAAGCTGTGAGTTGGGCGCTCCAGGGATCTGTGTCAGGATTACCATAGTTTCCAATTTACATTAATAATTAAAGAAATTGAATACATATTAGTTTAATTTGTAGCTGATACTGAACTGGAAGGAGTAATGGAATTAAAGGTTTTAGAATGTATTGGACAATATATGTATGTTGGGCAGAACAATGGAAGATGAGATTCATTGCTGACAGATGTTAAATATTGCACATAAAAAGGAAAAGTTGGATGTAAAGAGGGTTTACCAAATTTCCATTAAAAAAAGAAAATATTGAAAATGCTCAGCAGGTCTAGAAAGATCTGTGGAGAGAGAAACAAAGGGAGGTATTTAAAGGAGGCAATTGGGGGTCATGCCCACCAGCTGGAGATCTAGCAAAAGCCCCTCGTTACCTCTTTGTAGTAAGGCCTGCCAAATTAATTGCCAATCAGTCTCTTAGCCTGTAGTGATGGGCCTTCCTCAGGATCATGGATCATGGGGGTGGAAATCCCGCCTACTGAGAACTGTCAGCCAATCAGAGGCTGAGAGCTGTTCATTGCTCAGCAGCACCAGGTGGGTGCTGCTGGTACTACACCTACCTGAGGCCCAGTAACGCCAATGGAGGCAGGCACAAGTGAGTGATGATGGGAGGGGGTCATGGGGTGGTGATTGCAGGGTAGGGGGCATTAGTTGCCCACTTAAGGCCCTGGATTGGCAGTGGGGCGGGAAGGCTGCCTTCCTGTCATGGACTTAATCAGGCCAGAGGCAGGAAGGTGGTGGGGTCCCCACCCGGCATCTGCCCACCAAATTAAATGCTCTTCCCACCACCAAACTCATCACAGGGGAGGGCATTAAATTCCTCCCAGGAAGTCAATGATCTGTCATCAGATTTCCAATTCTGCTAAGTCCTGCTGAAAGACCATTGACCTGAAATGTTAGGAAAGATTTTCCCATGGGATTTGGGACCACGACATCAGGATCAAATAAGAGTCCTGAACCCGCCCATGCCAGGCTTGCCTATTTGCCACTTGCCTAAGGTTTCCCAGAGGTGCCTCCTAATTGGCTGCCGCTGAGTTGCTGTTCAATAAGGATAGCGGGTGGGCTCTCGACGCTGGCCCAAGCAGAGCTGTGAAGCCTCAGCAGTGCCACAGAGAGAGGTGGGCAATACTGAGGTCAGAGTGGGGGGGGGGAGGGATGGGTGGAGAGGGCATTTCATGGAGGTGCCCCTCGGAGGCACGAGCATAAAATAAAACCTCAGAAGGGCCGAACGGGCAGGTGCCTAGGATTAGAGAGGAACCCTCTGAGTGATCCCCGGACTGTCGTAGGAAGGATGCCTTGATGATGCGGGAGCATCCTCACGTGGCAGAGCGTGGGGTATAAAATTCTGGTGGGGTCGGAAAGATTGGTCAATGCACCAAAGACCCGGAGGCCGTACTGCAAGAAAACTCATAGGCACCAGCCCCACAAGGTTACCCAGGACAAGAAGGGAAAGGATTCCTTATACGCACAGGGTAAGAGCCATTATGACTGAAAGCAGAGTGGTTATGATGGACAGACAGAGCCTACGTTTCAGAAGAAGGCTAAGGCCACAAGGATGATTGTGCCAAGACTGGAGTGTGTGGAGCCCAATTGTTGATCAAAGGGAACGCTGGCCATCAAGAGGCGCAAGCACTTTGAGCTAGGGGGAGACAAGAAGAGGAAGAACCAAGTCATCCAGTTCTAAGCTGCATCCTTCGTATTTTTTGAAGTACACATTCACAATAAAATTAATTAAAGTTAAAAAAATAAATAAATCACCCCTATTTGCTACTTGCGGCCTTAAGGTTGTAAATTGGCTGCCTGTCTCCATTCACCAGGCAACCTATCCGTCTCCCTGCCCACTGCTGGGAAACTTGCCTGGCTGCAGGAATGCTTCGGGGAGTCATCCCATTGCCGCTCCCACTATTTCCTTTGCCTGCCCCCCCACTGCTGGGATAACTCTGTCCCTTAACTCTTTACACGGATACTGCCAGTCCTGCTGAGTGTTCCCAGCAATTTCTGTTTATATTTCGGATTTCCAGCATCGACCAACATTTTTCTTTTGTCCCTCTATCTTGCCCCTTGGTCCACAGAAAACGGGATGGCTGACAGCCACTGGCAAAAAAACAACAGCAACAACAGCTTGGATTTATATAGCATCTTAAATGCAGTAAAATATCCAGGAGCAGGAGCTTTGTCAAAACCCAATTCGATACCGAGAAACATAAGGACGTATTAGCGTAGGCGATCAAACACTCGGTCAAAGGAAAAACAGAAAATGCTGGAAAAACTCAGCAGGTCTGACAGCATCTGTGGAGAGGAAAACAGAGTTAGCATTTTGAGTCCATTTGACTCTTCTTCAGACTCTTCTTCAGACTCAGCCAAAGCAGTAGGTCTTAAGGGGCATCTTAAAGGAGGAAAGAGAGGCAGAGAATCTTTAGGGTGATATTCCAGAACTTTGGGCCTAAATGGTTGACGTTTTAAGCAAATCTAATACTGCATGCGCAGCTTGCAGGAGCTGGTAATAGATGGCACACTTAAAGGAATCTGGAAAGGAAGAACTGTGCAAACATCATGAAATCATTACATGCCACAAAATGTAATTGACTTGTTGGCAGCAATATAGTTCTTGCACATGGATGACATTGTAGTATTGGCACCAAAATGTACAAAATACTGGGCAGGGATGTATCTTTTCTAAATCCAGAAAACTGAAGGCTGGAGTAGTAAATAAATTCCTTTTTACCCAGCACTGCCTGCTCAAAAACACTGGGCATTACATCACCACCACCTCAATTTGGATGCTTGGGTTTTGCCTGAATTCACCACTCCCGTCACATCTGTTCACATGAAAATATATTCTATAGCGAATATACAAGAAATAGTTTCTTGGCAGTCATTTCCTAAGTGAGTTTATATGCCATAAGAAATCACAATATCTAAGCTCATATGGGGCATTACAGACATCTGGGTTCCACATGTCAAATTCTCTTTAAATGTTGGGCTTCTTTTAAGCAATTCATTCTTGGTACATGAACAAAGCCAACATTATTGCCCAGCCTTAGTTGCCCTTGAGAAGGTGGCGAGCTTTCTTCTTAATCTTCGACCACGGTGAAAATATTCCCACAGTGCTCTTAGGAGGGGGTTCCAGACTTTTCACCCTATGACGATGAAGGAACAACACAATGTCTAAGTCAAAATGGCGTGTGACTTGGAGGAGATACCATTCGTAGGCCAGAATTTTCCGGCCCTGTTGGCATCGGGCGTCATGGCGGGTGAGAGGGGGAACAATATGGTGAGAAGGCCAAAAAGGTCGTCCGCTCCACCCATCAATGGCAGGCTGCATTACGCATCTCCACATGTCAGGAACCTAATTTCAGTACTTTAGCATCTCATTATAAGCCTTGCTCACCTGAATCATCCCTCCATGCTGGATGATCCAACGTGTTTCACAGCTGTACATAAGCGACGTGCACCTAGCGAGCTGCACTTCGCTTGGGACTTTGAGGTTTGTTTGCCTACCTTGCTTCGGACAGCACTCACGGTCATCAGCGCCAAGCTTCACAGGCACATAATTTTTAGAGGGATTCATGGTAGGTCTCTACCCACCAGACCAGCTGTAAGGCCAGGATGGCTTTTCAATAGCTGCAGGGTTAGGGCTTTCTTGGGTAAGGGGAGAAATGGCCTCAGGCAAGGGAAGAGGCTGCAGGGTGAGAGCTGTACTGGGGCAGGGGAATATCCCAGGGTGTGTGGGGGGGCACATGTTGATCTGTGCAAGTGGCCTCGAGATGGCGAGGACTGAGGAGGCAGTCTCCAGAGGAGATGAGGCCAGATGGAGATGTGAGGGTGTGTGTGAGAGAGTGAGCGGTGATGGTCCTTGGGCTGGCAATGAGTGAGATGTCAGTGAATGCGTAATGGCCTTGTGAGTGTGTAGAGTGATAAGATGGTTGCCTTATTCTGGCAGCATAGACGAGGTCACGCACCCGTTTTCTGCACTGGATGGCCGACCTCTTGTGTGCAGCCTTGACAATGACCGCTTCTGCCACCATCTCCCAAGCCTGAGTGGCGAAACTGATGGGCCTCCTACGGCTGGAGTGGGGGGTAGAGGACATCGCTTTGGGCCTCCACAGCGTCCAGAAGGTGTCCCAGGGATGTGTCACTGAATCGGGGGCCTGCACCCTTCTTGGCTTTTGAGGCCATGTCTTCACCAAAGCAGTGTTGGGCTGCAAACATTGAGAAGTGTGTGCACGACTACAGTTTACATATGGTGCCCTGCGTGAGGAAGCGGCGAGATAACAGTGTGGTGGGCGAATGGGAGGCTGCCCGCCCGCGAGACGGCATGTTTCCTGTGGCTGCATAATTAATGCTGTGGGAATGGGATGATACGGCACAAAAATCTGCCATTTGTGAGTAAGATATCTTTTTTCCTGCCCACTACCGCACTTTGTGCAAATCTGAAACTATTCCGTCCATAGTGATTTGTTAGAGCAGGGAGACAGTTAACAGTCAACCATATTGGTGTGGGACTGGGGTCTATAGACCAGACAGGGAAAGGATGGCATGTTTCCTCCCTTGATCATAGAATCCTAAACATTTACAGCATGGAAGGAGGCCATTCAGCCCATTGTGTCCATGTTGGCTGACAAGGAGCTATCCAGCCTAAAGGACACTCGTGAATCAGTTGGAATTTTACGACAATCCAACTCACTTTTACTAATACCAGCTTTTTATTCCAGGGTCTGAATTTTGGCAGGGAACAAATCCCTGCTGACTCTGAGTGCCCCACAGCCATTTCACCTTCAAGTGAGCATTAAGTGGTTGCAGACGGAACTTCTCCCTCACTCAGGAGGAAGTCCCGCCTTAGAGAACTTCCAGCCAATCAGATTGCAGCAACAAGAGCAACAGTGGACTGAAGATGGAGTGCACCAACATGCTTGAGCCTAAGCCCCAGAACCAGAGGACAAGGTAAGTTTAAGGTGTCCCAGGGCGGGGAGGGTAGGGAAGGCCTTGGGGGGGCAATCGGGGGAAAGGCCTGATAGGATAGGGAGGGAGGTGGGAGGTCCAGTGGCCACTGGACCTTAAGGTGGGGGTGAAGGGCAGCTGCAGTTAGAAGGGTGCTTCTGTTGGAGGTGCCAGAGCACTACAGTGGACAGAAGAGGAAAAGCAGGAGGACACCTGAGACTAAATCCGGGCATCGGAGTCCCAGGTAAGTTCAAGGGGTTCCAGGGCGGGGGAGGGTATGGAAGGCCTTGGGGGTATGAAGGGGTTGATTGGGGTCCCAGGAGTCAGGACATGGGGGACGGAGGTCCAGAGGCCACAGGACCTTAAGGTGGGGAGGGGGGGCAGTGCCCATCTTCAGAAGGGGGTTTCTGATGGAGGCGTTCACCCCCCCTCCCCTCCCGGAGTCTAACTCTGTCAATTTTCTACCATCCCCCATGCAAGTTCAATCCTCCCACCAGCCTAAAAATTGAGGCTGGGTGGGAAACAGTGATTAAGTGGCCAAGAATTGTAAAAGCAGCCCAGTGTAAAATCGCTATGTGGTGGGGGCAGGCAGGAACCTGGAGGGAATCCCATCCCGTCAATTTCACATTCCCGCCACACCACCACCCCCCCCACTCCACCACCTAAAAACTCGCTGGCTGGGGTGCTTAAAATTCTGGCCCAGATTTATATAGTTAAACTCAAATTCAGATTTGCAACTCACATTTCTGGAGTATTAATCCAAGACTCTCAAGCGCTAAGCTCAGTAACATAAATCATACTATCATCTCCTCTTGCCATGGCTTCAGTTCTGGGATTCTTTGAAGGTGAAACAGAAAATTCCTGCGTATCAACCAGTTTCCCAGAATACAGATAAGCAACCAATCTTGCATCAGCCACGTAATTCGTGAAGTTATCCAAGCCCCAATTGCTGGTGGTCTCCTTTTAAATAGTAACCACTGACTTAAATCACATATCTTTTTTACACTGCACGTTATGCCATCTTAAAGTTTACTTAATGATTAATGCATCATGGTCATCTGTGGAAACCTGGCTTTCCAGGTGAACCCGTGAACCATGGAGTCGTGCGGTGATTTTACTGGTAAGTGTCTTGGGATTGCTCTTTATGTTAAAGGTGCTGGGTAGGATTTCCCGCACCCACTGGCCACCGGGATCTTCCAGTCCCGCCGCAAGTCAAGGGACTTCTGGCTGGGGCGCCGCTTCGCCGGCAGTGGGTCCCACCGGTGACGGGGCCGGAAAATCCCAGCCGCTATATAAATGCAAGTTGTTTTTGTTATGATTGGCATTCATACTGGGCAAGAAGGTGGTGCACAGAAACGTTTTTCGTGTTCACTTGCATAAAAGCACTATTAATCGTTTACATTATAGCAAACATTTTAAATTACCGTAACTGGTTAAGGAAACAGTACTGGTGGGAGAGAGGTCAATTCAAAATGTTGCCATTATTAAGGGTCCATCTGCTGTCTGTATTCATAAGAATGCGTAATGTCTAAATGATAGTTAATCAGGATTTGCCATCCTTCCTGAGTAAGACTGCCCCAATGTCTCTGAATTTGGGACATATTTCATGAATACTCTACGATAAAGCAGCAACAGAACTGACTCTGAAAATCAGGCCACAGTATCATGAGGTGCTTCACAAGATATCAAGAATCAAAAAGTGCTGGTTTCAGAAATAACCGAATCCCCAAGAACCATAGATGTTATGCTGATGAGTGGAATAGTTATGCATGAGCTGATAGAAGAGGCAATGGAAAAGTGAGGTAAAACTGATTTCATTGCATCAACAGTGTCCTGGCTCTGGCAAGTTTCACTCCACGTTGATTTATACTGCATTAAACTTAGAGCTGGTCTGTGCCTCCTGATTAATCATGGTTAGTCTAACCTTTGCACAAATAATTGAAACTGGTTTGTGCTATTGAAATAATAAGAAGCACCAAGAAGCAGAACTTTGTTCATATAATCACAGAATTGATATTCTGACAGTCTCCCAATGTAGAATAAATCAAGAGCTGGAGGAGCAGGGATCTCTTGGGTATACAAGGACCTGGGAAGTGATTAGAATGTGGAACTCACTAACACATGGAGCAGTGGCTAATAGCACAGATGCATTTAAGGGAAAGCTAGATAAACACATGAAAAAGATGGGAATATGTTGATCGGTTAGATGAAGTAGGAGAGGAGGAAGGTCATGTTGAACATAAACATGGCCTGGAGTGGGTGAACCAAATGGCCTGTTTCTGTGCTGTACTTTCTATGCAATTGTGAATATGTGTAATCTGAT
The DNA here is from genome assembly GCF_964194155.1 of Cetorhinus maximus. Classification (NCBI taxonomy): domain Eukaryota; kingdom Metazoa; phylum Chordata; class Chondrichthyes; order Lamniformes; family Cetorhinidae; genus Cetorhinus; species Cetorhinus maximus. The sequence continues at coordinate 133,157,475 of NC_135885.1, forward strand.
TTTTAGAGCCAATTTTCCACTGCTTTATAATGGAGCATGTATGAGGTGTGTCCTAACTTCGGAGTTTTTGAAGCTTTCTTGTTCAGGATGGATTAAAAGTCCTAATTAACTATCACCCAGAAGGTAGTAATACTGATATTCATTGAAACATGACTTAGATAAACAATCTGCATGAAAAATGCTTCATTGTCTGCTAGATATTAATCCTCCATCACATGTTTGTGAAAAATATAAACATTCCCTGCTGAACAACCTAGAAATAGCTTGGCTCCCTAGCAGCATATTTTTTTTCTATTTTCTTCATGTCTTAAAGATGTCCAGCAAAGTTATCTGGAGGACTGACTTAAGTACAACCTTCTTTAAAGGATATTGGGCCTTAATTTGTCTTAAAGAGTGTCGTGCTTCAAGCTGTAGTACTGCCTTAACATAATAATGAATTTCCTGCTAAATGATTTTTGATAGAAGCCATCATTTGTCTACAATTATCCAGATTGAAAATGTGTTGCCACAGTATTGCTGAATTGTCTTTAAAGGAATTTAAGAGGTAACATCCAAAAATATTCTAAATCGGTGTATGTTTAAGGCAGCAAACAGTCCAATGCACTAGAACACTGTTTAAAATCACTGTCCCATATCAGGAGACAGTGGTTTGAAAATAAACCAGACAGTGTTCCTCTTCCACCGAAGGCTAGAGGATCATAAAAAGCAGTTTCTTTGTCAATTAGAAACCCAGAACCAACAAATATTCGGCACAGATTCAACGGGAAAAGACAGACAATGTGGCAATCTCTGCTTTGCTGTGTTGCTGTAGATTAAATGGCAGATTGAATCAGATAGGAAATGGGCCTCTGATAGAAAGAATTATGGCCATGATAGCACCTATCCCTTCAGTTGTGATTTGCCACTCTGTTATGAATATAGAATTTGTGTGAATCAGATGCAAGTGTAACACAAAACTTGCAAACTTGTAAATTTATGATTGCCTAAAGTGTGACAAATAAGGTAAAACAATGGAAAAACTTGAAGCTCTATGATCTGGTTTTACCCAGTTAAAACAAAGGTCTACCAAGAAAATTGTTTAAGTGATGCTGTCACATTATACAATTTGCACCAGGGTCAGGATGCAAATTCCCATGAAGTTTTTCCACTCAAAGCAGAAAGGCCATCCTTGTCACACTAGCCGTGTTGCCGACCCAGATAAGAACCAACAGTTCCTCGACTTGATCGAACAGGCATTTTCTGGCATTCCCACGCCAAGTACTGAAAGCAACACATGGGAAGCAAGTACAGGAAAACGCTGCCTGATTTGAGGATAATATCGCTGCAATGGAACCTGGTTTTGAAGCTAAGTGATCCACTCCATTAGTTAGAAGGTAGATCTGGGTGAGAAGACTTTGAATACACTAAGAGTTATTGTAGTAACGTCCAACAGACTGCTAGGCACTGTGCCAATAACTACTGGTTATAACTTTGCTTGATTATCCAGATGTCTGCCAACACAGGGAATGCTAGAGGCATATATGATAGAATCAAAAAGGCAATAGATTCATCAGCAAAGGAAACAGTGTCACTGAAAACAAAGACAGGTGAAGTCATCACCGACTCCGCTAAACAGATGGTGAGATGGTGGAACACAACCTTGAGTTGCACTCCAGGGAAAACACCATCACCAGGGAAGCTCCTGACACCATAGAGAGCTGCCTGTCATGAAAGACCTGTTAACCAAACGCACAGTGGTGGGTGTTGTGATGAAGGGCCATCATTGACCTGAAATATTAACTCTGCTTCTGTCCATAGATGCTTCCATGGCCTTGCTCTGTATTTCTAGCATTTTCTGTTTTTATTACAGAGGAGCCTAGCAAAGTTATTGATTTGCTTACCATTGACAAAGCTCTAGATGATGATACTATGCTACCTGAACTCATCAAGAACAGATAACAGCATCTGCATGGACTTCTCTATCTCTGCTGGAGGGAGGGGGCAGTGCCCCAGGATATGCATGATACAAAGATTGTGACCCTGTACATGAACAAGGGTGACTACAGCAATTGCAATGTCTATCAAGACATCTCCCTGCTGAGCATTGTGAAAAGAGTATTTGCCCGTGTTGCCTTTGTCAAACAGATCCTGGCTGAATGCACCTATCCCGAACTCCAGTGTGGTTTCAGTACCAGAAGATCTACAATGGATAAGATCTTTACAGTCTGGCAGCTGCAAGAGAATTGCCGTGAACAAAGGAGACCAATATAAGTATTGCCTTTATCAACCTCACCAATCATGTGATCAAAGGGAAACAAAAACAGAATTACCTGGAAAAACTCAGCAGGTCCGGCAGCATCGGCAGAGAAGAAATCAGTCAACGTTTCGGACCCTTCCTCATGTGATCAAAGGGGCCTATTTAAACAGCTGAAGAAAATTGGCTGCCTTTCAAAGCTGCTGGTGTGATCACCTCCTTCCATGACAACATGATGGGTAAGGTCAGCTATGACGGGGCAACATCAGAACTCTTTGAGATCTGCAGTGGGGTCAGACAGGCATATTCTTCTCTTTGATGCTGTCAGATGTCTTCAGTTCATCTACAGAGGGTATCTACTTACATACCAGAACCGATGGAAAGTTGTTCCCTTGCCCACCAGAAATCCAAGATAAAAATACTCAAAGTCCTCATCGGAGAGTTGTCCAACGTGAATGATGCTGCACTGACATTCTACACTAAGGAACACCTTCAGTAGTAAATGGACAGACTCTCTCACGCCTGTTTGAACATCAGCATTAGGAAGAAAAATATCATGACCCATACACCATCAGCACTGACAATGTGACACTAAAGGCTGTTGATAGGTTCACACGCCTTGGCTCCACAATCACCAGCAATCTGTTACTTGACGCTAAAATCAACACACACATTGCAAAATCTGCAGTTTTTATGCCCAAATTGAGTAAGAAATTGTGGATCCCCAATAATCTTTCACCCCCTTGTTTATCGAGAATCTATCTAGCTCTCCCTTAAAAATATGCAAAGACTCTGCTTCCACTGTCTTTCGAGGAAGAGAGTTCCAAAGACTTACTACCCTCTGAGAGAAAAAAAATTCTCCTCATCTCAGTCTTAAATGAGCGACCCCTTATTTTTAAACAGTGATCCCTAGTTCCTGATTGTCCCACAAGAGGATACATCCTCTTCACATTCACCCTGTCAAGGCCACTTAGAGGATCGTAAAGGTTTCAATCAAGTCACCTCTTACTCTTTTAAGCCCCAGTGGATACAAGCCTAGTCCGTCCAACCTTTCCTCATAAGACAACCCGCCCATTCCTGGTATTAGTCTAATAAACCTTACCTGAACTGCTTCCAACACATATACATGCTTCCTTAAATAAGGAGACCAATACTGTACACAGTACTCCAGATGTGGTCTCATCAGTGTTCTGTATAACTGAAGCATAACTTCTCTACTTTTGTATTCAATTCCCCTTACAATAAAGGGTAACATGCATACTAGCCTTTTGTGGTTCATGCACTAGGACACCCAGATCCCTTTGAATCGCAGAGCTCTGCAATCTCTCACCATTTAGATAATATGCTTCTTTTTTATTCTTCCTGCCAAAATGGACAATTTCATATTTGCCCACATTATACTCCATTTGCCAGATCTTTGCCCACTCACTTAAACTAGCTATGTCCTTTTGTAGGCTCCTTACATCCTCATCACAACTTACTTTCCTCCCTATCTTTGGTTGTTAGCAAATTTAGTGACCATACCTTTGATCCCTTCATCCAAGTCATTTATATATATGTTGTAAAAAGTTGAGACCCCAGCACTGAACACTGTGGCATGCCACTCGTTACTGCCAACCAGAAAAAGACCCGTTTACACTTACTCTCTGTTTCCTGTTAGCTAGCCAATTGTCTATCCATGCCAATACATTACCCCCTATACCATGAGCTTTTATTTTCTGCAATAACCTTTGATTATCAAATGCCTTCTGGAAATCTAAGTACAGTACATCCACTGGTTCCCCTTTATCCACAGCACATGTCACTCCTTCAAAGAACTCCAACAAGTTGGTTAAACATGGTTTCCCTTTCATAAAACCATGTTGACTCTGTCTGATTGCTTTTAATTTTCTTAAGTGTACTGCCTTAACATCTTTGAACATTTTCCCTATGACAGCTGTTAAGCTAACTGGCCTGTAGTTTCCTGCTTTCTGCCTCCCTTTTTTGAATAAAGGAGATACATTTGCTATTTCGCAATCTAATGGAACGGTTTCTAGCTTTGCTGTCTCAGTCATATCCTTGACATCTCCATGACTCAGATTGTACTAATTCCATCAGCATACACTCATTATTAAACCAAATAATGCCTGTGATGGCTTGGCCATGTTCATTGGAGGGATGACACCCAAAACCTTCTGAATGGCTAATGGGTCACAACCTGCAGGATGTCCATACCTCCTCTATAAGAACATCTGCAAGCGAGATATGAAGATAGCAAATGTCAACAGATAACTGGGAGATAGTCGCTGACGGCCATGACCTCTGGATGTTGACTGTTTGGAAGGTCATGGGAAGGGGTGAAGAGACACAGAAAGCTCAGCTGGTGGAGAAGGGGGCCCGGAGAAAACAGAGGCTAGTGAATCCTGCAACTTTTCAGTCCACTGTCTTCCTGTGCAGCAAATACAGCATGAACTGCCAAACCAGAATGGGGCTCCTGAGCCACACCAGGCAATGTTTGACAGACCACAAACCATCATCTCATGAGACAGAAGGCTGCCAGAAAAGAAGTTGTATCACATTACACAACTTAAGTGGAACAGACTGCCTCTGTATTTAATCTGCAAATTACAAACACTATCAATCTGAAATAAAATCGGAAAACATTAGAGATGCACAGCAGTTTCAGCAACATCTGAAAAGAGAAAATGTTAAGAAAAACATTTTGAATGTTGACTCTTCAACAGAGCTTCAGAGGGTAAAACTGAACCAGAAATATTGTTTTTCTCTTCAGACTTTGCTGACTACTGTACATTCCCAGAAGTTCCCATGTTTTTAAAAAGATCTTGTTAAAACCAATAAAAATCTTCACCGATCTGGGAAGTAGACACTGAGATCTCCCTCAAAACCTCTAAAGATCAGCCTGCAAAGGATTATGAAGCCTAACCAGATAATCCCACTGTGGTTCATGCATTCCCCAGTGTGGAGTGCAACTCTGTTAAAGCCCTCAGAGCAAAGGGCCCTCACAGAATTAAGCAGTCAGTTTGCCAATTCTGTAATAAACAGTTTTGGAAAATATGTAACTTAAAATGTATTCTTTTTTTAAAAAAAAATTGTTATCTCAGAGAAAGTCATATCATAGAAAGGATACAGAGATACTGGAGAGGTCGCAGAGGGGAGTTAGAAGGGTGACATCAGAAATGCATGGGTGCAGGTCCCAAAAAGGATCGCGAGTCTCTTTTCTCGCGAAAAAAGAAGGCCAAAGGGTGACCCAGTAGAGCTATTTAAAATGATGAAAATTGGATACAGAGAGAATGTTTTTCTTGTGGGGAAGAGCATAACTGGAGTTCATCAACATAAGATAGTCACCAAGAACTCCAAAAGGGAATTCAGAAGAAACCTCTTCATTCAAAGAGTGGTGAGAATGTGGAACTTGCTACCACAGGAGAGCGGTTGAAGCAAAAAGTATTGATACATTTAAGGGGAAGCTAGATGATGGAGAGGGGAATAGATGGTTAAGACGATAGACGTGGATGAGGAAAGATGGGAGGAGTTTCAAGTGGAGCATAAACACTGGCATGGACTGGTTGAGCTGAGTGACCTGTTTCTGTGCCTTTTATCCTGTGTAATCCTATGAAAAAGTTAACCAGTCGAAATTCTTCCATTGCCGATAATACTGACAACCACATGCCTTCGGCCTTTCCACACCTACACAGATAAAATATCGTTTCTGCAGCCGGTATTTCCCCGGCCATGATTGAAGGAAAGAATCTAACCAAGGTGGCAACACAAAACACCCCAAAGTGATCTCAAACCAAATATAAGAATCAAAGCAGGATGGAAAGATACAGTTTATCGCCCATAGACATTTCAGAAACTTTTTTGGGGTGGGGTGTAATTTTAACTTTTCCCCTCGCCCCCCCCAAGACAGTCAGGAAAAGGGTAAAAATGTAAAACTGCATAACACAACCCCTAACACGCCAGATGGGAAACCTACGGGGTCAGACGGAATGTTGATTTTTATCCATGATTTAGATTAAAAATTGCCCCCAACGAGTCAGGATGATGTGACTTGGAGGGAAGCATGGAAGTGATGGTGTTCCCAGATTGTGGGTTTTGGAGGTATTGTCAAAAAAGCCCTGGTGAGTTGCTGCAGTGCATCCTGTAGATACTGCAGCCACAGTACTCTGGTGGTGGAGGAAGTTGATGTTTAAGCTAGTGGATAGAGTGCTGATCAAATTGACTGCTATGTCATGGATAGTATCGGGTTTGTTGACTCTTTTTGGAGAGTCAGGCATCAAAGAAAGCCTTGCATTTATACAGTGCCTTTAAAAACCCCATGCTGTTCCAAAGCACTTTACAGCCAATTTAAGTACCTTTTGACATACAGCCATATGATGCTCACCAGATAATATTTTTAGCGACTTTAGTTGAGGGATTAAAATTGGCCAGAATTCCACTGCTCTTCTTTGAATCATATCATAGGATCTGACGCATCCATTTGGGAAAGCACAGAAGCCAACAGTTTAACATTTCGGCAGAAAGACAGCATCTTCAACAGTGCAGCACTCACTTAGTACTGCACTCAGAATGTCCACCTGGACTTCATGCTCCAGTCTCTGGAGTCGGACTTGAACCCCAACATTCTGGCTCAGAGACAGAGTTCTACCCACTGAGCCACAAATGAACAGATGGAGCCCATTCTATCACACTCCAAACTTGTGCCTTGTAGGTAGAGGCAAGAATTTGGAGAGCCAGGAGATGAGTCACTCCTCTGATATGCGTCAGCAGCCATGGTGTTTATTGTGGTTGGTCCAGTTCGGTTTCTAGTCAATGTTGGAACCATAGATTGGCATAAAATGAATTAATTTTGACAACTACCATGATGTCTAGCATGAAGAAGCATTATTTGCCTCCTGCTGTCACAGATCAGCCTCTTCCTGTTCATTAATGGGGTGGCATTGAGATCAAGGTGCACACGGTTACATGAATGCCATCAATAATGTTTGCTTTTGGAGAATCCAACTAGATGGTATAAATAAAGGGCTGTCATGTTGCTAGACATTTCCCACTGGTAAGATAATGACAGGAGCAACTTGCCTTAAAAATAAAACAGCTGCGATGTGCCTTATACAATAGTAAGCTGAAAGTTGAGTAACTCATTATATCTCTGCAGCTGTTGCAAAGAAATCACGGTTGAGTCATTTGGACTGCGACTGGCAGAGTCATCCCGATTGTTGAAATGGTTTACAGGTTTTGGTGTAGGGATGTGCAGAGTTCAGTGAGAGAGTCTGGGGAAGCATCATCATCTGTGTATACAGCAATACAACGCCTGGGCCTGTATGTGTACCAGATGGCCTAAGAACAGGTCTCCATTGATCTTCTGAGGTGCAGAGGCATCTTTATTGCCTGCTTCCCTTTTCCCTTCTAGAACTTGGAGAGAGATTCCCAGGAGATTCATAACTCTTCTCAAACACTCTTCCCTGGGGAAACAGAAACAACAACAGATGTTGTTCAGCTTTAAGATGCCATCAGTAAGATTTCAATAAAATTCACTCCCTTTCCCTAACAGCAGAAATATAGTATAAAAACTCCAAATGACAAGTGGCTATATAGAAGTTAACAAATAACAACTCACCATGAACAGTAAGGGCCTAAATGAAAGGAACATTTATCCCATTGAGCACCTGTTTTATTTAGCAGATGAGCATCTGACACATTCTTCAGGCATTCCCAACACATTACAGGACCTAGTCATTATTCATTTATTTCTAAGGAGCCCTGCTCACAATAGGTACTGTGGACTGCGAGTGGTACAGGTACTCACTGGGCAAAATAGGTTTGTAAAATGCAGAGAACCAGTCCCTAATACACAGCAGAGCTGCAGGTATTGAAGACAACATTATCAGCTCCATTACATTAAAGGACAAGATTGAAATACATTGTCAGATTCATTATACACACGTTATAAGATTCCACACAATAGATTATTAGCAACAAAAAAAAAACCCACCCCAGTCAATTGGAGTAAACTTGTGACATGGTTTAGAAATTGGTCTGGAGCTAGGGGACCAAGAGTAAGGATAAAGGGAAACTCTTTCGAGTTACCAACAGTCACAGATTGTAACTCTTTTCAAGTACAATCACAGTTCTTGGTTTCCGGGAGTGGGACATGAACCCACAACCCTCTGATTCAAAGGCAAGGGTGCTATGAACTGAGCCACAGCTGACACCTATGCTCTGATTGGCATGATGTGACAATTGGTGTCCCCAGGGGGTACATTTTGGTGTCTCAGCCTTTCACTACATATATGCATGACTTGCATGAAAACATAGAAAGTTGTATATACAAGTTAGGAAATGATTTTTTTTTAGCGCTAGGTATCACAGGATTATGCAGTGAGGCTGGTAAATGGAAGTGAGTTAAAGATCAGCTGATGACCTGATTAAAAACAGAACAGACTCAAGGTGCCCTTGTTCCTATATTCACAGTCAATCAAGAAAAATAGAACGAAAATGTAATATATAAAGAACACCCCAATGATTCATTGAGTTATTAGCCATACAGAGTAGTGAGGTCCCATTTTCAACTGGTAAGCTGATCTTGGCCGAGATACTGTTAAGAAATAACAACAGCAACTTGCATTTATATGGCATTCTTAATGCAGTAAAAAGTTCCAAACTGCTTCACAGGAGCATGGTCAAGCAAAATTTGACACTGAGCCACATATGGAGATATCAGGACAGCTGCCTAAAGGCTTGGTCAAAGAGGTAGGCTTTACGAAGCATCTTAAAAAGGAGAGAGAGGCAGCGATGCAGAAAGGTTTAGGGAGGGAATTCCAGTGCTGAGATCTTCGGCACCTAAAGCACGATCAGCCAATGGTGCAGCGATGAAAATTGGGGATGCACAAGAGACCAGAGATGGAGGCAAGCGAGATCTCAGAGGGTTGGAGGGCTGGAAGAGGTTACGGAGTTGGAGAGAGATAAGGTCAAGAGGCATCACAAAACCCTCAAAATGATTCTGGTTTTCTATTCCTAATAACTATCCAATGAACCCAGTGGTCATTGGGAGTGAGCAGAATCAGGCTTGGCTAGATTTCTCCACCCACCTGAGGACTAGTCTGGAAAAACTTGCTGTCAAGACTCATACCTGAATAACAGTCACTTAAATAAGGTAACAGCATGTTATGGTGTTCAGGAGAAACGATAAAATTGGTGGGCATAATAACTAAGGCAAAAAAATGAATTAATAAGAAAAGTTCGTTCATTCTAAAGACAATTCATTTAAAACCTGAAAGAGCTGAATACTATTGACAGGGTTCTCATTATGTTGACATCATTCCTGGTGAAATGTATCTGTCCAGAAGAAAATTTCAAAGATCTATTTCTATATTAATCAGTCATCTCCAAATTATCAGTTCCATGGGCAACAAAAATAACTCTATTAACAGAAACATCATTACTTTAATAAGTTTCATGCCAGAAGATTGAGTTATAATAAGGCTGCAATGAATGAACCAGCATGTTGTATGCTTGATTAGCAGAGAGCTAATCAAGGCAGGAGATGAGAGCAAAGTACATCAATTGACTAAATTTTTCCTATTGCACTAGGGAATGTGTCAGATCGTTCATAACACTCATTAGCGCATGATGCAGGACGAATTAATATTTTACAGAAAATATATATTGTTCTGCTTTCCATAGTTATAAATTAAGAACTGAGGGAACTTCTAAAAATATCACTTGCCTCTAATAGTTAGAAATGCACATTTTCTTTTGAGATTCATGTTTATTTATAATCATTTAGAATGTCCCCTCAACACAGATGGAAAGTGACACTTCTGATGTTAGCATTAAATCATGTTGCCATGGATAAGCAGATTGGGCTTGTGTATTTGTCTTCCCCTCCCCTCCCCCCCCCCCACTACCCCACTTCCCCCCACTCCTCACTACCATATCTGATTCAGGATGTTTGTAGCTCGTTTCAGATACACAGCAGAATATCCAACATTGTAAAATATATAAGAATGGTGTTTTATCTGAAATATTTAAGTATATTGAAACATAACATTACTAAGTTGAGTTTTGATAACTGCTTTTTATTAATTTAACTGAAGTTTTGTTGCATGAGACTTATTATGTGCACTATCCTTTTGCACTGGGGGCCTTTGGTTGAATGAATCCAAGAAAATTGGGTCGAGACAAATTATTACAAGAATTGTAATTGTCCATTATGAATTTTTATTAACAACCAGTTGGCATGAACTTAAGCAGCATAGAAAAAATAAATCTAATAAAAATTAATTTACATCCATCTGAAAAAAAATTAACCTCTCTCAGTTCGAGGAGCTCAAATTTAACCACAGAAGAACTGTAGAATTGGCATTGATGGAAGCCTGAAATTGATCATCTCTTTGCCCTCTTGATGAGGGCGCTCCTGCATTTCCTGACCCCATATTAATTCCATGTAGGTCATTGCCAGTCACTGCTCCCCTGCCCCCGAATTGCCACTACCTCACCAATCGCTGCTGCTACCCTAGCCTCCCCTGATCCCAGCCTCTGCCCTCCCTGATCATTACCCACCCTCCACCGTCACCCACCGGAGCTGATTGCCCCACCCCCTTCCTGATTTGCCCCTTCCTAATGCCAGAAAATTGCCCACCCTTAATTGACCTTGAGAACCACTTGCACCTTCTTGAACCACTGCAGTCCATCTGGCTATAAATATGCCCACAGTTAAGAAGGAAGTTCCAGGATTTTGACTCAGCAACAGTGAAGGAACAACAATATAGTTAGATTTGGAGGGGAACTTGCAGATGGTGCTCTTCCCAGCCATCTGCTGCCCTTGTCCTTCTGGGTGGTAGAGGTTGCAGGTTTAGAAAGTGCTGGCAAAGGAAGTTTGCAAGGAGCATTTCATATTGACTTCAATGGAAATAAAAATTGATAGGTACATAAAACGAGCCACCAGCTCACTGAAATTAGATTATCACTCGAAAATTAGCCCCAGGAATTCAATTCAACCTTCAGTTACTTTAAATGTTTTTTTTCCCTGTGGTGTTAAAAACATGATATTGAATACACTGAGTGTGTTTTTAAAATAAGAACAGAAATTGAGAGGTCCTGCTGCCTGCCTGAAGCCTTGCTAGATGTGAGCCTTGATCGGAGACAGGACAATATTGCAGTATGCCCTGATTGTGTCCTTTTGTGTCTGGCCAGGCTTCATGTTGGCAGCAGCATTTCACAATTTCTGCCCTATGGAATATTGGAAAACCTACTTAAGCACACACTTTCGGATATATAACTACAGACAGAAAATAACTGGGAAAAGAGAACTTGTTAAAGGAAGGGTCTGCGCCATTAAAAATGAGGAGCAGGAGTGCTCTTAGGTAAATTGAATTAGTCAAAGCTATGTACCACAATCCTAGAAAGAGAACTATCAAAGAATAAAGTTTGATGTGGCTCGAAAGACCTAAACTCATTTCAGCTAAAATATTTGTAGGGTTCTGAATCATTCAGGCAAAGAAGCCATCTCTGGGTCAAGGATTAACCTGAACATTTTATAACTATTGTTTGCCTTGTCAGGTGCAAGAAAGGTGTCTAATATAGTTTATTCATCTTCAACAGGAAATCTATCCCTATCACTGGCGATGACAAACCGCTATTGTATTTGAGGGTATGCTCTCAGTCACTGGTAATGAACAATGTACAAGGTTATGCTTATCTCCTGCATTTGATTAACTATTCCTTACTGACGCTACTATGGGGTTGCTTTTTGTGCAATGGCGCCAGTTGGATATAAATGCTAGAGCTGATGCAAATCTGGTCAGAATGGTGAGGCTAGATTATACATGAAGGCCAGGTTCCCCATACCCCAGTGTAAATGTTGGGGGTGAGCCTGCCTCAGCTTGGCCAGTTTGCCCTGCTTTAATTTTATAGCCAACAGGTTTTTAATTGTTATGAGGCGTGACCTCCACCCCTCTCCAGATAGAATCCCTGCCTCATAGAGCTGGCGGCCAATCAGAGGCTGGCAGCCCTGCTGTACTGGCAGTGCCACCAGGAGCAGTGGCCACTGCCAGTACTGCATCAAGGACATCAAGAAGGCGCTTCGCGATGGACCCAGACCACTAGGTAAGTCTGGGATCTTGCCCGGGTTGGGCTGGAAAGCCGTGGCGAGGGTGGTGGGGAGCATGTTGGACAGGGGAAGAGGGAGGTTGGACGCAGGGAGGGAAACCTGTGTGGGGTTGGGTGGTGATGGCCTCGGGTTGGCACTGGGGACCTGAAAAGGAGGCACCCCCGCTCCCCCATTTCACTGGCCTGCAGCCCGCAGGGTCAAACCTGCCAGGCTGCATGTTGGGCACAGGCTTCTCTGGCCATCCAATAGTTAAAATTGAGCAGTAGTGGTATGAGACCCTTAAGTGGGCATTCAATTAAGCCACAGGTGAGCAGCTTATCCAGTGCCTCCCCCTATCGCTCATAAAATCACAGTGAAAGTGGGAGAAGGCTGACTGGAAGGAGCGCTGCCCATGGCACAGCCCCTTATTTTACAGCCCACCTTCCTACCTACCCACCCATGGGTGGCCCTTTAAATTCAGCCTGTAATATATTAATAATCATTTAATGTCAGACTATTTGTGGTATTCACAATTCCAAATAGACATTTGGACAGATACAAGGAGTGCGCTATTGCTGAAAGCAGAAAACAGCTTCTAAGTGAAATTGAGAAGGGTGTAGACAATTAAAGGGTAGTGGGAGAATAGAGACAAAGCCTTCTTCCTTTAACACAGCTGTTGGAAAGACCCGACATGCATTTCAGTTCTTTTCTGGGGACAAAGAAATTAAATGCACAAATGAAATCAAAGTAGGAAGGTTACAGTTCAGATAGGATACATCCTAGGACACTGAGAAAGTAAAGGTAGCAATTGCAGAGGTTTTGACCATAATCTTCCAGCCCTTCTTGGATAAGGGGATGGTGCCAGAGGACTGGAGGAATGCAAATGTTACATCCAATAATGTTAGAAATACAGGTCCCTTTAAGAGTAAACCAGGACAGAGTTCAAATGAAATGAGACCATGTAATACTCATTGAAGCCTGTACTTAAGGGCTAGGTTTGCCCCAGTAGTTGGGTTTGCTTCTGGATGGGAAGAGGATCCAGAAGGGGAGAATGGAAGCTGTGTTTGTACTGAACTATAGTTTAACAATGAAATAGTTGTGATTCACAAAATGTCTTCTGCTGCCTAATTTAGTAAATGGATATTCACCAATTAAACAGTATCCCTGTGATAAACCTAGTAACTACAGGTCAGTCAATCTGGTGGAGAATCCTTTATAGAATGTAGACCAGGGCAAAATTAATAGGTATTTGGAAAAGCAGGGGTGGATAAATGAAATTAGTATGGGTTTGTTAAAGTCAAGTTGTGTTTGACTAATTTGATCAAATTCTTCAATGAAGTAATGGAATGGGTTGATGAGAGCAGTGAGTTTGATGGTGTGCATATGGCCTTTCAAAGAACCACATAATAAACCTGTTAGCAAAATTAAAGCCAATGGGATTGAAGGGACAGCAGCAGGATGAATACAGAATTGGCTAAGGGACAGAAAGCATAGGGTAGCGGTGAACAGTTTATTTTTCAGACTAAAGGAAATTTATGCAGCGGTGTTCCCTAAAAGCTATTAGAACCACTGTTCTTTTTGCTATATATCAATGAGATGTAATTGGGCATAAAGGGCATAACTTCAAAGTTTGCAGAAGACACATAACTCAGAGACATAATGAACATTGAGAAGGAGTGTAACAGACTTCTGGAGAATGTACACATACATTACATTTCATTTATCAAAGAAGGGTGAAGTGATACATTTTGTTAGGAAGAATGAAGAGAGGCAATTTGAACTAAAAGGTACAGTTTTAAAGTGGGTGCACAAACAGCAGGGTGTATGTACACAAATCTTTGAAGGTGACAGGACAAGTTGAGAAAGCTGTCAAAAAAAGCACATGGTACCCCTGGCTTTGTAGAGGAATAGAGTATGAGAGCAAGAAAGGAATGTTAGATCTTTATAAAACACTTATGGCTCAGCTAGTGCACTGTGTACAATTCTGGTACCAAACTTCAGGAAGGATGTGAAGGGCTGGCAGAGGAGATTTACTGGTACATTTGATGAGGGATTTCAGTTATGTGGAGAGATAGGGGAAGCAGGGATTGTTCTCCTTACAGCAAAGAAGATTAAGAGGAGATCTGATCCCTTCAAAGTTGTGAATATTTTGATAGAGTAAATAATGAGAAACTGTTTCCAGTGGCAAAAGGATTGGTAACTGAAGGATACAGGTTTAAGATAATTGACAAAAGAACAAGAGGCGCATGAGGAAATTTTTTACACACCGAGTTGTTGTGATCTGGAATGTACTGCCTGAGAGGGTGGTGGAAGCAGATTCTATAGTAACCTTCAAAAGGGACGTGCATAAATACTTGAAGAGGAAGAAACTCACAGGGTGGTTGGGATAGAGCAGGGGAATGGGATTAATTGGATAACTCTACCAAAGAATTGAAACAGGCATGATGGGGGCTGAATGGCTTCCTACTTTACAGGATCATTTTGTCATTCTATGGAAGGAAATTCAATGTGCAGGGATTATTCGGCAGGCACAGCCCAGAAACCAATCGTTTTCTGACAACTATTGAAGTAGAAGTGGTATTTCAAGGTGAGAAGTTTCATCCCATGTCTTGGGATGTAACCAGCCGCATTGCTCAGCATCGCAGCATATTTAGGATGAGTTGGATATTGGCTTGAGCATGTCACTGGCTGTGCCAGTATGAGAAACACAGCTCTATATCTGAATCTCTGCCAACCCAAACCTTGTGAAGCAATTTTCCAGGGGTCATAATCAGGTGGTACAACAAGAGCAGAAAAGATAGTTGATAGATCTTAGTTAGCATGGCCAGTTTATATATGGGGTCAACTGTAACTAGAACAAAAGGGATTCAGAAGGGTGTTAAAATCTTAAAAATCAGATTGATGACCCAAATCTGCCTCCAACCCGTGCACTCCTGGTTTTGACTGAGTGGAAGGGTGGGTGCTTGGTCAACCTACCCCAAGGAGTTGGATATGATAATGATGCTGCGACCCTCATTATTGTTCAGATATTCAAATTTAACTGCTGCCAACCGGGGTTCGCCAGTGTCCGGGAACCCAGCACTTTCATTGAGACAAGGACCTGACAGATCCATGAGGTGAGTGCCTTTACACCTGCCTCCTGGATCCAGTGTGCTTGCCTGAGAACCACTATGATTGGGTACCCACTGCCCTTTCATGAAGAGATTAATGCCTATAATGTTATTGGAAATTATGTTTTAAAATAGAGGTTAGTGGTGTCTGTGTCTATGTGTGTGTCTTAATTGGATTATAGCCAGCTAGTCTAGGTGCTTTGATGTGTAGAAAGAAATAGGTTTGAAATGGTAATTAGGTAAACGTGGGGAAGTTTAGAAACATAGGGGTCAATTTGCATTTTCAAATAAAGCATTCAAAAGAATGGGTGAAATTTTGCACCTAGCTAGAAGATGCCTAACAATGTGTTTATTTTTTTCAGCTTACTAATAAAATTAGTGGAATCAAAGGTCAATATTGTTAGGAGATGTAATGTTAAAAACCTAGAAATACAATGGGAAATTTACATTCAAAGAAAAAGCTATGTATAAACAGAAAGGTGTTTGTGTGTGTAAGACAGAGGCATTTAAGACATACCCAGCCTGTATGCCTGCAACTGTGTCTGCAAGGAACCTCATTTTGAATTTTTAAGGTCAAATGTGCTTTGCCTGGGATCTTTTTAAATCTGAGTTTTACTGTTGCCTGAACAGAGATGTAACTGAGAGTCAGATTAACTTGGGGATTTTTGTAGTTATTATAGTAGTAATTTTGTAGGCATGTGTATGTGCTTACAATTTCTCTTGTATTAATAAATGTTTAATTTAATTTCATAGAAAACCTCTTGAGACTGTGGTCTTATTATGACTGAATTCAAAGCCTGCATCTCGAAACATACAAATTGCAAAAAATTGATAATGACAGTGGTTTCAAGTTTTGCTCTGGGACTTGAACAACTCAGCCCTTGCCATTGGCTGTGTCATAATAACTGGGGGCTCATCCTGGATATATTTGAAATTCCTTGATTTTTTTGAAATTGGTTAACCTTAAGGCTATGAGTACAAGAAGTACTTTGAATTCAGGAGTGGGTGCAAGGTATTTTTATAAGTAGTGAGACTGCAAGATGGCTTTGGAATTTGCTAGGACTTGTGTGGGAGTAGAAGATATAACTCTGATTGGGTTACACAATGTATCCAAGAGTAAGTAAACAGAGTTGGTGGATAAATTACAATTGGGGTTACCTGTGGGGGCTAGGAAATCAGACATAATTGAAGTGATAGCAAAGCATTTGAAATTGGAAGGAATACCTGAGAGATAGAGTTCTCCAAGGGATGGTTCATTGGAATGGGCTCAAATTCAGTTGCAAATGAAAATGATTGAATTGGAAGAAATAGGAAAGAGACAGAGCATTCCAAAGGGAACAGGCAGAAAGGCAGTAGAGAGAAAGAAAACAGGAAAGGGAGTTAGAAATTGTGAAGGTAGAGAAGGAGGAAAGAGAGACAGAATTCCAACTGAAAATGTTGGCAGTTAAAAAAGACACCAGGAGGTGAGGAAGGACTTATCTCCAGAGTAGAACCCGGGGGGAGATGTTTACATTTGTACAAGCTCTTTCAAAGTATGAAGAAAAAGATATCGAAGCATTCTTTATTTCATTTGAGAAGCTAGCCAAACAGATGAAATGGCCACTGGAAAACTGGACATTATTTTTACAGCCTAAGTTGGTGGGTAGAGCGCAAGAGGTATATGCTTCGCTGTCTGAAGAAGTATCGGTGAATTGTGATGTGGTGAAAAAGGCTATTTTGAGTCCATATGAGTTGGTTCCTGAAGCACACAGGCAGAAATTTAGGGATGTGAGAAAACAGCCTGGGCAAACTTATATTGAGTTTTAAAGAGTAAAACAAAGTAATTTTGATCAGTGGATATGGGCATTAAAAATAGAGACAACATATGCAGCTCTTAGAGAAGTGATTCGTTTGGGACAATTTAAAGATTCAATCCCTTTGGTAATGAACTCATGTGGAGGAACAGAGGGTTGATTCTGTAAGACAAGCAGCAGAAATAGCTGATGATTGAGTTAGTTCATAGAGCTAAACCTTTTTATCATCACACTTCTTTACATCAGAAAAGGATAGAAAGTGGGAAGGTGAAAGGAAGGTAGGTAGTCAGGGAAGAGAAGGAGTAGCTGGAAATTCCCAAGAAGTTTTTTTTCTCATGGTTAAAATGGATGGTGCTGAGGGTAGAAGTGACATTTGAAAGTTGAGGTGTTTTCATTGTAATAAAGTGGGGCACATGAAGTCAGTGTGTTGGAAATTGCAGGGAAAATCTGTTGGAACTATTGGAATGCAGAAAAGTTCTGGGAATAAAAGTACTGTGCATTCTGAGGTTCAGGCACTGGAAAAACCAGTGGCGTGTACACAGGTAAAACTGGAAGAACCAGTGATAGGTAAAGAAGTGGGAATGTGTTCACAATTGACCCAAGAGAATTCTGAGGGGCAAGTTGCAGAAATGTTTAAAGATTTTGTGTGTGAAGGGAAAGTCTTTCCATGTGTACAGGGTAGAGTAGGTAAAGATCTTAAAATTTTAAGAGACACAGGGGCTAGTCAATCCTTAGTGTTGTTGGATAGTGATATTTGTCATTCAGAGGGAATATTGCAGGAACAGGTGATAATAAGTGGGGTTCATGGAGATGCCAAACCTATTCCATTGTGGAAGTTAAATTTAAAGAGTAAGTGGGAGACAGGCAAAGTTATTGCTGGAGTAGTGGAAAAATTTCCCATTGCAGGGGTTCAATTTATTCTGGGTAATTATATATCTGGATCACAAATGTGGGTGATGCCTAATATAGTTGAGCAGCCTGTAGAAGTGTTTTCAATAGAGGTGTTACAGAGAGAACATCCTGGATTGTCTATATCATGTGGTAATGAGATCACAGGCTTATAGGTTGAAACAAGAAAAACAAGAAGAGCAGGCAGTTCAAAGGCAAGAAGAAGATATTGAAATCCAATTAGCTGGCACTGTGTATGATAAACAAAAACAAAAATTGCTGGAAAAACTCAGCAGGTCTGACAGCATCTGTGGAGAGAAAGACAGAGTTAACGTTTTGAGTCTGTATGACTCTTCTTCAGAACTGTGTTTGATAATATTGTTCAGAGAGAGACAGGAGAGGACAATTCAGCCGAAGGACAGGCAGTTCAAAGGCAGGAAGAAGGTATTGAAATCCAATTAGCAGGCACTGTGTTTGATAACATTGTTCAGAAAGACACAGGAGAGGACCATGCAGCTGAAGTGTTTAACTGAAGGCAGTTAATTGAGTTGTAGCAAAAGGATTTGCAATTAAAACAGTTATATCAGAAAGCTTACTTGGAAACAGAAGCAAAATGTATACTAGAATGTTTTTACCTTAAGGGTGATATTTTAATGAGAAAATGGAGGTCAGATCATGTCTCAGAAAATTAAAGCTGGAGGGAGGTACATCAAATTGTTATCCCATTAGGGCATAGAAGTGAGATTCTGAGGATTGCTCATGAAATTCCAATGGGGGGACATTTAGGAACTTGAAAGACACAGGTAAAAGTATGGAAACATTTCTATTGGTCAGGATTGCACAGGGATGTAATCAAATTCTGTAGAACATGTTACTCATGTCTTGTAACAGGGAAACTACAAGCAGTGATTAAGCTGGCACTTTTAATCCCAATACCAGTATTTGAAAAACCTTTTACCAGGTCA
The DNA here is from genome assembly GCF_964194155.1 of Cetorhinus maximus. Classification (NCBI taxonomy): domain Eukaryota; kingdom Metazoa; phylum Chordata; class Chondrichthyes; order Lamniformes; family Cetorhinidae; genus Cetorhinus; species Cetorhinus maximus. The sequence continues at coordinate 133,176,551 of NC_135885.1, forward strand.
TTATTGATTGTGTAGGACCCCTCCTTAAGACTAAAAGTGGAAATCAGTACTTACTGACAATAATAGATGATGTGTCTACCAGGTTTCCTGAAGAGATACCATTGAGAAATATTACAACTACGAGTATTGTGGAAGAGTTTACTAAATTTTTTTACAATATATGGTTTATCTAAAAAAGATATAATCAGATCAGGGGTCAAATTTCATGTCACAGCTGTTTAAGGAAGTAATGAACAGTTTGGGAGTAAAATAGTTTAAGTCAACAGCTTATCATCCAGACTCTCAAGGAGCTTTGGAAAGATGCCATCAAACTTTAAAAACTATGATGAGAGCACACTGTCAGGATTAGGCAAACGATTGGGACACAGGAATTGCATTTTTGTTATTTGCCAATAGAGAAATACCTAATGTATCGACTGGTTTTAGCCCTTTTGATCTAGTTTATGGTCATGAGGTAAGGGGACCACTGAAATTGATTTATGAGAAATTGATGGGTCAAAATTCAAACTACTCTCATGGATTATGTACCAAATTTTAGGGAAAGATTCAACAGAGCATGTGAGCTGCCTTGGGAACATTTAAAGATATCACAGCAAGTGATGAAAGTAAAAGCAGATAAGAAAATGGACTATCAATAGGTGAATGCGGTGACAAAAGTGGATTCACATCCTATACTACAGTTGGAGGATTGTATTGAGAAAGTGGGGACAATCCAGATTTATCACAAAGATTGACTTGCTAAAAGGATATTTGTAAGTACTGTTATCGGGGAGAGCAAAGGAGATATCGGCTTTTGTGATGCCAAATGGACTATATCAGTTTAAAGTCATACCATTTAGTATGAAGCATGCATCTGCAACATTTCAAAGACTGACAGACAAATTAATTGCAGGTCTAAGCAATTGTGCTGTTTATATTGATGACTTAATAGTTTTCAGTCAGACGCGGGATGAGCATTTATAACACCTGGAAGATTTATTTACTTGATTAAAAGAAGCTAATTTGGTGATGAAGTTAACTAAAAGTGAATTTGCAAAAGTGCAAGCTATGTATCTAGGCCATACCGTTGGACATGGTAAGGTGGATTTTATTACTGCAACCATTTAATTTACAGATAATACATGTCACTGGACAAGAGAATCTGGTTGCAGATGCATTATCAAGAGCTTGAAGCTTAAGGGGAAGATTGGGCATTTTAAAACCTGGACACTGAACTGGAAAGGTTTCTGTTGATACCATTGTATATATATTGTTATGTTAATGCATGCATCTGGTAATGTAATAGTGTAATAAGTATAGGAGATAGTGTAAGATGGGTTAATAAAAAATGAAGCCAGCTTTTAGAATTATGATAGTTCAGTTTTCGATAAGGATGGGATGTCATGAAGGGATTAATGTCTATAATGTTCTTGCAAATTATTTTTTAAAATTGAGTTTAGTGGTGTCTGTGTGTGTGTCTGTGTGTGTCTTAATTGGATTAAAGCCAGCTAGTCTGGTACTTTGATGTAAAGAAAGAAGTAGGTTTGAAATGGTAATTAGATAAACATGGGGAAGTTTAGAAACATAGGAGTCAAGGGGGCAATTTTGCATTTTTAAATAAAGCTTACAAATTAATGGGTGAAATCTTGTACCTAGCTAGAAGACACCAAGCAATTTTTTTCTGCATAATAATAAAATTGGTGGAATCAAAGGATATTATTGTTAGGAGATGTAAAATTAAAAACCTAGTACTACAAAGGGAAATTTACATTCAAAGGAAAGCTAGGTATAAACAGAAAGGAGTTTGTGTGTGTGTAAGGCAGAGGCATTTAAGATCTAACCAGCCTGTACGCCTGCAATTGTGACTGCAAGGAATTTAATTTTGAATTTGTAAGGTCAAATGTGCTTTGCCTGGGGTCTTTTTAAATTAGGGAGTTTCCATTAGTGACTGCTTGGGGAAGTGGAATCTAATGAACAATTACCAGACTTTTGTCAACCTTTAATGCAATAGGAAAGAAATGATGAAAAATGCATAAGTCATTAAGGTGGTAGGTGGAGAGAGCAGTTAATAAAACATACAGTACCCTGGGCTTTATTAATAGAGACATAGAGTACAAGAGCAAGGAGGCTATGCTGAATGTGTATAGGATACTAGTTAGACCTCAGCTGGACTACTGTGTATAATTCTGGGCACCACACTTTAGGAAGGATGTGAATGCATTGGAGAGAGTGCAGAAGAGGTTTAAAAAATGGGTCCAGGGATGAGAAATTTCAGTTATGAAGATAGATTGGAGAAGTTCGGACTTGGAGAGGGGAAGGCTAAGAGGAGATTTGATACAGGTGTTCAAAATCATGAGGGGGCTAGACAGAGTAGATGGGGAGAAACTATTCCCACTCATAAAAGGATCGAGAATGAGAGGGCACAGATTTAAAGTGATTTGCAAAAGAAGCAAATGCAATGTGAGGAAAAACTTTTTCACACAGCGAGTGGTTCAGGTCTGGAAATGCACTGCCTGAAAGTGTGGAGGAGGCAGGTTCAATCGAGGCATTTGCGAGGGCATTGTTTCTATTTAAATAATCATACAATGTGTAGGGTTGTGGGGAAAAGGCAGGAGAATGGCACTGAGTCATAATGCTCATTCAGAGAGCCAGTGCAGACCTGATGGGCCGAATGGCCTCCTGCACCGTAACAATTCTGTGATTCTGTGAATACGGTTCATGAGGTGCCTCACTACACTTGCCATTACTGGTTACATTTACAATAGACATCTACATTTCATGCCAAACGTTCTCTGATGCATACAGCCCAAGGGGGTTTTACACAGTTTTCAGCCCCTGGATATACCATGGTGGGATGTCCTTAGACAATGGCCTTTCTCCATTGAGCCTTTGCAGCAGCTTCCCCAAGCTTTAGTGTGTCTCCCAAGAATGCTATAAAAGCATGATATTGTATTATTATTCCCCTTAAAGAAACACTTGGGGACTTTGCTCTTGTAGCAAATTTGACATTACATAAAATCCAATACAGATCAGTGTATCTCAATCCAGTAGATAAAGTGTCTACACTTTTCAGATAATTGCCCGCATGACATCCTTGCTCATTCTTCAATGTTCAAAAGGAAGTGGGGAGCTTCCTGCTCCCACCAGCAACTTTCCTGAGCCAGAATATTGCCGTTGGCGTGCGGGGGCGGGCCCGACACACCGATGCTCAAAATGAAGCAAGGTGACATCGGGAGTGTGTCCCGATGTCATCACGCGTCATTTCGATCTTTCATTTGGCGGGCACGCGCCAGAGGTGGCTGCGCGCCCGCTGAACTATCAACGGCCTATTAAGACCATTAAAAAGTAATTAGCCTTATTACCAACGCTGCCCGTCCAACCTTAAGGTTGGCGGGCAGGCGAAGAGCCCAAGTGGCCTTCTTGTTTTGTAGGAAACCTCATCCGCAGGCAGGACGAGGTTTCCTGAAGGTTTAATAAAATAATTAAATAAATTTTACTAAATGTACAAACATGTCCCTGCACATGTGGCACTGTCACATGAGGGGACATGTTTAAATCATTTTTCCATTCGTTTATTCAAAGCTTTCATTATCAACTTAATCTCCCTGAGGAAGCTCCATGCCTCAGGGAGATTGCTGCGCTCTTTAACGCACATGTGCGAAAGAGTGCAGACCCCCAACTCTCTTCCCCTCCGCCCGCACAGGTAGCACTGAGCACTACTGGTCACACGTTATGATGGGCGGAACTTAATTGGCCCGCCCACGTAAAATGGCAGCGCGCAATTGATCGCGGATGGCATTTGGCACCGCTCCCGCCCAGCCCGCCCAACGTAGGTAAGATGCGGCCCCTGGAAATGTTCACCTTACATAAGAGAGACAGAGATCTGTCATTATGAATCTAAATCCATTTTCCAGGTTATTATCTCCTGATTGCTGACCTATATGGGAGTTACAGGCAGAAAAACTAGTCTCTGTATGAGCACAATTTAATCCTAGCAGAGGGGATAGACCAAAATAAAAAACTCTGCGCTGGGGATGTGCACCAATTATACATAATACATCATTTCTGACAAATTGGTTCCTGGCTGTCACGGGACTTTGATCATTATGGAAACAGGAATATTTTTCAAGGGAACAATTGGAAAAAAGTTTTGTGGCAGGAATTTGTCAACATCCCAAAAGAGGACCAATAGCACATAACTGGTTCAGCTTGCAAGCTTGTCTTCTTCCTTTCCTCTTCCTAGTGTATTTAAACACAGAGAAACAACGGTCACAGAATTGCAGGAATTAACATGCCGAAATCCTCATGACAGCATTGTCATATAGGAAACATTCATGGTTAATTTTCAGATTCTGCATTTCCTGAAGGTAGGAAGCATGTATTGGAAGTTCGGGTGGGTGCTGCATGAATTTTGTGACCATTCAAGTTAAATGGTCAGCAAATTGTGTTCAGCACAAGCCTAAGATTCCAATGTGTGCTTGTGACAGGTGAGATTCCCCACTGGGATTGTAGGGTCAGACAATTACCCCGTTACCTTATGAGAAAGAGTAACCTCTCAAATAAAGACACAACATAAGAATGATTGCAGGCTGAAAACGTACAGTATATTATCAACAAGATCGAAGAGATTAACATTGTTAATGTCATGTCAATTACATTGTTAAGGTTAAGAAAACAGGTGACAGGTATAAATTGTTTTTGAGCACATAAGGTTATAGTTGGGACACCGGGTAAGGTAGAAGCAGAGCTCTTATTGAGATTGAACCAGTCAATAAACTCTCTCAATGCAGAAAAGCTCTGTGCTTTGATTTCTGCTTCACCAAACAGCTTGGATCCTACTAACAAATGTTTCAGCTATACATCCTTCATCAGATCTTTTAGAAAAGATACCTTAAAAGTTATGGGGTATTTATAGATCTGGGAGGAATTTGTACATATTTCAGTAGGTGATCTTATGTAAGACACGTACAGCCTACCACGCGATACTTAAAGGGCCAGGGAAATCAAAAATGTGAGTTTTTATTTTTACTTCATCTTTTTGTGGAGCCTGCAGCATCACTGCCCTGCCTGGCACAGCAGCACCAATAAGAATTGCTGCTGGCCCACAATAGCCCATTCCTGTTCTCCTTCACCTCTCCCCCGCTCACCCCCTCACTGTGATTGGGGAGGTAACCATCCATATTGGAGCTAAGCAAAGCAACAAGTAGGTGTGACAGGTACCAGCAGTTCGCTAAGATCATTAAAATGGAGCCCATGACCCCATTTCAGGTGAACCTCAGGCAAAAAGGCCCACCTGTGCCAATCATCTTTGGCCTTGTTGTACGCAAATAACTGTGTTCTATTGCCACCACAAAATAGCAGACATTTGACTTCACAGATTAAAAAAAAATCAAAATGCAGCAGATACTGGGAAGCAGAAATAGAAATGGAAAATGGTGGAAGCATTCATCAGGTCAGGCAACAGCTGCGGAGAGAGAAATGTAATGTTTCAGGTCTGTTATAGACAGGGGAAAGAGATAGGCTGAAACCCCCAATTCCATTTCCCTTCTGTCTTTCAGTTTAATTTTGATATAGCTGATGTGTGTGTCCAACCACATCTCCTACCTCACCATGCGGTCAATTTAAAAATCACTAGCGGCAGACTTTCATGAATTTAAAGAGTATTATTTATTCACACACTTACCCTGGAAAGGTCTACCACTACATCAATCACACAACACGAATGCCCCAGAGAGGTGCAATTAAAGACAGTAATGCACTTCTACAAATACTAAAGCCAAGCAGAATAGTTAGAGCTCACATGTCTTTGCGAATCCAGTGAAGGAGGGAGCTTTTCCCACTCTGGAGTTAAAGTTCAGGTAGGTTCAGATGGCTGGGGTCAGACCCAGATTAACTGCAGGGTTCCTTCAAAGTAAAGACCATTCAGCAGACCTTGTAAACAGGTACTAATGGCTGTTGTAAACATAGGCCCAGTTTCTTACAGGCAAACTTGGAGCTGTTCCAAACATGTTGGAGGAGGCTTTTAAAAGACTTTAAGCCTCACGGGTCTTTAAAAGGCAAGAAAACACAGCCTTTCCTTTGCAGCTGTGATGTTGTTGCTGGTGTTCTGCAGACTGCCTGATCCCTCATTCAATTTTTGCATAAAAGGATCTCAAAATCAGAGGGCAGTTTTGATCACATGATGAATTGCTATTGATACATGATGGAAGGCAAATGATGGTCTTTCATAGTGAAGAAGTAGTTTCAGGCACATGGTCAAAAGCCACAGATATACAATTGAAGGGAGATAGTCATCTTTAGAACTTCATTACAGATACTCAATCTCAGTTGTTACATGGCAGACCCGAAGTCAGAGAGTCTGGGAGTTTATTGTCCGTGTGTTTTGGAGGAAATCTTGACAATAGCAGGTATTAAATTCCACAGAAGTGTGCTGTTTAGGCATATCCACTCAAGGGAGGCCCCTGCCCAATACAATCAGTACAATCCAATTTGCAACTTTCCAGAAAGCTTGCTGGACTGTTGAAGTTGTAGACGTCAGGTGACCTCGGCAGCCATCTTACAGTTCATCATTTTGAAAGGAATATAGTCTTTAAAAATATGTGCAATATCTTCATGCCTGCAGTGGCACATAAGGTCAATGATCTTTCATCAGAACTTTTATCAAGTTCATTAACCTAAACCATTCGCTCTGTTCCTCTCTCCACAGATTCTGTCTGACCTGCTGTGTGTTTCCAGCATTTTCTGTTGTCATGTCCAGTAAAGACATGTCATATTCCTAACTTTTAAGATGCAAACTCTGGTGATATGGGCTCTACACTTTTGAAAAGAGAAGGAAAAACATGGAACAATGGACACTGCGTTACCCCAGAATGGCTGCCAGAAAGTCAGTTGAGTACTGTTTGTGGTTTCTAGATGGACAAGGGTTAACTCATGTCTGAACATGCTTCTGGAAAATCATTAAAATGTAAATGTCCATAGGTGGATGACACCCCAGCCCCCTCCCCCCACCCCCAACCCTTCCCCCCACCCCCAGCCTGCCATTGTCTGGGCATGTGCACAAACCCAAATACAGTAGCCCACTCAATCAATGTCTGCGAACTTGAAACTTAACAAAGAGAGGTATGAAGGAACCATTTTATCACAGCAGGTGTGAACGGCCAACATTCATCCTCCATTGTGTATCATTTGTGTTGACAATAGAAGTAGTGATCGTGTGGTCACATGATCAAAACCGACTGCAGTTAACTCATTGTATTATTCCAAGGGCCAGCCGGGGCAAGCCAGCCTGGAGACCAATAGGATACAACATCATCCTCCATCAAGAAGAAAGGAACCTTGTCTAATACAACCAATCAACCCAGAGAAGGGCTGATTTGCCTTCATCTGCAAAGATTTGACTTAATGAAAACTTGACCCCAACTCCATGTGGAACCCAGAAACTTTCAACCTCCATTTTTTATCTTCAAGGAACCATGAAAGACAGCCCATTAGGGCCTGTAACTCTTGCTTCCTAAAGGACTGGTTTAAACATGTGAAATGCTTCTTGTTATTCTATTAATAATCTAAGTGCCTGTTTTGTCTCTAGAATTCATCCTTACATTTGTGTGTTTGAGGGAATGAGAGCTATCATTGCGTTTACAGTTTGGGATGTTGTGTGAATAAATGTTTATCTTTTCATCTGATTTAAACTTACCAGAAAGCCTGTTTTGTATCTATTATTAAAAGTCACAATACTCAAAAGGGTTTAAAATACTCCCTCTAAATATACATCTTATTGAGAAAAACCAAAATGTGAGGAAAAAATGGAAAAGTTATCCAACCACCAACATCTCTCTCCCTGTTCATGATCCTAACCCTAACCCACGGCAGGTAGCGTCGTAGGCGGGATGGAAAATTTGATGGACTAGCCAATGGTCTGTTGACTTTCGGCAGGCACCTCCAGTCCCAATACGGGCAGGACCAGAAAATCCCGGCCACAGTGGCTGTTGTTACGTAAGGGCAAAAACAAATTAAGTCAAATTTTGGGAAGGACAGGAGATGGTGTAGGAGTATTTACAATTTCCATATGAAAGTGAAAAAAAGATGTGATGAGATTAGAAGGCCACCTACCTCTATGTTTTGAAACCAGGTACCGCCACTTTCCCACTCCTTAATTATGCAATTTTTCTGGCCAATTTCAGAAAAACTGGGAAATTCCTCTCTGACCCTCTAAGACGATCAAACAGAGTTTCCAGTGACCCACCATGGCCCCATTATCTTAGCTAACAATTTATTTTCTATAACCGGAATTTCCTTTTACACTCAGGAACTGGTCACATTCCATATTCAGGGCTACAGTCACTCCCAACCTGCCACGCGTTGTAGTGGGTCTGTTCCAGAGTGCAAACAGAAATACCTCCTGACATCTAACTTTGCCAAAGAATTTATATTCATGCTTTCCAGTGCTACCGTTCTTCTCTATTTTAAATACCCTACCCTGCTAGACTGAACTCAATTCCTTCGTCATGATAAAATCCCCAGTTTTTGTTCTCTTTGGGCAGAATTTTACGGCAGCGGGATTTTAGGTTCCCGCTGAAGCCAATGGGGTTTAGAATGTCTCGCCGCATTTTACAGCCCCGTCCCCGCCGAAACAGGGCCGTAAAATTCAGCCCTTTAAGTCTGCATTTTGCTTCAACAATTAAATCTAGGAATAGTTAACCGACAGCCTTAAGGCTGGGTATCAATCTGGTGGCCCTGCTCTGCAGTTTCCCCAGAGCTTCAATATTCTTCACTATGCGCAGAAATCAAAACTGGACACAATATTCCAAGTGCAGACATGTCAATGTTTTGTATTACCTACTGCTCTTTATTTTACTCTTGATGCTATCTACAATGCAGCCTAAAACGTACTTTGCCTCCCTAAGCCAACTCATCCAGAGGTTCTGTGGCACAGTGGGTAGCGTCCCTGCCACTGAGGCAAGCTAGAAGCTCCGAGTTCAAGCCCCACTCCAGGACCTGATGGCCACGAAGCACGGACAACAGGTTGAGTATCGACTTGTAGATCTTTCATATGCCAATGGCAGGTGGTAAGAGTGATGGAGCATCTTCCATCACTACCCATAGTCCCAGGCTATAACATGCATGTAAAAGTACAGGTTGCCACAGCAACCCGGATTCCTTGGACAGGTGAGGTGGATCAGATTGGTGCCAGCGGTGTGAGATTTGATTGCCGTTCTGGCTGGGGTGGGTTGGGGACCCTACCCATGATGGAGGTTGTGGCGCTGTGGGCCAGACCTGGCTTCAGGCAGTGAGCTCAATAAGAAGCCAACTCACACTTTAAGAAATTCACAGCGACTATCTCCAGTCCTCTCTCTTAACCTATAACATTTAATGGGTACCACAACATGGTATCTGTCTGGAGCTTCCAGCTGGAATGGGACTTGAACCCCTTGCTGACCCACATCAGCCATTGGCATATGAAGGGTTTACAAGTTGATACTCAATCTGTTTGGTGCTATGAATGCACTTTCCTTGGCCATCAAGCCCTGGAGTGGAGCTTGAACCTTGTGCTTCTGGCTCCCACCCGAAATGTATTAGTTCACGATGAAGGACACCCATATTACATGACACCACTCCTCCAACCTATCTAAATCTAAACATATAACTTTGCGCAAATTATTTACCCCCTGCACAGGTTCACGTCACCCACAGATTTAGAAGTTAGTGAGGTGGTGGGGGCTGCAATTTAATGCAGTGATTTACTCTGTTTCAAAAACAAGGAATGAGTGCACACACTGAGGGTGAGAATAAACAGAGACACGAGGCTTCAAGTTCCTTGAAAGTGTCTGTGCAGAAACACAGGCCTAAATTTCATGCTCCCCCACCAGAGGGTTTTTAGGTGCAGTGGTGGGGGGAGCGTGAAATAGCACAAAAGGGTTTCCCGCTGGGTTCCTGCCCGCCTCGACCTCGCGGTGATTTTTACGCCTGCCCGCCCTTGCCCCAGTTGAGGCCCTTAAAAGGCCAAATATTGACCGCCTTGAGGGTCATTTCCCACCCAGTCTCAACATTTAGGCTGTTGGGAGGATTGACCTGGCGTGGGGGAAGCCCAAAAATGATTGGGTTTTGGACGCAGGTGGCAAGGGGGTGGGGCACCTCCATCAGAAGCCCTGTGCTAACTTCGGGCGACCCGCCCCTCCCAACTTTAAGACCACTGGACTTCCCTCCACCCCCTGCCGGTCTCTCCCCAACACCCCAATCCCCACTATCCACCCTCCCCAGCCCTTCCCTACCCTCCCCACCCTGAGACCCCGCAAACTCACCTTTCTGTGCACCCCTGGAACTTAAGCTCTGTCGCCTTCATGAATTTCCGCTTCTGTCCACTGCAGCTTCTGCCGCTGCAGGGTCTGGAGAGCTGGCGGCCAATGCAGCTCTCTAAGGCGGGCTCCCTCCCAAGTGACGGGTGGAGGTCCCGCCTGCAGCCAATTAAAGCTCACTCGAGCGTGAAGTGGCTACTGGGGAGGATGGCGGGGTGGGAAACCCTGCTAACCAAAAAATCCTGGCCATAAAGCCATCAAAAAGGTAAATAACATGTTGGGTTTTATAAATCATAGCACAAAGTACAAAAGCTAAGAGGTAACGATAAATGTGAGCCTAATAATGTTTAAGCAACTGCTGTTGTGCTTTATTGCATTTTAGGCATCCAATTATAGAAAGGACCTTAAATACATAGAGACCCTTCAGCACATATTCACCAGTAATGAGAAACTTGAAGGAATACCTAAGGTACTGGGGCTATCTCCACTGAGCAGAGAAGGTTGTAATTTAATAGAGTTTTTTTTTTAAATTATGAAGAAATTTGTTAGAATGAATAGGAAAGTAGAATCATAGAATCACACAGCATAGAAGAAGGTCATTCAATCCATCATGCCTGTGCTGGCTCTTTGCAAGGTCATCTAATTAGTCCAGTCCCATTACCATTTCTTCGATTTAAGGAGCCAGCAATGAGGGGCCACCAATCTAAAATCATCAGTCAAAAGTGAAGTGAAGGGATTTCCTTTTGCACAGTGGAGTTGTTGTAGTATCGGATGCTTTGCCAAATTAAGTAGTTTGGTCAGAGACTATTGCACCTTTTAAGATAGAAGTGGATAAAGCAGAAGAAGATCCATTGCTATATGGTGAGTAGGCCAGTAATTCCTTTTCAATTGCTCTATCAAGGAGCTAGCAGGGACCTGATGGTCCAAATGGTCTCCTCCTGTGCTGTAAAGTTCTATGTAGCGACCTCTATGGTCCTATTGATCCCTGTATGAATCATTAGTGAAAACGATTAAATGATTTGGTTGTATTGCAATGGTTCAAAACTTAAATGAGAAACACTAGCTAAGCTCAGAGAACATCTGCTCCAGAATCACTATGGGCAGAATTTTCTGCCTGGCGGGCGGACGGGCCCGACCCAATCTCCGGCGGGCGGGGAGCCGATCCCCGCCGGAGAAGCGGGCCACACCGCCATTTTACGTGGGCGGGCCAATTAAGGCCCACCCAGCGTGACGTCCGTTGGGAAGCGCTATGCGCTTCCTGTGCAGGCGGGGTGGATTCCCCAAAAGCGAGAGTGCGCTCTTTCGCGCATGTGCACGGAAGAGCGCACATCTCCCTGAGGCTAAGTGCTGCCTCAGAGAGATCGCTGAAACTTTTAAAAATATGAAAAATAGAAAAACAAAATCCCTAACATGCCCCTCTCATGTGACAATGTCACATGAGATGGGACATGTTCATAATTTACATAATAAGTTTATTAAACTTTTTAAAACCCTACATGAAACCTCATCCCGCCGGTGGATGAGGTTTCATGTTTTCTCTATTTGCCGCCGGGGCTCCTGGCCTGCCCGACAACCTTAAGGTTGGATGGGCAGGTCCTTTAATTGTTTTAATTATCCTGTCAATGGCCTCAATTGGCCATTGACAGGTCGGCGGGCCCGCAGCTGATTTTGCTGCGCCCCTGCCTTCCTGAAAATTTAAATGGGGCGGGATGACGTCGGGGGTTCCGCCCAACATCATCCCGCGTCATTTTACACGTCGGCGAGTGGGCCCCGCCCCCTGCTCGCCAACGGCAAAATTCTGCCCTATGGTAGTTTCGGCACAGCAACGTGCTTCTCAGGTGAGTACAATGGTTTGCCAGAGGTGTTTATCCCACAGAATGATTAGCATCCCAGGTGTGAGCTTGGCTTTTAATGTGGAGGCCAGAGTCACACCAATCGTCTTCTCACCTTAACTCCATGCTTTTAGCCTCCAACAACTCCCCTTCTGTCTCCAAAGTAATTTTCCAACTCTTCAACATTTTTTGACGCCACTATGCTCATTGTTTTTATGAACTTCTTTCTTTTGTTATTTGCAAAATCTGTCCTACTTTAGGGTGGCTTGTTGCCATCTTTAAAGAGGGCATAAATCTTTCAGTTTAACATCCCACCTTTTACATATTTTGCTTTATAATTCTCTTGTGAAGTGCCTTGGGGTGTTTTATACATTAAGGGTGCTTTATAAATATACATTGTTGTTATTAAATGACTTCACAGGCCACAATCAGCCACCTCCCATTCCAAATCCAAACTCGAGACCCTATGGGAATGAAGGGATTTAATACCATGGGCTGGATTTTACACTGGGATGGAATATGTCAGGGGTGAGCTCACTCCCCCGCTTGGGCAGCTTGACCTACAGCCATTTAACAGCTATCGGCTGTTAATTTGCTTAAGACAGGACTGCCGCCCCCATCTGGGGAGGAACTCCTACCTCTGAGGGCTGCTGACCTATCAAAAGGACCCTGGTGAGGAGAGAGTGGGGGCAGGGATGAACAGGGCAAGGGGGAAGAGGAAACCTGGGGAGGAGGGTGGGGGCAGAGGGCCTTGGGGTAGGGGCCTCTGATGGACTCCACCTTTAAAGGAGGTAAACAACCCTTGCCTGACACCAGCCTGTGCAGTAAAAGCCCCCGGGCTGGACACTTAACGTGAGCCTCCCCCGCCACTGGTTAAATCCCAGCAGCGCCAGGATAAGGCCCTTAGTGACCATCAGGGGCAGTCAGTCCTGCCAACACCTCCCCCATCCCTCCTGCCCGGCAGGATATTACGATCCCGCCTAACTGAATGGAGATTTAAATGTCTCGCCGCGTCCACCACGGGGCGACACACACAGCGGCAGTCTGTAAAACCCTGGCCCTGGTAAAATTGCAGCTGGGGATGGGCAGGCGGATAGGTGCCAGGAATGGTGTCCATGGCATGGTGCCCAATTTTACAAGCCCTCCCCCCGCACCCCCCCCCCTCCACCCTGGCATCCTGCCCCCTGGGGCCATAAAATCCAGCCCCTTGTGTGCACTATTAGAGTTAACCAGTTTAAAATAAGCTGCCTTAAAATAGTGCATCCAGCAATTGTATGTCAACAGTTAACCATTGTGCTAAAAACAAAAGAAATTAAACCATCAGCTTTGTAACCCATAGCTGCTTAAACGTTGTGTGAGAGCCCCACTCATGTCACCCTCCCTGGAAGTAAGGCTGGCTGAAACCTGAATATAAAACTGCAGGTCTTCCAAGTGCCAGCCTTAGCAAGTCAACACAAATGTACACTCTCGGGGCCATACAACACAGAAGGAGGCCTTTCGGTCCATCATCCCTGTGCCAACTCTTCAAAAGAGGTATGCATTGATCACACTCTCCTGCTCTCACCCCATAGCCTGACAAATTTTGCCTTAAGTATATATCCAATTCTTTTTTGGAAGTTACTATTGAATCTGCTTCCACTACACTTAGACACAATGGCACCTCAGCTCATAATGACAGGCTGCATAAAGACATTTCACCTCATCTCCCCGTTGCTTCCCTTGCCAGTTACCTTAAATCCATATCCTCTGTTTGTTGCTTTTCTGCCAATGGAAACAGTTACTTCTTATTTAATCTAATAAATTTATAATTTTGAACACCCTTACCAAGTCTCCTCTTAACCCTCTCTGGTCTAGGGGGAACAATCCCAGTTTTTCTAATCTATTCACATAACTGAAGTCCCTTACCCCTCGAACCATTCTGAGAAATCTCTTCCAAAGCCTCTCCAAGACCTTGACATCCTTCCTAAAGTGTGGTGCCCAGAATTGGACACAATACACCAGCTGAGGCCTAACTAGTGAACTACAAGACTTCTTTGCTTTATACTCTTAGATTAGGATCATGTTTTTTTTTAATAGCCTTATCAACTTGTCTTGCCACTGTCATAGATTTGTGTATGTGAACCTCCAGAATGCCTTGTTCCTGCATCCCTTTAAAAAATGTAGCCGCCTTGTATTTGTCTGTGTAGGACCTGACTTCCAAGAATTGGTAGCACCAGCCTAAATTGTGGAATGGAAAAACAGCTTTCAGTGAAAATCCATCGGCATTAATATTTTAAAAAGTTGTGCACTTTTAAATACACAGAAAAAGGGTTTTAAGATACAGATCACGTCTTAGAAAGAGAGCAAGTCACACAATCAACAGCCAAATCCTTAAGCAGATGTGGGCAGAGTGCACAGCCAGCATGTCAAGTGCTTCTGCAGTGAGTTTACAATACTGCAGCTTCCGCATACAGATTAGACATGGGATCCACAGTGATATAATCAATTTGTTTAAGTATCAAAAACAGAAACAAAATTTTGAGACAAAGACAAAGTAGTTGAAATGAGCTGAACAGCATTAAGCATATACGGAACACGTAGCACTTTCTTACTTGTGGACAGCTATTGAATAAATTAGGTTCTAATTTGTGCTTGTTGTCTGTCTTGTTTCTAATTACTGAATTGCTACTGTCCCGAAGCATCACAAATGTAAACTTAAAAATGGTTTGGCATGATTTTGATAATGGTACAAAAGTTATTTCTCTTTATTTCACTTGGAAATCAATATTCTAAGAATATAAGACACAGGAGCAGGAGTAGAACAAATGGCCCCTCAAGCCTGTTCTGCCATTTAATATGATCATGGCTGATCTTCTGCTTCAGCTCCGCTTTCTCACCCGCTCCCCATGTCCCTTAATTCCCTGAGGGGCCCAAAATCTAGTTGCCTATCTCAGCCCTAAATATATTCAACAACGGAGCATCCATAACCCTCCAGGGGAGAGAATTTCAAAGATTCACAACCCTTTGATTGAAGAAATTTCTCCTTATCTTGGTCCTAAATGATTGAGCCCTTCTTGAGACTGTACCCCCGTGTTATGGATTCCCCAGCCAGGGGAAACAATCGCTTGGTATCTACCCTGGCAGGTTCCTGAGAAGCTCCATTCTAAAATTATCTGAATAAGAAATTTTAATATCATAGTGGCAAAGTTTCGTCCAACATTGTCAGTCATATTTGCAAGATGTATTGGTGAACTTAGTTCTGCGTCCTTAATGTTTTAGCCATCTCATAAATTTGCTATCCCTAGAATTCCTGATTTTGCAAAAGAGTAACTATTATTTTTGTGATAAACCAAACACCAGGTACCTCAATTGCTTAAGCAATAGGCTGAGGTTCCTAGATCAAAATCTCAACAGCCTTTTCCCCTGCCAAGATGATTAAAATGTGTAGCACATCTGGAGTGTAAAGGGACCACAGGAGATTACAAGGGGCATATGTAACACTGGCCATGTTAACACAACTACTGTCTCCCAACACTCCCAGTCATCAGCAAAGCAAACAGAGAATGGTATGATCTCATGTCATCATTCAAAGCTGGCATAAAGGCCTCTCTCAATAAGACATCACTGATTTGAGTTATCGACTCACCACACAAGGGTCATTGGTATTATGATACCATCAGACATTACTGCCTTGTAATATGCTGCTACCCGTGCATCAGCCTATATAGGAAACATCAACTATTGAAATGCATCAAATTCCAAAATAAGCATCTTTTTTGTATCCATGTATAAAATCAGCGGTGAATGCTGACCTATCCACAGCCTATAAAGCAGCTTTACACATTCCTGTTCCACTGAGCTATGATCATTATTGCTTCCTCACTTAAGCCACCAGCCATGATCATTATTGCTTGGCAAATTCAAGAAAAATGCCAGGAACAGCACCGACCACTGTACATGGCCTATTTCGACCTCACGAAAGCCTTTGACTCTGTCAATTGTGAAGGCTTATGGTTTATCCTCCTCAAGTTTGGCTTTCCTCAGAAATTTGTCACCATCCTCCACCTACTCCACAATAACCTGCAAGCTGTGACCCTCACTAATGGAACCACCACAAACCTTGTTAAACAAGGCTGTGTCATTGAACCAACTCTCTTCTTCATCTTCTTCACTGCAACCCTGCACCTCACCCCCAGCAAGTTACCGACAATCATGGAGCTAATTTACAGAACAGACAGGAAACTGTTCAACCCACACTGCCTTCAATCTAAAACCAAAATCGCTCCAAACTCAATCGTTGAGGTTCAGTATGCAAATAACGCTTGTGTGGGCTTTCACTCAGAAACTGAGCTCCAGGTCATCGTTGACTCTTCTCTGAAGCATATGAGAAAATGGGCCTTTCACTAAATACCCAGAAAACTAGAGTTATCTTCCAACCAGCTCCCACAGCACAACACCTCCCTCTGTCGATTAAGAACAACAGGAGACCCTGAAAAATGTGGACCATTTTATATACCTTGGGGGATCTCCTCTCAATGAAGGCAGACATAGACTCTAAATTCATCATCACCTCCAATGTGCCAGCTCAGCCTTTGTTTGGCTGAGAAAAAGGCCAGGATTTTCCGGCCCCGTTGTGGGTGGGACCCGCTGTGGGCGAGGCGGTGCCCCAGCCAAAAGTCCATTGACTTGTGGGGGGACCAGACAATCCTGACAACGGGCGGGTGTGGAAAATCCCACCCAAAGAGTATTTGAAGACTAGGATTTCAAGCCCATGACTAAGGTAATGGTTTACCGGGCAGCAATGATTCCCACACCCCTATATGCCTCAGAGACTTGGACAACCTACAGTAGGAAACTCAAAGCACTGGAAAAGTACCAGCAGTGGTGCCTTCACAAGGCGTGGTACCTACACCACATGGACTGCAGCGGTTCAAGAAGGCAGCTCACCGCCACCTTCTCAAGGACAATTAGGGATGGGCAATAAATGCTGGCCTAGCCAGCAACGCCCACATCCCATAAATGGATTTTAAAAAATCCTCCAAATCTGGTGGCAAGGAAGGTGGTTCAATAGCAGCATCAAGGCCGTAAAACTCAAAACCACTGGGCAGGACATGTCATTCGTGTGCCTGACATAAGATATCTGAAGCAATTGCTCTACTTGGAAATTGGTCATGGCGGGAGCCTCCCAGGAGGACAGAAGAAACACTCTAGGGATTCGTCAAAGCTTCCTCGAAGAGATCGAACATCCCCACCCACTCATGGAAGTGCTTGTGACGAATGAAAATGGAGCAGGTTTATTCGGTAAGGCACCGAACACGCTGAGAGACTTCATCAGGAACATGCTGAGGTGAAGTCACAGCGTCGGAGATAGCACAAAAACCTCTAAACACCTCACCTGCCCAACCCTTCTTGCACCACCTATCCTCCATGTGACAGAGTCTGCAAATCGCGCATTGGACCCATCAGCCATCTCAGGACCCATTGAACCAGGCTGGAAGCAAGTCACCCTCAATCCCGAGAGGAAGATACACATGCTTGTACCAAAGGGGTATGATCTATTAACACTTTCTTAAGTGAACCATTGGTGCACCAATTTCTGCTAATTTAGTTTACATGAAACCATCAGGACATTTAAAAGATCATAATACCATCAGGCAGAGACAACATGGGGTTTTGTGAAAGGAAAATCATGTTTGACTAATTTATTAGAGTTCTTTGAGGAAGTAAAAAACCAGCTGGATAAAAGAGGACTTGTAGGTGTGGTGCACTTGGATTTCCAAAAGGCATTTGACAAAGTGTCACATCAAAGGTTACTACACAAAATAAAAGCTCATGTTGTAGGCTGTAACATGTTAGCATGGAAAGAGGATTGGTTTGTTAACAGGAAGCAGGGAATAGAAATAAATGGGTCATTTTCAGGTTGGCAAGCTGTTAATAGCGGAGTGCCACAGGGATCAGCGCTGGGGCCTCAACTATTTACAATCTATATCAATGACTTGAAGGGACCAAATGTAAGGTAGGAAATTAAGTTGTCAAGAGGACATAAAGAGTCTACAGAGCGATTTAGATAGGTTAAGTGAGTGGGCAAAAATTGGCAGATGGCATATAATTTGGGAAAATATGAACTTGTCCACTTTGGCAGAAAGAATAAAAAAGCAGTATATTATTTGAATGGAGAAAGACTACAGGACTCTATGGTACAGAGAGATCTGGGTGCCCTGGTACATGAATCACAAAAAGTTGATATGCAGGTGCAGAAAGCGATTAGGAAGGCAAATGGGATGTTGTCATTTATTGCAAGGGGAAACAAGTAGAAAAGTAAGGAAGTTTTGCTGCAGCTGTACAGGGCCTTAGTTAGACTGCATCTGGAGTACTGGGTACAGTTTTGGCCTCCTTAGGATTCAATTGCATTAGAAGTGATTCAGAGAAGGTTCACTCGACTGCTTCCTGAAATGAAGGTGTTATTTTATGAGGAAAGGGTGACCAGGTTGGGCCTGTATCCATTGGAGTTTAGAGGAATGAGGGGTGATCTTATTGAAATATCTAAGATCCTGAGGGACCCTGACAGGGTGGATGCTGATAGGATGTTTCCCATTGTAGGGGAGTATAAAACTAGGGGGCACAGTTTAAAATGTAGGGGTCTCCCATTTAAGACTGAGATAAGGATAATTTTTTTCTCTCACAGGGTTGATAGTCTGTGGGACTTCCCTTCCCCAGAAAGCAGTGGAAGTTGGGTCATTGAACATATTCAAGGCTGACTTAGACAGATTTTTTTTTTATCAACAAAAGTGTCAGGAGCTTTGGGGGCGCAGTCAGGAAAGTGGAGTTGTGGCCATAATCAGATCAACCCTAGCCATAGAATTGTGCAATCCACAACCTCTGCTCGCACTCTGTCTTCAACTTTCTGTATTACACACACATAGCTCCTTACAAATGTGCCTTCTCTGTTCTCCCCCCCTGCTGCAGCTCTCTTTTGTTTGTTACAGCAGTAGTTTCTTTGTCTTCCAGCCACATGGCTTTTGTATATTAACTTCCTTCCTGTTGGTACTGCTTCCAGATTAGGGCCAGAATTTTTCGCTCGTCGGGCAGGCTTGGCGGGCGGGGGCGGTTGGGAAGCCAATGGCCGCCCATGATCAGCTCCGCGCCGCGATTTCACGTGGGTGGGTCAATTAAGGCCCGCCCTGTGTTGATCGCGAGCGGCAGAGCTCAGCGCTACCTATGTAGGCGGGGGGAGGAGGGAGAGTGCTACTGGCACACAGTTTGTGCGTGTGCGCGAAAGAGCGCTTCAATCTCCCTGAAGCACGGAGCTGTCTCAGGGAGATTGAAGCACTTTTTAAAAAAATTATTAAAGACAGTAAAAAATTTTTAAAAACATGTCCCCTCATGTGTCTGTCACATGAGCTGGGTCACGTTTTTAATTCAAAAATAAAGTTTTCAGTTAATGTTTATTTGCTTTAGGAAACCTCATCCCGCTCGTACATTTAACTGTGCATCTGCCTCTTGCCAAAAATCACTACCATTTACGCATTATTAAAGGTGAGCATCCTTAACCTCACTGTTATTGTTACAGCAAAATCTGGCCCATTTTAATCATTAACAATCTTACACAGAAATCTGACTAAGTTTTGTAGCGAATAAAAAACAACAGGATTTTAGCGAAAAAATATAAAGGCTGCTTGGCCTTTTCGCCTGCCTGCCAACCGTAAAGTTGGACAGCCAGCGTTAATTAGATTTTAATTAACTTGTTAATAGCCTTAATAGGCCTTTCAATTATTGGCGGGTGTGCAGTCGACTCTGGCGCGCACCCGCCCAACGAAATATCATGCCAGTGCGCGATGACGTCGGGACGCATGCCCAACGTCATCGCGTGTCATATTACACTCGGGCGTGTCGGGCACGTGCCTACACATCAAATGTAAAATTATGGCCTAGGAATCACCAGGTAACATGGACCAGTAATTCCTATTATTGGAGAAAACTACAATTGATCCCTTTACAATTGATTCAAACTCTTAAAAATCCTTTTCAAACATTCTTAAAAGCAGCTACAGATTCCGCACACATTTTAAAAACATTACAATTTTTCCTTACTCTACTGCTTCCAGGTCAAAGGTTGTCACACACTAAACTTGTGCCCAAAGAAGTTGCAGATACCAACACCTCTCCCCAGCACTACCTTCACAGTTGTGCTTTTAGCTCAAGTTCCTGAGCATCAGTCGCAGATTCCTTTTATTCCCCCCATGGCTTTGACAAACCACTTTCGCTAAGACCCTGTTGCTTTTCATTCACTACAAAACTTAGTCAGATTCCTGTGTAAGATTATTAATGAATAAAATGGGCCGGATTTTGCTGTAACAATAACAGTGAGGTTAAGGACGCTCACCTTTAATAATGCGTAAATGGTACAGTGATTTCTGGCAAGAGGCAGATGCACAATTAAATGCCAATACCAAAACATTGCTGTCCAAGTACACAGCTCTGCTTCATGAAAACGGCATCTCATTGTCTGCCTCATCATTGATCTGCACTCAATGTTGTGAAGTTGCTGAATTTGCATGGTAGATATGGGGCTGTATTTTACATGCCCTGAGGGATGTGTTTTGGACAGGGGGGGCATATAAAATAGGGTGGGTGCCCATCACACCACGTTCCCACCCACCCCCATGCTCACCCCTATGATATGTAGTGGGGTGTTCTGGCAGCCCCCCGCCATATTTAAATAAGTAATCAAGAGTCAATTAGGCTTGTTACCAAGCCAATTGACCCTGATAATACACTGTCCATGCCCGAAAATGTTTGGCATATGCAGTTGGGCAGGAGCATGCAGCCCAATTTTTTTTTAAAGTTCTTCAAGGGGCGAGAGGGAAGGGATGGTTCAATCTTCGGAGGCTGCCCTTTGACGATCGGGGGCGCCCCCTTCCCCCCAAGATGGAACACCCTATGTTCCCCTACCTGCCAGCAGCCTTAAACCCACCCCCCAACCTCCATCCCCCCTCCCTGACTTGCCTAAATCCCTCCCTGCCCAAAACCCCAAACTTAACTGCTATGGGGATCCATGGGCCTGTTTCCATCTTCTCTTGCAGCAGCCACTGACACGTTCTTGGCGCTGCTGGGACGGATGGAGCTGCCGGCCAATTCGATTGGCTGGCAGCTCCAGAGGGCTGGACTTGCTCCCCAGTGAGGAACAGAAGTCCCACTTCGCCCTCGTTTAGCCTGCCCACAGCACTTTATGGCTGACCTTGGTCAGGGTGGGGGGGGTATGGTTGGAATGGGGGCTGTGGGGGCGCAGTGCAAGCTGTCTGCACCCCCCCTATTATTCAGCTCATGAAATAAACTCACCACGGAAAATTAAATCTTTGCTATTTCAAGCTGAAGTGCACTTTTAACGGTGTGATAATTGTCAATTACTTTCAATCAGCCTCTCTGGCATTGAAAATGAACTATTACAAGTGTGGAGCCCCATTCCCTTCAGGGTTTAATTGTTGTTGGATGTTTTAAAAATTGAAAATTAAGTTTTTCTACTTTTTTCACTTTTCCTTTCTGTCTCTTTTCTCTCTTTTAATCCAATGTTTCTTTCCCTCTCTTTATGTATCTTTCTCTACTTGATTTCACGTTGAATTCACCCTCTTGCATTCACCCATCTTCTCAGTCCTTCCACTGTTTATTTCTCAATACCTCACCCTGACTAGTTAATCCTCTTGGTTGCCCTGTTGGCCCAGGGTGCAGATGCCTTACTTTCCTTGTTGCTTGATATCAATTCATACATTCAGCAACCTAGTGGGCAAAAATGTTTTGAGTTGTCTGTACAAGGACAAATTTAACAAATGGCAGAGGCCATTGGAGGTTCTGCTAAGTAAAATATGGTTCATTGTGAATTGGAAATCTATTTATCAGAACTAAAGGTTCTAGGAACATACTCCAAGGCAATTCCCAGAAAAATATTTTTTCTTTACCATTAAATATTTCTTCTAATACATCCCTCATTGACATCACCAATGCCAATACAATGGGGCACTGATTACTCTAATTATAGATTCAACTGGCAGTGGTTTTCATCAGCATTCTAGGTGTCTGACAAACTCTTTTATAAGTTCACTGCTCACCCTAAGCAGGAACGGGGATAGAAAAAGTGCCCTTTAAATTATATTGTGACACCACCACTGCTGGCCGGAATAGAGATGAATGTGTAATCCCCTCCGTCAATCACGTTTGGAAACATCCAACAACAATTCAAGCCTGAAGGAATGGGACTCCGCACTTGTAATAGTTCATTTTCAATGCCAGAGAGTTTGATTGAAAGTAATTGACAATTAGCACACCGTTAAAAGTGTACTCCAGTTTGAAATGGCAAAGATTTAATTTTCCGTGGAGAGTTCAGCATTCAGCGAAAGTAATGCACCAAAATGCTAGGAAACAGTTGTCCCTATCTGCGAACCCAGCACTTACCCACCTCAACATTTCAATGGCCAGAATGACCTCAAACAATATAAAACCCTATTTCAATATATGTGTTTACCATTGTATTTATAATATACTCCATGCCTCAGATTGTGCCATATAAATCAATAAATTTGTATTGTGTAACTATCTGCATTTTGCTGGAGAAATTATTATTTTGTAATATGTACCTGGGAAATTCACTGTGCTTTTGTCAAGGGAGATTGCTGGCTTCTTCACCTTCCAGCTGTTTGCAGAAACTCTTCCCAAATGCTTTCTGCAAGTACACTTTGTTTGCTTTGCTAGTTGCTTTGTTTGCTGCACTGTTTGCTGTAAGCCCTACTGGCCATAAATTTCACCCCAACTCCAACTCATTAGCCGGCACAGTGTGATCAATAAACATCCAAAAAATTGCTTTCTTCAACTACTTGGCCAGATTGTTGCTGCTAATAAATAATCCCCCAAGCATTTAAGACCAACACCAAACAAAATTGTCTATCATTTTCCTCCTGGCAGTAAGAGGATTCTCCTCCTTGGTACAAACCAATACCTCCAGAAAAGACATATAGACAAGGCAGCTGTGGTACACACGGCATCCAGAGAAAGTAACGCACTAAAATACTAGAAGACAGTTGTCCCTATCTGTGGACCCAGAATCACAGAATTGTTATAGTGTAAAAGAAGGCCATTCGGTCCATCGTTTCTGCATCGGCTCTCTGAGCATTTTAACTTAGTGCCGATCTCCTGTCTTTTCCCCATAACCCTGCACATTGTTTCTATTTAAATAATCATCCAATGCCCTCTTGAATGCCTCAAATGACCCAAAACGCATCCATCTCGACACTTCTATGCCTCATGAATGACCTCAAACAATAGAAAACCCTATTTCAATATATGTATTTATCTGTGTATTTATAATATAGTCTATGCCCCAGATTGTGCCATGATCTCAGTAACTCTAAGAATATTTTGTATGGCACAAAAATATATACTTGATCGGCCATTAGGGGAATGCAGAGCTGTCATTGCAAATGAATAAGTTGACAGCAGGGATGATTACAAATTATGTGGCAGAAAACATAAAATAACCAGATATTAGTAACCAGCATCATCATCATCAAACATATGATTTGGCATCTCCATCTCTTCATAAAATACACATAGAAATCTCAATTTATATATGTTTTGGAGAGGTCTCTTTGGTATTGGGAACACAAACTTAAGGCCATAGCTATAAGCAGTTCAACTTTGCCTAAGAAATCAAATCATCCAAAATGACAGATACTGCTGTAAATTCATCAAATTGTCAAGAAAAAAATTGAGGCCACGTACTCCTTGTCACTCCAGTTAAAATTGTTAGTTCAGCCGTCCAGCTGTGAGTTATACTTCCTCAATCTGCAACATCAGACCATCATTCCACAGCTTTGGTGGCTGCACTTTAGTTTTGATAGATTGCTAATTTAATCTCAATGATTTGTCCCAACCAGTCAGTAGTGACATGATTTACAGGATACAGAATGCTACAATTAGATGGAATAGCACTTGTTCCATGCATTAGCAACACTGCAGGATTTAAAAACTCAATCTATTTGTTGGTAAAAAGAGAGAGATTAATGGCCATTCCAATGACTCCTTAATATACTCCCAGCAAATTGCATTTGACTCAGCAAGCCATCCAAATGTATACAGCACGGTATGGCATGCAAAATTGACATTTTATGAACAATTTAACATGTAAATTAACCTAATGTTTTAATATTGCAGGACAGTTGTATTCAAACCTGTGTTTCACCACGAAACCACATCAAGACAGAAAAAAAATGTTTCATAGCAGCACAAGTCTAGATCAGACAAGATCTTGGGCATGGTAACTGCATGTGGGCCATTGCGCCCTCACTTTAGATTTAACGTCCACAGGATTAACTTTAATAGCACCATGTCCATCAAAGTGGATCAGGGTGATGCAAGTGCTGCCTCAGGAGAAGTCATTAACTATAATAAGGCATGAACAGATTTTTGAACTATTGCAGTGGGAAATTGTCAGATATATAATCACTTGTTTTTACTCAAGTGCTTGTATTGTCTCAGAATGTTGGTCTGCCCAGGCTGAAAAACTCATTGAGAATCTTGCTTTTGAGATTGAGAGAAGTAATATCATGTTAGATGCTGTCAGGAAACTGAAAATGAATTCTCTCGTAACAAGAATTTTCCAGTTGATTTAGAGTGCTATGAATTTGGAAAATAATTTCTGGCTCTGCATATGCTTTTGGAATTCTATTTTTTATAATATTCACCATTAACAAATTTGAAAACAAAAACAGACAGATGCTATAGAAAATACTTTAAAAGTTAATATGGTACTGTAAGTCTCAGCTGTCGCTCAGTGATAGCACTTTTGTTTCAGAATCAGTAGATTGTGGGTTCAAGCCCCACTCCAGAGTCTTTGAGCACATAATCCTGGCTGACAATATAGTGCTTCAGGAATGCTACACTATTGGAGGTGCTGTCTTTTGGATGAGACATTAAATCAAGGCCTTATTTTTCTTCTCACTTGGACATTCCGTGGCATTAGTTGAAGAAGGGCAAGGAATTCTCCTTGGTGCCCTGGCCAACATTTATCCTCTGAGCCAAAATCATCAAAATAGATTATCTTGCCATGACCACACTGTTTGTGGGATAAAAACAAAAAGCTAAAAGCTACTGCAGATGCTGGAAATCCAAAACAAAAACAGAATTACCTGGAAAAACTCAGCAGGTCTGGCAGCATCGGTGGAGAAGAAAACAGTTGACGTTTCGAGTCCTCATGACCCTTCGGCAGAACTGAAGTATAGTTAGGAGAGAGGTGAAATATAAGCTGGTCTAAGGTGGGGGGCGGGGGGAGAGAGAAGTTGAGGGTGGGGTGGTTGTGGGGACAAGCAAGCAGTGATAGGAGCAGGTAATCAAAAGATGTCACAGACAAAAGGATCAAAGAGGTGTTGAAGGTGGTGATATTATCTAAGAAAAGTGCTAATTAAGAATGGATGGCAGGATACTCAAGGTACAGCTCTAGTGGGGGTGGGGTGGAAAGACTAACAAAGTATTAGTTGTAGATTTAAAAATAATGGAAATAGGTGGGAAAAGAAGTCTATATAAATTATTGAAAAAAAAAGGGGGAGGGGGAAGAAACGGGGTGGGGATGGGGGGAGTTTAAGATCTAAAGTTGTTGAATTCAATATTCAGCCCGGAAGGCTGTAAAGTGCCTAGTCGGAAGATGGGGTGCTGTTCCTCCAGTTTGCGTTGGGCTTCACTGGAACAATGCAGCAAGCCAAGGACAGACATGTGGGCAAGAGAACAGGGTGGAGTGTTAAAATGGCAAGCGACAGGGAGGTTTGGGTCTTTCTTGCAGACAGACCGCAGGTGTTCTGCAAAGCGGTCGCCCAGTCTGCGTTTGGTCTCTCCAATGTAGAGGAGACCGCATTGGGAGCAACGAATGCAGTAGACTAAGTTAGGGGAAATGCAAGTGAAATGCTGCTTCACTTGAAAGGAGTATATGGGCCCTTGGACGGTGAGGAGAGAGGAAGTGAAGGGGCAGGTGTTGCATCTTCTGCGTGGGCATGGGGACGTGCAGTTTGTTATGTGCAAATTGGCTACCTCATTTCCTACAGTGACTGATCTTCAAAAGTACTTCATTGGCTGCACAGCACTTTGGAAAAGTGCTCAGGTTAACAAAGCAGCAACATAAATATAAGTCTTTCTTTTTATTTCCGTTTCCAGAAGGTTATAATGTTCTTTTACCTGTCCCAGTCTCCACTGGTCACTTATCTATGCTGGATTGGCAATGATTGTCAGGGTTTTCCATTTTTAAACATTGTCCTGTGAAGAAATACACATTTATTATTGACGAGCAAACACTTAGGCCTGAATCTTCTGGTCGGCGTGTGGGGGCGGGGCCTGCTCGCCGACGTGTAAAATGACGCACGGTGACATCAGGCATGCGTCCCGACGTCGCTGCACATCATTCCGATCTTCAGTTCGGCGGGCGCACACTGGAGTTGGCTGCGCGCCTGCTGAACTGTCAAAGGCCTATTAAGGCCATTCAAAAACTAACTAAAATAATTAATGGAGGTTGGCGGGGGGCAGGCGAAGAGCCCAGGCGGCCTTTGCATTTATCATGAAACCTCATCCATGGGCGGGATGAGGTTTCATGAAGGATTTATAAATCAAATAAATTTTTTAATTAAAATACATTGACATGTCCCAGCTCATGTGACACTATCACGTGAGGGGACATGTCTGAAAAAAAAATGTTCTCTTTATTTACATTTTTCAAGATGAAATTAAACTCCCTGAGGCAGCTTCGTTCCTCAGAGACATTTCTGCGCTCTTTCGTGCGCGAAAGAGCGCAGGCCCTGACTCAGCCTCATCCCTCCGCCTGCACAAGGAGCACTCAGCCTTAATTGGCCCGCCCACGTAAAATGGCGGCACACAGCCGATCACGGGTGGCGATCGGCTACGCGCCAACTCGCACCCGTTCCTGCTCAGCCCCCCACCCCCGACGGGAAGAAAATTCTCCCCTTAGTTTAAACAGCAGAAGTGATGGAAATATCTAAGATCCAGACCAGTGCGAAAGGTAAAATGTTAAAAAAAAAAGACCTTATGTTAACTTGAATGCAGATTTCAACCTTGGCTCTAAACAGAATTTTAAACTTTTGCCAACTCTGACTCCTATCCTGTAAATCAGGTGCAGCTTTAATCGCATCTCCTAACAATTTGTTATCAAGGCGCCTGTTCATTTTAAAGGTGCCCAAGCTACATTCCTCCAGGAAAGAATAACAGTCTGGACCCCCTTCCCCCTCTGAAAGACTTGCTTTTCTAAAGCATCTTTCAAACCTCCGGACTTCTCAAAGTGTTTCACTTTTGAAGTGCAGTCTCTGTTGAAGGATGGCAACCAATTTGCGCACAGCAAGGTCCCTCAAAGTGCACACGATAATGACTAAATAATTTGTTCTAACGATGTGGGTTGAGGGATAATTTCAAGACAAGCCCAAACAGCAAATCCAGTTATTTCTCCAATGCAAGGAACACTTAGGAGGAACACAACATTAGGAAGTAGAAGACAGATACTTTGATTTAAAGGAAGCACTGGGTAAAATGCACGAACACAGCAGTACCGTACAATCTTAAGGGTTAAAAGGCTACACTGAAAGATGCTAAAGTGTGCCATGACGGTTCTTTTGGGATGAGGCAAAATCAGGTCGCGTTCCTCGAAGTTGATGTACAGCTGGCCTCAGTGAAAGGTAAACTTTACCTGGTATTGAGAATAGGAGCGTGTGGTATTGCTGGAAGGGGCTGCCCATAGGATTATTTGGGAGGTGTCCCTAGAACCTGAAAAAGGTGCCGCAGTACCTGAAAACACTTAAAGCGGCCCAGAGGATGAAAGCACTGGCAAAGAATTTCAGAGCTCTGCAGTATGGAGAATTGGCACATGGGGAACCCAGTCTCAGGGTCTGGAAACCTTGAGGAGAGCTGGAGTCTAACAGCACTGAGAGGAAACTCTTGATTCTGGGAATATGGCAGAAAGGGATTTACAATTCAGGCAATTTAAAGTGAGTTGAGATATACACTATGCAATGAACCCAGCGTTTGGCACCATTGAGAGGTGAAGTTGCAGACAGACTGAGATAGGAGGATCTGAGACTTCTGGATAAATTCTGGACTGTTGAGCAGTCTCATGTCATATTCAGAGACTGGAGGTTATTTAAGTTTGAATAGAACTTTAATGCTGTGGTTGATGTCTTAGTTTGTAATTAATTTAAATGTTTATAATGCGATAATACAAGCTAAACATAAGAAACTACAAATTAAGTAATGAGCTTCATAAACAAAAGGATTAAAACATGGGCGAGATAATTAACTTGGTCAGATGAACTGAAAAGTTTTCTAAATTCGATTTTTCTGTCTTTTAAGAAACAACATTTGAGAAAAGCTTTCTAGGATAATTAACACAGAGAGAAAACACATATTTCATAATAGCATGATTAAATTGATGCTGCTTCCTCTTCCTGCTTATCTGCGTCTCGATGTCTCTCTAACGTTCCCTCTTTCAATCTGTTCAATCTCTTGCCCTTTTCTCTCTCATTGTGTCTGACTTGTGTTCATTCTTAGGTTAAAAAAAAATTGGCAGAAGGTTAAATGTGGAAGATTACCCGAATTTAGCATTTAAAAAAAAATTCGAAGAGGTTTTTAAGTCATTTTCTAGCAGGGCGAAACATAGAAATGGTGTCCAAGAATTGAGAAATAAAACCTGAACCTAGAAATTCCTGAAAGAAACTTATTGATACAAGTTGTGAACTTCTGAACGTGACATTTACTCAGACTCCAAGCTATGGCTGGTAAATCCTTTCAGCTGTTGGGGAAAAAAATGTCCAATCCAAGCCTGGGGTTTTGAGGTGAGATGGGGCCCTGAAGTAAAATGTTAACATAGTTATTGAGAGACACAACAGACCATCTTACATCCAAATCCAGCTGCACTGACATTTCCCAATGAGCTGCCATACCTCAATATCCCAACTATTCCCAAGCTGCTCGGATTACTCTCAGACTCCAGAAATCGCCTCCCAAAAAATCAAATCCCACATTCTACCTCCCTCAACCTAGTTCTGCCAAACCATCGGCTCCTCTCTCTTCCAAAGACCAACATGTTCACCCGTATAACTGCTCCAAAACCCACTGTTACATTTCTGGATCTATAATACCCTTCATTCACTGGGCTTTTCAGCTCTTCCAATTCTCTCATAAGTACCTAGGTAAGTTTATAGTAACCAGCCCAGGATAATAAACAACGTTAATTGGTTTGAACTATTGGGATTATGTTGTGCCTCCATAGGATGCCTCTCCAGTACCCAGTGACTGATAGAGCATCACCATATCAGATCTCATTTTAAGTTTATATTAATAAGCGTATTCATTGAACAGAAGTTAAATAGCGGATAATGAACCAATACGTGATTTACAGGGCAGTATAAATCTAATGTTCGGGAATATTTGTTTTAGCACACTTCCATAGAATCAATGTTCCTTTTTAAATACTTCTTAAAACTGCAGCTGTTGCAATTTTGTGGATGTTGAAGAAGTGAGCAGCTGAATTCGAAAAAAAAACTGCCAATCGTATACAAATCGACCCAATCATATAGCTTTAAACTCAGATTAAATGCTTGGTTGCTTTGTCAAGCTCGTAACTATGGAAACAACCAAACAAAGCCAGGCAGCATTGAGCAGTTTAAGCTTGGTATAAGAATGTTAGCTGAAATTGTCATGGACTCATAGAAAATACAGCACAGAAGGATGCAGTTTGGACCATCGAAAGGAATTTTCCACTCACGCCAGTGGCGGGAATCATGGTGGGCAGGGGCACAAAATTTGACGTGATGGCAAAAGTCAGTTTCCCGCCGGTGGGAGGTTAGTTAGGAATTTTGTTCCCCGGACTTTGATGGTGGGTTAAAAAGGGGTTGCAACTCCCGCTGATCTATGTCAGAAACCACATTTGTATTAATTTGCATCTCATGAATGCTCATTAAAAGGCCAAAGGAATTATGTTCCTCTCCAAATTAAACACCCTGCCTGTGGATAGTTAGAACAGTCTGTTTCTTAGCCATATAAAAGTAGCGTGCACCTGGTGAGCTTCACTTCATCAATGACTTCAAGGTATGTAGTTGTTTCTTTTCCCTACCTTTAACAGCGTTGCTGCGAGATTTTGGGTGCTTGTATCACAAGTTGCACCAAGGCTTGGCATGGGTGGCAATACCAGTGGGGAGGGGGGAAGACGGAGGCAGGACTGGAAAGAGGGGGAAGGGCAAGTAGCGAAGTGAAGCAGTAAAAGACTGTCCTAGGGCAAGAGTTATAAGATTGTCCATGGAGGAGTCCAGAGACTGTCTTGGGGCTGAGGACACGCTTTGGGTGGTATAGTGAATAGGCTGCCCTAGGACTGAGGCCACACTGTCAGGGCTGTGCGGGCCATGAGAGGGCTCTGCATGTCCTGGTCCCATTCTTGGGCAGGGGAAGGACTCTCTGGGCAGTGACAGTCACGCGCAGCATGGTGTGCAGGGTATGGTCAGTCATCTAAGGAATTTGGCCCTGGGGGGTGGTTAGAGGCTTGGTACTGTGAGGCAGATGGCACAGTCACTGGCAGGGGAAGCATCTGTATCCTGTAAGTTAGAAACTGAAAAGTAATGGGGGGTATTGGATGGTCTCATGGGGGCACCCCAGAAAGTGAGAGTGCATGTGACCTCGAAAAGAGGTTAACAATGGAGATGGAGACATCAACATTAAAGAGTTCATTGGGGAGGACAGGAATATCAACATACACAATGATGGAGTCAAGGGTAACAGGGGGAGTCTGGATAGTAACAGGAGGAATGGGAATTAGGAGGTGGTGACTATGGAGGAGGATGGGAGGAACTTGGTGGGTGACGGGGGAGGTTGGAAGCTGGTCGCACTCACAAATGTTAACTTTCAGTGATCAATGATGCAGCTGGAAAAGCACGTTTGAAGAAAACAATGTGGCAGGGGTCTGAAGGCATGTTGGAGGAGTTGTGCAGCACTATTTTGTGAAAATTGAAGGGGCACCCTATAACCGTCTTTAAAAAACCATGGCGAGCATGGTTCAGCTGAGTGCTGGACTTGAGGGTCTCATGCACAATGAATGAGCTTGGTTCCTTTTCTAATGGTGCGCATTCAGGTAACAATCCATTAAGACTAACTGCTATGCTATATATGGTCTTCATTGGCATTTGATCCTCACAGATACATGTCAGAATGGATTCAGGCTTCAAGAATCAATGGCCATGTCTGCTGCACAGAGGCATCTCTGTGGAGACAAGCCTCCATCTTCAGCAGTTCTGCTGAAGGGTCATGAGGACTCGAAACGTCAACTCTTTTCTTCTCCGCCGATGCAGCCAGACCTGCTGAGTTTTTCCAGGTAATTCTGTTTTTGTTTTGGATTTCCAGCATCCGCAGTAGTTTTTTGTTTTTACCTCCATCTTCCCTGTTCATTGGTCATTGCAATCAAGGCACCATGCTTGCAGTCAGGGCAGGAGTGCAAGGGCTGGGGATCCATAATTGTTGTAAAAGCCACTGGAAGACCACCAACAAAAGGCTGACTATAGCTCATAGGACTTGGGTCTTTGGACCCTAATGAACACCCTCATTGTGAATGCACATTCACGTCTGATGGGACAGGTCAGTCACCTGTTGCCCTCCAGGATGATATCATCCTGCAAAGGGTTGCCTTGGTATGCAATGTGCAAACTGAAGTCATCTTCAGCTCTAACGATGGGGGCATCTTTGGAAGGTGCAGTAGCTTAGGAAGCATTGGCCGCTGATAGTTGGATAAGCACTCCACGAGTGCATGTCCTTAAGCAACTACATATAGTGCTGTCCTTTCAACCATGGCATGAAAAAGGTAGTGGCCATGGCAGCACAGAATCGCTATTGCACACATCGATGCACTCATGCAAGCGTAATAGGAGCTTAGCAAGGTGGCTTTAAGAGGAAAATTGTCCATCAATGGTTATCACTTGACTATCTGAAGATGGAGCTACATCCGGACCGCACCATTCCTCCAAACGCCAGCTCTCATGTAATGACTAATGCAGAGGCCGCATCTTGACACCGAGCCCAAGATGCCATCGGACATCAGGATGCAGTGACTCGACATGATGGACGCAAAGCTGCGAGTTATGTTAGCATTGTCCTCTTAGAGAGTGGTTCAGCAGGACCACCACGTGATTATTATCAAACACTCTGCATTCGTTGGAAGCCTGCATTGTCCTGCCTCACCTTGGCACCAGAGAGGGACATGGCCTAAAAACAAAAAGCTACTGCGGATGCTGGAAATCCAAAACAAAAACAGAATTACCTGGAAAAACTCAGCAGGTCTGGCAGCATCGGTGGAGAAGAAAAGAGTTGACGTTTCAAGTCCACATGACCCTTCAACAGAACTGAAGTATAGTTAGGAGAGGGGTGAAATATAAGCCGGTTTAAGGTGGGGGGTGGGGGGAGAGAAGTTGAGGGTGGGGTGGTTGTGGGGATAAGCAAGCAGTGATAGGAGCAGATAATCAAAAGATGTCACAGACAAAAGGATCAAAGAAGTGTTGCAGGTGGTGATATTATCTAAACGAATGTGCTAATTAAGAATGGATGGCAGGACACTCAAGGTACAACTCTAGTGGGGGTGGGGTGGAAAGACTGACAAGGTATTAGTTGTAGATTTAAAAATAATGGAAATAGGTGGGAAAAGAAAAATCTATATAAATTATTGAAAAAAAACAAAAGGGAGGGGGAAGAAACGGGGTGGGGTTGGGGGGAGGGGGAGTTTAAGATCTAAAGTTGTTGAATTCAATATTCAGTCCGGAATTCTGTAAAGTGCCTAGTTGGAAGATGAGGTGCTGTTCCTCCAGTTTGCGTTGGGCTTCACTGGAACAATGCAGCAAGTCAAGGACAGACATGTGGGCAAGAGAGCAGGGTGGAGTGTTAAAATGGCAAGCAACAGGGAGGTTTGGGTCTTTCTTGCGGACAGACCGCAGGTGTTCTGCAAAGCGGTCGCCCAGTTTGACACTAGACACTAGACATGGCCTAATCAGTTTTGACACAGGAATCAATGACAACTGAGTAATTTTATAGATACTGCTAAGCACTCAGATGATGTGCTAGAGCACCATCTCATACCATTACAGTCCTCGACATTGTCCATCTCACAATCCTTGCTCTGAACCCGATTGCACAATCATGTAATAAATTCCATATTGATTCATGTCCTGTGACCTCAGAGAGAGATTCCATCAAGCAACGCTGGGCAGCCATTCAGGAATAAAGTAACATCCTCACAGGTAATTGGACAGCATCATCAGGATGAGCACAAACATGTCAAACTTATGCCCGTCTAGCTGGAATTTCAAATGTCACTGAGTGAAATCAACTCCCATCACACAGTGTCATGCATAGGGAGAGTGGAACGAATAAAGGAGTTACATTCAGTCTTAAAGCAGAGACAAAATAATGCTGCAGGAGGCATGAAAGGCTATGGTGCTCGATGATGAATAATACTTTTACCAAAACCTCACAGTCTTAAAATAAGGGCCATTGCAAAATGCACTTGGGTGAAAAGACTCCGACATGGGTCGCGATAAATACTTATATATCCACAAAGAACACACTTCAGTGCGGCAGCTTTAGGGTATTCACTAACCTTGATGAATGATTCTCATGAGCTCCTGACCTCAGATGCAAGAATTACATGAGCATTGTCCAGCCATCATTTTCATATAGGAACTGCCTTTGTTCATGTCGCTTACGTGGAACAAAAGGCAATTGACTGTGTTGAGATTGAGTGAGATCTTATGGAACTGAGAGATAAGATGGGAGATAATTGGGGAGGGAGGCATTTGGTATCCTTGAATGAATGTGGGACATTGCATCACATCCATGAGCCATTCAATACCTGAGACTTGGAGAGGGATAAAAGCGAAATATATTTATAAAAGTGAAAAGTATGTACAGAGATTGAACACCCAGACATAATTGTGCATTCACAACTTCTTAATTTTCCTTACTCTACCACTATGGCTAGGTGCAGCCCTGACATCCACAGCAGAGGGAGACAGCCAGCTGAATGTTATGTCCTGTTGTGTGAGGTAACTTTGGCGGGTGTCCTCTGGAGGCCCAAGGCCTGGAGGGCCCCGGCCTACTAAGGATCTCCTGCTCCAGGGCAAGTGTACCATCCTCAGCCTGACCTGCTGGAGTTGATAGGCACAGGGGACTTGGAACCGCAGGCCATCCTTGGAGACTCATGAGCGGATGGCCCTGGGGTGTCTAGCTGACACCCCTCCTCCCTTTGGATGCCTGGTGACCAACTCCAACATGATCTCCCTTCTTTTGTAATCTATGCCTCGATTGATAAAGGTAAGTGTCCCATATGCCTTTTTCACCACCCCACTAACATGCCCCTCCGCCTTCAGAGATCTATGGACACACATGCCAAGGTCCATTTGTTCCTCAGAACTTCCTGGTGTCATGCCATTCATTGAATACTTCCTTGTCAAATTACTCCTTCCAAAGTGTATCACCTCACACTTTTCAGGGTTAAATTCCATCTGTCACTTATCTGCCCACTTGACCATCCCACCTATATCTTCCTGTAGCTCAAGACACTCAACCTCACTGTTAACCACCCGGCCAATCTTTGTGTCATCCGCAAACTTAATAATCCTACTCCCCCACATAGTCATCTATGTCGTTTATATAAATGACGAATAATAGGGGACCCAGCACAGAGATGCCTGTGGTACACCACAGGACACTGGCTCCCAGTCACTAAAGCATCCTTCTGTCATCGCCCTCTGTCTCCTACAACTAAGCCAATTTTGAATCCACCTTATCAAATTACCCTGTATCCCATGTGCAGTCTTCCCAAGTCTTCCCATGGAGACTTCAATGCCCTCACATGCCAGAGGCACAACATCAGGCAGAACATGGATGGACTCCCCAATCCTTCACTCCAGTCTGTTGACGGCCTCTGACAACACTGCCTGATGTTCCCCTGCCTGTCTTTGCATCTCCAACATTTCTCTTAGGGCTGAATGCTAAGGTTCATCATTGGACTCAGGCTCTGAACAGGCCTGGTCTCCACCTGTCCTCCGAGTGTCAGAGAGCTTTGCTGTCACCACCTCCTCCAGCTGTGGACCCATGTCTGTGAGGTGATCACCAGGTTGCGAACCCGCGCCTACTCTAGAACTAGGTCCCACTGTGGTGTTTGTATCTGCGCTGGTGGAGGGTGCAGGTGAATGCAGTGACTGGTCTTCATCAGATGGGAGGCCTGCTTCCTCACCTGAGGTGGCCTAGGCTGAGTCATCTGGAGGACAGCCTTCACCTGTTCTTGCTGGTGGCTGGAAAAGAGTAAAGAGATAGTTAGTGATTGACTGGGCAGTCTTCAACATTATAGATCACTCACAGTCACTGTCTACGGGTGGCCAATGTATAGTGGATGGACCCTCACAGCTTGTTGGGGGAGGCCGATCTCGCCTTCTGCACAGGAACAATCTCTATCCTTTCCAGCGAGCTCTCCCAACTGCTCCTTGTATTGGGAGAGTGTCCTCAACCCCAGGGTCCCCCCCAGTCATCGATCTCTCCCTCTTGTTGTGGGAAACCTTGCCCTGCATACAGGCAGATGGATTGACTGTGAGTGCTATGGATGAAAGAGCAGTTAAGAAGCATGCATGCCTGCTATATGTGCTGATCCCTCCCCAGTAACTGAAGAAGGTGCTGTTTGTGTTTCAGATCTTACATGAGATGGGGATCTTAAAGTGGCTGGCAGACATTCAGTGCTGATGTCCCATCTACTGCTAGTGTGTGACATCCCTGTGGACTATAACCCTTAGACTGTCTGATGCCCTGCTGAGAGTGTGAGTTTGGAGTGAGGAGAAGGTTCACTTACCCTGACGGAGCGGATCAAATCATTTATCCTTTTCCTGCATTGTAGGGCAGTCCTTTTTTCTGGTGGCAATGACCACAGACAATGACCTCCCTGGCAACTTCATCCCAGGCCGACGTGGTCAGATGGGAGGACCTCTGGCTTCCATCCCTCG
The DNA here is from genome assembly GCF_964194155.1 of Cetorhinus maximus. Taxonomy (NCBI): domain Eukaryota; kingdom Metazoa; phylum Chordata; class Chondrichthyes; order Lamniformes; family Cetorhinidae; genus Cetorhinus; species Cetorhinus maximus. The sequence goes on from NC_135885.1 coordinate 133,212,689, forward strand.
GAAAGAAGACCTCCCGCTCTTCCTGGACACCCTGGAGGAGAATCCCCCGACCGGCAGGCCTTGCTGAACCATGTAGGGGAGGGTTTAGTTTTTCATTTTGCCGCCATGCTAATTTACGCCTTCAGCTCACACCTGTCCTGCTATCAGCAAATGTGTGTCCGGATGCCATTTAAACATGGCGCCAGGACCTTCGACCCTCATGAGGTAACGGTGGAGTGGACAAATCACTGCCCACCCCGCCATGAGAGTCGACGAGCTCCTCACTGGTACATAATTAATGAGCTGAAAAGCAGAAGCTCTGACACAAAAATCTACCCCATCGCCCAGCGGGAATCATGTCAACTTTCCCAGCCACCACTACACAGCCTCCAAAACGGAAAGTACTGCCCATTGAATCTGTGCTAACTCTTTTGAAGAGCAATCCATTTATTCTTGTTCTTTCCCCATATCGCTGTAATTTTTTTTCTCCTTCAAGAATTGATCCAATTCCTTTTGAATGCTACTATTAAAGCTGTATCCAATACCCTAGTAGGAAGTGCATTCTAAGCCCTAACCACTCGTTCCATAAATAATATTTTCTTCATGTCATTTCTTGCTCTTTTGCCAATCCCCTTAAATCTGTGGCTTCTCATTATTGACTCTTTAGCCATTGGATAAAGTTTCTTTATATTTACTTTATCTAAACACCTCATGATTCTAACCAACCCTCACCACCACCATCTCCCCCCACGGCAACCCCCTGACCCAACAAAGCTCCTCTCATCTATCTGTCATAAATAAATTTAAAGGAACGACCACTAAACCAAAACTAGACAAATAAAAATTTTTAATTTTTTTTGTAACACCCACAATCCGTCTCTACCACTGCTGGAGCCCACACAGTGATGTCCAATTTGATGCCTGTTGTCCTCTATATTCCTGCATATCCTGAGCTTTAGAAAAGATTAGAGAAAAAAATCAAATGCATTGCTAATGGAACTATCTTAATGCAAATGCATTAAAGGCCTCAAATAACATAAAGGCCATTCCTCTGTCAAGCATGATGGGCCCTTATAAGACGTGTGCACTCATCATCAACAAACAGGGATATTACCTGGGTGGATTTCTCAGCCACTTGGTTCAGAGACTCTGGAACATAATGATGGGCTTCTGCATGTTAAAAGCCCAACTTACCGCCCCCTCCAAAAAAAAGGACATCCCTGCTTCCTCTTGCCAGAATCAACAAGGTTGTCTTCTTCTTGAGGCATTTAATGCCTTCGTGATTTATCCACAACATATTTCTGAAACTACTTTTTTGCGCTCGGGAAGTATTAAGGTCAAGTTACATAGAGACTAAACACAAGCAGCTGGAAACTCTAACAGAAAATTGTAATTGATCTCCCTCATTATGAGACTCAATGACAAACATTACCACATGTCATTAAACCAGGGTAGGCAGCCCATGTTGGCAGCAGTTATATATTACACTGGGCAGTAATTATACCACAGTGCAGATTTACTGCATTCTTTCGTTCCCTTTTTCAATACTCCAACCTGCATTAAATCAACCCAATGTTAATGTCAATAAGGACAATCTAAGCTATTCTTATGGATGCATATGGGGAAACTCTGCATTACATCTTAGCTGTCAGCAGGAATAAAAACTACTTCATTCCCCAGTGTGCTTCCCATTTATGTGCACAAGAATCCGTACCAAAGAAAGCAAAGAATCACATTCCATCCACTGTGTTTTGTTGAGAGTTCTGAACGTAACCTGAAAGGGAAACAGACCATCTGCATCTCTTGCTCAAAAATACAAAGAACGTTAACATTCAGAAAACCAGGTTAGCCCATTGCCGCCTCAACATTTAGTAGAGAGCCATTTTTTTTCACAGCCTTATATTGTTCTCAAGGGAAGCATAAGTTAGTGGAATTTATATCCACTTTGACGTACAATTAACCATGAGTATAAAAGCCAGTGTGATCGATCAAGTGACATTTTACATTGTCTACACGTCACGCTAGCGGAATAAGCAGGAAAGTGGAATTAAATAAAATCTAATATACAGCAATTTAATTAGGAGGGAGAACAGATGTTTAAAAATGTATTATAGATTTTATGAAAAGAATAGTTGGCTTATAAGTGAACAGAATTGCGATAACCCTGCTACTGAAAGAAAGGAGAAAAGGTACATTATTATCTAGTAACAAGTCAAAAATGATTATTGGCTGCATAACTGGTGAATTGATCCATTTCTTAAAAATTGAAAATTGAATGTTTTACCCTTTTGAAATACGCCGGGGTCAGAATTTTACATTGCCCCCACCCCTACCCCCACCCACCCCCCGGTGGGTTTTTAGGTGGGGTTGGGGGGTGGGGGGGCGCGGGGAACGTGAAATTGCAGGGACCAGATTCCCACCGGGTTCCTGCGCGCCCTGACCTCACTGCGATTCTACACTGAGGCGGGCAAGGCCTCAGATGGGAAGCCCGCCCTTGCCTCAGTTGAAGCCCTTAAGTGTTTAATTAATGGCAACTTTTAAGGGCCGTTTCCTGCCCAGCCTCAATTTTTAGGCTGGTGGGTGGATTGAATCCGAAAATAAAGAAAGTTAGATCTCAGGTGGGAAGGCGGTGTTGAGGGAGGGGGGGGCGAGGGGTGCTCCTCCATCAGAAACCTCCTTCTGACTGGGGTGGGGCACCCTCCCCTTAAGGCCCAGTGACTTCCGGACCTCCCTCCCACCACCATCCCCCCCTCCTCAACCTATCACCCAAGACCCCTCGTGAACGCCTCCTAGTTGGCTGCCTGCCGGCCTGCTGTCCAATTAAAGATGGCGGGCAGGCTGCTGACACTACCGGCCCAAGCAGAGGGCTGGCAGCTCTGAAACCTAAGCAGCGACACTGAGAGAAGTTAGGTGCTGCTGAGGCAGGTAGGTGACTGCAAACCGTCAACGGGTAAGGTTTTAAAAAAAATGAAAAATTCACAGGGCTGAGGGTCACAGGGAAAGCCCCTCCGGAGAGACTAGGGCCGCAGAGCCTTCCCTGCTCATGGCCTCCTCTTTGTGCCTTGGAGTTTCTGGCTGGTATGGCCCCCAGTCTACCGCAGGGAGGCCTCTCTGTCATTGGAAAAATGCCAGTGGTTCTGTATAAGGGGCCTTAGTAGGGCCGTTAAGTATGGAAGCTGTCTGCCCATCGTCTTAGAGCAGGCAGCTGATTGGCTTCACAGCCATCACTGAGGAAATGCCCCAGCAGTAGGACTGCATCACGGAGCTATCCCAATGCAGCTTCCTGTAGTTTGGCCACCACCCTCTTACCAGTCTGCCAGCCCAGGACCGATAACATTCTGCCCAATTGTTAGCTATGAATGTAACCTTCACCTGGCATAAATAATTCACAACACTGGGCGAGACTTTGGACGGAATTGTCCCAGATTTGCACTAAGTGAAGTCGCGGGTGGGTAAAATGACATTTTACCCGCCGGCCGCGATGGCGGCTTTTCACACTGTATCATCCCAAACCCGCTGCATTAATTATGCATTCCCGGGAAACACCCCGTTTCCATGGCTGGTGGACTCTCAATCGCCCGCCACGCCATCACCTTCCTGCTTCATCACGCAGGGCGCCATATTTGAAGTACAGCCACAAGCGCACCTCTCAGTGCCGAGTCCGAGTCAGGTGATGAGCCTCTGATCCCGGTCATGTCACAGTTGCTGGAGCTGCAAAGACAAGCTCGGGAACATCAGGAAGGGATGTCCGCTGCACTCCTCAGATTGCAAGGCACAATGGAGGAGTCCGTCTGCCTTCAAGCTGAGGTGGCAGTCCTGGCATTGCAACACAGCGAGGTCAACGCTGGCAGGATGGTGGCTGCCGTGGAGACCTTGGTCCAGGACATCACTCCTGCCCTGCTGCACAGGCTGAACTCCATCACTGATACCATAGTTGGCCTCCCACACTATGTACGCGAGAGGGGTGCGGGACAGCTCGATCTCACTCCAGCTAACCCTTCTCCTCAAGGAGCCAGCCAGGGGTTCTCGGGCACCCATAGAGAAGAGGATCAGCAGGGGCTCACCCCGGGGCCATCCACCCAGGTGACTCCGGAAGCCTCAGGCCTTCCGAGTCCCCTCTTCCTGTGGCCCCAGCAGCTCCAGTTCCACAGGCTGAGGAGGGTGCCACTGCCACACAGCAGGACCCCAAAAGCAGGCCCCCAGGCCCTCCAGGTCTCAGCCTTCAGGAGGACGCCCGTCAAGTTCATCACAGACAGGGCATCGCAGTCAGCAGGCTGCCTCCACCTCCGCTGTGCATGCCTGGGGAGCACCAAGACGTGGAGGCAGGGTTAGGAAGATTAAGAAGATATAGTTGCACTGCCTGGGCATGGGTGTTAATCACTTGTACATAATGTTCACTATTGTCAATAAACTCCCAACGATGTCTCCCTGCCTATGACTCCTTGTTCTGATGAGCAGTGTTCATGTCACTCAGATGTGAAACCTTTCTGCACAAGATAAAGGCAGGTGTCTCAGTCCAGGGCCTCTTCCCTGTGCTTTGTGCAGCCCTCAGGCCAAAGTGATGGTCCAGCCTCACACTCCCTGGAAACATTACTGATGTCTGCACCTCGGTGGTGCTTGTCATTGCTGCCAGAATGTAGTGGGCAGGCGTCACAGAGTTCCGTCATCCTCTCTGTGTGCTCTCAGCACCTTTAGGGTGGAGCTGGCCCCCATCTCTACAGCATCTGTGACCAGTGACGCTGTGCTCCTGAAGGGCTCAGGTGCTGAAGGTGGACAAAGGATCAGATACTTCTAAAGTTTCATGGCTGCGTCTCCATGATATGACCCTGATCACAGAGCGCGAGTGCACTGCCCTCGGCCAGACAGGAGTCAGACATTCTCGGAGGCTATGTGAAGATCTATGGAGTGTCCTTACTGCATGTCCTCATCATCCTCCTACAATCAAATGACTATTAGGGCCTCCACTGCGTCTCCATGACAGGAAAATTATCACAGAGGGTATCTGCGCTGCCAAAAGCCAAACTGGAGTCAAACATTCATAGATGCGACATAAGGATCTTATGGTGTCTCCTCACCGCATGTCATCATCATCCTCCTCAAATCTAGTAGATATGAGGGCCTCCCGAGCGCACCTACATCTTCTGACCAGTATGAAGGCCTCATCGCCATCATCGTTGCCTTCGAGGACCCTCTCCCCACCCTCATCGACATCAACGTTCTCCTTATTGGAGGAGATCTCCTGCATCTCCTCCTCAGCCAGCTCCTCTCCCTGTGAAGTGCCAGGTTGTAAAGGGATTAGTAGGTAGGTCAGATATTTCTCACGTGTCGGTGCAGACTCGATGGGCCGAAGGGCCTCTTCTGCACTGTGTGATTCTGTGATTCTGTGAAAGGGCGCAGCAGGTGGCAAAATGTGTGACTATATTGCAGGGCTCCACCAGACCGGTCCAGGCGCTGGAACCTCATCTTCAGCATCCCGATGGTCTGCTCCACCAAGTTGCGAGGTGAAGCATGAGCCTCATGATATCTTCACTCTGCTGCAGACTGAGGCCGCCACATGGGCGTCATCAGCCATGTGCTCTGCCTTTGTGCCCGAGGAGCCAACCCTGCAGCCTCTGTGGACCCTGGAAGATGTCAGATATCCGTGACCGACTGAGAATGTAGGAGTTGAGCCACTCCCTGCAAACTGTGCACAGACCTGCAGGATGCGTTTGTGCTGGTCATGCACCAGCTGCACATTCAACGAATTGAATCCCTTACGGTTGACATAGTTGACCGCGTTTTGCGATGAAGATCTGACCACCACATGAGTGCAGTCGATAGCATGCTGCACTTGTGGGAAACCTGAGATCGGGGCAAATCCAATCACTCTTGCATCCTGGCTCTCCTGGTCCCGGGTGAAATGCACAAAGTTGTGTGTCCTCGCGAAGTTGGCATCCGTGACCTCATGGATGCATTTGGGTGGAAGCTTGTGATATCCCACAGCCATCACTTGTGGAGCCCTGAAAGGAGCCGCTGGTGTAGAAATTGAGTGCTGCTGTCACTTTCACAGCCATTGGCAGTGAATGACCTCCATGTCCACATGGCACCAAATCCTGCTGCAGGTGGCAGGTGTGACCGACCAGTTCCCTAGACATGCGCAGTCTGCAGTGACACTGGTTCTCAGTCATCTGCAGGAAAGAAAGGCTGCATCTATAGGCCTTGGGTCTAGCTAGCCGCCAACCAACAATGGTTTGCTGTGGTTCTTCAGCAGTGTGTGTGGGAGCCCCAGCTGCTCCTTCTTCCAGAGGGTGCTGCTCCTCCCTCTGTGCAGCCAGGCACCTCAGTCGCTCTCTTCTCTGTCGTCTTCGCTCTCTGTAGACGATCAGGCATACAGTTAAGTCACCAGGCTCCATGATCCTGGTGTACTCCTCCTGCAGGCTGAAATAGAGAGATGCGCGTGTTAGCAAGGGTGTACTGAGAACCTCTCTTGGTTAAGTCTGAAGGCCCCTTAACACATCCCGGAGAGTGCTGGCCACCAGTTGGATGGCCAGAGATTAGTGCGCTGCATGGCTGCCCAAAACCCCACCTTCCCCCGCCCTACTCCAGCCAACTGATTGGCTGCAGCTTTGCCCACTGGACTGCATTCTGTGCTCTCAGCTCAGGCACAGACATTCTCCTAACCCGCACTGCAAGGCTGCACTGTTAGTTTGAACCATTGGGGAGACTGGTCCAAACCGGGATGATGACATCACAAGAGGCTGTGAGCACCTCCACCAGTGACTGCTCCATGGCCGGCTTTAGCAAGGAGATTATACAATGTGCCCCATCATCCAACTGATCTGCAGTCCACTAAAATGCTCATTAGTTTGCAGTCTGTGCCCAAAGGGTGAAAAACTCTGGAGCACATGGTGGCATTTTGATGCTTTTGCATTGCGTGAGTGGGCAGATAAACTAGAGGCCCGACTCCGATCATACCAATGTGGCTGCACCTGAGCTGTCTCAGTTGCAGAGGAATGGCCACTTTATACAAGATTTTCCCTAATGCGTGGCCACTTCCTTCGCCCACCCCCACCCAAGCCACACATGCTTGTGTGCCACCTTAAACCGCAGGGCAGCCTTTGCCCCCCTCCCCCCAAAGTCACTGCAACTGTAAAGCAGACTTTGCCCCCCACACGCCTCAACCTTGAAGTCCAACAGGCTTCCCTCATGAGCATTCCACAACGTTACTGTGTATTCACCCCCAGGTTTCCCTCAAAGTGCAGCCCGCCAAATGCACGCTTTTGTACGCTGTTGTGAAACTCGTTGGTGTGTTTTCCTGCCAATGTGTGAACCAACCAGGGGATTGATGTTCAATGAGGCCAAGCTGGAGCTGGCAGTGGGCGACTATGCTTGCTCAGTCCTGCAGTTCTCAGATGTGAGGTCCCACATGTGGGCAGATGAAGCAATGCAGCTGGGAAACCATGACAAATCTGCTGAGGGTTTCAAAATAGGAGCCAACCTTGCTGTTTAAAATATTAGCCAGAGAAAAAAATAGTCTTAGTAAAACCTCAGTGAATCAGCAACCTCAATAAGAGGACAATATAGGAGCTCCAAAACAGAACTTCGAGCACACTGACTCTGCAGATTTAATCTTAACCACTTAATGTATTAGGAAATGTCGTCTGCCTTTAGTCAACTATTAATCAAAACTCACATGTCCTACGCTATTGCTCACAGTAAGTTAAGGGGTATTGTTATGATTCCCGTGGAGATCAATAATTTTTAAAAAGAAATAAGGATTTCCCAGTGAACTACACAAAGAGTCACATAATAAGGTTTCATGTGTTTAAGATCTTTACTGTAATAAACAAACTAAAATCAACATCAATTAAACATTGCTTAGTCGGCAACTAATGCACTAAATCACAGCAAAGTACATTAGTAATTCCTTAACACAATTGAAAACCTCATGCCATATTTATACATTACACTACACTCACACGCAGAATTGTAGTCTTGTGATTAATAGCCAAAGTTTCTCCCAGTGTTAACAGGGAATTTCCCCTGCTTCACCTTGGTGAATCTTCCAGTGTCCTTTTAAACAAAATCTCCTTCACTCAACCCCCTGAGTATAATCAAATGGACTCCCTGTTGCAAGGTGCCCTCTGGGGATTCCATGGTCTTTCACTCTTCACAATCCTTGTTTCCTCAAACATGGATTCTGTCTTCACCAGCCTGCTGCTTGGTGGTTAATCCATAAGTAGTCCTTTTCTCCTGCTTGCCATGCAGCACATTTTTTTAAATTCATTCATGGGATGTGGGTGTCGCTGGCTAGGCCAGCATTTATTGCCCATCCCTAATTTCCCTTGAAAAGTTGGTGGTGAGCTGTCTTCTTGAACCGCTGCAGTCCATGTGGTGTAGGTACACCCACAGTGCTGTTCAGGAGGGAGTTCCAGGATTTTGACCCAGTGACAGTGAAGGAACGGCGATATATTTCCAAGTCAGGATGGTGAATGGCTTGGTTGAAAACTTCCAGGTGTTGGATCTGCTGCCCTTGTTCTTCTAGATGGTGGCAGTCGTGGATTTGGAAAGTGCTGCCTGAGGAGACTTGGCGAGTTCCTGCAGTGCATCTTGTAGATGGTACACACAGCTGCCACTGTTCTTCGGTGGTGGGGGGAGTGAATGTTTGTGGATGGGGTGCCAATCAAGCGTGATGCTTTGTTCTGGATGGTGTCAAGTTTCTTGAGTGTTGTTGAAGCTGCACTCATCCAGGCAGGTGGAGGGTATTCCATTACACTCCTGACTTGCACCTTGTAGATGGTGGACAGGCTTTGGGAAGTCAGGAAGTGAGTTACTCGCCGCAGGATTCCTAGCCTCTGACCAGCTCTTGTAGCCACAGTATTTATATGGCTAGTCTACTTCAGTTTCTAGTCAATGGTAACTCCTAGGATGTTGATAGTTTGTGATGTGTTGTGTGCCTTCTTCCACAAAACCCTTGATCTGATTGACACTGGGAGTCTGTGGGTCTGCAAACAGCAACAACAATTGCCTTCTCCTTCTGTATTCAGGTGTTAAAACTTGCAGCTTACTTTCATAAGTTTCATTCTGGGCCCCTGTCCCCATGGCAACCAGGTCACATGGGCTTGTCTTAAGGAATACTGCCTATGAGGTCACCTGCCCCCTCGCCTCTACTCTATTTTACCCTGAATTAAAGGAGTCAGTTTAAAACATAACCATCTTATAATGTCCAGTGGTCATAACTGTATCAACAAAATATGACAGGGAAAGTCTTGAAAGAAGTACCTATGACACTTTGTGGTTGCGTTTGTTACATTCAGAACTTTTTTAAGTCAATAGATACATAAATATTTGGGTTGTATCAGTGGTTTATGCCTTCACTGGAACAACAGTAGGCAAATGCCAAATATAGAAGTCAGATTAGCCAGTGTCAGAAGCTGTAAAAAAAAAATTCCTCGATAAATAGTATAGTTCACTTGAGTAATTACCTAGTTATAATCTTGCAGTTCAGATGACAGCTATAAAATGCTCCAATTCACCATAACGATACCAAGGGATGAACTTTTTGCACCCCCACCCCACCCCTGGGGGCTGGTTGGCAGACAGGAGGACTGCAAAGTGGGACATCGTGCCTGTACCACCATGCCCAACACATACCCACCCACCCCTACTGCAATTTTACCAGTGGCAAGTGAGGTGCGGGAAGCCCACTTGTCCGGGGGCCAACTGAGGCCCTTAACTGGCCAATTAATGCTCACTTAAGAGCCTCCTCCAACCGCCACTGGGATTTTACCTGTGGTGAGGAAGGCTGGAACTAAATGTCCAGCGCGCCCAGTGAAATCTGGTGGACTGCCGGCTGGTCAAGGGGAACAGTGCTTCCTTTTCAGGCCCCCCCGTGCCAATTGGAGGTATACCTCCATGACTTGCATTTCCCAAGAGCAAGGGAGAGAAACCCTGGGCCCTGGTGCTTCTCCTGTTTCCAAAACCCTTATTCCACCTCTCCCCACGCCCCTGGCCCACTTAACCCGTCTCCTCAATCTGCATGATAGTTTTTCCCCTTTTAAAATTCACCAATCAATTCACCGAGCAATCACAGAACGGCCCTGGTAAAATGATAATGCCCATTATTGGCATCTGGTTACAAATATCGTCTGATATGTTTGCAGCATGGGTCATTAATATTAAGAGCAGCAATGATATAATGCAGTGTTAGTTTGTGTGCACCCTAAAGGTGATCCCATCGCAACTATTAAATGAACCAGGGAGTACAAATTTTATTTTATCGGCATCATGCACTGTTGTTAATTTGACAGAAAATATTCCATGAGCTATTTATAATACTGTTCAGATGATAACACTGATTTCAGTGGCTGCATCAGCCCTCATTCACATGTTCTGTGAACATGGTGGCAGTAAATTCATTTTTGGAGGAAAGTTTCAATACTTGCAACCCAAATGAATTGCATAAGATCTTTTCCATTCTGTAGAAGAATTAGAAGGGTAGAATTCCCCCGTCTGGAAACAAGTCCCATGGGGGCAGCGGGGGCTGGGAGTGTCTCCCGTTGCCGATGCCGACAGGAAACCATGCCATATCTTCCAGCCCCAGTGTAATTAATTATGCATCTGGGGGTTTCGCCATGTCTTCCGTTGCGCGGCGGGCTTGAAGGCGCATGTCCCGCCATCATATCCGGGTGCCATATTTAAAAGGTGCCTGGACTTCCACAATGTCAGGACCAAAACAGAGAGATGTCCGCAAGGCCATCCGTTGTCCCAGCTCCGAAATGTAGTGACACCTCCCTGTGTGTCCTCCTGGACCAGGTTAATGTGCACAGGAATGTACTCTACCCACCTGATGGTAGGAGGAGGCCAAGCAGGGATACCAACACTGCATGGGCGCAGGTGGCCGATCCCATCAGTGCCCAGGGGGTGCACAAGAGGTTGGCAAAACAGTGCCGGAAGAGGATGAACAACCTTATTTGCTCCACCAGGTTAGGTCTCATCAGATGGTCGCATAAACCACAAAGGCTCCAATATGTCAGGGTCCAAGTGGCAATGGCATGTTCTACCTCACAGTCCCACTTCAATGCATCCACGCTGCACTGGCATTCCCCCCTCACCCTTCAGCTGACATGGAACACTCCATAGAAGGTGAGGTGAGAGTTGGTTGTTTGGGGGGGAAGGATGGGAAGTGACTTAGACACAGAGGGAACCAGCAACCTCCACGAATCGCTTGCCTGTCTGAGCTTTCCCCTTGCATGTGGATTTGCTCTGCCCTCTGGCTGGAGCTTGTCCACAGCCCTTCTGCTCAATTCACACCAGTGATGACATGCCACAAAAGTGGGCTATCTTACCAGGGGAGGTATGATAAATGAACTCATTTCCACTGCTCCAATCCCGTGCAACACGCAACTCCTCTCAAACATGTTCTTTTCTTTAAGCAGGAGAAGCTCTGTCATAATCGTGGGGAACGCGAGAAGACAGGAGAGGGGGTGGCGACCATTTTCAGGTCTCTGATGGAATTCGAGGAGGGGGCATCTGAGCTCACAGGAGTGGAGTAGGACAGAGCTACTGGTGATGGGGAGCTTGGCCTTGGGCATCCACCTAGTAAAGTTTCATCCATTCATCGCAAGCCTGAGAGTCGAACGTGCCTCCATGTTAGAGGCAGCTGATGCTGTCACTTGCACTCTCCTAACTCACTTATGGTGCCTCCAGGAAGAGACCAAGGCCTGAGGAGGAGGAGGAAGGCTCCCTATCAGGTGTCAGCCCCAGCTGCAGCCCAGAGGAAGGAGGGAGTGGAAGAGGAGAGCTCCATACCTGTAGAGGCGTCACAGCGGTCACTTGCATCCTCCATCAGCTCAGGAGCACACGCCTTGGTGGGTATTAGTGCTAGTTTAGGAAGGGTCTTACAATCTGGTGGTCACCGCATGGGCACGTGCCCATAGCAGGAGGAGGCAGCTTTAACCGAGCTCCCCAGCCCTCAGAGGACTGCTGGGAAGAGGCATGTGCGATGTCTGAGTCAGTTGACGAACCTCTGGAACCTGCCTTCCAACTCATGGTGTAGAATCAGCGAGAGGCAGGAAAACATCACTCAGAGCTGCTGGAATCCTTCAACAGAGTGGCGGGCGAGTCTTGGGGTCCGCCCACCTGCTCTCTGATGATGTGTGCGCATGGAGGTCTCCATAGGGAGAATGGTGGACACCATGGAGACCCTCATCCAGCAGGATGCCCAGTTTCACTCTCACTAAATAATGTCTACTGTTGTCATCCAGCATCATTATATAGGCTTCACGAGACCTCCCCCAACCAACACATCCAACACTAGCAGTTCGGCTACACGCAGCCAGACTATGGTTGATTCTGAAGGGAGAAGCAGCTGTGGTAGGGCCTTTCGGAGCTTCATGCAAACACTCTCCCACGTATGCAGAGCCTTCATCCATCACACTCATCTCACGGTCCCGAGCACTTTCAAAGCTGCCTGCTGGGGTTCTCATTTAGTTGTCCATCTGAGCTGACCTGCAGCTCTGCCCACCCACTGATTGCACCCCCATGCAGCATCTGTGCCCATCCAACACGAGGCTCCGCTCACTTTCGATATCCCAAGGATGGCAGTAGTCAGATTTCTGATGAGCTCCCTGACCATTTCCCCTCCTCCAGTCACCCATGTCCTTTCCCCCATAACAATAGACCCCGCCGGCATAACCTTCGACCTCCCCACCATCACCTTCCAGCCCGAACCCTTCTTATTCTAGGATGTCCAGGTGAATGTGCATGTTCCCTACCTTCCAGAGAACACCATTCCTGTCCACGTTGAACTCCCCGACCTCTCCTTCCCAACCCCAGAGTCAGTGCCTGCCTCTGTGTCCCCATCAACCACCCTCGCGATTCCTTCTACCATTACCGACTCACCCTCACCCTCCCAGTTCCCTCTGCCCCCGTCACTCTAACCATCCCCTCCTACCATGCCCACTCTCAGCTCGCTCCCCATGAGCAATTATTGACTCCACAAATCCCTCCTTTACATGTTCACCTGGACATTCCACCCACCTCTTACACCTTCCTTCCCCCTTACTCTTTCCTCCACCTTCATTCTTTCCTCCCCCCAGTATTTCCTCCTCCCACCAGACACCTTTCCCCCTTTGAACTCCTTCCTCCCCCTGTGCTCCCCCTCCCCCCAGATGTCTTCCCCCTTCCGAATTCCTTCCCCCCACCCCATGCACCCTCCTCCCCTCCAGATGCCTTCCCCCTTCCAAACTCTTTCCTCTTCCCGTACTCACTCCTCCCCCCAGACACTTTCCCCCTCCAATCTCCCTCCCTTACACCTTCCTCCCCCCTTACACCTACCTCCCCACTTGGACTATTCTCTCCAGTTATATCTTCATCCCTCCAAACTCCTTCCTCCCATCCCATCTTCACCCCCCTTGACACTTTCAGCACCCCCCCAATTTTCACCCCCCCTCTCTAAGACCTTCCTCTCCCACTCACACCTAAACCTTTGTCTTCCATAACCCCTTCCCAGCCCCACATCCTTACCAGCCCACAGCGAAGCCCATAAAATTCCAAAGCAGGATCGAAGCATCAGCGAGATCTGTGAAGATCTGAAGCCTCAGCGAAGTCAAAGCTGCTGCATGGAGACCTCCCCATTTCTAAAGGCTGCTTTGCAATGGAGCCATATGCATGAGGATCCACCCAGCTTACGATGCGCGTGTTCCTCCAGGGTCCGGTAGTTGTAGGCCTCCAGCATCTTCTCCTCAGACGTCTGCGATCTGAGTAAGGCCCAAAAGGTAAATCCCGACTTCTGTACCTCACACTTGTCCAGACATCTTCTGGACCGGCGTGTTTACCGCTGGCGTAATGGAGAATTGGGTGTGGGAGTGGGGGGTGGGGGGGGTGGTGGGGGTGTGCAGGTGCAATACCAGTCGGGCCTTCATTTGCATTCCATTAGCGATGAAGCAAATCGGCTTCACACTGGCCTCCAGTGGGATTCCTGATCCGCCATGGTGGGCAGCATTGGAAGATCCCACTGATAATTCACCACCGGTGTGAACTTGATTTTTGGGCCTCCCGCCGAATTCTCCCCAGCTCACCATTGATCCTGCCAGCAGAGACATGGGAGAATTCCAGCTCAAAGACCTTCTCCTGCCTGGCTGCATGATATTATTCATAATAATTATTTCATAGAAGGGGTTTAATTGGATTCTATTTTATCAATAATCTCACAGCATAGAATGACTCCTGAGAGCAACAAATTAGAATGATTGAATGACATAGGTCTTCACTGACAGTGAGAAGCGTTGGAGCCCTCAGGTGTCTCTGTATGACACAATTTTTAAGTGACTAGAGGATAAAGACTAAATGGTTCACAATTGTATCTGTGTTTTTTTGATCAGCAAATCTGAAGACTGTTGCTGATTGCTGCTTCTCACTACAATACATTTTCAATATCTGCTATGCAACACAACTCTCATAAAATTTAATTCCTCAAAAAACTCATGAAAGCACAAAGATAGATTGGGATAATGGGCAGGTAGACAAAAAGACAAGACTGAAGTCAATGAAAAGACTCTTGAGAATTCTGTGCAGTGTAAAACAGGTTATTGATTCACTATGAGCACTCCTGTCCTGGCAATTTCACCCCACAAAGCCCACTCACAGTAAACTTCCATTAGCAACAAAATAAACAGAACTCCAGCCATGATTCCAGCCTCTGTTTGCAAAATAATTATGGATGACAAAGGCCATCTAGCCCAGTTCATGTCATCCACCCAGAATGACTTATGAACATATGTATTAGGAGCAGGAGTAAGCCATTCGGCCCCTTGACCCTCTTCTGCCACTTGATAACATCGCCTACATTATACCTAGCGACTACAACTCAAAAGTATTTAATTGGCTGTAAAGCAATTTGGGACAGCATGAAAGGTGCTATATAAATGTAGGTTTTGTGTTTCTTTAATTACACTTGCATGCAGTAAGCAGAGTAACTATAGCTGTTGAATGTTGAAATAAGAGGCCCAATGCTGATTCTCTAAGGATAATTAATCACAGAGCAATCAACTGATGTTAGGAAAGTGGCTACAAAGAAATCACTACATTTACAAAACAATTCAACTCTGTAGCTAATACAACCTTCCCATTCTGACTTCCCTGGTGTGAACCCACAATATACCACAAATGGTATCTCCCCCTTTTATGCTAATGACACTTTCCCCAGGGTTTTTTCTATTCGTTCATGGGATGTGGGCGTCGTTGGCTAAGCCAGCATTTATTGCCCATCCCTAATTGCCCTTGTCCGGAGGGCATTTAAGAGTCAACCACATTGGTGTGGGCCTGGAGTTACATGTAGACCAGACCAGGTAAGAACAGTATATTTCCTTCCCTAAAGGACGGTAGTGAGCCAGATAAGTTTTTAACAACAATCGACAATGGTTTTATGGTTATCATCAGACTTTTAATTCCAGATTTTATTTTATTGAATTAAAATTTCAGCATCTACCATGGTGGGATTTGAACCCAGGTGGCTTACTAGACAAGTGGTAATACCATAATGCCGCCACCTCAATCGGCATCTCCAGAAAAATGTAGATTGAATTGTTGATCTCAATTTTTCAGAGAGGGATTATACATGGTACAAAAATTGAATACAGATTTAACTCAAAAACTGGAATGTTTCCCCCTCCCCCAGGAGCTGTCACACAAATTATGTTGTACACTGTGAATTTACAGCTTATCCATGGGTTCCATATGATGTTGCATTACACTTGTACTAAATAAATGTGCAAATAGTATTTTTTCTGAAACCTTATTGCTGTTTGAGTTTTGTGAGAAACAGGCAAATTAAGTGGAAAAATATAATTAAAAATAAGAAACTCCAACATCAAAAAAAAAATGTGTGACAGCAATACCCTGAGAGAAATCATTTTTAGAGGGACTTAAGTCATAGGATTGGGTTTCAATAAAGGCCGTTTATGGCATAAGTCCTTTATGCTGCTTCCCTGGAATTTCAATTGATTTTTTTTTTGCCAAAGTTACAGGGGATGATCGGGAATCCTCCCCATGGGGAAATTTTAGTCCCACAGTGTGACCACCTTGTGCTAGATTTTAAACAGGATGGTGCAGGGTGGGGTGAATTTCGGATTGAGTAGAGATTTGTACAACCTTTCTTTAAGCAATCGCTTAGTGACAAATAGGGATTTCATTCCCAGAATTATAGTTCCCAGCGATAGTGAGTCAACACCCTGTTTTGCATCACAGCTGCTTTTTAGTCCCTTACATTAATTTTGATGAGGCCCAAGATCCTCAAGCCTCTGGTCATCAAAATTATGCCTAATTTAAGGCATAATAAAAATTTAGACAGCTATTTATGTGCTGGTTTAAATTCAAAAGAGAACGTTGAGAAGTGTACAGTATTTAATTTTGTGGTGCAAAACCTTAGAAGTGACACCTCAACCTGCAAACTCTCCCCACCCCCGCTCCCCAGCCACCCCAAACTCACAAAGATGAAACCAAAACACTGCGGATGCAGGAAACCTGAAATAAAAACAAAAAATGCTGGAAAATCTCAGCAGGTCTGGCAGCATCATGTGGAGAGGGGAACAGAGTTAACGGGCAGAACTTTCGGGTCGGCGAGTGGAAGGGCGGGGCCCACTCACCGGCACGTAAAATGATGCGCGGTGACATCAGACGGGCGTCCCGGCATCACCGCGCGTCATTTAGATTTTCAACTCGGCTGAACTGTCAAAGGCCTATTAAAGCCATTTAAAAACTAATTGAAGCAATAAGCTGAGCGGCCCGCCAACAAGGTTGTTGGGCAGGCAAAGACGCCAAGCGGCCTTCCCATGTTTCATGGAACTTCATCCACGGGCGGGATGAGGTTTCATGAAGTGTTTATAAATTGAATAAATTTTTTTTTTTAAATCATTGACATGTCCCAGCTCATGTGACACTGTCACATGAGGTGAAATGTCTTAAAAGTTTTTCTTTCCTTTATTCAGCTTTTGTGCCTCAGGGAGATTTCTGTGCTCTTTTGGGGAAAATTCTCCATATGTCCATATGACTGATGAAGAAGAAACGTTAACTCTGTTTCTCTCTCCACAGGTGCTGCCAGACCTGCTGAGTTCTTCCAACCCTTTTTGTCACCCCAACCTCATCCCCACCCCGCACCCAACCCACCCCCACCCCAACATCCCCCTACCCCATCCACCAACCCCCCCCAGCCTTCCACCACACCATCCACCAACCCTAAACTCCCTTCCACCCCACCCCGACCTAACCACCCAACCCCCCCAATCTCACCCCCCAACCGCCTCCCCACCCCCCCGACCCAATCCCCAGACATCCCCCACCCCCACCTTCACCACCAGGATATCAGCCTGACATTTCTGATTTTTTTTTAAAGCTGATCTTTCAGGTCTGAAGCTCGTCTGAAGGACAATAAGAGCTCCGTTTAGGAAAATGAGCCTGGGTCTTCCCACCCACCCCGCCATCCTCTGGGCCCCAGTCTTTGGCATCACCTGCGCTCCCCTCTCCCAGGGCCCTGCTGTGCACAGCTCATGTTCTTAGGCACCACAGAGTCGCTATGCAGTGTGGTTTTCGGGAAAGTCTTGGTTGCCACCTTGAAATGTGCCTTTGTGGGTCAAAAATGAGTGAATAGGGGCTTGCCCTTACAATGAAAAGATTGTGATAGCTGTTTGAGAGGCGAGCATTGATTTGTATAATCTGATGCTAATGGCTGCAAACAAGATAAACATTTAAAGTGTGGAATCCTTTCCTATTGATTTCGACCATGGGAATGTAGAGCCAGTCACATTAATACAGTTTACAGCCTCTGCGCTGTCCAAAATTCTACTGCTCAGCAAAAATTGTCCAGGTGTCTTCTTTTGCATTCAGCTGCCCATGTGTAGAAATGAAATTGCTAGGTCGTGCAAACAAGGCATGGTCAACTTGCTTCATGGAGCTGGATATGGCTGCTTAGCTCATGGTGCTGTTACCTGGTAGCCAGCTGGAACACACCCCAAATGCATCATTGGTCCAGCACCTCCAAGAGAGGATCAAATTGGAAGAAGATTGTCTTTAAAAATATTTTGCAGATTGATCAATGCCTTGTCAAAGCTGTTGTCAATTTTAGCTTCCACTAGATTAGGAAAGTGTCACATTGGAAAGAAAAACATTGGCTACTGAGATCAATGGATGAAAATTTTAATGACCATATGGTTTATAACTTCTGCTGCTTCAGACAGCACCTCCTGCTAAGCTTCCTTGTTGGCAGCAAGTTCCCCAAAATAGATTCAGCACCTTTTAGTTTGATCAGACAAACAAACTGAAGTAACATTGTTTCATGTACTGAACAAAAAACAATCCCTTGGGGAAATATCAAAGTCATGATTTTTGCTTTAAAATTGAAATTCAAGTCAGTCAGCTAGAAAGCAGTTCTGAATTATTCATTGATCACTGGTTATAATTGCCACAGTCTCTTTTTTTTTGCCTAATTTCATTGAAACATGAGAAAACTCCAGCGGTGTTTTTTGAATGTAGGAGCTATTGCTCATCTATAAACAAGTCTTTCTTCACAGTAAGACTGCTAACCACAGTGACTAGGTCGCCAGAAGTCAACTGGCAGCCATTAAACCTCTGATTCCCGGACTGGGTTTCTGCCCCTTCCCCCCCCCTTCCCTCGCCAGGTGGTGTTTTTGGTGTAAAATATGTCGGGGGGCTAGCCCACCGCCTTCCTGACCACCCATGACCCGGTCCTCATGATACACGGGGGTTGGGGGTGGGTAAGGCATCCACTAGCCCGCCCACCCTTGGGCCTATTGAGGGTCTTAAGTGGCCAATTATC
Organism: Cetorhinus maximus; assembly: GCF_964194155.1. Lineage (NCBI taxonomy): Eukaryota > Metazoa > Chordata > Chondrichthyes > Lamniformes > Cetorhinidae > Cetorhinus > Cetorhinus maximus. Next base: position 133,231,479 of record NC_135885.1, read on the forward strand.
GCTTACTTAAGGCCCTCAATCCAGCTCCACTGCCCACAACACAGTGGCAGGTGGGCAAGAGTGGGAGGGCCATTTTTTTTAAACAACTTTGGTGAAAAGGCGAGAAGGAAGCGGGGGCACATACTTTGGGGGTGCCCCCCCCTACGTATCAGGGGCATCCCCTCAAGGTGTTACACCCCTCTTTGTGCCTCCCTGCCTGAACTTCAAAACCCACACCACTCCCCCCACCCCCCACCGCTATCCGTGCCTGATCCCTTCCCGCAATAATAGCCCGGGACTTACCTGGGTCCAGTGTCCATCCTCAATCTAATGGGCCTCCTTGCAGTCCTAGCGCCGCTGGGACTGCTAAACCTTCCAGCCAATCAGACTGGCTGGCAGTTCTCGTGAGCAGAACCTCCTCCACTGAGGCATGGAAGTCCGCCCCTCAGCTTGTTTAGGCCTCCCGGGATGTTTTATCACTGTGGAGTGGCCTCCTTTAAAATCGGTCAGTTTGAAACCAACTTTTCATCCAGGGGTGGGATGGGGGGATGGGGAGGAGACAAGCAGTAGTGCCCACTACCCCACCCCCACAATCCCGCAATAAATTGCAGCTCCTGAATTTAAATGCATTGTGCATGTCAGTACTGATGAGCCACTGTTAGCATGGGTTAACTCAACATAGCCCAGTAAAGGTTGTACCATAGTTTGTGGGTAAATCTAATCCAATGGAATAATAATGCACCAGGAACTACTGCAAAGGACACCTGCAGTGCTTCATGCATCAAAGCATCTCATGAACTCTGGGGAAGGAAGAAGGTACAAAAGGACATTTGCTGATCATTCACTAAAGTTCCTTATTTTGCTATAGTGCAACTTCTAGCACCACAAGCCAAGTTCCCATCATATTCCATTGAACTCTTTTACTTTAAATTAATAGTCCGCTGTCTGGTATGCCACTTACAAAATCTAGTGCAACCTACTTCATTTACTAAGAGCTTATTTCAGTGATAATGGGCGCGTAAGTATATTTCGGACATGGACTCCAGCAACATAATTATGTAATGTGTTCAGTGAAGGAAGGCACTTTTGAAGTTTATTGCAAACAAGATGAAACATTCCAGGCTAAATATTGTAGACTTACAGTAACGAGTCTGCCAGGATCCCCATCTTCCTCTGAAAACAAATGACTTTGCAAGCTCAGTCATTCCTGGATGATGCCTATGGTGGGTGGTACTATTACGGGGTCACAGCTGATATATTATCTGATTTGATGCACTCTGCAGTCAAGGGCCATTACTCAAATCGTGGTGAAGCAATGGAAATACCAAAGGACAGCTATTTTCAGAAGTTTTTTTCTCTGAATGGTATAATGCGTTTTGTAATGAGTAACTGGTAACAGAGGTTTACACACACACCACATTTTAGGAACCTATGATGAAGCCTGTCATGACCACGGATCCTATCCCCGAATTACTTATGGGCATATTGAACTTTTAATTAAAGCATGTGTTTTTTTAAAAAAAAGGACATACAAGCAAAAGCTGGCTGAGCCTGTAAGATAACCACTTGCTGGAAAATTCCTATGTAGATTACTTGACCAACTCATTCGGAGAGAACGGAATGTCGTACCAAAAAGGTGTGGCATGGCCTAACTCAGACAGAGGCACTTCAAAGGAAAAGATACAATGCAAACTGAACTGTAATCTCCTGTTGTGGATATCATGGAAAATGATTACCATCTCAACCGAAACCACCACCTGTTGAGTTATATCCCAGGCTGTGAACATGAACTGAGTTGAAATGAAAACAGATCTGGGCAAAAGGCATGTTTGCTTTTCCCTTCCAGGAATACACAAGGAAAGGGGTTTTAAAAAAGCCAACTGCAACCCTAGTTTTGTGTGCTAGTCTGGTGTTCTGTTCTGGTGTGTGTATGTTGTGAAGATCACGGCTGAAAAACATCAACTCGGCAGCCCTGCAGGTAAAAAAAAAAATCCTCTCTCTCGGCTTGCCGGAAACAAGTCACAAATCAGCAAAACCACAGTTGAAATGGAAACAGGACAACTCCTTCCAGCTAACCTGCAGAACCAAGAATCTCCAAACCTACTGCTCAATTGCCAAAGTCAGCGCTACCGGAATCACCCAACTTAACAGCCACAACATTTCACCATCTACTCCTCACAGACTGATTCGAATATCTTTTTAACTTTTATTTTTGGACTCAATTTCTCATTTCTAATCTGTGTGCATGTGTGTTGCATTTTTATTATATTTTCATGCATTTAGTAACTACTACACTCATTCTTTCTTTGGCTTAAAGAAGCCTGATTAAATTGGCCCCTTTTAAAACATAAATACGTTTGGACTGGGAACAGGTATTCTCAGGGGAAGGGATCGTTTTTAAATTAAGTCTGTTGCAACCAACCGATGGGGTTGAATAAAGAAAGGGAGCAAGTTCATTCCTCCTCACCTGGGAGCATAACAATTTGGGGTACCTCGTCCGGGACAATAACAAATTTGGGGAACCTCACCCAGGGACAAGCCCTTGAATGTTTTTCCCTAATTCCCAGGAGCAGGTGAAAAATATACATTTCGAACAATACTTTTTAAATGCTGATATACAACTACCTATTGGTGGCTGCCCAGTAGTTGATGGCATGGGATGTTACTTTAACTTCTAAAGCCTGAAGTAGAAGTGGATGTCAGCAATGACCAAAGCACATTGATGCTGCCATCTCTTTGTTTGTCCCAAGATATTACTGAAGTGATTTTAGGAACACCATTGGTGTTTTGATTCCTTGGTCTTGTGGTACAAGACTGTACATTAATTAGGATTAATTAACTGGCTCAAATTGAAGGATCAGGAAAAAAAAAACACTGCACCATAGACCAACCCCAGTTGCCTATTTAAATTCGTTCAAAACTTTAGTACTGGTTTACAGAGCATGATTTGTTGCAAGGTGCAGGGTTTGATTGCTGAAATCACGGGAGCTCAATATGAGGAGATTCGCTGATGTGGTCACGAGCAAATGGTTACATAATGGCTTCCAACAAAAGGCCGAACTCCCAAGGTTATCCCTTCATTTTGGCCGAGCACAGCAAATGTGTGTGCTCCAAAATAAGAAAGGACAGGAACGACAGCAGGAAACGTTGCAACATCTTCAGGCAGAGACCCATGGGGTGGACGAGTTGACTCATACAAGAGGAAGCTGCTCTGAACTGGTGGGGCCCCGTATTCCTCATCCAGCTGATCACAATAGAACTTCTTGTCACAGAACAAATGGGGAAAGTTAGAAGTTAGTGGCTCATTTAAAGTGGCTTGACCAACCATAGCAGGTAAAAACCAGAAGCTGCACCTAACTCTTCATTGCAAAAGTGAAAACATGGGCCTTGGAGGTGTTATGAAAAATAATGTAGCAGAAGGGCAGAGATGCTTGTAGTATCCGCCACATGTCAGAGCGTCATAAATATGTTTACAGGCTTATAATTGAATTATGCACAGTACACAAATAACATTTTTCCCCATTTCTACTCCTACAATACATGAAAGTTTATAAACAATGGTTTCTCTACACATAGCCTTGGGGCTAAATTGCATAGCCCCGGGATCTGGATGCAGAATTAACTTGTGCATGTGCAAGCAGCACACCACTTTGTGCTACCTGGTTCTTTGAATGATTTCTGCCTGCAGCAGCACTAACTATGCTATTAATTGTCTGCATGCATTAGCAGGTGGTCCAAAATAATAGCTCACTGGCACCAGTTAAAACTAGCCTGGACATCTTAAAGGGGAGGTGCGTTGTGCCTGGGCCAGGTGTTGTGTGTCATGCAGGAAGTAAATCTGACCTGAGAAACAGTGAAGGGTGGCACAAGATGGGAAAAAGCAGACTCTAGTTTTTTGGATGCTGCACTGCAGGCCTATATGAGGAGGTTGAAAGAGGGGAGAGATGCCCTTAATCTGCAAGAAGCCCTCCAGACATACGGCCAAAAGCCAGGGAGAGCAGATAGCCCTGGAGGTCAATGCCAGGAGCCAATCACTGTGGACCTGGACTCAGTGCCATAAGAAATTCCATGACACAAGTGGCCAGGGTCACTGAATGTATCTTCATATGTCATATTCTACCAATTGCACTGTTTGCCTCAGTCACTGCACAATTCACCACTCCCCCATCACTCACCTACCAATAATCTTCAGGACTCATAGCTACCATTCATTTGCCTCCCCTCACCCTCACACACTTAGCACAGTTCCAAACCTTACACCCATATCTCACAAATTGCACATGGCCAACTATTCAACTATGACAGCCACATTCAAACAGATTGCATGACACTCACTGACACACTTCCCTCTCTCTGGCAGAGAAAGGTGGGGAATAACTGGAGGCAGCCAGCACTATACATAGTAAGAGAGGTGAATCTGTACGTTTTAAACCCCATGGAAGAGATGATGCTGACTGTTATTAAAATGTTCATTGTTGAGGCTATGGTCAGCGACAGGGCTGAAAACAGACATGATGATATCTTCATACCTAATCCTCCTATTCACATCCCACTTCCTTCTCATTTCCACTCTCTTCTGATCCACTAGCTGCAGAAGGTGTAGGTAGCACCTCGTACTTTTCTCAAACCCTCTGCACAGCATTTCACTTGTGCCTTTCTCCTTTCAGATACCCAAGGTGCCAGGCAGTGGGAGAATAGCAAGAAGACACCTAGCAAAACTGGAGTCAACGGGAATCAGGGGAAGAACTTTCTGCTGGTTGGAGTCATACCTAGCACAAAGGAAGATGGTTGATGGGGTTGTTGGAGGTCAGTCATCTCAGTTCCAGGACATCACTGCAGGAGTTCCTCAGGGTAGTGTCCTCAGCCCAACCATCTTCAGCTGCTTCATCAATGACCTCCCTTTCATCATAAGGTCAGAAGTGGGGATGTTCGCTGATGATTGCACAATGTTCAGCACCATTCGCAACTCCTCAGATACTGAAGCTGCCCATGTCCAAATGCAGCAAGACCTGGACAATATCCAGCTTGGGCTGACAAGGGGCAAGTAACATTTGCGCCACACAAGTGTCAGGTAATGACCATCTCCAATAAGAGAGAATCCAACCATCTCCCATTGACATTCAATGGCATTACCATCACTGAATCCCCCTCTATCAACATCCTGGGGATTACCATTGACCAGAAACTGAACTGGACTAGCCATATAAATACTGTGGCTACAAGAGCAGGTCAGGGGCTAGGAACCATGCGATGGGTGACTCACCTCCTGACTCCCCAAAGCCTGTCCACCATCTACAAGGAACAAGTCAGGAGTGTGATGGAATACTCCACACTTGCCTGGATGAGTGCAGCTCCAACAATACTCAAGAAGTTTGACACCATCCAGGACAAAGCAGTCGGCTTGAGTGGCACCACATCTACAAACATTCACTCCCTCCAACACCAAAACACAGTAGCAGCAATGTGGTGTGCTGTCTACAAGATGCACTGCAGGAATTCACCAAGGCTCCTATGGCAGAACCTTCCAAACCCATGACCACTACCATCTAGAAGGACAAGGGCAGCAGATAGAAGGGAACACCACCGCCTGGAAGTTCCCCTCCATGTCACTCACGATCCTGACTTAGAAATATATCACCGTTTCTTCACTGTCGCTGGGTCAAAATCCTGGAACTCCCTTCCTAACAGCACTGTGGGTGTACCTACACCACATGGACTGCAGCGGTTCGAGAAGGCAGCTCACCACCATCTTCTCAAGGGCAACAAGGGATGGGCAATAAATGCTGGCCCAGTCAGCGAAGCCCACATCCCGTGAATGAATAAATCAAAAAGAGACAGAGATAATGAAGGTGCACCTTATCTCGATTCGCAGTCGCAGCCACCAGCTCAAATACTGATGCTGAGCTTGATGTAAAGAGTTGCATAGAATCAGGTGTGGTGAGACGCCGGGCATGGGGAAAGGATAGCATCGGTGCCAGCTCACCGGATCACCAGGTTGCATACAACTTCTAACACAGAGGACTTGGATGAGGGCAAAATAAAAATAGAGCAAATGCTGGAAGTCTGAAATAAAAACAGGAAGTTCTGGAAATACTCAGCAGGCCTGGCAGCATCTGTGGGAAAAGAAACAAAGACATCGGGCAGAATCCTATTGAGGCATCAAGGGTTTCGTCTGCCAGCTGGAAAGCCCAGCGAGAGACCGGCGCTGCCTCTTTTCCGATCGGGTCCTCGGAGGCCTTGCCTCTCGAGAGCTGGCAGCCAATCAGCAGCCGGCAGCTCTTGCGGCTAGCAGCACCGTGGAGGAGGCCATGGCTGCTGCCGGGAGGACAGGCACTGGAGTCCCAGGATCGCAGAGCGGCCCAGGACACAGGTAACTAATGGAGATGGGGGCGGGGCGGGGAGGTCGTGTGGGGGTCATGGGGAGGGGTTTACAGGGGGTTTAGCAGAAAGGGCAGGGGTTGGCTCTCAGCGGAACTCCCTTCCCGAAGGCATTGAGTGCCTTTGATCGAGGGACTCCCCTTCCTCTTCCTCCTCCTCCTCTTCCTCATGCTCCTACTCCCTAGCTGCTCACTGTACAGACAGTGGCAAGGGCTATCCCCTCATGATGATGAGGTTGTGGAACACGCAGCAGAGCGCCATGAATTTTGACATCCACTCTGCTGAGTACTTCAGGGCTCCTCTGGAGTGGTCCAGGCAGCAGAAGCGTTATTTCAGCATGCCAACAATCTGCTCTACCACATTTTGTGTGGCAGCATGATTGTCACTGTATTTTTTCGCTGTATTTCACGTGTGTGTGGGTTGTGCACCAGAATCATCAGCCCTATCAGCAATGGCGCACCCTTGTCACCCCCCCCGTAGGTTTGCTGTGGTGGCTCAAACAGAGTTGGCACAGCAAGCTGCCACAGAATGAAGGCATCCTGACAGCTGCCAGGATACCAAGCACTGACCTGCATGATAGTCTCTTGCTGTTCACACAACAGTTGGATGTTGAGGGATTGGAATTATTTCAGTTCTGGTACAGGCCCCACAAAGCATTGCGTGTGCAGTCAATAGTACCCTGCAAAATGGAGAAGCCTGCAATAGCAAAGCTACACACTCCTATGGCCTGCTTCCCCCTGGCAAGTGTAACAAAAAAACAGAAAGTGCTGGAAAAACTCAGCGCAGGTGTGGCAGCATCTGTGGAGAGAGAAATAAAGTTAATGTTTGGAGTCCAATATGAGCCTTCTTCAGAACAATGAAATGTACTTAACTTTCACTAAATCATGAGCCTCAGTGATCTCCTTTACACACTGTGATCAGCCAAATGTGAGATGCTGCAACTGTCTCCAGCTCCAGCCTAGAAGATATCGGATGCATTAAAGCTCATTGCCATGGTCACTTTCACAACCACTAGCAATGCAGTTCTTGCTCTGCTCTGAGGCTGCAGATTTCAATGAGGGTTTTTTACTGTAATGCAGACATCTCACACCTTGGCCCCCACTAAGATTCAGGTAAGGGAATTGTCTCCTGATCACCTTGGACAGATCTGACCTCCTGCTGAGGGCCCTCCATCACCACCCCCTTCCTTCTCACTCCTCCTGCAGCATGTCCTGCTTTGCATGGTCTCTGCTCATTCTTCAAGTCATAATCTATTCCAAGTACTACACCCATGTCTGAGAGTAAGTAGTTGGTTTAGAAGCCGTGAAACCAACCAAAAATCCTTCAACATTGGCCACTTCATTCCCCAGACTTTTACAACTTGGAAGAACTATAGGAAGCACTAAGCACATGTAAAGTTGGAATAACAGCCAGAAGAAATTGACCAGCAACTAAACTGTAAGTAGTCAGTGATCTGTTTAAATAGCACTGGTTGGGGGAAGTGGGGTGGAGATCCTTCCTGTCACGAGATGTGTGTTCAGCTGTGGAGGCTGTTGGCTGAAGCGTTGAGCTCTGAAATGAAAGCAATGCCTTTCAATCAGCTGGTTGGCATCATGATCTGCAACTCTGCATACCTACAGTGAACGTTCACTGCGCATTTGCTAACACCTGCAACAATATGGCGTGATTCACTTCACAAGTGTGCATGCATTTGGGAGCTTTAAGGGCACTCCTCAAGCCTTCCATTTTGTGATTTGCTTTATGTCGCATGATGGATTCTTTTAACTATGACCAGGAATAACAAATAAGTTTTTAATTGAGACTAGGATAATTCGCTCCCCATACTTGTAGATTCACAGCTGCCATCTTCTAACTTCTGGTTGTGTCGAGGAAGGAGCCTAACTACATGGCCACATAGTACTTCAGACATAGTGGGCAGTACTTCCCGTGCCCGCTGGCATCAGGCGTGTTTGGCAGCGTAAGCAGACAATATGGCAAGAAGGCCAGAAAGCGGTTTCACGACATTGTGAAAGCAGTTTGCGATCGTCCGCTCAGCCCGTCAATAGCGGGCTGCGTTTCCTGCCATTGGACGTCGGGAATCTCATTGTAATACATCTGCACATCATTATAAGGCCAGCCCTCCGGACTCATTGGGAAAACACGCCGGTGCAGAACACATCTTGCCAAGTGTAACGTGTAGAAATAAAGACTTACCGCTAGGGCCTTGCTCACATCACGGGCATCCAAGGAGCAGAAGATGCTGGAGCCCGACAGCAAATGCACACTGAGGAATGTCGATGGAACTGTGGGTGGATTCTCATGGCTCTGCTGCGAAGCAGCCCACAGGAGTTGGAAAGTCATCGTTGAGATTCTGCCCACAACGGGTGATGGTCGAGGTGGTGGAGAGAAAGGTCCAGCTGTGTTTGGGAGAGGAAGGTGTACTGTAGGGGTGGGAGAGATTGACTGGGAGAGGAAGAGGTGTCGGGGGATGAGGTTGGGAGGGGGAATGAAGGTGTCGGAGGGAGAGGTTGGGGGGGAGGGAGTATGGGGGGAGGACGGAGTAATGGGGGAGAAGACAGCAACTGGGGAGGTATGTGTAAGGGGGGTGGAAGGTGTAACGGAAGGGGTTCGGAGGGAGAAGGAGTGTAGAGAGGGGAGGGAGTCCGGGGGGGAGGAAGGAGTGCATTTAGGGGAGAGGGTAAGGGTGGGGGAAGGAATCGGGAGGGGGAAAGGACTATGGGCAGTGGAAGAAATAGGGTATCTGAAAGAGACTGTTAGGGGGAAGGACTAAGCAGGTGGAGGGGAGGAAACTGGTGGGGGAATGAGGGGAGGACTAAGGAGGGGGAGTCCAAGTTCGGGGAAGGAGTTCCAGGGGAAGAAGGAATTCTGAGGGGGTCAGAGTTCCAAGGTGGGAAGGGGTCCAGAGGAGGGAATGTGCGAGGGAGGGGTCTGGTGGATCCATGACTGCCTCCTGGGGAGTGAACTGAGGGAGGGCGTGGTACGCAGGAATGTTGAGAATGACCGAGGGCAGTGTGAGACGGTAGGGTGGGAGGGTGAGGGTTTGATGGTAGCAGTAGAAGGGACGACGAGGATGGATGGTGGGGACTCGGAGACAGACACGGACCCTGAGGGTGGGAAGGAGGAGGTTGGGGAGGTGAATGTAGATGGGGGTGGGATTTTCAAGGAAGGGAACGTGCACGTTCACCTGGACATCCCCAAAGGGAAAGGGTTGCGGCTGGTAGGTCACGAAGGGGAGATGGAAGGTGATGCTGGGGTGGTCAATTGTGATGGGGGAAAGGAAATGGGTGACTGGAGGTGGGGAAAGAACAGGGGAGCAAATGAAATATTGTATCACCGCCATGCTGTCTAAATCAAAAGTGAAATGACAGACGTGATGGGTGAGATCAGATGCTGCATGGGAGTGTGATCAGTGGGTGGGCGGAGATGCAGATCAGCTCAGATATGAACCCCAGCAGGCAGCATTCAAAATGCTCAGGACATTGAGGTGAGTGTGATACGTGAAGGATCCACGTGCGTGGGAGAGTGCTTGCACAAGACTCCAAAAGGCCCTGCCACACACACACTTCTCCCTCCAGAATCACTCGCTGGCCAGCTGCTCTCTCTGCAGTGACAGAGGACAAGGTTGAGGGGCTCACAGGGAAAGGGGGCTTGGCGGGAGAGGACAGCCTTTGATATTCCTGAGTGGGTGACCCAGAGGTGTCCAGCTGCCGCTCCTCCTCCCTTCGGGTGCCTGGGGGCCCTGGCCTGACTCCCTGAGGGGAAGGAGCACCTGGAGGGATGTTGATGTGCCTCGTTTCCCTTTCATGTTGCCAGGAACTCACCCATGGCTCCAGCGATGAAGTGCAGGTCTGCACACATCTTCACATTCTGCTGGAGCAGGGTCTCCATGGCGTCTGCCATCCTTCCCATGGAGACCTCCATACACGCACATGTGGGCACCACTTCATCAGAGACCAGGCGGGCACACTCCTCCGACTCACGTGCCACTCTGCTGAGGGCTTCCAACAACTCTGCATGATGACCCCCCCCACCTTCTGCTGACTCTTCAGGATGAGTTGGAAGGCCTAACCCAGAGGTTTGTCATCTGACTCGGACCTCACAGATGCCCCTTCCCCAGCACTCCTCCAAGTGCCGGGGAGTTTGGCTGCACCTGCCTCCTCCTGCTGCGGACACAGGTCCACGCAGCGAGCACCAGATTGTGAACCCGAGCATGCTCTAGATAGATCTAGGTCCCACCGAGGCGTGTGTCCCTGCACTGATGGAGGGTGTGGCTAAGCACTGTGACAGATCTTCCAGGCTGTTTATTGCTAGCTCTTCATTGGAGGAGGTGTCTTATGGGCTGGAGGTGGGGGCCTGGATGGAGCTGAGGGACTGGCTGACGGTATCAGTCACTTGGCAGAGCTCCCTGTGAACCAAAGTGAAGATAATTAGTAAGATAAAAGCAAAAAACTGCGGATGCTGGAAATCCAAAACAAAAATAAAAATAGCTGGAAAAACTCAGCAGGTCTGACAGCATCTGCGGAGAGGAACACAGTTAACGTTTCGAGTCCGTATGACTCTTCAACAGAACTAAGGGAAAATAGAGAAGAGGTGAAATATAAGCTGGTTTAAGGGGGGGTGGGACAGGTAGAGCTGGATAGAGGGCCAGTGATAGGTGGCGATTGCCAAAAGATGTCATAGACAAAGGGTCAAAGAGATGTTGAAGGTGGTGATATTATCTAAGGAATGTGCTAATAGGTGACATTAAGGGTAGAAAGCAGGACGAGCAAGGTACTGGTAGCCCTAGTGGGGGTGGGGTGGGGGGAAGGGATCGAAATAGGCTAAAAGGTAGAGATAAAACAATGGATGGAAATACATTTAAAAATAATGGAAATAGGTGGGAAAAGAAAAATCTAAATAAATTTCAGGAAAAAAGGGGGATCGGAAAGGGGGTGGGGATGGAGGAGAGAGTTCATGATCTAAAATTGTTGAACTCAATATTCAGTCCAGAAGGCTGTAAAGTGCCTAGTCGGAAGATGAGGTGCTGTTCCTCCAGTTTGCTTTGAGCTTCACTGGAACATTGCAGCAGGCCAAGGACGGACATGTGGGCATGAGGACAGGGTGGAGTGTTGAAATGGCAAGCGACAGGGAGGTCTGGGTCATGCTTGCGGACAGACCGAAGGTGTTCTGCAAAGCGGTCACCCAGTCTGCGTTTGGTCTCTCCAATGTAGAAGAAACCGCATTGGGAGCAACGAATGCAGTAGACTAAATTGAGGGAAGTGCAAGTGAAATGCTGCTTCACTTGAAAGGAGTGTTTGGGCCCTTGGACGGTGAGGAGAGGGGAAGTAAAGGGGCAGGTGTTGCACCTTCTGCGGTTGCATGGGAAGGTGCCGTGGAAGGTGGTTGAGGTGTAGGGGGTGATGGAGCAGTGGACCAGGGTGTCCTGGAGGGAACGATCCCTGCGGAATGCCGCCGGCTGGGGGGGTGAAGGGAAGATGTGTTTGGTGGTGACATCATGCTGGAGTTGGCGGAAATGGCGGAGGATGATCCTTTGAATGCGGAGGCTGGTGGGGTGATAAGTGAGGAAAAGGGGGACCCTACCATGGTTCTGGGAGGGAGAGGAAGGTGTGAGGGCGGATGCGCGGGAGATGGGCTGGACACGGTTGAGGGCCCTGTCAACCACCTGACATGTCTTCCTTCTCCCTTAACCAAGGTTTTCCACCCACGGTGGTTGACAGGGCCCTCAACTGTAGCCGTGTCTCCATTCTGATGCGAACAGCCTTCTCCTACATGAAACAGATGGAGAAAGTGTAGCTGGACACATGGCACTGCATGGAATGTTTTTGTGGTGAATGGAGCCATGGACAGGATGAGGAAGTGAGCTCGAGAAGGTATGAGCCTGATGGAGATGTGAGGGAGTGTGTGAGAGTTAGTGGTGTTGTCCCTTGAGGTGTGAGATCCCTGTGGATGTGTGACAGGTTTGTGAGTTGTGAGTTGAGAGTGATGAGAAGAGTGAGTTACCCTGGCAGAACAGATGAGACCATTCATCCTGTTGTGGCACTGGGTGGCTGTCTTCTTTTGCAGGGCGTTGGTGCTGACAACGCTGCTACTGACTCCCATGCTGGATTGGTGATGTAGCTGCCCACCCTGTGGCCAGAGTGGGGTTGGAGGATATGATGACGAGCCTCCACGGCATCCAAAAGGTGCTCGAGGGATGCGTCACTAATCTGGGGGGGGCTGCAGTCTTTTTGCCTTTCGGGACCAGCTGTCTTCTGTGCAGCAGCCCTGGGCAGGAAGCACTGAGCGTTGTATGCGCGGCTGCACTTTAAGTGTGGCGTCCGGTGTGATGAAGCATGGCAGGCGAATGAGAGCCCACCAGTGCACATCAGAAAATGGCTATGACGTCTTGCCAGCAATGAAGCGGGGTGTGGGGGCCTTATAAAATTTACCTCATAATTATTTATTTGAAAGAATTTTTAAACCACTCTACCTACTTATGTCAAACTTACACTGTAAAACCTAATTCAAAATTTCCAAAGTGCACCTCCTACTCAAATGAAGTTGTTCGTAAGATTGTTCACACTTTACAAATGCTTAAAATATTTTACGATCATGCATATATGCACATAAGAACTGTCATTTGTCCTCAGGAAGGATCATTTTTGTAAATCTGGTCTTTTGGTTGGCACCTGTAACAGCCAATCTCCCAGAATGAGGGCAGAGAGGCCAAGCCTCATTCACTTGAGGTGACTGTGCCCTGGTGACTCCAGTTAACCTCTTTTGCTTAACAAGGGAGTTTTAGTGCCTAGTTGGTGGTGTGAGATTCTCTCAACACATCGAAAACAACTTGCAAGATGCTTCACAGTATCATTATTGTTCAGAGGTTTGGTGTTTTTATCTTTGCCGGCCGCTCACTGTACTGTGTCAAGCCTGTGGGTGTGGTTGCAGAGAAACAGAAAATAAAGTGGAAGCATCTGGCCGAAGAGATTTTTAAAAAGCTTTTGTAATAAAGCCCTGTTCACACGTAGAACCAGGTGGTACCTGGGGCTCTTTCTCATGTTAACAATTACAAGCTTTGGTTACAGAGCTGATAATTGTGGTCCATTATCCAGTCCAGTATTCCATAATGTGAAAATGTACATTTCAGATGTTCCACAATACCTTGTCGCATTGCTGTGGAAGTCATCTACACTGTAGCTATGAAACACATAAAATAGTCAACAACAAAAAAAAAGTTACCTTTCTAACTGTTACAGGCCTGTCCCAAATTTCTGGTTGGGATAAAGCAGGGCAGATGTATTATAGGCTATATCAAGTTTCAGTCTTCCTCAGGATGCTTCACAGTTCTGAACAACTTCTTTGAGTTGCTATTTAAGCTGCACCATGGTGGTCTTGTTGAACATGCTGCTGACATGCTCTGCTGCCTTTGCCGAATCGTTGATAGTTTAACTTTCGCATCCCAGGTCTCATTGATGTGGGAATCATCAGACAGCCATCATGTAACAAATCACATTTTATAGGTAGAATGACTCCAATCTTCTATTCTGTTCATTGGCCAGAACTTTCCCATTGGTGTGCGGGGATGGGACCCTGCCTGCCCACGCGTAAAATGATGCGCAGTGATGTCGGGTGAGCGTCCCGATGTCACCGCACGCCATCGCGATATTTCATTGTGCAGGCGCACAATGATATCCAATGCGCGCCCGCCATTAATTAATGGGCCACTTAAGGCCCTTGAGGCACCAATCGACGGTGATTTTTCAGCGCCTGTGCGATCTTCGGGTCAGTGCATGGGCACAATGGGCAGGCGGCAGGACACATTTGTATAAACCTCATCCAAGGGCGGGATAAGAGGGCTCAGTGGGGTCGCGAGTGTGCTCTGTCAAATATTGATTTTTCAAAAGTTACTGATGCTTGCCTGTGTGATCTGCAATACTTCAAAATGCAAACCAGCTGCTTGGTCTGGACTCACATCCTTCAGGTCAGCACTCTGCAGGAAGAATTTTTTTTGGGCCTGCAGGTTTCAGGAAGCCTTCCCTTAGCCTGGGAATGGGAGCTGAACTCTCCACTGGAGGCACCTCCTCTGAGGAGGAAGGGAGGGCTAGAAGGGGGAGGAGGCCAGGAGTGCACATTCAGCCTCCAGGGGAGCCACCTTTGGGAGGACAGGCACAAGGGGTGCAGGGCCAAGAGGTAGCCCAAGGCAGAAGTGGCCGCAGAAGATGCCACTATCCTGCTATCAGGGTTTACAGGCGGCGAAGCAGCTACCTCAATATGTCTGAGGTGCAGTGCCGAAGGAGGCTCCGTCTCTCAAGGGAGACAGTCAACTATATCTGTCAGATAATAGGGCCTGAGATCTCCCCTAACTGTGTGGGTGGACACCCCATGCCAGCGGCTCTAAAGGTCACAGCTGCCCTCAACTTCTATGCTTCTGGCTTCTTCCAAGGGTTGGTGGGTGATCTTTGCGGTGTCTCCCAATCAGCTGTCCACACTTGTGTCAAGCAGGTTACAGACGCTCTGTTCAGCCGTGCATTGAACTTCATTCACTTCCGTTGGGACCAGGCAAGGCAGAGGCTTCGCGGCCATTGCTGGCTTCCCCCGTGTCCAGGGTGCTATAGACTGTACACATGTGGCCATCAAGGCGCCAGCAGGTGAGCCCGGTGCCTTTGGCAACAGGAAGGGCTTCCACTCCATGAACGTGCAGATAGTGTGTGATCACAGGATGCTGATTCTACAAGTCTGTGCAAGGTACCCAGGCAGCTCCCATGACACCAACATCCTCAGACTGTCCCAGGTGCCGAGGCTCTTCAATGCCCCCACTCAGCTTGATGGATGGCTGCTGGGTGACAAGGGTTATCCCCTCAGAAGGTGGCTCATGATGCCTTTCCGCCATCCAAGAACAGAAGCTGAGCAGCGGTACAATAGGAACCACATCTCCACAAAGGCTGTGGTGGAGAGAACCATTGGTCTTCTCAAGATACGCTTCCGATGCCTGGGCCGCTCAGGGGGCGTACTCCAATACCCCCCAGATCGTGTGTCGCTGATAGTGGTTGCATGCTGCGCTCTCCACAATCTTGCGCTGGAAAGGGGGGACGCTGTAGACACAGTGGCTGCGGCTGCACACGATGAGTCCAGCAGTGAGTCCGAGGATGAGCACGTACAGGGAAATGCTGAGAGGGTAGACACTGACTGGGAGGCTTTAATCCAATGAACCTTCAGCTAGCATGCCACATAAGGACCTCCAGGACAAGCCTGGGCTGCAGGTTCCATACTCAATACCTACATGCAAGATCAAAACTGGCAGGCAGGCTGCTTTTACTTTCAAGCCCCATTCACCTCCAAGCTCAACCTCTGTGGGACTTGAAAATTCAGCCCAAAATCTCCATTTGGTTCAGCTGATAATGCCCGTGTTGAATTAAGATGTTAGAGGTTGAAACCCGACATCAGGATATGAGCAGGTAATCTCTGTAAACACTAGGTCTGACAGCATCTGTGGAGAGGAACACGGTTAACATTTCAAGTGCGTACTTCAACAGAAGAGTCTGTTGAAGAGTCATACGGACTCGAAACGTTAACTGTGTTCCTCTTCGCAGATGCTGTCAGACCTGCTGAGTTTTTCCAGGTATTTTTATTTTTGCTTTGGATTTCCAGCATCCGCAGTTTTTTGTTTTTAATCTCTGTAAACACTGCAGTGCAGTAAAGAGGGTGTGCTACATTATTGGAGGTGCAAACTAAAAGTTGTTAAAACAAAGTCCAATGGATGTTAAAGATCTCGAGGGACTATTTAATGAAAAGCAAAAAGAACCCCGTTGTTCCGAGCAATATTTTGCTATCAACAAATGCCACCAAAAACAAATTAGTTGGTTGCTTATTTAATCTTCTGTTCATGGGACGTTGCTGGGCACAAACTGGCTACAATGGCAGCACTTCAAAAGAAATTAATTGGCTGTGAAATATTTTATGATGTCCTGAGATTGTGTAAGATGCTATATGAAAGCTCTTCCTAGAAGCAAGCTGAATCAATACAGTAAAATACAATTGTAGTGTGATACTTAATTTTCCCTGCTACATTAAACTGTTTACTGAGCCAACCACAGTAAATTTCCCAAAGCCTTTCATGTAAATGAACCACTTTATGACTGGCTGCAGTGAACTAGCACTACGAGTTGATTAGCAACAGGACAGAGCATAGGTTTGGTTACAACGCACACCTACATATCATGCTGCTCACGAAATACTGGCCGGGATTTTCTGGTCCTGCCCCAGCCATGGTTTTCCAGTCCCAAACTTTTCCGGTCCAGTTAATGGACTTTTGGCTACCTCTCCGAGATTTACGTTCCCGCCCATGATGGTTCCAGTATCTTTCAGTAGCCAATGTCTTTCCTCTGATTTCTGCAACAATGAAAGCCTCATTATGAAGTAGATGCTAAAGTGCCAGATCACCATCTTAATATTTGTAATGTAGGCTAAGTGCTCAGTTCTTTATCTTCTCAAATAAAAACAGAAAATGCTGAAGATACACAGCAGGTCTGGCAGCATCTGTGGAGAGAGAAACAGAGTTAAATGCTTCAGGTTTGTGACCTTTCATCAGGACTCCTAACGCTTGCACTTTTTCAACCACCGATATTGGAACAAATTCACTGTTCTAACACTCCGAGCAGAGAACTATGCTTGAATGGAGCAGTTCAGGGGAGCAACGCTACCACATTGTAACCCCATTTCTGATTCAAGCACTTTTGGATTTCCATTCCTCATTAGGGGTCGTGGGTTGGTTAATTTTACTTTATTGCCTTCAGAGAGTGTTCTTTCTCCTGGGTATAGTGTGGATTTTCCCAGTTCATTCCCTCTACCTAGGAATCAAAAACCTCAGTAGGCCTTCAGCATCAGGCTCACCCTAGGGGGTTGGGGGGGGGGGTTGGGTGGAGTTGGGGGCAGAGAATAAAATTTGAGAGACAGATCCAAAAGGTTTTGTGGAGGAGAGCATAAGTGTCAGTTGTCAGGGAAGGCCAGACAAATTGAAGGAAGATTGGAAGGGTTGAAAGGGGAGGGTATCTGGTCACAGGGATTTGATGAAGCAGTTAAACTGGATCCAGCAGGCAAGTTGAAAAGCAATTACCTCCAGGGTCCAACATTCCTTGTCACCCTTGAGCTGCCAGGTTTCCCACAGCCTGGAAGACTCAACCAGCCAGAGTAAAATTTAAATTGCCAGTCGGACTCTTGGGAGAATGTTGGTTTCCAGCTCCCCAACACCCCCCTACCAAACCCCCATTGTGCCTTCATTGGTTGGTATCTTGAAGGCAGGTTGTACAGAGTAAAGGGTTAACATCAGAAGCATACATGATGCTGATGTAATCATGATGTCAGATCGCATGGCTGAGAAGTAAGAGAGATCTGAAAGGAGGAGAAATTCCAACCTCCTGAAGAGGTCCAAATGTGTAAATAAAGAATAATGGTTTTGAGAAACTACAGATTCGAGCAGCATATTTTGGGAAAACAGACAATCCCCAAAATTCCCATCTAGACCCTGACTATACAACATAACATGGTGGCAGCGAATAAACGATCCAGTAGACCTTAAAAAGGAGATACAGGGCAAGCAAAGAGCTCCTCAAAGGAATGTCAAAAGAAAAAAAAAAGTTGAGGCTCACCAAGAAGTCAGAACATCATTGGAGCAGCAGATACAAGCTAAGACACAGACCCAGAGACCGGACAGCAGTGAGTACAGACCTGAAGCAACAAGCAGCAGCACAGAAGCAGGAACAATTCCATGGCTCAGCAGAAGCATGGAATCCACATTACCACTCGCAGAACCATTTCAGAGACAAGAAGGCTTGTCACAGGGAAAATGTTAAAAGCTATTGTTAAAGACATTAAAGAAGGGCACTTGAAAAAATTCAGGGCAATCAGGCAGACAAAATGATTTTATGAAAGGGAAATCATGGTTAACCAATTATTTGGAGTTCTTTGAAGAAGTTATTTATGCTGTGGATAGAGGGTATATTGGATTTAGATTGGATTTTATATTGGATATATTGGATTTAGATTTCCAGAAGGCATTTGACAAAGTGCCACATCAAAAGTTATTGTGAAAATTAAAAGCTCATGGTGTAGGGGGTAACATATTGGCATGGATAGAAGATTGCCTAGCTAACAGGAAGCAGAGGGTAGGCAAAAATGGGTCTCTTTCTGGTTGGCAAGATGTAATGTAGTGTGGAGAATAGACAATCCCCAAATCCTCTGTCTGAATCCTGACCTCACAACAAAACAGATTAGGGTGGATTCAGGTTATTAACATTTTAACATCCCGCCCTACATTTCTATGCAACACAACTTCCTCAAAAATCTTTCCAGTAGACTTCAAATAGGCAGAAACATACTTTGCACCTTCCCTGTCACATATAGGAGCAGGCCTGAATTATCTTTTCTTTTTACATAAAAAAATGTACTTTTTGTACTACATTTACTCACCAGTCTGTTGGAAATTCCCTTTTTCAAAGAGTGTGGATTGAAGTGCTGTTACTTTTCCTTTTGCCACTCTCTCTGTTTCCTTCACTTCTGGAGCACAGTCTCTATAGTACTTTAGGATGAGCTCAGGCTTTTATTTAGGCCTCTCATACGTACATTGTCAATCTGAAAAGTGACATTGTGCAGAATTTTGGGGGGTTTTTGTGGGGCCGGGCAAGGGCGGGCGCGAACCCGATTGACACCCCCGATCGGGTCTGCGCCATCATTTTATGTGGGCGAGCCAATTATGCACCCGGAAGCGCTGAGCACTCCCTGTGCGGGCTGGGGGGGGAGGGGGTTCCCTGAGTCAGGGCCTGCGCTCTTTCGTTTTTAGAAGCTAAATACAGAAAAGAAAATATTATAAGACATGTCCCCTCATGTGACATGTCAAGGAACATTAATGAAAACTTCACTTAATTTATAAACCCTTCATGAAACCTCATCCCGCCCGTGGATGAGGTTTCATAAAAAATGCGAAGGACGCCTGGGCTCTTCGCCTGCCGGACAACCTTGAGGTTGGTCGGGCAGCTCATTTAACTATTTTAATTAGTTTTTTACAGGCCTTACTAGGCCTTGGCAGTTCAGTGGGCACGCAGCCGACTCGGCTGCGCACCCGCCGAACTGAAAATCTAAATGATGCGCGGTGACATCAGGACACCCGCCAGACATCACCGCGTGTCATTTTACGCGTCAGCAAATGGGCCCCTTTGTGTAGTGCTGGTTTTTTTAAATTAAACTCTACACATGGAGAAAAAAAAGTGAGTTGTGATTAAAACAAGACATTCCACCCCAGCCCCTTGCTTTGTGTGCTCGTAAACCACTACTGTCAGGAGGACAGTATGAATATGAATATTATATTAGCAAAGCCGTGTAACATGTGTAGTGCTAAATCAAAAGAAACATTAAACGAAGGCCCTGCTCTCCTTCTTAGGTGCACATATAAGATCCCATGGCAATAAAGAAGAGCAAAGGAGTTCTCCCTCTGTGCCCAGGCCAATATGTAGCCCTCAACCATTTTAAAAATATTTGTTCGTTGGATGTGGGCATCGCTGACTAGGCCAGCATTTATTGCCCATCCCTAACTGCCCTTGAGAACTCATAGGCATTTACAGCCAGAAGGAGGCCATTCGGCCCATCGTGTCCGCGCCGGTCAACAAAGGTCTGACTACACCAATCCCATTTTCCAGCGCTTGGCCCAAAAGGTGGTGGTGAGCTGCCTTCTTGAACCTCTGCAGTCTATGTGGTGTAGGTAGACCCACAGTGCTGTTAGGGAGGACATTCTAGGATTTTGACCCAATGACAGTGAAAGAACGGCGATATATTTCCAAGTCAGGATTTTATGTGGCTTGGAGGGGAACTTGAAGGTGGTGGTGTTCCCAGGTATATGCTGCTTTTGTCTTTCAACACAAGAACAAATCATCTGGTCATCATCACATTGCTGTTTTTGGGACCTTGCTGTCTGCAAATTGGTTGCCATGTTCTCTATTTTACAATATTGAACACTCTTCAAAAATATTTCATTAGCTGTAAAGCACTTTGGAACATCCTGAGATTGTGAAAGGTGTGATATAAATGCATGTTATTTTACATCCTATATAGAAAGGGACTAGATTACAAAAAGAGCGAGTTAGATAGATCGTATAGTTATCTTGAGGGATAGACCCCTCCAAGAGAAAGAAGATCTGGGGGAAATACAAGCATAGAAAATATCAGAATGTAAATAATGTACACAGTGGTCAAGACATAATAGCTAAGTCCACAGAAGTATCAGCCATGGCTCAGTTGGTAGTCGTCTTGCCTCCAGCTCACATGGTTCTGTGTTCAAGTCCCAAAAAAATCAAGGCTGATACTCCAGTGCAGTATTGAGGGAGTGCTGCACTGTTAATGGTGCTGTCTTTTGCATGTGACATTAAACTGAGTCCCATCTGCCTGTTCTGATTGATGTAAAAGATCACCCATGGCACTATCGTGAAGTACAGCAAGGGGAATTATCCTTGGTCCCCTCGCCAATATTTATCACTCTATCAACGCCACTGAAACAGATTATCTGGTCATTATCACGTTGCTGTTTGTGGGAGCTTCTGCTGCCTGTATATTGGCTGCTGCATTTCCTATATTACAACAGTGACTACACTTCAAAGGTACTTCATTTGTGGGTAAAGCGCTTCGAGATGTGCGGTGATCATAAAAAGCGCTATATAAATGCAAGTCTTTTCTTTCTTTCTGTTTACTATAGGCCAAAGTATGAGGTTTGGGGCAAGAAAGCAAAAAAGTCCTGATGAAAAGTCACAACAGGAAATGGTAATTCTGTTTCTTTCTCCACAGATGGGCCTGACCTGCTGAGTGTTTCCAGCAATTTCTGCTTTTATTTCAGATTTCCAGCACCCGCAGCATTTTGCTTTGAGATTCCTGTTTAATTCTTTTCTCTGCCATTGCTCTCCCAGGAATGCCGGCCTTGGAGGGGTTCTGCTCTTCCCTCCGACAAGATTGGTGTTTGCCTCTTTAACCTTGCTCACTTTGATTGCTTTCTATTCCCTTTCTTGTGTTTGCCCGATTCTGGTGAAAGGTTGCAATCCGAAAGGTTGGCCGAGATTTTTTGGCCCTGTTGAGGGTGGGACCCGCCTGTGGGCGAGGCGGCGCCCCAGCCAGAAGCCCATTGACTTGCGGCGGGACCAGAAGATTCCGGCAGCGGGGCAGGGGTGGAAAATCCCGCCCGTTAACCTCTCTCCCCACAGATGCTGCCTGACCTGTTGAGTATATCCAGCATTTTCTGTTTTTATGACAAAAAAAGTACCTTTATTGAATTACCCTGGTAAAAGAAAACATGGACAGGAGAGCTCATTAATTCAGCAATAAAAAGCACATTTGGAAGCTCTAAATCCTTTTCCAGTTTGGTACGAACTAACATTTGTAATAAGCACAAGTATAATGTCAGAATTGGATGTAAGTCACTCCACCAGAATGTGTTAAGTGGAGACGCAGGAGGACAAAAAACCTTCAAAGCAAGAAAAGTCAGCTTCCTCCGACTTCAGCTCCATGTGCTTCCCTGACTACTCCCAATTGATCGAATACAAATCTTGTCCTGTTTAGTTTAGCTGTATCCTGCTGTGCATGACTATCTGCCAGAAAGTAAAGCCAAATAGCAAATCTAACCGCTGTAACGACCCACCCCCCAGGTGAGGTTCCCCAAAGTTGTTGACCCGGGTGAGACCCCCCTCAAATTTGTCAGCGTCTGGCTGGAACGCCCCCAAATTGTTATGCCCCGGGTGAGAAGGGATGAGCTGGCTCCCTGTCTTTACTCAGTACCCCTCCCCCCCCCACCCCACCCCCACACATGTTGGTCGCAATAAGATTTAATCTAAAAAGGATCCTTTTCGTGGATACCTTTCTCCAAGACCCAGTCGTTCTGGTTTTGAAGAAGCCAATTTGATCAGACTTTCATGAGCTAAAGGTCTTAAGAGTAGGTTCATTGACTACTAAAGGCAGAAAAGGATAAAATACATGTATATATGGTCATACAGGTTAAAAATAAGAATTTAGCTTTAAGTGAATATATATATATATAAAAAGTATACCGATCAGTCCTTGACTCATGGGGAGTAGATGATTGAGCTTTGCAGTGATTGCGATTCAAGATTCCAGTAGAATTGACTTCGGTAGATGAATAGTCGGTTTCGACGTTCCAGTAGTGTTGACTTCGGTAGACGAATAGTCGGTTTCGAGGTTCTGTAGAGCTGACTTCGGTAGAGGGAGAGAGAGAGAGATTAGGATACCTGCAAAATGGCGATTTGCAGGGGTACTGTGTGTGGCTGTTACTTCTGAGTCAAACTTCCAGCACTTGCTCTCTCTTAGAACACCCACCACAGACAGACACCAGGGCAGCTCTTCAGCTCACTTTTAATCCGTCCTTTGTATATTTGTATATTGGGAAGCGAATTCACAAATCTGTCTGGGCATTGTTCATAGGATTTCTTGATGAAATGATACTCATCTCCCATTATGTCCCATTATCTCTACCAGAGGGAGCAATTAGTTTCTGGATGTCTTTAGAAGTACCTTGTCTGTCAACAGGATGGGGTTCCATTACTTCTTAAGAAGTCACCCTGCAAAATTTCAGCCAATGGTTTGTGTGTATTTTAAAAACTCAGGTCTTAATTTTGAAGTCCAATATTTCCGGATATGATTCGGTGTTTTTTCCTTCATTATCATGAGACTGCTAAGCATCAGTATTGCAGTTATTGCACAATTGTTTGAATCAATTATTCAATATGCATTACTCCCAGCAAAACCTAGCCTATAATTGGAAAAGATTAAAGAATGTTTGGGACATGTGTAAAGTTACATTAGATATAAACATAGGAGCAGTAGAAATAGAAATAAGCCATTCAGCCCTTTGAGCCTGCCCTGCCATTCAATTCTGTACCTGAACTCCACTTACCCACCGTCGTCCCATATCCCTTGACGCTTTTACCAAACAAATATCTAACCATCTCAGTCTTGAAAGCTTCAATTGCCCCAGTATCCACAAGCTTTTGTGGGAGAAAGTTCCACATTTCCATGATCCTTTGTGTGAATAAGTGCTGTTTGATTTCGCTCCTGAATGGCCAGGCTCTCACTTTAAGATTATGTTCCCTTGTTCTCCATTCTACCATCAAGAGAAATAGTTAACTGTATCGGTAACATTTTAAACACATAGTTCAGATCACCACTCAATTTTCCCTGCTCAAGGGAATGTAAGCCAGGTTTATGCAATGTGTCACCATAATTAAATGCTTTCAGTCCCAGTCAGGCGAATCTGCATCCGATCCAAGACAAATATAGACTTTCTGAGGTGCAGTACCCAAAAAATGACTGTAGTACTCCAGATGGTAACTGACAAAGACTCTATACAACTGAAGCATAACTTCCTTCTATTTGTATTTCATCTGCCCTGACAGAAAGGCCAACCTTCTGTTAGCCTTTTTGATTGCTTTTTTTATCTGCCTACCAGTTGTTAAGGATTTGTGTATTTCAATTCCTGAATCTCTTTACTCCTCTACAGATCCTAGTTTCTCATGATTTGGGGGAAAAAATACTGATTAATCCTTTCCACGTCCAAAATGGATAAACACAAGTTTGCCCACATTGGACTCTACCTCTCATTGTTTTGCTCACTCACTTACTTTGTCTATGCCCCCTTGCAACTTACCATTCCTATCAGAATAACTTCCAGTCCCTCTTAGTTTAGCCTCTTCTGCAATCTTGGATATAGCGAATCTGTGCCTTTTTCCAAGTCATTAATAAATATGATCCCTGGGGAACATCACTTGTGACTCCCTGCTAATCAGAGTAGATAACCTTTATCCCAACTTTCTGCCTCCTACTTCCCAAACAATTTCCAACCCCAGTCAAAAAGTCACCTCAATTCCCTGCGCTCTCTAACTAGTTAACCATCTCTCATGTGATACCTTATTGAATGCCTTCTGGAAGTCCATATTGATATTGGCCCAGATTTTGTGGTAAAAATAACAGTGAGGCTAACAGCGCTCACCATTATTAAAGAATAAATCAGACAGCACCTTCTGGCAAACAAGCATGCGCAGATAAATGTGGAAAACAGGAAGTTCTTGTCCGAGTTGCTCTGTCGCTCAGAAGTTGTGTGATTCCAGTGAGACATGAAGGTCATGAAGTTATGGTGTTTACCCACTAGCTACCCAGTAAACACACTAGAATAAGTTAGGGCTTGTCCATTCAAGTATAAATGAGTTTTTAATGGTGTGCTAAGTCTATTACTGCCAAACAACATCCATGGCATTGAAAACTTACTTTTGCTGGTGTGGACTCTCATTCCTTCAGATTTTAATTATTGTTCAAGATTTTAAAAATTTTTAAAAACTGTTTTTTTTTTACTTTTTCTTTCTGCCTTCTTTATCTCATTCTTCTACCTTTCTTACCCTCTCTTTATTTCACTTTCTGTACCTGATTTGCCATTGAATTAAATATTCTAACTTACACTTCCTAGTTCAGGCTCTGTGGGCCTCAGTAAATATTTATAATTTGATTGGTTAAGGAGTCACACTGTTCCTTCCCCTGTTCATACAGGTCCCAGATCCCCTGCAGAGGGGGCTGCACCAAAATGGATTTCTCATCACCTCAAATTCCAGTGCAGAAGCCGATAGAAAGTCTCTGGGAGAATGTAAATGTAAATTTGTTATCGCAGATTCTGAGCCATTATTCATATGCGCTCCTTTATCATCCTTCTTAGTCACTTCCTCAAATAATTCAACCAGATTAATCAGACATGACTTACCCTTGACAAACCCAAGATGGTTGTCTTGGATCAGCTCATATTTGTTCAAGTCCTCAGTCACTCTGTTCTGAATGAGCAATTCCAGTTCTTTCATATATTCTTATATATGTACATCTTGGTGTACGTAGGTGTGTGCCAATTAGGTTTCTGCATTGATCCTATTTAGAACAAGAATTCGATGATTTGCCTTAACCACACACTAGCATCTATGTACACTCAAAGGTTGATTTAGCATATTAAAATCTATCAACAAGTGGAGAATCCATTGATTTCTCTGCCCAAGTTCCCAACATAAAAGCAGCAATTAGCACACATTTCCAACGAATAAGCATACAATACCTCATGACAATTTTGAAAGTCCGTCTCTAACAAAGTTGAGATTTATTTCACGTAGCGTTCTGTGCTCTTAAGTTTATTTTTTTTTAGCAAAAGAACTTTTCCAAACTACCTCATCTGTTACATGTCTGAAACCAGAGACTCCGAGTCTAAATGCTTCTCCTGTGAGAGTCATTTGTACTTTTTGGGAAAAAAAATCACGCAGTACAGCAGCAACCTCAACCCTTCAGTGCTCAGAGCTTGGAGACGGCTGAAGCACCCTCGACAGCATTTTGCTAATCATCCCCAGGCAGCTATTACTGTTTTATGTACAACTCTATAAATTGTAGTCGCCATACAATAACCAACGCAAGGGATTTATGAAATGGCAATACCATGACATCACTAAACAGCTTGAGAAAAGCTGTGGGTTCATGTAAGTGGGAAATTGATGAGCTTGCATTACAACAGATGGTAATGAATAAGTTCAAAGTGAAATTTCCAAATCTCTGAGTTCAGATCGAATCTGAACCTTGCTCACACTCCCCTAATTGTCAGCACAGTTGATCAAAGACATCTGGCATAACTTTACCTAAAATATGTACGCACAAGGACTGGAAACTGATAGTTTCGTTACTTGCTCTGGACAGACCTGAGAAAGACCAAAGGTCTTTAGAGCCTAGTTCCTTCAATCGTTTTGTTTATGGGGATGATTTTTTTTCAGTCCCCATTAATTATTAAGGGAAGCAAATAAAATTATTGAAAATATAGAATGAACCTTGCTCAATAAATAAAGCTAATTTCTGCCCCTGGGCTACCTGTGAATTAAAGTCAGCAGATTTTGTAAAAAGCATTTCACACTTGGATTTCCCTAGGAATTACCATCTGTTTGGAGTACTAAGTGTCACCAAATCAATTAGTAACGCATGCAGCTTTCAAAACATTTGTCTAACATCAGAATTTTCGTGCCAAAAATAGCCTGTTCCCTTGAAGGCTGACCGGGAACTCTCTCTGCTGCACCAAATGGAGTCAAGGGGAAACGGCTAAAGCCTCCAACCAATTTTACCCAACCTTTGCCGCTAAACCACTCCAAATAATTATTGCCATGTAGGAGCACCTGTATGATATCTCAGACATTGCTTGGATGAGACCAGTTTGCTTGCTGCAACTGGCATTACTTTGCCTGCATTCAAACTGTTTGGTACTTTGGAAGCTCTCTTCTGCTGCTACTTTCAACTATGTAATGTTAACAGTACAGTTTTGGGGGACATGCGTTTCCCAATGGGAGCCCCCTTATTCCTTTGTTTTGCAGAGAAAGAGCAGGAAGAAATGAAGGAGGCCAATGGGAGGCTCCTGTGGTGAAGAATCATAAAAGAGATTTCATTCCTACCACATCCTACGCACAAGCTCTATAGACAAAGAAGGTCCTCCTTAGACTTTTCTGACGATCAGTGATTCAGAAGACTAGATTTCTCCCCAGGGTCTATTGGAGAGCTGCCTCAACTTCTGGCTCAAAACCTGCAGCCCACTCCCCATCAGCAGACCCTTGTCTAGGCCAGTCAAGGTCATCATTGCTTTGAATTTCGTAATGACTGGATCTTTCCACACAGCATCTGGTGGCATTTGCCACAATAGTCAGGCAATTTTAAACAAGTAAAGTCGAAAATACGTATTCCATAACAACACATTTGTCCTATGAATTGCCTTTTGTGTCATTAATAACTTCAATAATATTTTTACTTTAAAGCCTCAGCTTAATCTCAAAACCCTAGGTTTCCTCTGAACATCAGTAGATTCTCAGCATGAGCAGTTTGCAGATGCTAAATTTCATGAAAATAATTTCAATGTGTTTGTTGTCAAAGTAACTTAAACTTTGCTGCAAGATGAAGTTGAACAATTGGGGCTGCTGATTAGCTGCTCAGTGGCTACAAGCCCTTTCATCTTAATTTTGGCTCCAAGTTCTGTTATAAATCTTCCTATTCCAAGAAATACAGCAAACAATTTTTGAGGCCTAATGAGTTTTTTCTCATGAAAACTTGGAAACTGTATAAACAATGAACCTTTGAACTGTTTATGAAGTCACATTTGAGTGAGCATGGAGGTTTATCGTTAATGAAGAGTATATAAGTCACAAACTCCCCAGTAGTACCCGTCGTGCTTTAACAATTTAACTGCGGGAGCTGGCTGCTGATGGACAGAGTGGTGGGTACCAGGTAGTCAATAGGACCACAGTTGCTTCAAGGAAGGAGGCTGAAACGCAAGAATGTTGTGGGGCCACCTGATTCTCCACATGCAAACGTGGGGAACAGAGGTTCACCGGATTCGCCACTGAAATGCCACTTTAATCTCTTAAACTCATCCTGCTATCAGAAAACGAAATTTCAGCTTAAATTAAATTCTGCCCTCAATTACACATACGAACGTACAAATTAGGCCCCCCAAGCCTGCTCCACCATCTAATTGTAACCTCAACTCCACATCCCCATCTACCCCCGATAACCTTTCATCCCTTTCACATCAAGAATCTGTCTAGATCTGCCTTAAAAATATTTAATGAGTCTGCTTCCCTGCCCTTTGAGGAAGAGAGTTCCAAAGAGTCATGATCTCCTAAGAGAAAAAGAATTCTCCTCATCTCTGTCCTAAATGGGCGACCCCTTATTTTTAAACAATGTCCCCTAGTTCTCCGATGGGAGGAACATCCTTTCCACATCCACCCTGTCAAGATCCCTCAGGATCTAATATGTTTCAATCAAATCACCACTTACTCTTTTAAACTCCAGCAAAGACAAGCCTAACCTGTCCAACCTTTCCTCATAAGATAACTCTCCCCTTCGAGGTATTGGTCTATTAAACCTTCTATGAACTGCTCCCAATGCATTTACATCTTTCTTTAAATAAGGAGACCAATACATCTAGTACTCTAAATGTGGCCTCACCAATGTCCTTATAACTGAAGCATAGCCTCTCCACTTTTGTATTCAATTCCCTGGCAATAAACAATAACATTCTATTATCCTTCCTAATTACCTGCTGTATCTGCATACTACTAGCCTTTTGCGATTCATGCACCAGGACACCCAGATCCATCTGCATCTCAGAGCTCTGTAATCTCTCACCATTTAGACAATATGCTTCTTACATTATTACAGCATTCCGGTTCGGGCTCTTGCGCATGTCCTTGTGTACGGCTTGTGTCTGGATTCCTGCTCCTGCTATAAGCTTGGTATATGTCTCTGAGCAGATGCTATATCCAATAAAAAGCTCCAGTGACACAGGACAGTGATGCGGTCACCAGTGTGTAGACTCCATGGCGATGTTTATAAAAGTTTTTAAAGTGCTTTAAGTCTCCATGCGCTCCCCCACGACCCCCCTAAGCCAATCTACGGTAGCACTGAATCTTCAGATTGACTAATAAGAGAAACACAAACAAAACTATATAAACTGAGAACATTTCATTAATAACTTTGAAAAAATTAAGTATGTTAATGCAGGATCATAAATATGGATACTACATCAGATTAATTTAGATAAAATCTGTGATGAACATCATAGAATAATTAGAAAATCATATTTTTGGAATGTGGGGTATATATATATTTTTGGGATGGTCAAGCCTTTAAATGCTGAAGATTATCTGAATTTTGTTGGCACAACAGTCTGCATTGGATCATTCTCCTCTCAAAAGGCTTCAGGATTTTTGTAGGTTTAGCCCACCATCACAGAACATTGGGCCTGAAATAAACCTCCCTCTGCCTGGCGGAAACTAAACATGGTGGGTGGGGAAGCGGTGGGATGTTAAAATAAGGGCAGTCACTTCTCCCCTCGAACTCTACTGCCTCCTGTTTATCCCACTGTTAAGCTTCTCTTCTGAGCAAACGAGTAGGACACCCACATCAAGGCAGCTCTGTCTCTTTAAATATGCAAATCAGTTTAAATATGCCCAATAACTCCTTGGGGTTTTCCAGCTTCATCAGGGTTCACTTGTATTTGCCTCCCCCCCCCCACCCCCTCTCGTATAAGGGGGAGATGGTGGCATAGTGGGAATGTCACTGGACTAATTAATCCAGAGGGCCAGGCTAATGCTCTGGGGACATGAGTTCAAATCCTACCACAGCTGCTAATGGAATTTAAAGTCAAATTAATAAATCTGGAATATAAAGTTAGTCTCAGTGATGGTGGCCATGACAACTATCAACAACTTGTAAAAACCCATCTGGTTCATCAATGACTCCAGACCCATGACTATGCGGTTAACTCTTAATTACCACTCTGATGGCCCAGCAAGGGGAATTAGGGATGGCCTTACAAATGATTGCCCGCATTGCACAAAAGAATAAAGGAAAAAAAATCCCCACCAGCACTCTGCCCAAGCTGCTTTAAAATTGAAGCCTAACTTCCTCTGAGCCCCCACCCAAAACAAAAGACCAATAGAAAATGAAAATGACCAGTAAAACATGCCCGAACTGGTCTCGTACATTTTAAAATGGAACTCGAATACTACTTGAAAATTTTGATCTGCTTTTTTCCTGCTGTCTTTAAACATTTCTCTCGGTAAACTGGTCCCTTTGTTTGAGGAAGCACATTTGCAATAGCAGCTTTTTGGTCTCTGCCAGCTCTGAGTTCAATGGTTTTGCCCATTATCTTTGCACAATAACTCCTTTTCAGCTTTTACATTTTTAACAAAGAGGCCGGGTTGTGCTACCATGATAGTGGGCTTTCTTCATTTCTGAGACTATTCCATTTTTCCCCGGCCACTTACCATCAGCACCAGTATTGAGGAACTCATTCGTAAAGATCAAAGGAGCCGCTTCCAAAATGTTGCAGCGACGGCCATTACAACAACAACTTGTATTTGGCCACCTAAGCTCACTGTCAGCAGATTGAATCAGTAAGTGCATCATTAGTGCTTTCATGCATAGATATCCAGTCAATTTGCTGAGCACACAAAAAAAGGGTCAGAGACCTGAGTGCCTCAAAATGATTTTGAGCATTGCAGCAGCTAGAACAATAATGTATTGTTTAGGAACAGAAAGAGAGAACTTGAAGTTGCTGCAAAAATATGACCCTATCCTGCTATTCTGTACGCCTGTACACACATCCTTACCCTAGTCTTTGCACTCGCTATTTCAAGGGCTGCCAGAATTTAGTCATAAGTAGCAACACACCAACACTGAACAATTGTATTCAGGAAGCTCCCACTTGCAAGCACACACTGTCAGAATCCAGGGCTGTAATCCCCACACCCAAATTAAGTTAACCAGAACACATATTTTCCCAGCTGAGCTAACCACTCCACAACTCCAAGAAAAGGAGTTGACATTTTGACCAACCTCCCTTGTTTATCTTGTGGTAGAAGGAGCAGTAGAAGGACAAAAATATCATTGCAAGAAAATGCAGTGAAACTAAAATTGGCAGAGTACCGGGGGACTGTTGACAAGACGTTGCCAAGTTTAGGATAACGTAAGGACAGTTTGGACCCAAGAGGAACATGGTTATCAAAGGTTAGAGCAGGATCAGTAGGAGAGCCAAGGTTACAAAGGGCCAACAAAGAAACAAAGGTGGGTTTGGTGACATTTTTTCAAAATAATATTGGCATGTGAAAGTATATGTCAATTAGTCCCAGCCACATTACCTCCAAACAGATATATATACAGTAGTTAATAATGCCAGCACAAAAAAATGCTTTAGGATCCTGTCTCGTGAAGCATTATAAAAACACAGCAAACATTCAATATAAAATTTAGCACAGCCTATCCAACAACACTTCTCCCCTGCAACATAAACACAAGCAAACATATAAACATTCTTCAGTTCATCTTTTTGTCTGTGTTCTAATAATAGTACAGATTACACAACACTAATAGAAAATAAAGTAGCATGTAATTAGCTATTGATTTATCCAGATCTCCAGAGTTAAGATAAGAATGATCCAATTTTTACTATAACAAAGGCGTGGTGGCAAGCTAAACCATGCTTCTAACCTTGAGGAAGCTTGGCTTATTGTCAGTTACAGCTGAAACTGCCGCCAAAGTTCAAACCAGTGACTGATGGCTTTAGTTAAACAATTTAACTCTTGGAGTTTGATGCTTTCTGCCCATTTCTGAAATGCACCTTTCCGTGAAGGGCGTGGTTTGAAAATGTTAACTGGGGAAATGGTTTTTTCCCTAAGGTTAACTAAGTACACTGCCATCAAAGTTACTGCTTGAAGCAAAAGGAGGAGTGGGCAGAATTTAACGTGCACCCTCATGGTAAGTTTGGTAGCGGAGGGGGGGCAGGGTGGTGGGTGAGGATCCTGTCGCCTTCCAATCTCTGCCCCGATAATGCCCTTGGCAGGAAGGCCCATGAATGGCCTTCCCACTAAGCTGCTAAGTGAGGCCCTTAAGTAGGCAATTAATTCTTGCTTTAGGGCTTCATCCTGCCCCCGCTGGTATTCACCTTTGTGGGATCAGCAGGAAGTTCAAAAAGCAAATCGGTGATGGGTTGCTTGCAAGCTTCCTGAAGGTACCCTCGTTCAAAAGCATTCAGTGCCTGGCAAAAGGAAGGGGGTTACCCAGTGAGAGCTAACCCCTGCCCTTGCTGATGATCCCCCTCCCCATGACCCCACCCCAAGACTCCCTCCTGCCATCACTTACCTGTGCCTAGTGCCATCAGCAGTGATCCTATGACTCAGGTGAGTGTAGTACCGGCAGCATCCACTGCCTCCCCAGTGGCACTGCCAACCAATGACGTGCAGCCAACCTGATGGCTGGCAGCTTTCGGTAGGCAGGACTTCCACGCCCAGGGTCCAGAGGAAGGCCCTCCACTGCCAAGTTAAGTACCTGATTGGCAATTAATTCAGCAGGCCTTCTCAAGAGGAGACGACCGCAGGGCTCTCATCAGCTCTCCAGCCAGCGGGTGAGACCTCCATCATCTTCATTAAATACTGCCCATTATTCCAGTTTCAGATCAAAATTCTAAAATAGATTATTCCCCCTCTCTACAACCCTTTAATATAGCTTTGCCATAATCTGCTGCTACAGATCACTTGGAACCAATTAATTTATGGAAAATTAAATTTCACTTTCAAATCAGATAAAGAAAGAGAAACAAAGAGAGGAGAAGAAAGTTAAATTAAAAGAGATAGAAAAGAAGGACAACCTACAAGGAATAATTTTTTTAAAATATTAAATTTTAATATTGTTTAAATCTCCAACAACAATTAAAATCTGAAGGAATGAGAATCCACACTTATAATGATTAATTTTCAGTGCCAGGGAGGTTGTTTGGCAGTAATGATAGCTTATTATGTCATCAAAAGATGACGTAACTTGCTGAGGCAAGTTTAGTTCATATTTGCTTTGTGAACACAGTAATTGTGCCATTCAATACATTGTGAGCTAGATAGCAAAACCCCATTTTCGCAAAGCTGATGACAGAGCAGTGCAAGGTGAACAGCAGCTTTTGGATATCTGGGTTTAACCATGCATCTGCTCATCACCAGAAGCTGCTGTACCATTTACAGGTAAATAACAGAGACCACCATTTGCCTCACTGTTATTTTGACAGGAAAATCTGTGCTTATACATCTGCAGGGGAGATCAAGTCCCAAGCGTCTGTGACTTCTCTGGGTATTGGTACCATCCAGTTGTTCTGTCTGTCAGCCAATGTATGATTTACTTTCTTTTAATGTATTAATTACTTTTTAACTATGTAACTGTTTTTTTTGTTTCTTTTATATTAATTATTGTAGACCGGTTATGGTGTAACTTTGAGTATGGAGTCTGTCTCATAGACTGAAGATACCTGAAGAACTGCACTGAACTGTACTCTGGGCTCAAAATGCAAAGCATGGTGGTCAATGTTGTCAAGACAAAGCCCTGCTAGAATTAGCAAGTTCTGCAAAATAAATTAAACTGTGCAGGAGAACTGGCCTCGAACTGTGAGAAAGATAGACCCCTGTTTGTGCTTGTTAGAGGTAGGAAAGATGTTTGTGTGTCCCAGCCTGGGGATTGTAAAAGATAACAAAGCAGAGTCAGGCTGGTTCTATTCTTTCGTGCATGACCTTGTGAGAGGCCCAGGACATAAGAACAAGGGAAAAGACACTGATGTAATTGAAAGCCAATTAAATGGGCTAAAATCAGATATTACCTTATGGGGAGAATTTTCCCCTCATCGGTGGGGTGGGGGTGGGAGTTGTGCGGGGGCGGGCGCGAACCCAATCAGTGCCCCCGATCGGGTCCGTGCTGCCATTTTATGTGGGCGGGCCAATTAAGGCCCGCCCAGCGTGACATGCATCCAGAAGCGCTGAGCGCTCCCTGTGCTGGCGGGGTGGGGGATGGGGGGAATTCCCTGAGTTGGGGCCTGTTCCTCTTTCGTGCATTAAAAAGCTGAATAAAGAAAAGAAAAAAATTTAAGACATGTTCCCTCATGTGACAGTGTTATTTTAATTAACAGAATTAACAGAATTATTTTAAAATTTTTATTCAATTTATAAACACTTCGTGAAACCTCATCCCACCCGTGGATGAGGTTCCATGAAAAATGCAAAGGCCGCCTGGGCTCTTCGCCTGCCCCCCGCCAACCTTAAGGTTGGACGGGCAGCTTGGTTTATTGGTTTAATTAGTTTTTAACTGGCCTTAATAGGCCTTTGACAGTTCTGCGGGGGCGCAGCCGACTCTGCTGCTCGCCCGCCAAACTGAAAACCCAAATGGCGCGCGGTGACGTCGGGACGTCCGCCTGACATCACCGCACGTCATTTTACGTGTCGGTGATCGGGCCCCGCCCCCACTCGCCGACCCAAAAACTCCCCCCTATATGGCACAGGGCTATAGCAAGAAAAGGCATAAAAAGTCCACAAACACATCTTGGCTGCAGTAGGGTTAAGAGTGATTTGGTCAATCACGCAGAAGACACGCACGGAATTAGTCATCGGAGGACTCCAACTCGCAGAGAAACTAAGCAACCAGTATTATTGTGAGTATGTACTATTGCTTAGTGGTTTAATAAAGGTGTTTCGCATTTGGTGCAACTTCATCCAAGTTGTTGTGCATCATTGATATCCAGAATAGAGAGAGGAGAACCTTTAGACCAGGAGTAGGGTCCTCCATTCACTCATGAGAAAGCCCTGCTGACACAAAATTTGTGCGTTAGATTTTTTTAAAGTATATTTGGTCCAAAACAACATGCAATGCATGCCGTGCGCCTAACAAAGATGGACCATGGATTTTTTTTCCACAAAATAAAACCAGACTACAGCTATTTGGCTTATGAGTTACTGGCAGTTTTAAAATGAACATTCCTGCATATTCTTACTCAGCATCAGGAAGTCGCAGATGAAACCATGCAGTCCCACAGTATAGATGCCCCAAAGGATTCAGTGACGCCACTCATGCCCAAATCAACATCATCACTCACTCTCTTTACTTCTCATCCAAAAATAAAATACAAACAAATTCTAATTAGAACCCAGCACAGCTTCCCAACAGACTGACTTCCAAGATTCAGCTCAGACAAGCATTACTAATAACTGACTCCATTTCAAACAAAACCCCGAGTGACATCATCACAACGGCAGCGATGTGGACTACAGATCTGAAAATTGTCACTCACTGTAAGCGAGGCGCTCCCTTTACATGTAAAAGGTATTGCCTCTTTTGATGTGTGCCACTCTTGAAGAATAAACATTGTTTAAATTGTTAAGTGGATGTCCCAACCTGTCACTCTGTTAACATATCATTCTGAATAGTTCTCCACCTTCGGCAATGCTGAGCATCAGGACTCGAAAGGTCCAATCAGAGGTGGAATCCCCCAAGAAGAAGCATCATTTCGGAGGAATGAAATATGAAAGATGATCGACTGCCCTAAGTCTTTCCATTCTCAAAAGGAGAAGCCTGAGAGGGAATGCGATTGAAATATTTAAAATTACGAAAGGTTTGGACAAGTCGGACTCACATCAGATTTCTGTTGTGTGTAGGATTTAACAAGCTGTCATCAGCAATCCTGTAAACAAAGACATTCAAAATGATTGCGATGTTTGTCTATTTAATAGTCACTGGACAATAAAAGAAATCATTCTGTGAAGCACCTTGGGTCATTTCTGAAACATTTCAGATTGAGATGATAAATAATTATGTGAAAATGCCCTTTTGGTCTCTCACGGACTAATATTTTAATTTGTCAAGTAATTATTTTGAACTATTGGAAAAGCATCATTGGAAAATAGTTCTCATTTGGTTCCACTGCAATTTCAATATGCTCCCATTAACACCAATGATCCACAAAATCATTCTGTAGAAACAAGACATCATATCAGTGTGACTCGCAAGTGTTGAGTGGCAGAGGTAGGAATTATTACCGATGGTTTACTGAGGCATCCCATTTACTTAATGAACACTGTTCTAAGATTAATAACACTTGCAGCATCTACATTTTTTTTCTTTCAGGCAACAGGGCAGACTGTGTGAATTTGCACTCTCATTGAAGAGCTTTGTACACTGGGAGTGCATGTTGGGAATTCAGGTTCAAAGGTATGCAGGCACGGCAGGGTTTTGCGTCCATTAAAATGAATAGATGGAAAATCCTACAGGGTCTTTTGAGCTCTTCACCTAAATGCCTGATATTCACACTTTTGGCTTGCAAAGGTTTTCCAGCCCTGTTGGCGTTGGGCATCATGTCGGACGGGAGCAGGGGGGTGGTGGGACAATATGGCAAGATGGCCAAAAATCAGTTTTATGCTGTCATGAAACCAGTTTGCAATCACCCACTCCACCCCTCAATGGTGGGGCGCGTTTCCCAATGCCGCACGTCAGGAACATCATTTTAATACGTTTGCATTTAATTATAAGCCCTGCTTGCCGGAATCATCCCCCCGATGTAAAATTTACCGCCCATGTCGGCGTGACTTCAGAGCAGCTTCACGACTGCCTTTAAAAGGTGTGCATCTGGTGACCTGAACTTCGAGGGGAACTCGGAGGTGAGTGGACACAACCTTGTGGAGTGCATAGGACATCAAGGGAGAGGCGCAGTTCATTCGCAGGTGGGGTGGGGGCACAGGCAAGTCGTTTTTTCTCAGCTGGGTTTCAGTGTGGTGCCGGGGCAAGGGCTCCAGTGCGAGTCAGACCGAAGGAAATACTCAAACACATGCGGGGTGGTGGGAGAGGAGGGGGGTGAGTGAGAGATGTGGCCACACGCTTGGAAAGGCTTGTCAAAAGTGAGCATTCCCCTGCAGCTGAGACCATTCAGCTGCAGCTCCATTGACATGCTTGGAATCGGGCCTCAGAAGCTTTTCTGTCCACTCAAGCAACACAAAAGCATGAAAGTGCTCCAGAACTTTTCACCCCTCGGGCGCAGACTGCAAATGAATGTGTGTTTTAGGGGGCAGCAGAGCAACTGGCTGACTGGGCAAGTTGTACAATTCCCTTGCGAAAGGTGGCCATGGCACAGTCACTGGGAGAGGTGCTCACAGCCCCTTGCAATATCTTTATTAAGGTTTGGACCAGTATCCATCATGGTTCAAGCTAACAGTGCAGCCTTGCAGTGCAGGTTAGGAGAATGCCTGTGCCTGAGCTGAGAGCACAGCATGCAGTCCAATGGCCGAAGCTGCCGCCAATCAAAGTGTGTGTCAAATAGAGTGGGGCGGAGGTGAGTGGGGTTTCAGACAGTCAGTGCCACTCAAGTGGTGGCCAGCACTCTCCTGCATGAAGGTGCCTTCAGAATTAACCAAGAGAGGTTCTTAGTACACCATGCTAACCGATGCATCGCTCTTTTCGATCCTGCAGGAGGAGAACATCAGGATCATGGAGCCTAGTGATTTAACAGTGTGTCTCATGGCTTCCAGAGAGCAGAGAAGAGAGCAATGGAGGCACGTGGCTCAGCAAAGGGAGAAGCACCTTCCTCAAGATGAAGGTGCGGCAGGTCCTGCTGCTCACACAGCTGAAGATCCACAGCGAGCCATCACTCAAAGGTGCCTTGCTAGACCCAGGCTCTAAAGGCAGCGCCTATCATTCCTGCAGATGACTGAGAAGCAGTGTCGCTGAAGACTGCGCATGTCTAGGGAACTGGTCGGCCACATATGCCACCTGCTGCAGGATTTGGCACCACGGGGACATGGAGGGTATCCACTGCCAGTGGCTGTGAAAGTGACTGCAGTGCTCAATTTTTATGCCAATGGCTCATTCCAGGCTCCACAGGTGACCTGTGCAGGATCTCACAAGCCTCCACACACAAGTGTATCCAGGAGGTCATGGACACCTTCTTCATGAAGGCACAGAATTTTGTGCATTTCGCCTGGGATCAGGGAAGCCAGAAAGTAAGAGCACTGGGATTTGAGCAGATCTCTGGATTTCCACAGGTGCAGGGTGACATCGACTGCACTCACGTGGCACTTAGATCCCCATAGCAACAAGCAGTCAACTACATCAAACCCAAACTCACTGAATGTTCGGCTGGTGTGCGACCACTACAAACCTCTCCCACATGCCTGCGCACGATTCCCAGGGGGTGTCCATGACTCCTACACCCTTAGCAAGTCTCAGATCGCTGACATCTTCCAGGGTGCATAGAGACTGCAGGGTTGGCTCCTCAGGGACAAGGGCTACCCACAGAGGACGTGGCTGATGGCACCTGTGTGTCAGCCTCAGACTGCAGCAGAGTGACGGTATAACGGGGCTCATGCCGCGACCAGGACTTTGGTAGAGCAAACAATAGGCAGGTCCGGTGGAGCACTGCAATACAGTCCTCAGAGGGTGTTACACATCACTGTCGCTTGCTATGCACTCCACAGCCTGGTGCTGCAACGATGGGAGGACCTGGCTGAGAGGAGATGGAGGAGCTGCATGTATCCTCCAATGAGGAGGACATCGAAGGGGATGACGAGGATGAGGTCCTCGAGGGCGAGGACGCCAGCAATGAAGGCATCGCACTCGCAAGATGAGGCAGGCACAAACATGAGGACCTAATAGCCGCAATTTTCATGAAAATTTGGAGGGCCCTGGCCTGCTTTCGGGGTCCTGCTGTGTGGCAGGGGCTCCCTCCTCAGCCTGTGGAGCTGGAGCTGCCGGGGTCACATGAAGAGGGGATTCAGATGGGCTGGATACTCCAGGAGTCACCTGGGTGGATGGCCCCGGGGTGTGCACCTCCTGATCCTCCTCCTTGAGGTGCTCGAGGGCCCCTGTCTGACTCCTTTAGGAGAAGGGGAAGCTGGAATGAGATTGAGCTGCCCCACGCCCCTCTCGCATGCACACTATCGGAGGCTAACTGTGGCGTCAGCAATGGAGTTCACCCTGACAGCAATGCAGCAATGCTGGACCAAGGTCTCCGTAGCGGCTTCCATCCTACCAGCGTTGACCTCGGTGTGTTGGCATGCCGGTGCTATCACCTCACACTGAAGGCTGACAGACTCTTCCATCGTGCCTTGCAATCTGAGGAGTGCAGTGGACATCCCTTCCTGATGTTCCTTGTCTTTGCAGCCCTAGCAACTGAGGTAAGACATCCGACTCGGACTTAGCAGATTTCTGACCTGCAGTTGTCCTCTGAGAGCCGGAAGCCCGGGAAAACCCTGCCGCCGCCTTGTGTGGATCAAATAGGGCAATATGCTCACCAGATTGTGACCCCAAGGCTATTCTAGAACTAGGTCCCACCAAGGTCTGTGTGTCTGCGCTGCTGCAGGGTGTAGGTGAGCGCTGTGACAGGACTTCAATTAGGGTGTCATCAGACTCTTCTTCCGAAGTGTCTTCAGGACTTGAGTCGAGTACCTGGCATGTGGACCCCCTCGGCTGCGTTTCAGATGTTTCTGCGAAAGCAAGGAGAGATAATTAGTGTATGGCAGGGGACTGCGAAACAGGAGAACTGACTCACAGCATGGTTGTCTGATGGATATTGCACTACTGGATCCTCACTTGGTTGAGCAGCACCGACCTCACCATCAGCACAGGAACGGTCCAGATCATCGCCGGCCAGCTGGATGGCTCTATTTTCAAAGTCTGTGAGCACCTTGATGTCAGTCATTCCTCCACCAGTCTGCGACCTCTCCCTTTTGTTGTGTGCCAACTTGTCCTGCATGAATACAGGTGGAGAGAGTGTAAGCAGGATGCCTGCCTGGCCAGATGATAAGTTTGCCTGGCATGTGTGGGTGGTGAGTGGTACCAAGGACAGGACGAGGGCACAATCCGCAAGGTAGATGAAGGTGTGTGTGAGAGTGAATGGTGATATCCCTTGAACTGGCAGTGAGTGAGGGCCCTGTGGATGTGTGATGGGTTTGTGAGTGTGTGAGTTGAGAGTGATGAGAAGAGTGACTTACCCTGGCGGAACGGAGGAGATTATTCATCCTCTTTCAGCACTGGGTGGCTGTCCTCTTTTCTGATCACCGCTGCCTCCACCTCCCATGCTGGATTGGTGACCTTGCTTGCTGGTCTTTGCCTAGAGCAGGGGTAGAGGACTTCACAGTGGGGCCTCCACTGTGTCCAGTACACACCCAAGGAGGTGTCGCTAAATTTGGGGGCAGCATGTTTCCTCCTTTTGGCAGCCATCACTTTGCAGCAGCTTTCGGTCTCTTAGAGAGTACAAGCTCTGTGCAGGGGCAGCCTTTAAACATGGCGCCCGGATTACTGACAGGCTGAGGTGATGGCGGGGCTAGCGAATCAGATGCCACCCTGCCAACGATCCGGCGCGTTTCCCAGGAAATGCACTATTAATGAAACTGCACCAGGAATGGGACAATACGGCGCGAAAACCTACCATTGCGGCCAGCAGGTAAAATGTCCTTTTTCCCACCCGCTACCGCACTTTGTGCAAATCTGGGATGAGTCCACCCTTAGGCACAAATTCATCAAGACTTGTGTATACAAGCTCCCATTGGAAATTTCCTACTTAGTCTACCACCAGTCATTGGAAAGTCAGGTTGCCTTCCTGTTCATTCGAACAACTTTCCTTAACATTATGATTCTGCTAAATTAAAATACATGTGACTTCGCTTATTGTTCCACGAGCCCATTTTGTAAGTCTACGCACATTTTCTAGGAATTGAAGTGGTAAAGTAAAATGATGTGGGTGATTGTTGAGGATTCAGTGACATTTTGAGTCAGTGTAAAGCTGTAAATAAAACTAATCAAATACTTAGATAAGTTCCAAAGTTGCTTGCCTGAGATTTAAAGTAAGTTTTCTTAAACCTGTAGATAGGATGGAACAAAAGCTTAGCAACAGAACAGGCACAGACACCGACCTCCTTCTGGTGGATGTTGCACTGCTGGATCCTCACTTGGTTGTGCACCACCGACCTCACCGTCAGCACAGGAACAGTCCAGATCATCATTGGCTCTCTGATTTTATGATTTTAATCATGACTTTATTAGCTCCTTTAAAAAGAAGTGGAATAAAAATCTGGTTGGGAAGATTCCAGTGCACTTCAAAATGATCAAATGCTCGGTAGGACAGGATATGAAGCGTGCCTGGTCATAAGATACGAAGATAGTCCCAAAAAGTAAGCAGAAACATTGGGCGGCATTTTCCCATTGGCATGCGGGGGTGGGGCCCACATGTAAAATGATGCGCGGTGTGTGGGTGGACACCCCATGCCAGTCACTTTAAAGGTCACAGCTGCCCTCAACTTCTATGCTTCTGGCTCCCCAGGGCTCTGTGGGTGATCTTTGCGATGTCTCCCAATCAGCTGTATACACTTGTGTCAAGCAGGTTATAGACACTCTGTTCACGCGTGCAGTGACCTTTATCCTCTACCGTTGGGACCAGGAAAGCCAGACACAGCGAGCCAGAGGCTTTGCGGCCATTGCTGGCTTCCCCCGCGTCCAGGGTGCTATAGGCTGCACACATGTGGCCATCAAGGTGCCAGCAGGTGAGCCCGGTGCCTTCATCAACAGGAAGGGCTTCCACTCCATGAACGTGCAGATAGTGTGTGATCACAGGATGCTGATTCTACAAGTCTGTGCAAGGTACCCAGGCAGCTCCCACAACGCCTACACCCTCAGACACTCCCAGGTGCTGAGGCTCTTCAGCGCTCCAGCCCGGCTGGATGGATGGCTGTTGGGTGACAAGGGCTATCCCCTCAGAAGGTGGTTCATGACGCCTCTCCGCTATCCAAGAACAGAAGCTGAGCAGCGGTACAATAGGAGCCAGGGCACCACAAGGGCTGTGGTGGAGAGAGCCATCGGTCTTCCCAAGATGTGTTTCCGATGCCTGGACCGCTCAGGGGACACATTCCAGTACCCCGCAGATCGTGTGTCATTGATAGTGGTTGCATGCTGCACTCTGCACAATCTTGCGCTGGAAAGGGGGGACTCTGTGGACGATGAAGACATCGATCCAGTGGCTGCGGCTGCACACGATGAGTCCAGCAGTGAGTCTGAGGATGAACACGCACAGGGAAATGCTGAGGGGGTAGACGCTGACCCGGGCATACTCCAGGGAGGCAGCGACACCCAGGAGGCTTTAATCCAATGAACCTTCAGTTAGCACACCACATATGAACCTTCAGGACAAACCTGGGCTGTAGGTTCAATACATGATACCTAAGTGCAAAATCTGCCTGGTTAGGAACATTAACTAAGGTCCTTGTTAATAAAGCTGAAATTCCCACAAAACACTCATAACATTTTTGGAAATCATCCACCTGCAGAAGAAAAGAGCCACCTTCAGCCATGGTGACATGTCTGAATGTAATATTACAACCAAAGGAACTTAATGAAACAAAATGACAAAGGTGTTACAAATCACACCAACTCATTAAGACCTCATTGCGGGCCAACACAAAAGCACCAGTGATAAACTCGTGATGTCCCTAAGATGCTTTATGTTTACATTTTCGGGTGATACGTCTTGGCGCTGACCTCTTGCTGGAACTGGCATCTGAGACAGCCTGCTGGCTCTGCTGTCCTGTTGGCCTCAATGACCTTGGCGGTCGTCCTCTGGCCCGTGGAGCCAGTGCTGGCCCCACCTGGGAGGGAGCTGCCAATTCCACAGCTGGTACCTCCCCAGTCATCGCAGCCTCACCGGATGCTACAGTCACTGGCAGAGGGGCGGAGGAGCTGCCACCCTCATCCAGAGTACCCTGAGAGGTGCCCACAGAGATGACTGGCAGCTGCTGCGCCTACATGAAATCGCTTTTGACCTCCCTGCTCACCGTGATGGATGGGCACCGAGCTGGGAAACTTGGTGCCCAGACCATCTCCGACATTGGCACTGACCAGCTGACGTCAATGCCGATGTGAGGGCTTGCTGGTTAGAGCACGTCCCCAGGAAGCCCTGATGGGTTTCCTGGAGGAGGCTCTCCACGAGAGTCGCCACTGTCTACATGGAGGACTCATGGCGCTCGGCCATGAGGCTCGTTGCTTCGGCGATAGTTGGCGTAGACTCCTCCACCACGGAGACCAAGCCAAGCAGAGCCTTATGTATCTCCACCAGATGCTCCCGCACACCCGGCTGCATTTCCTGCACTTGCTACGTCACGGACAACTCCAGAGGCACATCATCATGCACCGACTGAGCATGTGCCTGGTCCCCTGCAGTCCTCCGAGTGCTGGCACCATGGGCACTCTCTGTCTCCTCCAGCTCCTCCAGCGACTGTGAAGTGCCCTCACTGCTGTGCCCCAGGACGCTAGCTGATGTTCTAA
Organism: Cetorhinus maximus; assembly: GCF_964194155.1. Lineage (NCBI taxonomy): Eukaryota > Metazoa > Chordata > Chondrichthyes > Lamniformes > Cetorhinidae > Cetorhinus > Cetorhinus maximus. Next base: position 133,274,517 of record NC_135885.1, read on the forward strand.
TTCCCACCAAGGTGCTAGTATCTGTGCTGGTGCCTGCCTCACAGAGATGGTGTGACGCTGGTGAGACTTCAGAGCCCTCAGGTGTGAGAGGGGGCCTCTGCTGCTCCTCCTCCCAGCCCTGCTCAGCTGATGCTGAAAGGAAGAACAAGGACATTAGATCAGTTAGCATGGAGACAATGTCAATGTGCATCCCTGTCCCCCGGATCATTATGTGCTCATCCTTCCATAAGCAATGGTCAAGCCATGTTGCAAACTTCAATCACTGAACATTCAGCACTGCCATGGCTGTTGGGAGAACAATGGTGACCTCAGTGCTGGGCAAACATACCTGCCCGTGGCACCCCAGCCTCACCGACACCAGTGGACCAGGGCTCATGACACCTTTCCAAATTTCGGGCCTCCTGCTCGTGGCGGCTGAGAATCACCAACTGGGCCGACCCGTCGCCAGTCCTCACCTGCTCAACGGCATTATGTGCATTCTCCTCCTGAGAAGGAGAGAAGAGCATTGATTAGTGCTCCTTGTACCTGGACTCTCTTCACGGGTGGCCCACCCCAACCAGAGTGGGACATTGCAGGGCTCCAGAGCCTCCTCACCCCACTGCTGTCGAACACTCACACAAAGATGCTAGGCCAGTTCCCCACCACCCCCTTGGCCAAATGCTGCCTACATCACATTAGGCATCACACGGTCTATCCTTCCAGAGCAAGGAGGCACAAGCACGTGGATCACAGAGGGCAGCGGATGGATCGGTGCCAATGCCACCTTGAAGCTCCCCTCCCAGCATGTCATCACCCTGACTTTGACATGTCCTGGAGTTCCAGCACTGCACTTAGGTGCAGCTCCTCCAGGTTGCCCCCAAAACAATAATGTGGGTCTCAGTGTAACACATGCTGCGGGCGCTGAACCCATCTCTTCACCGCCCTCTCAGGGCGACCTAGGCATGGGCAATATCTGCTGGCCCACCCAGCGATGGACACATGCCGTCAATGATTCAATGCAGTCACTACACTCAGACCTGGAGGGTAGGGGGGCAGGGGCACTGGGGGGAAAGCCTACCTGCTGGGTTAAGTGACCAATGCCAACATGGTTCTCACCCTTCCCGAGCGCAACAGGTCATTGAAGTGCTTGCGGCACTGAATCTAGGTGCACTGCACCACATCGCTGGAGCTCACCACCCACGCCACCTCCTCCCAGGCACGTTTCATCATGTGAGGGGGGAACCTCCTCCTCCCATCCTGGGGTAACAGGACCTCCCGCCGCACTGCCATCTCCTCGAGGAGGGCAGCAAGGCAATCATCCAAGAAACGAGGGGCAGTGCCCCCTTGCCCTACCCTCCTGCCTGGCCTGCTCACCAGCAGCGCTCTGGGGAGCCCTTCCACTGGCCATGATTCACATCCTTGGAAAGGCTGCGCAGCTTCTTTTAAACAGGCCACCCAGGTGGCCATTGGACAGGGCAGTCATTGCAGTCCCAATGCCGCCCGCCCACTCCCGCTGTCCTCGGGAGCCGCGATTCACACTGGGCAGGCCTTAATTGGCCTGCCCGCATAAATTGGCGGCGCGGACCCGATCACAGGCGGTAATCAGGTCCACGCCCACTCCTCCTCCACCCCCCTCCCACCCCCGCCAGCCAGAAAATCCTGCCCTTGAAGTCGAGAAATGGTGTCAGCTACCAAGCCCTTTCCAAATGAACCTAGGCACGAAAGTATTCTATTTTCAAGCACACGGTGGGAAAACTTTGAAGACCTTGTTTTAACAAAGTCTGACATTACAGCAATGTTATTGCTTGGAGCTTTATACATCAGATAGCAATCATCTAAACCAGAGAGGAACAGCACCACATTCCAAAAACTGCAGCATGTGCTCACTTTTCCTTTTCGATTAATACTGTAATACATTCTTCGTCCAACTTTTCTCCTAAGAAAAACACAGCAGAGCCCTGAAATATCCTGGTGATCAGACATCGTTAACTGAGGCCCAAGCTTAAAGGCAGACATCTGATCCTCATTATAAAGTCGGGATTTCGATCTGCCTCGATACAACTAAAACAGTCAGGTTGATTTATTTGTTTTAAAATTAGCAGCTGGAATAATAAGGGGAGAGAGAGCAGAAAACGTGACTATTTCACAAGTTATTTTCACACCAGCCCTCCAAGAAGCGTGCATGTTTAAGTCAACTTCATGTTGCCACCCACCCTGCTCTTCACATTCACTTTCTTCTGCCCCTAATTTATTCCTTTCTTTACTTCACATGTTTGGCAAAAGTCTTATTTTCAAGATATTCTGCTCTTGCTGCACAGTTTAAAGCTTTATTACAGAGAGCATTGCCACTGAAACCAGTACTTTCAATGACAGCTTCATCTAACAACGTACATTCAGGCACTAAATAGATTCCTGTGCCCCCAGTATGATGGGCACGTGTTTCTTACCAGCCTTAAGCGCCATATTGGTGTAGGCAAAACAATGTCCAATCCTGAAACAGGCATCAGGTCCTTTGCATATTCCACTTTGGCTCCTGAAGCTTTTTGGAGGCCTGGTCTGCAGTGTTGGGTTACCCTGAACACAGCCAGCTCAGTCTAAACCAGCTCTACAGGCGGCATAAAAATGCACTCCTTAAAGGGACCACTGCAGACTGCAATCAACGGTAAGTGTTGAAAACTTCTGAGCTGAATGTGGAGCCATTCTCCCAACCCTGGCTGCTAAATTTCCCAGTCCCGGCCACCTCTACCCATCATCCCGGTCGCTCCCCCCACCTCTCCAGGTCCTGTTTATGGGCTTACCTGAGGGCTGCTGTAGGCCAATACTCATGTTCTCTTCTCCAGAGAGCTGCAGTGGGATGCCCATAATGTTTATCTGTTGGTCTGATAATAGGAAGGCCCTGAGGCGAATACTACATACACCTAATACAGTACCAGGCTTTGTGTCATCTGCAAATTTTTAAACTGTGCCTGTTATACCCAAGTCCAGGCCATTAAGATATATCAAAAAAAAAATCAGTGGTCCTAAAACCAAGCGCCGGGGGAAACCACTCGATACTTCCCCCCAGCCTCATGAGTGAACATTCACCGCTACTCTTTGCTTTCTTTTTCGGCCAGTTTTATATCCATGTTGCCACCCCTCTTTTAAACCCATGGGGGAAAATTTTCCATTCGGCGAGCTGGGGTGGACGTGCAACCCGACATCACCGCGCGTCATTTAGATTTTCAGTTCGGCAGGCGCACGGCCAACTCGGCTGCACACCCAACAAACTGTCAAAGGCCTATTAAGGCCTGTTTAAAACGAATTAAATCAATTAAATAAGCTACCTGTCCAACCTTAAGTTGGCGGGGGGCAGGCGAAGAGCCCAGGCGGCATTTGCATTTTTCATGAAACCTCATCCACGGGCGGGATGAGGTTTTATGAAGGGTTTATTAATTAAATAAAAATGTTTAAAAAAATGAATGGACATGTCCCAGCTCATGTGACAGTTTCACATGAGGGGACATGTCCTTAATTTTTTTCAGGCCTTTATTAAATTTTTCTGAACTTGAACTGATCTCCCTGAGGCACCTCCGTGCCTCAGGAAGATTTCTGCGCTCTTTCGCACGCCTGCGCAGAAGAGCGTAGGCCCCGACTAAGGGAATCCCCTCCCCGCCCGCAAAGGAGTGCACAGCGCTTCCGGGTGTGCGTCACGCTGGGCGGGCCTTAATTGGCCCGCCCACGTAAAATGGCGGCACGGACCCGATCGGAAGCGCCGATCAGGTTCACGCCCGCTCCCACCCGTCCCCACACAACCCCCACAACAGGGGGAAAATTTTTCCCATGGGTTTCAATTTTGAAACAATTCTGTTGAATAGGAATTTAGCAAAGCCTTTTGAAAGTCCATATACGCAACATCAACTGCACTGCTTTCATCACACCTCTCTGTTATTTTAGCAAAGAACTCAATTCTTTCCAGTTCCCTGGCCCCAACCGCTTCCTCTTCACCATGGATGTCCAATCCCTCTACACCTCCATCCCCCACCAGGATGGTCTGAGGGCCCTTAGCTTCTTCCTTGAACAGAGGCCCGAACAACCTTGAGTATCCTGCCATCCATTCTTAATCAGCACTTTTCTTAGATAATATCACCACCTTCAACACCTCTTTGATCCTTTTGTCTGTGACATCTTTTGATTATCTGCTCCTATCACTGCTTGCTTGTCCCTACAACCACCCCACCCTCAACTTCTCTCTCCCCCCACCCCTCACCTTAAACCAGCTTATATTTCACCCCTCTCCTAACTATACTTCAGTTCTGTTGAAGGGTCATGTTGGACTCGAAACGTCAACTCTTTTCTTCTCCACCGATGCTGCCAGACCTGCTGAGTTTTTCCAGGTAATTCTGTTTTTGTTTTGGATTTCCAGCATCCACAGTAGCTTTTTGTTTTTATCAATTCGTTTTATGCTGGTCTTTGAACTATTGGTGCTTTATTTTAATACACTTTCACGAGTCTTCCCTGATGAATAACTGTGTCTTAGGGAGTGAGGATAAAGTGCATACCCTCTCTTTATAGAAAGGCAAACTGTTCACACTGTTGCATTAACAGGCTGTATCATTATTGATCAAACCTAGGCCACAAATTATAATTGACAACATATCATGATCTCTGGATATTTAATCTTGAGGTAAAATTCTGAATAGATAAATCTCACCATCCAATCCCACACCTGCATTGCTGTTTCCCACAGACAGAAAGCAAAATTGAATATTTAATTAGCTCTCTATGCAACAATTCTCGATCTAATCACTTGTCACATATCTTTCGAAAGAATTCATTGACATAACATGGGGATAATTGACATAAAAGGGAACTGGATAGACACTTGGGGCAGAATTTAGCCCATGTCGGGCGGGCTCAGTGGGGTTGGGAAGCTGACCACCATGATTTCACGCTTGAAGGCCATTTAAGGCCTGCCCAGCGTGAAACGCAAGCGGCAGTGCTGAACACTGCCTGTGCAGGAGGGGCGGGAGGCGTGATTAGGTGGACGAATGCAAACTTCACGAATGTGTGCGAGTGCACACTTCATAACCTCCCTGAGGCACAGAGCTGCCTCAGGGTGATGAAGTGTTACATAAAAAAATAAAGAAAACAAAAATATAATGAAACATGTCCCCTCATGTGACTCTGTCACACGAGCAGGGACATGTTATTAATTCAATCTTAAAACTTTTATTTTTTATTTGCTTTTGCAAACCTTATCCCACCCGTGGATGAGGTTTCCAAAAAAATGCAAAGGCCGCTTGGCCTTTTCATTTGCCCGCCAATCGTTAAGTTGGATGGGCAGCGAAAAATTTAAGTTAATTGATTCTTTAAGGGCCTTAACAGACCCTTAACTATCACGTGACTATGCGTTGATGTCAGTACGCTTGGCCGTTTTCAATGCACATCATTTCACGCTCGAGCGCCCGCCCACCGAACTAAAAATTTTACCCTTGAAGAAATTGAAGCAGGCAATGGGGAAGGAGCAGCAGAGGGGAACTAATTGGGTAGCTGTTTTCAAAGAGTCAGTTCAGACAGGGTGGTTTGAATATCTCCCTTCTGTGCTTTATCATTTTATGATTCCATGGGCACTGCTTCTTTAGATGAGACATTAAATCGAGGGTCCATGTGTCTGTTCTAATGGATGGTGAAGATCTTATTTGAAGAGAAAAGTGAGCTCTTCCAGTGTTCTAACTAATATTCTTCCATCAATCACCAACACAGGAACAGATTAACTGGTCATATCTTTCTGACTTGTAAGTTCTCTTTCCATGCAAAGTAGCTAATGACTCTACCGATGTAACAAAGGTGGTGGTGCATTTCAGAACATTTCTGAGACAGTTTGAGATGTCATATAAGTGCAAATTGTTGTTTCTGTTGAAGCCCCACCAGTGGCTTCTCTGGGTAAGGTTACAATGTGAGCCCATACAGACTAAATGGCCCAGGACACACTTTCTAAGCCTATGGTGACTGATGCCTGTGTGGGCAGTAGTTGGACTCACATCTGAGAAATCTACCATTGGGCCACTGGTAACTGTGGAACTGTAGAGCAAGTCAGCATTTTCAGGAGAGATGAGAAGGCTATAGCAAGAAGGATCATTTTTTTAAAAAATAGGATCCCTTCCTTCTGTGCATGTAAAAAAACTGCATGAAACCATTATTTACACTGAAATCTAGAGATTACTTAGAGCATTTGTCATGAAAATATAATAATTCTCATAATATTATTGTGATTTATTGTAAAAGTAGGTTAATAATAGGGTTTGGAAAGTTTCTGTGTGTGGGGTTTAATTGAATTTGAGACAGCTGGTCTATAGGTTTTGACACATCAAAAGAAGCTAGGTTTGAAATGCTAAATACATAAACATGGCTGAAGTTTTAGAATGTGAGGTGAGGAGAATTTGCATTTTTAGATAGGGTAGTTTGAATTTCAAAGAAATGGTAGGTTGATTTACCTAGTCAGTGAAGCTAGGCCAAGCAGCGTGTTTATTTTTTCCAAAGATTATTAGCACCATGAAAAGATTTATATTATGAGAAAGGTAAAGTTCCAAAGGTATATGGGAACAATGGGATTTACGTTAAAAGGGAGAAACATATATGAAGGAAATTGAAGCTATGTGTCAGGGAAGGCCTCGTAAAATCTACCAGAAGTGTGAAAAGCCTCCAATGTTTGTACATTACGTCTGTTGTCTACAGAAAACGAAGCTGGGAAAAGCTGTTTTGAATTCTACTGTCCATTGTATTGTGTTAACTTGCTCACATCTGTTTAACATTTAAAAAAATGTTTTTTACCATTGCCTTAACAGAGGTATAACTGGAAACCAGGTTAATTAGGGGTTTTAGGAATTATTAGAGTAGTAATTTGTAGGCCTATGTATATGCTTGAAATCTTTTCTTTTGATAATAAAAGTTTATTTAGTTTTCTAAAAAATCTCTAAAATCTTAGTGGACTTATTACTATTGAATTCAGGGCACACATCTCAAAATAAATACAAATTGCAAAACTGTTGTGAGAATGGGATTGAGTTTCCCTTATGGAGTCGACCTGCCTGGCACACATCATCTGCTGCATCATAACAATATGTTTAATTATTCCAAATCCTTGAAATGCTAGAAAGCTCTTAGATATCCATCACCTAGCTATATAGCTTGGTGCAATCTGAAAATTTATATTATGCAGAACAGCCTCCGCCATGAAGTGCATGAGCAGCAGTGGACCCAGAACAGACCTCCGCAGTGTTCCACTAATTACTGTTTCTCAAACAGACCTTTTCCCACTTAGCTGCATCTGTTCAATATTATAAACTCAATACATTTTCAATGCAGTTAGCTGAGGTGTCTGTAACTCCATGGGTCCTTGATTTTTTTCTACTCCATAACTATGTAATTTTATAAAATGCCTTCTAAAGTCCACATGAATTCTATCCATGGAATAACCTTCTAATGCAGTTACCTCATAAAAATTTTCATTAAATTTGTGCGGTATCATATTGTTTCTGAACTAATCTTTCTCAACCTCCAAGACCTCTGTATTTGTCAAATTATCAGTAGCATCTGAACATTTTCCCTGTATTGTAGTCTGAGATAATCAGTCTCTAAGTTTCAGATTCAACACAGAGCTTACTCATCTTTTTCTTTTAATGGGATTTCCAGGAGCCCAGCGTCTGAGAGTCAGCTCCCAGTGTTTCTGCTGTTAAATGCCTTTTCCAAAGCTTGGTACAACTAAGTGCTATGACTCCCTCATTGGATTATGGCAGACAAAATTTAACAGCATCAATGTCAGGAACCTGCTCAAAGGCAAAAAGTCCTTAGAGAAAGCTGCTTAGAAAGTTAAGGAGCACTGCAGAAACTCACCAAGGCTCCTTACGCAGCACCTTCCAAACCCATGACCACTACCATCTAGAAGGACTGGGGCAGCAGATACTTGTGAATACCACCATCTGGAAGTTCCCCTCCAAGCCACTCACCATCCTGACTTGAAAATATATCATCATTCCTTCACTGTCGCTGGGTCAAAATCTTGGAAACCTCTCCCTAATAACACTGTGAGTGCACGTACACCATGTGAACTGTAGCAGTTCAAGAAGGCAGCTCACCACCACCTGCTCAAAGGCAATTAGGGATGTGCAGTAAATGCTGGCCTAGCCAGCAATGGCAATATCCCATAAATGAATTTTTAAAAAGTGATCTCTGTGGCATGGATTTCACCTTCCCTGACATCAGCTAGCATCTGATGCCAAGTTAATGGGATCTCCAGGCATCCAGTAGCAGTGATGTCACGAAGCAGGGTAAGCAGCCAATCACATTGCAGCATTCTCACTGACAGCAAATAAGGAAGTACAAATCACTGAAACCCCTCACTTTAAATTTTAAATTTTACATATAGCAAAATAAATGCTTGGGTTGTACACATGGGATTAAGATAGAACTAAATACTATTAGCAAACTTTAAACAAGGTTATTTTAAAAACATTGCTTTATCAAAATGGAGAAATTTTACATTCAACAAATATATAATTATTCTTTCGGGACCAGTGAGCCTATTTAGCAATGATTAAGAATTTAATAGGTAGTTAGAAACCGAGTCACACCTCAATCTACAAGATGTAATCTTTTCAAGGGTTTTTGCATTGAGACGAAAAGCACAACAGTGGAAGTTTCCAACGATTGCACTCCTGGCACTTCAACAGCAGCCCCTCTGGAGAAGTGTAAAATCACCGTAACAATTTCTGGATCTCTGCTTTTAACTACACATGTGCGGATTCCAGAAGTTGCTGTCAATTTCAGAAGAGTAATGATGGGGAATGCTGACAGTTTCGCTGTCATTTCTATTGCAAAATCCTTACCAGCTTCTGAAACCATCTTCTGAATTATCTTTCATTCTCCTCTGGTTCCCATTTTTGCTGAGTTCCTTAAAACATTAACCAAGTCTTGCTAAAATCCTCAATTATTTCCTTTAGGATCCTAGAGGATCCCATCAAATCTAACTGTCTTGTAAAACATCCGATCTTCATCCCATGTGCCAATGCCTACATGTTAGAATGATTCAAAACGATTACAGATGGAGTTGAGGATAATTTTCATGGTGAGAAATTACTTTAAGCGGCTTCCAACCATCCTCCAGGAGTGTTCCATTGTTGAAAAGTGAACGTAGGTGGATTTGAACCAGGAACTGACTTTACTAATAATACAAAAGAGTCAATATTGGATCAACCAGCTGTTATGCAGCTGTCCTGATTGGTTACTTCAATATCACTCATTTTCCACTATGGGGTCATTTTGACTTTGACCCCCAATGTGTGTTCAGGAGATTGAAAACTGTAATTTGGTAGGTTCTCTACAGTCATACCCAACATCAATCTTAATTCCAATTCAACCAGTAATTCAGAACCATCAGTTTACAAAGGCCACCTTATGAGCCTCAAGTTAAATTTATAGACAGGTTTGACTGCAGTTGAGCTCATTTCTGTTTATTTCCCAGGACTGTGAAATGCCACTGATATTAATGTAACACCTAAATTCTAGTTCAAGGTGATAATTGTTCCCTGCAGGCTCTTTGGTCCAAGGGAGTTTATCCAACTCAGTAAATCTCCTGCAACTCAATGGCTCACCTTAGTTTTAGGGACTGTAGATGATCTCATTGACATTTTGAAGTGTAGTTCACAGTTTGAGCCTCCCACACTGGTTTCCCTCCTGCCTGAGAAAGCAGATGCTTTTAGTCTCACAGGCTGCGGGAAAGAGATGCAATTAGTAACTGAATGCTGAGGAACAGGTTGGACACTTTGTGTGAGTTCTGGATCAATGCTTAACCTACTTGTGGAAAATAAAATTTTAAATCCCTCCACACACACGAACACACACACATCTGTTTCAAATGTGAAGTATTAACATTTATTTCACGTAGAGTGCTCAAAAATCCAGAGGGACCATCTTAGGTAACTCTTACCAATCAGAAAATATTTTTCTTTCAATGTAATGCACTGCCCTGTACCAATCTAAAAAAATTAAGAGTCATTGCAAACTCTGCAGACGTTACTGAGTTGAACTGCTAAATATAAATGCTAATGTTGCTACAAATGAATAAATCAGTAATGTTATAGGCTGATGTCCTTAGTCCCCTCACTATGCAGCACACCATAATTGCCAAAGTCTGAAAACCTGTTTGTAGGCTAAAATTGTTTTTGCGCTTTTCAGACCAGGAGACCACTTTTGGGCATTGGTTGTCTTCTTGATGACATTAGCCAGCAAGTTCTTGATGAACTAGCATGCACAGGGGTACCACCCGTACGTTGTCATCACTTCACCACTTCCACAGTGCTACAGTGGCCCTAGCCTATTTTGCTGCAGAATACTGCTCTGCCTCATGGTCTTGCAGTTGTCACACAAAGATGGTAAAGGTGCAGCTAAATGCTGCCACAAGGATGGTGTCAGGGACCCTTAAGTTCACTCCAATTGAGTGGCTCCCGATGCTGTCCCACATTGCCCCACCTGCCATTCATCACATCATCATTGTGCTTGGTGAGGTGGAGAAAGTCATGAACAAAAGCAAGCTTCCCATTCATGAAACCTGAGAAAATCCTCCAGGAGTGCACTTAAAATTGCACCAGCAATCCTGGGAAACAGCAGTTAATATTCATGCAGCTGGTATCAACCCACTATCTAGATGGGCAGAATTGTGGAAGATATGCAGCATAAAGCATCAACACCTCATCACTGACCCAACAGCAAAGATCCCCAATGGAGATCCAGAATTGAATGGGTTTGAGAGGAGAGTAAGTGCAAGTATCACTTTAATTGGTTTTATGTGTACGGTATGGTTTAAAACCAATATAATCGAAAAAAATGTGAATTTACTTATTTTGAGATACACCTTTTAAGTTAGTTCTGTTCTGTTTTTCAATGACTGTTTTCTAAATACTTCATTCAAGCACCATCAACATATTCACATGGTGCACTGTTCTTAGTTTTTAAGCTATTAAAGTTCAAAATAGAAGCTACATAGTGTTTTGCTAAACTGAAAACATGAACTTTGAGCCACTCAAAGACAGTGGATGGTGATTATTTGAATCTACTCAGGACAATGCAGCTATCTGCTCCATCAGTAAAAGATGAGGAATGACCTGAAGTACCATTGTGGCCATAAGTCCCAGTCCATGGAACACATTACATCAACATTTCCACAAAGACCTGTTGTGAGAGGCACCATATTTCTCCACTTGGCATCTCAGAAAGCCATTGAATGGATAGCCAAAGTAGAGATCCCATTATAAGTTCCTCCAGAAATACAAAAATAGTAGTAGGCTAAAGTTAAATTGAGGCGAGGAGCTTTTGAAAGCCAAGAACCAACCTTTAACCTGATCTTACATTTATTGAGACCAAGAAGCAAATGTTCATGCTTTCACTTCATAAAAAGCTATGTAGCTTCTATTTTAAACTCTGATAATTTAAAAACTAAGAGCAGTAAACCATGTAAGCATTTTGATAGTGTTTCAATGAAATATTTAGAAAACATTCACTGAGAAACAGAACAGAATTAACATCTCAAAATAAGTCAATACACTTTTTTTTCTCAATTACGCTGGTTTTAAGATATGTACTACACATAAAGCCAATGGTGACATAATCATAATATCATGAGGTTAATAATCCAGAGGCCCAGCTAATGCTCTGGGAACATGGGTTCAAATCCCACCATGGATTTATCAATAAATTTGAAATATAAAGCTAGTCTCATTAATGGTGACCATGACAACTATCATCAATTGTAAAAAAAAAACCATCTGGTTCACCTTAGGGAAGGAAATCTGCTGTCCTTACCTGATATGGCCTACATGCGACGCCAGACCCACAGCAATGTGGTTGACTCTTAACTATCCCCTCAGTTCAAGGGCAATCAGGGATCGGCCAACAAAAATGTTGGTCTTGCCAGTCACACTACATCTCATGAAATAATAAAGTAAAAAAGCTTGCCAATTTGATCCATATTAAGCTTGGCCACATCTGGACCAACATGTTTTAATGTGAAATGAAGTCTCCCGACTCAGTCCCAAGCTCAGAAGAGGGCATTACATCTTTGGGCTTTTATTCTCTCCAATATCTTTAGCTTCCACATTTTAAACTATTCTCATACTGTACTTCAGTTACTTACTTTATATCAGGTCTTTGCAGGATTATCATCATTTGCAGTCTTGAGAAGTAGTAGCTGTATTTATATATCTGCCTTCAGCAGAACAAAACATCAAAAGATGCTTCATAGAGCCATAAGCAAAGTGGACACTGAGTCAAAGGAGCATTGATTAATTTGGGTGTTCAAAGCTTGCTCAAGGAGATGGGCTTTGAGAAGGTTTTTAAAGGAGATGAGAAAGTCGAAGAGATATATTTGAGAGAATGCCAGAGATTATAACCCAGGCTGCTGATTGCACAGATTACTAATGGCAGGGTGAGCAGGGTTGGGGTACAAGGGATGCATGAGGCCAGAGTCAAAGGAGCTGAGAGTTGGGTGGGTGGGGAGGTTGTAGGACATTAGAGAGATAGGTAAACGCAAAATACTGCAGATGTTGGAAATCTGAAACAAAAGCAGAAAATGCTGGAAAAACCCAGCAGGTCTAACAGCATCTGTGGAGAGAAAGACAGAGTTAATGTTCTGAATCCGTATGACTCTTCTTCAGAGCTTTCATCATCGGAACAGATGTGACGGAGGCGAAGGAGCTGAGAGAATGGGATGGAGTCCTTACAGGAAGCAGTGTGTGAGGAGCTATATTCGAGGTGGACAGTCTATCACCAGAAATTGAGCAGAGAGGTCAAGGAAGGGAAGGGAAGTGTTGGAGATGGACCATGTGAAGGTGATGGAGGGGTGGAAATTGGAAGCAAAATTGATCAATTTTTCCAGGTCCAGACGAGAGCACGAAGCGGCAACGAAACAGTTATCGATGCACCAAAAAAACAGTTGTGGGAGGGGGCCTGGGTAGGACTGGAAAAAAGAATGTTCCATATACCCCATAAAGAGGCAGGCATAACTGGGGCCCATGTGGATACCCATAGCCGCACCTTTTATCTGGAAGAAGTGAGACAAGTTTAAGGAGAAATTGTTCAGTGAGAGAACAAGTTCAGCCAGATGGAGGAGAGTGGTGGTGGATGGGTATTGTTTGGGCCTCTGTTCAAGGAAGAAGCCGAGAGCCCTCAGACCATCCTGGTGGGGGATGGAGGTGTAGGGGGATTGGACGTCTATGGTGAAGAGGAGTCAGTTAGAGCCAGCTAGCTGGAAATTGTTGATATGACATAGGGCATCAGAGGAATCACAGATGTAGGTGGGAAGAGGCTGGACAAGGGGAGAGACAACGGAGCCAAGATAGGAAGAAATGAGTTCCATGGGGCAGGAACAGGCTGACACAATCAGTCTACCGGGACAGGGCTGTTTGTGGATTTTGGGGAGGGGGTAGAAGCGGGATGTCCGGGGTTGGGAGACTATGAGGTTGGAAGCTGTGGAGGGAAGAGCTCCAGTGGAGATGAGGTCAGTGACAATCCTGGAAACAATGGCTTGATGGTTGGTGGTGGAGCCATGTTCCAGGAGGAGGTAGGAGGAAGTGTCTTAGAGCTCTGACAAAGAGCCATAGGGACGCGAAGCGTTAATTCTGTCTTTCTCTCCACCGATGCTGCTAGACCTGCTGAGTTATTCCAGCATTTTCTGTTTTTGTATTAGGGAGATAGGGATGGACAAGACCACAAAGGGATTTAAAAACAAGGATGAGAATTTCATGTGAGGGAGTGGGGTACCAAGAACAGATGTAAGTCAATGCAGCCTGTGGTCATGGGTTAGTGTGACTTGCTGTAGGATAGGATATGGGCAACAGGTTGTTGGATTCACTGAAGTTTATGGAAGGTGTAGGATGGAACTTATTCAGGGAACTGTAGTATAATGGGTCAATAGCTATGGTAATGAATTAGTGACATGTATCATGATGTAACAGTGACATCAGCAGTTATGTGACAGAGACTCAGTAGAGCAGGTGAGATAGTCTGTACCCAAGAGAGATGTGCCTACTTAGTAGCACATCACGTATATAGTGTAAACAAAGTAGCTTTGAAGTAACCTATCTGGAGTCAGACCAGAGTTACTCATGGTAAAAGAATACTTCCCAGTATTGATTAGGCTATGAGGCCGACACGCTAACCAGGAACGACTGGATAAGTGGATCTGGAGGTAACAAAGATATTAGTGAGAATTTCGGTAGCAAATTTGCTGACATAGGGATAGGGAAGGAAACGTTGCAAAGCTGGAAGTAGGAGACTTTTTGAATGGAATGGCTATAAGGTCTAAATCTTAGCTTAAGGTCAACCCGGACTCAATGCTCATGAAGATCGTGGTTCAGCCCAAGAGAGTGGCCAGGGAGAGTGGTGAATTCAATGGTGAAGATGTGAAACAGGTAGACAAGGAAGGGAGGAAACAATAATGAATTTTTAGAGCAAGTCCTGAGATCGCAGTGTAAGGGTGGGAAGAGGAGCAATTGCTGAACTTGTTCTGGCTAAAATAGGTTAGCTAAGAATGGAACCAAACAAAGCTGTTCCCATGGAGCTGGACAATGGAGTAGAGACAATGTGTGGTTGACAGTATCAAAGGCTGCAAAGACACGAAGGACAATAGGAAGGGACAATGAAGCCAGTGCAAGTGTCATGACATTGATGAGTACTGTGAGAGGGCTGGAAAGCTAACTGAGAGATTCAGGCAGGGCACTGTATGTGAGGTGGACACTTTTGTAAACTTTCCACAGACCCCACAGTGCAGCAATACCAGCTTTAATACACAAAGCACAACTGTCACCAGCAAGGTATCTTCTCTCAAAAGCAGCACAGCTGCCAGGCATTTCTCATACTCTACCACAGTCTGGTGAAGTGTGGGATTGTCTAGCCAGACTTAGAAAACATATATGACTGACTCTATTTTAATTGTGAGCAGGCAGGCAGTTCAATTAAAACTACCCCATTCCTTATTAACTCATTCAACATGTCATTCACCATCATTCAAACCACATCATTTTTCAATTTCATTAAATATTTTCTTACTAAGCAGTGCAACATTGATAACTTGCACTAAATAACTATACTGGAAAATTATACTGTTGAATATTGTTAAGTGTTCAGTTGAAGATTTCTTCCCTTATTCTTTCACAGCAGCTTGACCCTGTCAAACCAGGCATAACTAAACACAATCCTGTTGTAATTTAAGTTATGAAGATAGCTAAATATGGGAACATAGGCCAGGATTTCCCAGTTGGTGAGCGGGCGGGCGGGGCCCACTCTCCGACGCATAAAATGACGCGGGATGACATCGGGCGGAACTCCCAACATCACCCCACCTCATTTCAATTTTCAGGTCAGCGGGGGCTCAGCCGAATCAGCTGTGCGCCCGCCGACCTGTCAATGGCCTATTACGGCAGCACTTAGCCTCAGGGAGATGAGTGCGTTCTTTCGCGTGCATGCACGAAAGAGCACACTCTCAGCTCAGGGGATCCTCCCCCGCCCGCACAGGGAGCGCATAGCCTTAATTGGCCCGCCCATGTAAAATGACGGCGCACCCCCAAATGGGGGCGCCGATTGGAGGCACGCCTCCACGCTCCCGCTCCTGAACTTCTCCCCCGACGGAGGGAAAATTCTGCCCATAGAAACAGGAGTCAACCATTTAGCTCTTCAAGCCTGTTCTGCCATTCAAAGAGATCATGGTTGATCTTCAATCTGACTCCACCTTCCCACCTTTGGCCCATGACCCTTAATGCCTTTAGTCAGCAAAAATCCATCAATCTCATTTTTAATTTAATAATTGATAAAGCATTAATTGCTCTTTGTGGAAGAGAGTTCCAAAATTCTACCACTTTTTCATGAAGAAATGCTTCCTAACTTTACTCCTGAACATACGAATTAGGAGCAGGAAGAGGCCATTTGGCCCCTCGAGCCTGCTCCCCCATTCAATAAGATCACGGCTGATCTGAATGTAACCTCAACCCCACATTCCTGCCTACCCAAGATAACCTTTCACCCTCTTGTTAATCAAGAATCTATCTAGCTCTCCCTTAAAAATATTCAAAGACTCTGCTTCCACTGCCTTTTGAGGAAGAGAGATCCAAAGACTCATTACCCTCTGAGAGAAAAATTTTCTCCTCATCTCTATCTTAAATGAGCGACCCCTTATTTTAAACAGCGACCCCTAGTTCCAGATTCTCCCACAAGAGGAAACATCCTCTCCACATCCACCCTGTCAAGACCCCTCAGGACCTTAGCGGTTTCAATTAAGTTGCCTCTTAGTCTTCTAAACTCCAGTGGATACAAGCCTAAACTGTCTAGCCTTTCCTCATAGGACAGTTCGCCCATTCCCGATATTAGTCCAGGAAACCTGCTCTGAATGCTTATAACAAATTTACATCTTTCTTTAAATTAGGAGACCAATACTGTATACAATACTTCAGATGTGGTCTCACCAATGCCCTGTACAACTGAGTCATAACCTCCCTACTTTTGTAATCAATTCCCCTCACAATAAATGATAACATTCTATTAGCTTTCCTAATTACCTGCTGTACCTGCAAATTAACCTTTTGTGATTCATGCACTAGGATACCAGATCCCTCTGAATCGCAGAGCTCTGCAATCTCTCACCGCTTAGATAATAAGCTTCCTTTTTATTCTTCCTGCCAAAATGAACAATTTCACATTTGCCCACATTATAGCTCATTTGCCAGATCTTTGCCCACTCACTTAACCTATCTATGTCACTTTGTAGCCTTCTCACATCTTCTTCACAACTTACTTTCCTACCTATCTTTGTGTTGTCAGCAAATTTAGTAAAACATTCCTTTGGTCCCTTCATCCAAGTCATTTATATAAATTATAAAATGTTGAGGCCCCAGCACTGATCGCTGTGGCACACCACCGGTCACATCCTACCAACCAGAAAGGGGAGGCAATGGCATAGTGGTATTGTTGCTGGACTAGTAATCCAGAGACCCAGGGGACCTGGGTTTAAATCCCACCATAGCAGGTGGTGAAATTTGAACTCAATAAAAATCTGGAATTAAAGATCTAAACTGATGACCATGAATCAATTGTTGTAAAAACCTATCTTGTTCAATAATGCTCTTTAGAGAAGGAAATCTGCCATCCTTAACCTGGCCTGGCCCACGTATGACTCCAGACCCTCAGCAATGTGGTTGACCCTTAAAAATGCCCTTGGAAATGGCCTAGCAAGCCATTCAGTTGTCAAGGGCAACTAGGGATAGGCAATAAATGCTGGCCCAGCCAGCAGAAGCCCACATTCCATGAATGAATAAAAAAAAGGCCCATTTATGTCAAAACTCTGCCTCCTGTTAGCTGACCAATCTTCTATCCATTCCAATATGTTACCCCCTACACCATGAGGTCTGGCTCTAATGTTTTGGCTCTGCCTTCTAGTCCTAGACTCCCCAACCAGCGGAAACAAGTTTCTCTCAATCTACCCTATCTGTTTGCCTTAATGTCTGGAAAACCTCAATCAAATCACCCCTTACATCTTTGAAATTCAAGGCAATACAACCCTAGTTTGTTTAATCTGTCCACATAACCTAACCCTTGGAGTCCAGGCATCATCCTAGTGAATCTACACTGCACTACCTCCAAGGCCAATGTATCCTTTATTGCGCCCAGAATGGCTCAAAGTGCTCCAGGTGTGGTCTAACCAGACCTTTGTACAGCTGAAGCATGATTTCCACCCTCTTGTATTCTATTCTTCTAGGTATAAAGGTCAGCATTCCATGAGCCTTTTTCATTATTTTCTATACCTGTTCATGACATTTTAATGATCTTAAAGAGGATTTTTAAATGAACTTTAAAAAGCAACAGTGCTGTACTGAATGGCCTCAGCGGTCTAAATGTTGGAAAAGGATGCATTAGCAGCCGCATGTCCTGTTGTTACTGTGGAGTAGGATTTAAAACTGCCAGTCAGGAGTCAGCTGGGGTGAGATATTTGGGCAGCACTCCTATTGTATGTCTGTGCCTAGGCTACATTTAATGCAATTTCTTTTACTCTTTACTTTCGGATTCCTTTTAGTAAAAAGCCACAACATGTAAGGGGGAAAAAAGCAAACATACAAATGAGATGTTGAAGAACGGTCAACATCACACTACATAAGCACAATAGCAATGTGAGCAATATCAAAAAAAAGTAAATACTGATCAGGGTCAAGCGTGCAAGGTGTCAGGCCCATAAGACATGAAACGTATCATAAACTGTTTAAATCAAACCTTACTTTCTGCTTATTTAAAAATTGGGCTTTTCTGGACCAAAAACGTGGCTGATACAGGTCACGTGATTTTCAAGTTGGCTACAGTTCTGGAAACTTCCAACAATAACTACAGGACAAAGCGCATCCCTCATTATAGAATCTCACACCTATTGTTGTGTGGATCCATTACAATTGACGAAACAAGGGAGCAACAAGAGGTCTGCCTCGATTCCCAGCCTGGACTTATAACAAAAGGAGAGCCATCAAAACTCATTATACCTGTAGAGGCACTAATAGCCACCATCTATCTCCTAAGGTGAACAATGGATTTTGACCAGAGACTTAGAAACTGACTCATCATTGGGCCACACAACATGCCTTAAGCTCCTGTGGATTTTGGAAAGTTTTAATGTTACATTCCTGGGCTCCCAGGGCAGTCTACTGTTAACATCCAGCCTATCAACACCAAATCAGGATTTCAGGCTGACAACAAAGCCTGCCTCAAGACTAAACTTCCTCGAAGCCTGGTTTTCTGAAAGATTCCTGCCTTTGCCTGTGCAGCAGACCAAATCTCTGTATACCAACCCATCTTGCTGTGTCATCACCAAATTTGAAGGAATTTGGCACTTCCTGCTTTCAACTAGCTGAACCTGTTTGAACTTCAACTCAAAAGGACTCTGACATTCTGGACTCTAACATTCATGTGATTAATATTCCTATCTTTGTTTTTTTGTTATTCATAGTTGTAAAACTCTTTTCTTTCCTATCTCCTTCTTGTGTCCTAGTCTGGTTGTATAATTGTGACGAATATCCCCCGGGTTTGATTGTATGAATAAACAATACTTCTGATTTAACCCCAAAGAGAGCTTGCTGCAAGTCACTTTAAAATTGACTTCACAAACAGAGGATTTGGCAAAACACTCCACAGTCTATTTCAAAAAGTAAAGCACCTCGGCTTACGGACAGTCGTTGAGAAAGATAATGAAGTTCAGTTTGCCTCTCTCCCATGCCTGTATCAAAGGCAAGAGCAAGACAAGCAGCAGTAACATTGAAAGAAGGCAAATTGAGATAGCAGGCAGCCGTCACAACAAGGATGACACTCTAAACTGACAGGAGCCATGAAGCTCAGCTCAGACCGCTCATTACCAAAGTTCTAACCAGGACAATCAAAATGATTACCAAGGCTCTATACAATCGGTACAGCTAGCGGGAGTCACACTTGGGGCCGAGAAACGCTCAACACTGCTAGAAAAGGGTACATGGAATGGAAATGGGAAGAGGCAGGTCTAGGTGGGGCAGTGCTTGGCACTCTGTTGCATGCCTGCCTGGTAATCCTTAGCTGTGAGTAAAATTATTGCTTTTGTTAAACTTACAAGATGAACAATTAGCTCCCACTTGAGTGAATGGTTATTGATGGCAAGTGAGGCATCATATTTCACTTCCAGTAATACTACAGTAAAAGTTCTTCAAAGAAAGTGTAACTTTTAAGACAAACTGTAATCTTCCAACTGGTGCCATAATCCTAAATGTTAGGAAAATGGTGGTAATTGTCATTCCCTAGTACTGGATTTTAGATGAGAAAACAGTTTTCCCACCCATGGCAATGCTCCCATTTTTGAGTGAATTTTTACCAATCAGTGACAGTGACTGAGAAGTTTTGTTCAACAGATCTTCCCTTCAGCTCTGACGGTAGGCCTTAGGAACCCCTGCCCGTCAGACCCTCTGTTGCCCTTGACATGATCTGGAGTGATGGCATGGCGGGGGGAAAGCAAGTTAAGAAACAAGTGGGAGGAAAAGAAAAATCCCTGGCATCAGAGGAATTGGGCAGGCACTAGGGTGACCAGGTTTTCCAAAGTCAAAACCAGGACGCATTGAAAAGCCATGGGAAGGCAGGGCTCCACGATGACTGACAGGTTGGGTGACCAATGGCAGGAGCCTGGAGGTCATGCGATGATATCTCCCAGAATGTGTCCAGCCAGAGTTGGCAATCCATAGATCGTTTGAAAGGCATCATCAGCAATGAAGCCATCAGTGCCAAAATAGTAGCGATAGCTCCCTTGGAGATGTCAAGCCATGGTTGGGGTAGGGATACAGGTCTGCTGCATGCAATGCATTGTGATGTGACAGGTATTTAGAGAAAGAAGGACAACATTTTATGCAGATTTTCTCACCACCGCATCCCCAACCACCCCCCTCCCCCTCAATATTTGACTAAAAGGGTAAACCTCAAAACTGGGACATTTGAACTATTTTTAGGAAATTGTCAGGAGACGGGGATAGTTAATGAGAAACCGGGACTGTTTCAGCGAAACGGAGAAGTCTGGTCGCCCTAGCAGACACACCACAATTACTCATGAAAGTATTTTTGTCCGAAGAGTTCGTCTTCCTGCCATTTCAGAATAAAGTCGCATCAGCTGAATATAAACACTGCCATCTTGTGTTCAAACCTGACATAGCCTATTTAATGATGTGTATCAGAAACTTCCCAACATATTTTAACAGTCATCTAAACTCTTCAACCCTTACACACGAGGGTATTGTCACTATTCTGTGGAGGACAAGAGCACCAATGCTTCAATATACATGTGAATGACAGCCTGTCAATAAACACAAAAGCTTTCCAAACAACATTATTTGAACACAATGCAGCTTTATAATGGTGTGACATCAATAGCTATTCTACTGTCTGAAAACAGCTTTGCCATTCTATACTGAAATGCATCAGCCAACACACTAAAATAGTTTTAAAGTATGTTATTTTCTCCATCACACAATAGTCTCCAACGTGATACTGCCGATTTTAGGGGAACACATTATTTAAGCAATCAAATTTCTGCACAATAATGTATAGTTATATAAATGTCTGGTTGGATGCAACTTCCTTTGTCCATCTGACCTATTACAGTTACTGGATAGGACTCTTAATTAACAATTAGATCTCTTTTTATCAACAAGTTTATTTCATATTCTCTTCAAGAGGACCAATAAAAGTGCGTAGAGGCAAGACCGTCATTCAGCACTTACACGCATAGAAATCCCTGGGCTTGAACTTGCATAAGTTGTACAGGAACAAAAGAACACAAGAGATAGGAGCAGGAATAAGACCAAATGGCCTGTCGAGCCTGCTCCACCATTCAATACTATTACAGCTCATCTTGGGCTATCCACTTTACTGCCCACTCCCCATACCCCTTAATATACCCGAGACATCAGAAATCTGCCTTTCCCAGCCTTTGCTTTGATGGAGCATCCACATCGCAAAAAAACGTCCTCTTTGTTCCCTCTAGAGATAAGAGCATTACTTAATCCACAAAAACTTCTGTTGAGCCTCGGAAGCCATCTTGATTTTCAGTCTTTTAAGATGTAGCTTTTAGAATATAGGTTTAAAGATTTATAATATCGTCATGCTGGTATTTGGCATGGCCAGGAGCAGGAGCTAATGGGATAATTCTCTTTCAGCCTGGTTTCCGAGCTCAAATCTAACCCAAGCTGACAGCAATGAGTGTTTCCTCTCACTTTTGTAGAGGAACAATTCTCAATTCAGTGTCCCACTAAGTGCATTATTCAGGATCATGTAATCTCACCTAAAAAAGTCCGCCAGCTTGGCTGGTGTGGTAAAATAGTGCAGGTGCGATTTCAAAGGCAAGTGCAAGTTTTTTTTAAAGTATCTTCATACCAACTCTCCAACATCAAATTTTACACCCTGGCTAACTCTACCTGCTCTTCTACTGCTTTGGGGTTCTGTACACTTCTTATCTGCCTCTTTATCTGTGGCAAAACTTCCTCACTGTCATGCTCTGCATTTCCTTCCTAAAACCCTCTTCCTGGAACATCTCTTCTCACTTTCAAAAGACTTTTTAAAAACTCACCTAAGTCACCTCTCTTCAATTATTCCCACATTCTTGCTAGCGTCTGATCCAGAAGTGGGCTGTTTGCTGATGCTTGCACAATGTTCAGTGTCATTTTTGACTCCTCAGATACTGAAGAAGTTGATGCCGGCATGTGACAAGACCTGGACACTATCCAATATTGGGCTGATAAGTGGCAAGTAACATTCAGAGTGAACAATCAAGAGTGACATCACACGAAAGCGCGAGAGAGCGGCAGAGAGATCAGAACAAGCACGAGTGTGGGGAAGCGTCAAAAATTGACATCACAAAGGTGACAGCTGATTGGTGAGTAGTGGGTAAATGTTTTTCTCCAGTTTTTCTTCAGTTTAAAATAGATTAAGCTAAGGAAAGGTAAGAGTTCTAGTTTTTATTTAAAGTACATAAATAGTTTAACTTTTTTTTACTGCATTTAACTTAAAGTAAGGGTTTTTTTTTCAACTAGAGGCATGGCAAGGCAGCTCATCCCGTGTTATGTACCGCCTGCAACATGTGGGAAGTACTAGATGCTCCTTGCGCTCTGACCGACCACGTGTTCAGGAAGTGCCACCAGCTGCAGCTACTTGAGCTCCGAATTTCAGCAGCTGGAGGCACTGAGGTGCATCCGTGAGGCTGAGAATTTCATGGATAGCACGTTTTTAGACGTGGTCCCCCCACAGCTTATGGAAGTGCAGACAGAGAGGGAATGGGTGGCCACCAGTCAGAAGAAAGGTGTCAGGCAGATAATCAGGAATCCCCAGGCATTTCGCTCAAGAACAGTTTTTCTGTGTTAGAAAACAGTGAGAGTGATGGTTCCTCTAGGGAGTGCAGCCACACTCAAAGCATTGAGAGTGGCTCAGGTACACAGTGGGGGAGGAAAAAGAGGGGAAGTGCAATAGTGGTAGGAGACTCGATAGTAAAGAGAACAGACTGGTGACCCTGGTGCCAGGGTCAAGGGTGTCACTGAACGGCTGCAGGGCAATCTAAAGGGGGAGGGCAACCAGACAGAGATTGTGGTACATATTGGTACCAATGACATAGGTAAAAAGAGGGATGAGGTCCTGCAAGCAAAATTTAGGGAGCTAGGAAGCAGATTAAAAAACAGGACCTCAAAGGTAGTAATCTCTGGATTACTTCCAGTGCCATGTGCTAGTGAGTATAGAAATAGGAGGTTAGTCCAGATGAATGTGTGGCTGGAGAGATGGTGCAGGAGGGAGGGCTTTAGATTTCTGGGCCATTGGGACCTTTTCTGGGGGCAGTGGGACCTGTACAAGGCAGACGGTTGGGACCAACATCCTTGCGGGGAGGTTTGCTAGTGCTGTTGGGGAGGGTTTAAACTAACTTGGCAGGTGGGGTAGGATCCTGAGAGGAGGTTCAGCAGGGGGAGATGCACAGCCAAAATTAGAAGAGAGAGCAAGTGAATCTGAAAGGCACAGAAATTACAGGCCAGTTAAGGCACATGCGAGCTGGCAAGGTTGGATGGTATCTATTTTAATGCAAGGAGTCTGATGAATAAGGCAGATGAGTTGAGGGCACAAATTAACACATGGAAGTATGATGTCATTGCTGTCACAGAGACATGGTTGCGAGAGGGGCAGGATTGGCAGCTCAACATTCCAGGATATAGGGTCTTCAGGCGAGACAGGGAAAGAGGTAAAAGAGGAGGGGCTATCGCAATATTGATCAAGGAATCAATTACAACAGTAATAAGGGATGACATCTTAGAAGGCTTCTCAAATAAAGCCATATGGGTAAAACTTAAAAACAAAAAAGGAGCAATCACATTGCTGGGAGTGTACTACAGGCCCCCAAACAGTCAGAGAGAAATAGAAGGGCAGATAGGTTGGCAAATTTCAGAAAAGTGTAAAAATAATAAGGTAGTAATAGTGGTGGATTTCAACTTCCTCAATGTTAACTGGGTTAGTCATAGTGTGATAGGTTTAGAGGAAATGGAATTCCTAAAATGCTTTTTAAGCCAGTACGTAGAAGGTCCTACAAGAGAGGGGGTGGTCCTGGACTTAATTTTAGGGAATGAAGCCGGGCAAGCGGTAGAGGTATCAGTGGGGGAGCATTTTGCAGATAGTGATCATAATTCCGTTAGATTCAAGGTTGTTATGGAAAAGGACAAGGGTGGGCCAGAAATCAGAGTTCTAAATTGGGGGAAGGCAAATTTTGATAAGATCAGATATAATTTGGCCAGAGTGGACTGGGAGCAACTACTTTTAGGTAAATCTGCGTCAAAGCAATGGGACTCATTCGAGAAGGAAATAGGGAGAGTGCAGGGCCAACATATTCCAGTAAAGAGAAAGGGTGGGACCAACAAATCCAGGGAACCCTGGATGTCGACTGATATACAGGATTGGATAAAGAGAAAAAGGGAGGCT
Source organism: Cetorhinus maximus (assembly GCF_964194155.1). NCBI lineage: Eukaryota > Metazoa > Chordata > Chondrichthyes > Lamniformes > Cetorhinidae > Cetorhinus > Cetorhinus maximus. The sequence continues at coordinate 133,299,012 of NC_135885.1, forward strand.
TATGGCAGATACCGAGGGCTCAAAACAGTGGAAGCCCTAGAGGAATATAGAATGTGTAGGGGTGAATTTAAAAAGGAAATTAGAAGAGCAAAAAGGGGGCAGGAAAAAACATTGTCAGGTAAAATAAAGGAAAATCTAAAGGTATTTTACAGGTACATTAAGAGTAAGAGGATAACTGGGGAAAGAGTAGGGCCCATTAAGGACCATAGTGGTAATTTGTGTGTGGAGCCGGAAGATGTAGGTAAGGTTCTAAATGAATACTTTGTAATGGTGTTCACAAGTGAGAGGGAGGACGTGGGTATGGAAATTGGGCAGGAGGACTGTGATATAATTAAAGAAATTAGCATAGAAAGGGAGGAGGTTCTAAGTGGTCTGGCAGGTTTAAAAGTAGATAAATCTCCAGGCCCAGATGAAATGTATCCCAGGCTGTTAAATGAGGCAAGGGAGGAGATAGCAGAGGCGCTGGCAACAATTTTTAATATCTCTTTGGCCACAGGAGAGGTGCCAGAGGATTGGAGGACAGCCAATGTGGTACCATTATTCATGAAGGAAGGAAGGGATAAACCAGGGAACTACAAGCCAGTCAGTCTAACCTCAATGGTGGGAAAATTATTGGAAGCAATTCTGAGGGACAGAATTAATCAACACTTGGGGTGGAGGGATAATCAAGGACAGTCAGCGTGGTTTTGTTAAGGGTAGGTCATGTCTGACCAATTTGATTGAATTTTTCGAAGAGGTGACCAGGTGTGTAGATGAGGACAATGCATTTGACGTAGTCTACTTGGACTTCAGCAAGGCTTTTGATAAGGTCCCGCATGGGAGACTGATAACGAAGGTAAGAGCCCATGGGATCCAAGGCAATTGGGAAAATTGGATCCAGAATTGGCTGAGTGGCAGGAAGCAGAGGGTGATGGTCGAGGGGTGTTTTTATGACTGGATGCCTGTGTCCAATGGGGTTCCACAGGGATCGGTGTCGGGTCCCTTACTGTTTGTGGTACATATAAACAATTTAGACTTGAATGTAGGAGGGTTGATCAATAAGTTTGCAGATGACACAAAAATTGGTGGTGTGGTAAATAGTGAGGAGGATAGCCTTAGATTACAGGATGATATAGACGGGCTGGTCAGATGGGCTGATCAGTGGCAAATGGAATTTAATCCGGATAAGTGTGAGGTGATGCACTTGGACTGGACAAGCAAGGCCTGGGAATACATGATGAATGGTAGGACCCTGGGAAGTACTGAGGATCAGAGGGACCTTGGTGTGCATGACCACTGGTCCCTTAAGGTAGCAGGACAGTTAGATAAGGTGGCTAAGAAGGCATATGGAATACTTGCCTTTATTATAGAAAGGATGTGATTGCACTAGAGAGAATGCACAGGAGATTTACCAGGATGTTGCCTGGGCTGGAGAGTTTTAGTTATTAGGAGAGATTGGATCGACTAGGGTTATTTTCCTTGGAGCAGAGGAGATTGAGTTGTATAAAATTATGAGGGGCATATATAGGGTAGAAAGGAAGGGACTTTTCCCCTTGGTGGAGGGATCAATAACCATGGGACATAGGTTTAAGGTAAGGGACAGGAGGTTTAGAGGGGATGTGAGGAAGAATTTTTTCACCTAGAGGGTGGTGGGAATCTGGAACTCACTGCCTGAAAGGGTGGTAGAGGCAGATACCCTCATAACATTTGAGAAGTATTTGGATGTGCACTTGCAATGCCATGGCATACAAGGCTATGGGCCTAGTGCTGGAAAATGGGATTAGAATAGTTGAGTACTTGTTTGACCAGCACAGACTCGATGGGCTGAAGGGACTTTTTCTGTGCTGTAGAGTTCTATGAATCTGAGTCTATTTGTTCCACACATGAGTCAGGCAATGACCATCGCCAATAGGACAGTATCAAATCATTTCCCCTTGACAATCAACAGTGTACGAGTTCACTAGTCAAGTAAACTCGAATTACACGCCTTCATGTACACTTGTTAGTTGATGCTCACTATCAATAATGGAGAGAGAATGACATAAGAACAAACTGTGATTGTTTATTACAACAGAAAGCAGAGCATTAAATCCTTGCGTGTTCCCACAACCATCTCCAGCTCTAGATTTACAGTTAACCAGTAGCCTGTGCTGTACAGTGATTGGTCAGTACTGTCACATGGGTAGTCCACTTGCATTCTCTTAAAGGTACATGGTACACCACTTTACCACATCCCTCCACCTTTACTTAAAAAAATACAGTTACCAAACTGAATAACATGTGAACTATTTACACTAACAACTATTTACAAATCAAGTCTCTCATGAGGCTTTCTCGGACATTTTGTGTGCCACAGTTCAACAACCTCGGCTGGTTTTTCCGAGACCTCCTTTTTATGGGACAGTTGTCCACTAGGTTCCTCAGTGGATGAATTCACCATCTTCCGGGTGCAGTCACATTCACTCCTGCTGCTCCTGCCCTCCAAGCTGAAACAGATAAAGGGCAACAAGCACAAAGCAACACAGAGAGAAATTTTTTCTTTTGTTTTTCTTTTCGAGGATTGTCAATAATTCCTCTTTTGCTTCCTGCGTGTCCTTTTCTTGGTAGCACCGATCCATAACTCGGTCTTCTCTTTAATTTTGCTGTTGGCTGGACTAGACTCAGGCATGAGCTGAATGTGAATGGGCTCAGTAGCTGAGTTTTCCAACAACACTTCTGAGAATTCAGAGCCCTCTAGTTTTAGAACTTCAGGGCTTTTATTAGTTCGCTCAGCGCTGCCGGGGTGGGGGCGTGAGGAGGGCTAGAGCTGAAGTCTGTGCAGGTCCACAGCTTTTACACAGCTGCTGCTTCAGCTCTTTCAATTATTTCCTATTCTCATTAATAGTTTCCTGGAGAATCTCATATCGTTGCCCCTTCTCAGCTAATCCATTTCTTAATTTGGCCAGAGGCAGGTTTAACTCTTCCTTTTCTTCTTCATATCTTTTCAGTGGCACAAATTGGGAGCTGATTGAATTTTGTAGCGCACCAAATAGATTTTCCTTTTCTTTTTGAAGGATGCTGACTTCAGTTTGAACTCTGTCCCAGTGCAACGCTTCTATGGGCTTCTCTCAGTAGCTCTTCACGCACTCATTTTTTTTCTGCAGTAACGCTTCTGGTTTCTAATTGGTAACTTGGCGGGCCCTCAAGCTTTATCTCTCCCAGCCGTTCCTTCCGAGGAGACTCGGTCCCCTGCCTGACATTACAAATAGGTGTAAGTTTGCAGACTGTTCCTCATACTGTACCGTGATTTGCATATCCCTTTCGGTTTTATTTCTTCACCCGTCTACATTCTCAGTTTAGTGTCCAAAACTTCCAGTCTTAAAGTATGGGTTCCTTTATTCAAGTATCTGAATGCCTGTTCTGCAATGACGAACATTGGCGCTTCAGTATCAACTTGCATCTTTATGGGTTGTCCATTAACTATAATGACTGCTTGGGTTGGCTCAGTTACACCCACTTTCAGGTTATATAATGAATGGATGTCTGATTCTATTTCTTCTGGTTCTTCCATGAGGCATATGTCACAATTTCTCCCTTTGTCTTTAAAATGTCTCAGCCTATCTCTGCAGCACCGCCTTATGTGACCGTAGCGCTGTCGATCACCCAATGGATGCCTGGATGCATTTCTCTCATTCATTTTGTGGATTTTCAATGTAGTACTGCTGCTTTTTACTGGTCTGCATATAGGGGGTGTTTCCCATCTTTCTGTGGGGTCCGAAGTTTTCACGTCTTTTGTTGCCGGTCTGCCCCACCCTACCAGCTGGACAGCGCCATTTTGTGTATCTCTTATAGCTTCCGAATTTCTAACAGTACTCCCCATGGCTGTGGCTAATTCTAATGCCTTACTGAAGTCTAGATTAGCTTTGGCTAGCAAACGCCTTTGAATTGTATCACCTCCAATCCCGCATGTCAGCCAAGTCTCTCAACATATCACTAATGGACGTTCCTCATTTGCAATGCTCAGTTAATGCCTTTAAAACGGCAACATAGTCAGCTATTGTCTCCCCTGGAACCCTATTCATTGAATTGAGCTTGAAGCGCTGAATGGTGACTGAGGGTTTGTATAATTTTTATTAACTTGCCGAAAGTCTTCGATTCGGGGGTGTTAGGTGACATGAGGCTGTGGATCCCGCATGTTTTGCTCCCACATGAGGACAAAAGAATTGCCCTCTTCTTTTCCTCCCCCACAATGTTGTTAACGATAAGAAAAGAACGCTAGGCGTCCGACATACTGAGACCGGTCATGTGAAACGGGGTCGAATGGATGACATGCCCGAACTGCAGCATTGGGAACAACTTGCAAGGGGGCTGCGCTTCCGAGGGCCGGTTAGTGATGAATTCAGGTGTTTGGCTTACCATGGCTTTCTTGACTGTCATCGATCGATTTGTGTTTTGCCTTCCGCAGGGATGCCCTCTCTCTGGGGTCTCTTATAATTTTCTGTCTGTAGCCATTTTCCTTGCATGTACCTCTTTAAATGTATTGCCGCTTTAAGAGCAGTCACCATTTTTTTTTCCAACTCTATCTCTGCAGCTTCGGCCTTTCTGTGCTGCGTTTCGAGCTCTTTTTGAGTTTTGGCGGAATCCCCGTGATCGCGATTCTGCAGGGGTTTTTTTCTTGTCTTTCTTTTCAAATTTAAAACTGCCTCACTGCTTTCTGCTCTGATTGCCGTCTATTTTCTAACATCAGTACAGATTCTCTTTCTAATGTTTTGCTCACCTGCCTTGTGAATTCTCACTCAGGAGCCTTACAATTTTGCTATTTTCACCCTCGTTGCAAGTTTTATGTCTTAAGTCTATGAGCTCACTAGTTGAGTAAACTTGAAGTGCACACCTTCAGATACACTTGTTAGTTGATGCTCGCTATCAATAACAGAGAGCGACCGATAGAAGAACAAACTGTGATTTTTTATTGCAACAGAAGGCACAGCACTAAATCCCTTGCGTGCTCCCACAATGACCTCCAGCTCTAGGCTTACAGTTAACCGGTAGCCCACGTTGTGCAGTGATTGACCAGTACCATCACGTGGTTAGTCCACTTGCATTCTCTCAAAGGTACATGGTACTCAGCTTTACCACAATTACCATCACCAAATCCTCCCACCGCCAAAACCCTGGGGGGTTCTTATTGACAAGAAACTTAACTGGGCTAGACTTACAAATACTGTGGCTACAAGAGCAGGTCAGAGACTGGGAATTCTGTGGAGAGTAATACACCTCCGGACTCCCCAAAGCCTGTCCACCATTAAGGCACAAGTCAGGAGTGTGATGGAATATTTTCCACTTTCCTGGATGAGTGCAACTCAAAAAACGCTCAAAAAGCTCAACACCATCCAGGACAAAGCAGCCTGCTTATTCAGTATCCCATCCACCACAAACATTCACTCCATCCACCATTGACACACAGTAGCAGCAGTGTGCACCATCTCCAACATGCATTGCAGCAACTCACCAAGACACTTATAACAGCACCTTGCAAACCCACAACCTCTACCACCTAGAAGGGCAAGGGCAGCAGATACAGGGGAACACCACCACCTGGAAGTTTCCCTCCAAGTCACTCACCATCCTGACTTGGGAATATTGTGCTATTGCTTCACTGTCACTGAGCTCTGAAACTCCCTCCCTAACAGCACTGGTTGGCGGGGGAGGGCAGGGCGGGAACAGCGCAGGTGGGCGCGGACCCAATTGCCGCTCACAATCGGGTCTGCGCCGCCATTTTACACGTGCTTCACGACTCTCAAGCATGGCAGGAGTGGGTGGGCAGCAGCGGGCGCGCTCAGCCTGCCGGATCCAATGGCGACCGGCGGCCTGTAAAAAGTGAGGCCTGGCAGCCTTGGTAAGGCTGCGCGCAATAGCTGGGCGAAGGGTTCTGCAGAGCGGGATTAGAGGTTATTCGAGTCCTGAGGCTAGGCCAGCGGGGCAGGCCAGGCCGGAGGGTAGGGCCCCTCGTTTTTCGGATGACTGCCTTGCTGCCCTCCTCGAGCAGGTGGCAGCACTGCAGGAGGTATTGGTCCCCCAGGATGGGAGGAGGAGGCCCCCCCACATGATGAATCGTGCCTGGGAGGAGGTGGTGGAGGTGGTGAGCTCCCGTGATGTGGTGCAGTGCACCTGGATCCAGTGTCGCAAGCGCTTCAATGACTTGTCGCGCTCAGGAAGGGTGAGGACAGTATTGGCATTGGCCACTTAACCCAACAGTTCGGCTTCCATCCCTGCTGCCCCCCACCCCACCCCAAAAAGTCTGAGTGTAGTGACTGCATTGAATCATTAGCGGCATGTGTCCTTCGCTGGCTGGACCAGCAGATATTGCCCATGTCGAGGTCACCCTGAGAGGGTGGTGATGAGATGGGTACTGCCCCCGCAGCATGTGTTACACTGAGACCCACATTACTGTATTGGGGCAACCTGGATGATCTGCACCTAGGCTGTGCTTGAACTGCAGGACATGTCCAAGTTAGGGTGATGAGATGCTGGGAGGGAGCTTCAAGGTGGAGTGGCAATGAACCATCTGCTGCCCCCTGCACTCCATGTGCTTGGCCTCCTTGCTATGGTAGAATATTACGTGTGGTGCCTAATGTGACGTTGGCAGCATCTGTCAAATGGGAGGTGGTGGGGAGGTGGGGAACAGGCCTAGCACCTTTATGTGAGTGTTCGGCAGCAGCGGGGTGAGGAAGCACTGGAGCCCTGCAATGTCCCACTCTGGTTGGGGTGGGCCGTGCGCGAAGAGAGTCCAGGTACAATTTACACAAATCAATGCTTGTCTCTCATTTTCAGGAGAAGAATGCTCATAATGCTTCAGAGCGGGTGAGGACTGGCGGCGGCCAGGCGTAGTTGGCCATTCTCGGCTGATTTGAGCAGGAGGCCCTGGATTTGGAGAGGCACCATGTGCCCAGGTCCACCGGTGTCGGTGAGGCTGGGGTACCACGGGCAGGTATGTTTGCCCAGCAGTGAGTTCACCATTGTTCTCCCAACAGCCATATCAGTGCTGAATGTTCAGTGATTGAAGTTTGCAACATGGCTTGACCATTGCTTATGGAAGGATGAGCACATAATGATCCAGTGGACAGGATGCACTTTGACATTGTCTCAACGTTAACTGATCCAATGTCCTTGCTCTTCCTTTCAGCATCAGCAGAGCAGGGCCGGAAGGAGGAGCAGCAGAGGCCCCCTCTCACACCTGAGGGCCCTGAAGTCTCACCAGCGTCACACCATCTCTATCAGGCAGGCACCAGCACGGATACTAGTACCACAGCGGGAATTAGAATATTGGCTAGTGTCCCGTGGCACAGCGGTGAGGGCACTTCGCAGTCGCTTGAGGAGCTGGCAGAGACAGAGAGTGCCCATGGCGCCAGCAGTCGGAGGACTGCAGGTACCAGGCACATGCTCAGATGATGTGCCTCTGGAGTCGTGCAGCAGGGACATGAAATGAGGCCGGGTGTGTGGGAGCATCTGGGGGAGATACATGAGGCTATGCTTGGCTTGGTCTCCGTGGAGGAGTCTACATGGAAAATCGCCAAAGCAATGAGCCACATGTCCGAGTGCCATGCATCCTCCATGGAGAGAGTGGCGACTCTCATGGAGAGGCTCCTCCAGGAGACCCATCAGGGCTTCCTGGGAATGCGCTCTGACCAGCAAGCCCTCACATCGGCATTGACCTCAGCTGGTCAGTGCCAGTGTGGGAGATGGTCTGGGCACCAAGTTTCCCAGCACGGTGCCCATCCATCCACGGTGAGCAGGGAGGTCCGAAGCGACCTCACATCAGCACAGCAGCTGCCTGTCTTCGCTGCGGGCACCTCACAGGGTGCTGCAGATGAGGGCGGCAGCTCCTCCACCCCTCTGCCAGTGGCCGTTGCATCTGGTGAGGCTGCAACAACTGGGGAGATGCCAGCTGTGGAACTGGCAGCTCCCTCCCAGGTGGGGGCAGCACTGGCTCCACGGGCCAGAGGACGACTGCCAAGGTCATCGAGGCCAACAGGACAGCAGAGTCCCAAGGCTGTCTCAGATGCCACTCCCAGCGAGGGGGCAGCACCAGGACGTAGCACCCGAAAACGTAAACATAAGGCACCTTAGGCACACCACGGGTTTATCACTGATGCTTTTGTGTTGGCCAGAGAGGAGGTCTTTATGATTTGCTTTGAATTGGAACACCCCTGTCATTTTGTTTCATTAAGTTTCTTTGCCTGTGATATTAAATTCAGACATGTGACCATGGCTGAGGGTGCCTCTTTTCTTCTGTATGGTTTCCAAAAATGTTAGGGGTGCTTTGTGGGACATTCAGCTTTGTTAACAAGGCCCTTAGTTACTGTTCCTAACCTGGAAGATTTGGCACTTAGGTATCGATTATGGAGCCTACCGCCCAGGCTTGTCCTGGAGGTTCATATGTGTTGTGCTAGCTGAAGGATCATTGGATTAAAGCCTCCCAGGTGTCCCTGCCTCCCTGGAGTATGCCCGGGTCAGCGTCTACCCCCTCAGCATTTCCCTGTGCATGCTTATCCTCGGACTCACTGCTGGACTCATCGTGTGCAGCTGCAGCCACTGCGTCTATGTCTTCATCATCCACAGCGTCCCCCCTTTCCAGCGCAAGATTGTGGAGAGTGCAGCATGCAACCACTATCACCGACACACGATCTGGGGGGTACTGGAGTGTGCCCCCTGAGTGGTCCAGGCATCGGAAGCGCATCTTGAGAAGACCAATGGCTCTCTCCATCCCAGCCCTTGTGGTGCCCTGGCTCCTATTGTACCGCTGCTCAGCTTCTGTTCTTGGATGGCGGAGAGGCATCATGAGCCTTCTGAGGGGATAGCCCTTGTCACCCAGCAGCCATTCATCAAGCCGGGCTGGAGCACTGAAGAGCCCTGGCACCTGGGAGTGTCTAGGGATGTAGGCGTCATGGGAGCTGCCTGGGTACCTTGCACAGACTTGTAGAATCAGCATCCTGTGATCACACACTATCTGCACGTTCATGGAGTGGAAGCCCTTCCTGTTGACGAAGGCACTGGGCTCACCTGCTGGCGCCTTGATGGCCACATGTGTACAGTCTATAGCACCCTGGACGCGGGGGAAGCCAGCAATAGCCGCAAAGCCTCTGGCTCACTGTGCCTGGCTGGCATCGTCCCAATGGAAGTGGATGAAGGTCAATGCACGCCTGAATAGAGCGGCTGTAACCTGCTTGACACAATTATGGACAGCTGATTGGGAGACACCGCAAAGATCACCCACCGAGCCCTGGAAGGAGCCAGTGGCATAGAAGTTGAGAGCAGCTGTGACCTTTAGAGCCATTGGCATGGGGTGTCCGCCCACACAGTTAGCAGAGATCTCAGGCCCAATCATCTGGCAGATATAAGAGTTGGAGCCTCCTTCTGCACTGCACCTCAGACATATTGAGGTAGCTGCTTCGCCGCAGGATAGTGGCGTCTTCTGCGGCCCCTTCCGCCTTGGACTACCTCTTGGCCCTGCACCCCTTGTGCCTGCGCCTGTCCTCCCAAAGGTGGCTCCTCTGGAGGCTGAATGTGCACTCGTGGCCTCCTCCCCCTTCTAGCCCTCCCTTCCTCCTCAGAGGAGGTGCCTGCAGTGGAGAGTTCAGCTCCCATTCCCAGGCTATGGGAAGGCTTCCAGAAACCTGCAGGCCCAAAAGAGATTCTTCACTGCAGAGTGCTGACCTGAGGGTTACGAGTCCAGACAAAGCAACTGGTATGCGTTTTGAAGTACTGCAGATCTCACAGGTAACTTTGAAAAATTAATACTTGAGAGAGCACACATACGACTCCATTGAGTCGTCTTATCCTGCCTGTGGATGAGGTTTATCCAAATGTGACCTACCCGCTTGCCCATTGCGCCCATGTGCCGACCCGAGGATTACACGGGTGCCGAAAAATAAGCGCCAATTGGTGAGTCAAGGGCCTTAAGTGGCCCGATAATTAATGGCGGGCACGCAGCGGATATCATCGTGTGCCCGCCCATCAACATATCACGATGGCGCACGGTGATGTCGGGGCACTCGCCCTACGTCACCGCGCGTCATTTTACACGCGGACGTGCTGTACCCGCCACCGCACGCCAATGAGAAAATTCTGCCCTGGGTGTACCTACACTACATGGGCTGCAGCGGCTCAAGAAGGCAACTCACCACCACCTTCTCAAGGGCAACTGGAGATGGGCAATAAATGCTGGCATTGCCTGTGACACATACATCCCAAGACCAAATAAAAAATAATTGCCTTTTACATGGTCTGTGATGAGCAAATAATAAAAACAAGGAGATGCATTTTAAGGAATATCATAAGTAAATGGTAATGAGAATTAAACGCAAAAAGTTTCTTAAAGAGAGACTTGCGTTTATATGGAGTTAATTTTGAATGTATACATTCATGATAGTGGTATTTTTTAATTCAGAGGTACCTCGAGGGATTAGGAATTTGAATAAGATTTTAAAAACTGCAACATTGAATATTTTAAATATATCAAATCATCCAGTATTCACAAAGTGGCAAAGATGATCAAAGTTGAACATAATTAGATATAAAAGATACCAGCACTCAATCTTCAAACACACCTGCCATAAATAACCAAAATACCAACTGAATTAGGCCAACAAGGTATGCATTTTAATCAGAATAAATCAGAAAAGATGCTGATTGCATATTTTATTATTCATTCAACGTTGATCTCCTCTGAAGTGGAAATTATGGGTTAGACATATCTCCTGATATCATTCTATTTTTGAAGTCTAAAAAGGCTAGTTACGAAGCAGACTTGTAGGATCAAATATGAAAGGAATGTCTAACACTTGAAAGCTTTCAATAAAAAAGGCTTGTATAGTGCTTTTCATGAATACCAGACACCTCAAAGCACTTCACAGCCAATGAAGTACTTTAAAATTGTAGTCACTGTTGTAATGTTGGAAAATGAGCAGCGAATTTGCACACAGGAAACTCCCACAAACAGCAATGCGATAATGAACAGATAAACTGATTTTGTGATGTTGATTGAGGGATAAACATATCCCTGGTGTCCTGGCCAAACTCCCCTGCTCTTTGTTGAATTGGTGTCGCAGGATTGTTTATGTCCACCTGAGGGGGCAGACAGGACCTCAGTTTAACATCTCATCCAAAAGGCAGCAACTCCAACAGTGCACAATCCCCCAGAACTGCACTCCAATGTCAGCCTTGACTTTTGCATTCAAGTACTGGAGTGGAACTTGAACCCAGAATCTTGTGACTCAGAAACAAGAGTGCGCTCAACTGAGCCACAACTGACACTGTTGTAACATATGAGGAAAATTATACTACAGATAGCCAGTTCAGGCCTGCATTTGCCTGGAATTCCTTCTTTATCTTCTTTGGCAGTCACTTTGGATTGAAGATAACTTGCTTCCACTCCAGTTCGATGGGCAGTCTGCCACATGTGGTGCAGGTTATGCTTGACGAGTTGGGTAGGTGAGTTGTTTGGAGGTTTGTGTGGTCCCTCCAATGCCTCGACTTTGCCTTGGCATATTCCCAACGAAGCCCCTCGATGTGCTTGGTGACCACCCCCCCAAACGAGCCTTGTCCATTTTCGTTGGTCACATGAGTTGGTGGGTATGTTTGACCTCTTCAGGGATGATTTGAGGACATCCCTAAAGTGTTTTTGCTGTCCTCCTGGGTGGTCTCCTGCCAGGACCGAGTACAGCACTTGCTTCAGGGGTTTGGCATCAGCGTACAAACAACAGGGTCCCACCCAGAAGAGCTGGTTTTGAGTGATTAGCACCTTGATACTGGACATGCTGACCTGGGATGGACACTGCTTTTGGACTGGCTTTCTTGCCACTGAATTTGGAGAACCTTGTGAAGGCACCACTGGTGGTACTTCTCCAGTGATTCCAAACCTGTGACCTCCACCCAGAAGGACAAGGGCAGCAGCTTCTTGGGAACACCACCACCTGTTCCCCTCAAAGCCACACATCATCCTGACTTGGATCTAAGTCGCCGTTCCTTCACTGTTGCTAGGTCAAAATCCTGGAACTCCCTATCTACCAGCACTGTGGGTGTATCTACACCACATGGGGCTGCAGCAATTCAATAAGGCGGTTCACCAGCACCTTCTCAAGGGCAATTAGGGATGGGCAATAAATGCTGGTTGTCAGCAACACCCACATCCCATGAAAGAATAGAAAAAAGACTCCTGCTGGAGATTGTCCAAGTCTCCGAAGCGTATAGGAGTGCAGGGATCAGCTGAGTAAACCATGTTCTTAGTCTCAAACCCTAGAATTACATGATGCTGGCAGTATAACTTAGGTCAAAAGCAAAATACTGCAAAAGCTGTAAATCTGAAATAAAGACAGAAATTACAGGATATACTCAGCAGGTTCTGCAGGATCTCTGGAGAGAGAAACAGAGTTGACGTTTCAGCTTGAGGACTTTTCACCAAGAATCTTCTCAGATCGGGGCTTTTGTGGTGCCATCGCCAACGGGAGCCAGAGTGCTCCAATTCCGTGGCTATAATGTTAAATTGACTTTGCGTACACAAGAGACTACCGGGGAAATCATTCGGAATCTGGCCAGTTAAAGTTCATAGTGTGATTCAGTCACGTGGATTCAGAAGCACAAAAGGTATTAAGTGTTGTTTTACCAAGATCATATGTTTGCATCAAACCCCGCTGTGTTTCTGAACTGAATATACTTTGCAGTGCAAGGTTTCAATTAAAATCACCTCTGAATGACTGCAATGTAAAATAATTGCAGCATATCCCAACGTGGAGGAACAACAGGCAGAACCCACCAGGGACCTTCATTCAGCATGGCAAAGCACAGCATTTCAAGCTCTAAGAGGGGTGTCAAGAAGACTGAAGGCCCTGTTCCAACCATACCTACGAGAACTATGTTTTCTTTTAAGAGTCGGAAGGACATTGCATTATTTGGACATTTGGGAGCTGACCTGGATTGGGCTGGAGCAAGCGTGCTTTTTTGAAGAAATTACATGACATTACCTAAATGACCAGCATGGCAATTGTGGAGGAGAGCTATTTGTCTATTTGAACTGCACTCACTTTAATTGATGAAAAAAAAAACTGTTTTATAGGCAAAAGCCTGGTGATTTACTGGAAATCACCTGATGGAAGTGAGTTTTATGTTTTGAACTTGTTGTTTTGCACTCAGTTGCAAATGAACTGAGAAGGGGAAAAAATGCCCAGCTCGCGCTCTCCTTGCCTTGCTTGAAATACAGTGTGGTCATCAGTATCCCACTAGGAATTCTCATCTCTAGGGAACTTGCCTGTATTTGGAAACCCAAGAAGTTGAGGCAAGAAGGATTGAACCGGCTCTATTTTCCTCCACACTGAAGCTCCGTTGATGAGAACCTCCGGATATCTACTAGGGCTAGTGACCTATCTTCGCACTAGGGAGCACCAGATCAACAGTGGCAAACGCCTGCGAACTTTATCCTTTTTATAAGGGTTTTTTCTTCCACCACCCAACTCTGCAGAGACTCTATTTGCTTGTCTTTCATGTGGTGTGTATGTGTGCTGGGGATTTTTGAAAGGGTTAGATAGTTACACCTCCATATTACAAATCGTGTGTTAACCAATTCTTACAATTTGTTTTAAAAAAGATGTTTTGTTTTATAATAAATCGATCATTCTGAGTTTATTGAAAGAAGCCTGGCTACAGTCTCTTTTATTCTGGGTCTAACAGTAGCAAGAGTAAATAATTGGCCATTTTGGTAAGCTAATTAAACATTTACAATAATGGTATGACCGGTGGAGTAGTGGGGCTAGACAAAATGTGCACTCCTCCCATCCTGGTTGTAACAGCCCTGCAAGGTCACATTACAGTCTGTGTCCATGCGTACTGCATGCCATGAGTGCAGTTTCTCAGCAATCCTGATGTCTATATCTCTTCTCTGCTTGTTGACTCATAAGCATAGTACTTATGTTGTTTAATACTAATAAAAAGTCTCTGCAGTGATTAGACTGTTTCCATTGGGGAGCTGACCTTAAAAGTTGCAGCTGTGATCTACAGGAGTTTTCCAATGTCTCCAGGGGGGATCTCTATGAATCTCAGGGGTACCCAACACCCAAAACCACTGAACAAAAGGGCAAATACAACAATATTCTTTATATAAGGTACATTTGGCTAAAGCATTTCTTTTCCTCGTGGTTATAGTGTATTGGGAGACAACACTTCAGCCATTGCCAGAAACCAAATATACCAGCATTGTAAAGGGGATGCATGGAATTTAAGTGTTTGTTATCTTAATGCAAGCTTTAAGAACTGCAACTCGCCTTTCGATTTGGCACTGTACAGCCATCTGGACTCAACATCAGTTTAAAAATTTCAAACCGCCATCTCTCCTCCCGTATTTTGTTTCCTTTTCTTTGCATGTGTTGGTCCTAATCTGTTTTTTCTTGTTTTTGCTTTCGGACAGCACGCTGTTCATTATTCTGACATTCACACCTCCTCTGGAGCTTCTTCTATTTCTTTACTTGTCCCATTACTACTCCCTTTGGCTCTGCCTTACTAACTCTTTCATCATTTAATGTCTCCCGTCTTCCACCCTATCGCAGGCTGTCCCTTTTGTTTTTTTTTAACAACACCCACCCCACCCCTCCCTGCTAAAAACTTTTAAATTTCTAACTTTGTTCACATCTGATGAAACATCATGACCTGAAACATTAGCTCTGTTTCCCTCTTCACAGATGTTGTCAGACCTACTGAGTGTTTTCGACATTTTCTGTGTTTATTTCAGATTTCCGGCATCAGCAGTATTTTGCTTTTGGATTTGCCCCTACCCAAAGCTGCGATAACTGTGGTACAACAACAGGGTGTTGATAGTTGGGGATTCAGTGATGATAATGCTGTTGAACATCAAGGGGCAATGGTTAGATTCTCTCTTGTTGGAGATGGTCATTGCCTGACACTTGTGTGGCACGAATGTTACTTGACACTTGTCCGCCCAAGCCTGGATATTGTCCAGGTCTTGCTGCATTTGGACATAGGCTGCTTCGGTACCTGAGGAATCGCAAATGGTGCTCAACATTGTGCAATCATCAGCGAACACCCCCATTTCTGACCTTATGATGGAAGGAAAGTCATTGATGAAGCAGCTGAAGATGGTCAGGTCGAGGACACTACCCTGAGGAACTCCTGCAGTGATGTCCTGGAGCTGAGATGACTGACTTCCAAAAACTACAACCATCTTTCTTTGTGCTAGGTATGACTCCAACCAATGGAGAGTTTTACCCCGATTCCCATTGACTCCAGTTTTGCTAGGGCTCCTTGATGCCACACTCGGTCAAATGCTGCCTTGATGTCAAGGGCAGTCACTCTCACCTCACCTCGGGCATTCAGCTCTTTTGTCCATGTTGAACCAAGACTGTAATGAGGTCAGGAGCTGAGTGGCCCTGGTGGAACTCAACCTGGGCATAGTGAGCAGGTTATTGCTAAGCAAGTGATGCTTGAAAGCACTGTTGATGACCCCTTCCATTACTTTACTGATGATGGAGAGTAGACTGATGGGTTGGTAATTGGTTCCCGGGCCACGTATTGCGACCTCATACTTATAACTCTGTAGATTGGTCATACACTTTCTAAATGATGTGGAAAGACTATCTGCGGATTGAGAAATAATTAATTCCCTGCTGAGAAACAGTCTTGATTTACATTTAAAATTACCTATCTCTTGTACTTTCTTGTTTATGCTCTGAATCCATTGCTTATCACAGGATAAACGCATTATCCAACTGGAGGGAGAAGAAATTGTTGAATATAAATATTTGCCTCAGGACATTTATACTTCAGTTCATTACCTTCTGCCAACATCCACATTTCACAAAAACCCCAGATATTTTGAATGGAATTACTTTGTATTGAAGGCTATATTTACACAGACACTTTTATTGATTTGTTGAAGTGAAATTGAAAAATTATTTTCATTCAGGTTTTGTTTTTGCACATCTGTGTTTGAAAGTTTCACATGGGCCAGAATTTTTGGGTTGGTGAGCGAGGGCGGGGCCTGCTCGCTGATGTGTAAAATGACGTGTGGTGACATCAGGCGTGCGTCCTGACATCACCGCGCGTCTTTCAGATCTTCAGTTCAGCAGGCCCGCCGAACTGTCAGAGGCCTATTAAGGCCATTTAAATATCAATTAAACTATTTAACAGAGCTGGCCAACCAACCTTAAGGCTGTCGGGCAGGCAAAGAGCCCAGGAGGCCTTCGCATTTATCATGAAACCTCATCCACGGCGGGATGAGGTTTCATGAAGTGCTTATAAATTGAATGAAAGTTTTTATTAAAATCCAATGACATGTCCCAGCTCATGTGACACATGAGGGGACATGTCTTAAATTTTTTTTTCTTTATTAAAATTTTTAAAAATCAAACTAATCTCCCTGAGGCAGCTCTGTGAGCGCTCCCTCTGTGGGCAGGGGGGGGTGGTGGGGGGGGTGGAATCCCAAAATTGAGTGTGCTCTTTCACGCATACGCACGAAAGAGCTCACTCATCTCCCTGAGGATAAGTGCTGCCTCAGGGAGGTCGGCTTTAAGTGTAAAAAAGCTAAAATTAGAATAATATAATTTCCCTAACATGTCCCCTCATGTGACACTGTCACTTGAGTTGGGACATGTCCACAATTTTTACAAAAACTTTATTAAAATTTTAAAAAACCTACATGAAACCTCATCCCACCCATGGATGAGGTTTCATGTTTTTTCTAATTCCCACCTGGGCTCCTGGCCTACTCGCCAACCTTAAGGTTGGATGGGCAGGTCCATCATTAATTAGTTTAATTACTCTGTCAATGGCCTCAATTGGCCATTGACTGGTCGGCGGGTGCACAGATGATTTTGCTGCGCCTCCGCCTACTGGAAAATTTAAATGGGGTGCGGTGAATCGGGAGTTCCGCCCAACGTCACCACACGTCATTTTACGCGTCGGTGAGCGAGCCCCGGGCGCGTCGGTGAGCGGGCCCCGGGGTGAGCAGGGTGAGCCCCCTCCCCCACTCGCTGATGGGAAAATCCTGCCCCAGGGCTTTCAAGGGGTCACTCATCCTCTGCTTCTTGCAATGAAGACCCATAATGTAACACAAGAGTCTCAAACTGATCCACTGAAAAATAAAGCACACATCTCGACAGGAAATTAAAACTCACTAAACAAACCAACACTACGTACAATGATGCTTAAACTTTGAAGTGTCTTCAGTTTAATTTAATGCCAATGACGTTCAGAAAAGGGTCTCAAAGTTAAAATGCAGCTTTAACAATAAAAATTATAGTACGTGCAACGGGATAATTGCACAAAGTTAACTAACCAAAAATGTTAACTGTGCATGCAATAATTGTTGCAACTAACCCACAAGGTGGCATCATTTGATTGAAGTACATAAACTATACCTATATGCACCAGTTTAGGAGAATGACTATTTACTTGTTTGTGGCATTCTAAAATCCATTCAGTGCCTGCATTATTTTAATAGCCTGTTTCATAAAAACTCCGATTTCACTTTTTAAACATGCATAGTCTCAGTTATTGAATATTAGCCACAATTAGCTAAAAGCATAGGAAGCTTCACATTGGTATTAAAAATTCAATTGAGACTTGCAAAACTTCACATCAGTCTATTAGGTTGATGAGAACCAGCCACTTGACACTTTGTTAATTGTATATCAATCAATTAAACTACAATTCTGAGACTTCTCTAACCGATGCTGAGGCTGTTCAAGGAAATATATAAACTGCTTCAGAAATCAAATATCACCCACTAGTATGAAGAATAGGAGCAATAGGCCATACAGCCCTTCGAGTCTGTTCTACAATTCAATCAGATCAGGGCTGGTTTTCTATCTCAACTTCACCTTCCTGCACTAGTTCCATATCCATCAATCCCCTTAGTACCCAAAAATCTATTGACCTGTCTTGAATGCACTCAACAACTGAGCATCCATAGCTTTCTGGTGTGCAGGATTCCAAAGATTCACAGCCTTCTGAATGAAGGAATTTCTCATCTCATTCCTAAATAGCTATTCCCTTATAAGGACATAAGAAATAGGACCAGGCATGGGCCATACAACCCCTCAAGCCTGCTCCCCCATTCAATCCTTATCATGAGACTATTCATGTCGTGTTTGTTATAATGTTATAAAAGCACCAATCATAGGGGATTGGGTAAACACATTTTGGGTTCATTTATTTAGACTAGGCACAAGAGAATATACACATAGATAGAAAACTTAACACAACAGCAGCAGTGCTGTGCGTACTGTATTCTGCTCAGAGGCCAAAATGAGACTGGATCACATACCATGTTTCCCTTCTAGTGATGACATGCTGCAATCCCATAAAGGCATATTACAATAATTCCCTCCAGTTCTACTCTCCAGCTAGGGGAAACATCATCCCTGCATCTATCCTATCAAACCCCTCAAGGATTTCATATGTTTTATTGAAATCAACTTTCATTCTTCTGAACTCTAAGGAATGTAGACTTGAACGGCTCAGTCTCTCCTCAATCCCAGGAATCAGTTTAGTAAACTTACATTTACACATTCCCTCGAAGGCAAGTAGATCTTTCCTTAGGTAGGGAGACCAAAACTGTGCACAGTATTCCAGGTATGGTCTCACTAAGGCCCTATGCAATTGCAATATAACACCTTAACTCTTATACTCCAATCTCTTTGTAATATAAGCTAACGTATCATTTGCTTTCTTAATTACTTGCAGTACCAGTGTGTTTACTTAATGACTTGGGTACGAGGGCACTCAGGTCCCTCTGAATACCAACATTTCCCAGTCTCTTGTCATTTAAAAGCTATTCTGTTTTCTATTTTCCCCACCAGAGTGGATAACTTCACACTTCTCTACATTATACAGGTGGTGCCTCAAATCCGACTATTCCAAAAACCGGAGATGTCCGAAAGCCAGACATTTTTTTTAAGCTGCCATGCATGAATTTTAATTCTTATATTAAACGAGCAACTAACTTAACAACTTGCTTAGCTAGGTGCTGCACTGGCACAGTGGCATGCCAGACTAGTTATCGGCTTCGCACACTGGTCTTTTTCCACAATGAGTAGTCCGAGTGACCCTTGACCCCACCCAAATCAGCTCAGCCCAAGCTGGCCCAGCCTGCCCTGAAAACTGGCAAAGTCAGAGATCTGGATCAGACTCAGTGCCTAGGTTGCTGGTTTTGAGACACTGTACCTATACCCTGTTTTTCACATTCTTGCCCAATCACTTAAACTGACTAAATCCTTTTACAGACTCCTAGGCCTGGATTTTTGCAACCACAGAGATCCCTATCATTGCAAAGATGGCGGAGGAGACTGAAATCCAGAAGTCCTGTCCCTGAACACGGTAGTTACCATTTCTACAGGGTGGGCATGGAAGTGCGTTGCATTTTGCGGAGCTGGGTGCCCTTTTAAATCAGGAGCTACCTCCACTCATGTCTGATTTTGGTGACCTAGGTGTGTGAAATACGACATGCAAAAATTAGACATGGTAGTTGCTCTAAACTTTGCAGAGTCCTTTGGGGAGGTGGGGTACCCTTTTGAAGAAATGGACCTGGGACACCTTTGGGATTGTTAATGTGCATAGAGTATAAATTCATTGGAACAGTTAAGAGAGCTGCCAAAAGAACTGTCAAAAGCAACTGTCAAGCTGTCAAGGCATTTAAAACCCCTGCCTTTTAAATCCTTGAAAGAACTGTGGAGTGTTTTTAAAAAATCATTCCTTGCTATTTTACTCTGTTGATATAGGCCCGAGGGTTACCATTACTGGATTAATGCTGCATGACTGATTGTTCTTATTCATTCATGGGATATGGGTGTCGGTGGCTAGGCCAGTATTTATTGCCCCTCCTAATTGTCCTTGGGAAAGTGATGGTGAGCTGCCTTCTTGAACTGCTGCAGTCCAAGAAGGCAGCTCACAACTACCCTACCAATTAGGGATGGGCAAAAAATGCTGGCCTAGCCAGCGATGCCCATATCCTATGAACAAATGGAAAAAAAGTGGGGTGCCTGCCATTTCACAGTTTGATTGACAGCTCCAAGTGGTCTGAGACTCTTTGAAGTGGGACTATGAATTCCAATAGATAAAAACAAAAAGCTAAAAGCTACTGCGGATGCTGGAAATCCAAAACAAAAACAGAATTACCTGGAAAAACTCAGCAGGTCCAGCAGCATCGGTGGAGAAGAAAAGAGCTGATGTTTCGAGTCCTCATGACCCTTCAACAGAACTGAAGTATAGTTCTCTCCTCTCTCCTAACTATACTTCAGTTCTGTTGAAGGGTCATGAGGACTCGAAACATCAGCTCTTTTCTTCTCCACCGACGCTGCCAGACCTGCTGAGTTTTTCCAGGTAATTCTGTTTTTGCTATGAATTCCAATGCTTGTTTTTATAAGGGATTAAACGCTTGAACAAAATGTTTAGTTTTATAAGGGATTATATAGTCGAAAGAATGTAAATATACTGAATGGGTTTTTATGGAAGAACATGTTTCGTTTTAAATAAAGTCTGCAATGAAAACTTAGAACGTCTTTATTTCATCTTAGCATGGGTCCTGATGTCTGACTGTGTTGGGTACTGACTGAGTTGGCATGGAGGGTGTAAGAGCAAAGGATGGTGGGTGGAGTTCATCAGTTGGTGTGAGTTGACAATAAGTTGGCATGGGGGCTATAAAGGGCCAATGCTGTGGGTAGATGGGCATAAGATGGCATGGAGGGTATGAGGAGTTATGGGAGTGGGTGGGGAGCATGAGGTGACATGGATTGGCATGGATGGAGCATGAGGTGTGGGGGAGAGGGTGAGTTTTATTGTTTTGTTTAAACCTCAATGCAGTGCCAGGGCACTGGGGCAGGCCTTCCACCCAGATGCCTTTACACACTTTCTAGGGTTACCCGACCTGACTCCAAAAAAGAACCCTGCCCTCCTGGAATGAAAAGCTTAACTTCCAGTGCACTTTCTCCTGGGTTAGGGTCACGGAGGAAGGAAATTGGCTTGACTCTGTGCTCCCAACCTGCGAGCGACAATTCAGGCCCTTGTGTCCTCCTCACAACTTACAAAGATGAGGAAAGTACCGTCAACAAACTTGGATATACACTCAACCCCTTCATCTAAGCCATTGATATTTATTGTAAATGCCTGAGGTCCAAGCACTGAGCCTTGCAGTGCCAACTTATTCCAGCCTGCCAATCCAAAATTGATCCAATTATTCCTGTTAGACGGGGGAGAGGTGGTAGGGCGCTTCCCCCTTTTCTTCCCCACCTCTCAACTAACAACAAAGTGTGTTAATGTTGTAACCTCTCGAGTGCTGTTACCCGTAAGAACAGAAGACAGGTTTTCCTGCAAGTTTTAAATTAAGGCCAAAATAAATATTTGTTTCTCAACACCCAAATTGCAACAGCATCCAAGGCCCTCCCCCATCCCCCCCACCACCCCCACCCCCACACACACAAGGTGATTACAAAAGGGGTAGCATGCACTGAGGTGTTTAGAAAAGTCCAAAAATTCACTACTGTTTTTGTCTTCTAAGATGGAAGTTGGAAACAATGGAGGCCTGACAACTTCCTCTTGGTTCATGGGTGAAAATGGAAGTTGGAAGTTCCTGGCCATGAATTTGAAGTGTTAACTCTTTGCAACAGTAGGTTTCTGGCTTTGCTCCAGTTGAAAGTGTAGCTGAGTCCCATTCCTCTACCTGCTAGTGGACTCTAGACAGGGTTTTTTCTTTGCCGGGCAGGATCTTTCCCCTTGGAGTCCCTTTGTCTCCAAGACTGACACGAGGCTGCTCACAAGATGTGCGTTAATTAACGTTTCCTATCACAAGCTGGTTTCTGTCAGGTAACCATAGTATCAGGTTTCCCATTGTCCACACAAATGGTCAGTGACACCATTCGCATTGATACACAATGGGGTTTGAATCTTGGCTATTTGCATCTTCTTGTGATAGAATTGTTTTTTCTCACACGCATTCTGTGGAATTTCATTCTGCAGCCACTAAGTCTGCCTGGCCATTGTGCACCAGCTTTTTTAGGCATTTGGGCAATAGTAGCTGTTAAATCCACAAGAGAGATCTGTGCGTTTTTAATTTCTTGTCAAAGGAATATTTCAAAAGGTAGTTTACATTTTAATGCCCTAACCAGACAAGCAGGCGAACTTCCAGCCTTGGGCAGTTTCTTGTGTATTTGCAGGCAAGTGATATTTGAGCCACACAAGAACCGGGCAATGATCATCTCCAACAAGAGAGAATCCAAACATATCTCCTTGACATTCATTGGTCTTACCATCACTGAATCCCCCACTATCAATATCCCGGGGGTAACCATCGACCAGAAACTGAACCAGACCAGCCATATTTAAAACTGTGGTTACAAGAGCAGGTCAGAGGCTGGGAATTCTGCAGAGAGCAAATCACCTCCTGACTTTCCAAAGCCTGTCCACCATCTACAAGGCACAAGTCAGGAGTATGATGGAATGCTCTTCACTTGCCTGGATGAGTGCAGCTCCAACAACACTCAAGAAGCTCAACACCATTCAGGACAAAGCAGCCCACTTGATTGGCACCCCATCCATCAGCTTCAATACCCACCACCAATGCACACTGTCAGCAGTGTGTACCATCTACAAGATGCACTGCAGCAACTTATCAAGGCTCCTTTGACAGCACCTTCCAAACCCACACCTACATCACCTAGAAAGACAAGGGCAACAGATGCATGGGAACGCCACCATCTGGAAGATCCCCTCCAAGCCACGCACCATCCTGACTTGGAATTATATTGCCGTTCCTTCACTGTTGCTGGGTCAAAATCCTGGGGTTCCGCCCAGACAGCAGTGTGGGTGTAACTACACCACAGGGACTGCAGCAGTTCAAGAAGGCAGCTCACTACCACCTTCTCAAGGGCAATTAGGGATGAGCAATAAATGGTGGCCTAGCTGGCAATGCCCACATCCTTTGAAAGAAGAGGGAGGTCACCTGACCCTCTTGTTACAACACAGACTGTCCATTCTCTGTGTTGTCTTAAATAAAAGGGGCCATTTTTCATACATCCACAGGTACACCTGCATGGGTGTGACTCTGCTGTTTTCTGTCTGTTAACCAAGCCTCATCCGTGCTCATATATCACTCCTAATCCCACGAGCCCTTGCTCCTGTGTACAAGAGCCGCTAGCTTCCAACTTAGACATAACATTCTCAATTTGTCACAATATCACTTCACATTTCAAAACAAAATGCTACAAAGTTTCCTCATTTGACACATACAAAGGTTTGCAGTTTACATATTTCTACAACGTGGATGCATCTGGTGATTTTGAATATTAAAGTCAAGGACACAATTGGAAGATTTATTCATTTTATTAATAAACATAAGTCAGCACAAAATTGAATGGATTTTTTTTCTTTTATAGTTTTTTTTGCAAAATATTTAACCTGATATCCATCAGTTACACAAAGCCAAGAGTAAATCACACAGATTTTGATTTTACATCTTTGAAGCTCCTTAATGTCCTGTACATTTAAAATACATGCATGCCTTCTCTTATTTAATCTGTCTCTCATTTTAGAAAATATAAGCTTTTTCCATAAATGCCCATCCAACAGAAACACAATGGGAATGCAGATAGCAAATAAATGTGCTGAGATAATTTACTGCAGTGTGGAAATTCTTACATGACAGATCTATCAAAGTTTCAAGACAGATATGTTTTGAATAGAATACTTTTATATAAACCATCACAATTGTGCTCGAGAAGCAACATGAACACAAAGGCAAAGTTGGCTTCTTTGCAACATCCACCAACAGCTCAGCAGCTTGATAAATAAGTGAAAAAGTTATAAAGCACTAATACATGTTCTGTATAATACACCATGCGTTCCCTGATGTATTGTACATGCTTAGTTCACAAGAAAACAAATTTACGATTGTTTAAACGAGTTGCCCATTTGCAGTGGCATTATGATAAAAGGATTATTAAGTTAAAATTACATGAGTCACATCTTTTTTTAATAGCCCATGCGTATCAAACAAAGATTTAATTTTCTCGTTCACGTGGAGCATCTAAGTTATAGTGTTGAGCAAGTTCATTCTCCTCTCCTATGTGTAGCAACATCTTTGCATCGCTTAGAGTCTTCTCAAATGGGCATGGGCTGTCCAGCTATTTTTAAAAAAGTAAAACAACAGATCAAGGCCATTGAATGTCAATAATTAGCTTCTTATATATAAAAAAGTACAGTCCTGAAATAGACAGTATTCTTTGCACTTTGGAAAATAGGCATTAGGCAACAGAAAAAAACTTTGCAACTTACACTGGAGGATTTTAGTGCTGGTTTGTATTTAGATTTTGGTGAAGTATACTCATGGTACTATTCAAATATACTACAATAGCAGAGAAATCAATATATGCATTCAACTCAGGCTTAGACTGGCTCGAATCAGTGATGTAACAGAAGTATTTTATCATCCTGAATTTTTAGCTGAAAATTCAAAACATACAAACTTCAACTTCACTTTTTGTAACTTAACCTAATTGGCAGTTACTGTATATAAAAAAAAAGCTCTAGTTTTACTTTGTGACCCATGCCATTCTAGATAAAAACTTGACAGACTTTACAAATTTAGACATTGGTTTACTTAACAAAACTGAGAACGGGGTTCAGAACAAGGCCTGTAAATGCAGCAGAACGGAGAAAGGTTGTCTATACAAGTTAACAGTAACACGTGCTTAAGTGGACAGCATTTTCTCCTGTTACATAATTGTTCATTGGTCACTGGAATACTATGTTCAGTTCTGGTCTCCACATTTCAGAAAGGATATACTTGCATCGGAGGTGACATAGCGCAGGTTCACAGGATTGGGCCCTGGGATAAGGGGGGTGTCCCATGTTGAGACTCTAAGTAAATTGGGCTTATATTCTCTGGAGATTAGAAGAAGGGGTGCTCTCACTGAAACCTACAAAATTCTGAGCGGGCTCAATAGGGTGGATGCTGAGAGATTATTTCCATTGGTCGGGGAATTTAAGACACGAGGGCACAGTCTCAGGATAAGGGGCCGATCATTTAGAACTGAGATGAGGAGAAATTACTCCACTCAAAAGGTTGTGAACCTTTGGAATTCTCTATCCCAGAGGGTTGTGGATGCTCCGTTGTTGAGTACATTTAAGGCTGGGGTAAACAGATTTTTGGTCTCCCAGGGAATTAAGGGGTATGGGGAGTGGGTGGGAAAATGGAGTTGAAGCCCAAGATCAGCCATGATTGTACTGAATAGAGGAGCAGGCTCGACTGGCCATATGGTCTCCTCCTGCTCATATTTCTTGCGTTCATTCTTATTTGTATTTGAAGGTTAAACAAAAAGGAACAGTAGGAAAACAACTCAGAACATTATACATCACTCCAGCATTTGAAAAGTGAACTACACATGTAGCTCCGACCTCTGCCACGCAGCTGTGGGAAGGCAAGTGAAGTGAAAAAAATAAAAGCAAAATACCGCAGAGGCTGGAAATCTGAAACAGAAACAAAAATTGCTGGAAAAACTCAGCAGGTCTGACAGCATCTGTGGAGAGAGAAACAGAGTTAATGTTTCGAGCCCCTATGGGCACCACATTTTTATTTCTCTTTAGCTCCGAAGAAGTCAGACAGGCTCGAAACGTTAACTCTGCCTTTCTCTCCACAGGCGCTGTCGGACCTGCTGAGTTTTTCCAGCAATCAGTGAGGTGAAATTGGAGAATGTGAACTGTCTGGCCGTTTCCTGGAGACCCATTTCAGAGCAAGAGCAGCATAGGCCAGAAAACAAGCTACACTTGGGAGTCCAGCATGACACAATGGGGCCCAAGAAAGGGAAAGGGGAAGCAAACCACTTATAAAAGAAAAAAACATGTCAGACTTGAGAAATAATTCAAGACTATTGTGACTTTTTAAATACAAATACCAACACACCTTTTTCAAATAGTTTAAATGCTCGAGCTGGGTAAATTAAACCTCAACACTGTATAACTCTATGGATGGATTCTCAATGAACCCTGTTTTACACCGTGTCCTCTACAGAAAGTTAGCACTAATGAAATAATGGTCTGAGAGAGAACGGACAGTACATCATAAGTGCTCTATAAGAGGCACCTCTGGTTCATCTCTCCAGTCCCTTCTTCCCACCTTTTCCTGCATTTCATAAATTTCCTATCTTACAAAAGTGACTAGACTTTGCTAAATACTCATGGGCTGTAAAGCACTTTGGGGTTTCCTGTGGCCATGAAAGGTGCTACATAAACAAAAGTCTCTTTTCTTTTTCAAATACCCACTGTTTTGTCATGTGTTTGGGGTCCAGATGGAGTTCTTTGGTGTTTGTCCATTTTCTTCAAGTAAGTTACTCAAGACTGTAGTTTGTAAAAATCATCATTGCTTATTTACAGCTCTATTTTATGTCTTTGGACATACATAGAGCTTTGGAAAAGTTGGACTTTTCCTCCCCCCAGATCTCTGTCATTTAGAGATATGTCATTATATCATAGTTACATCAGCATCAGATGCTTCTGATGTTAACTTTTGACTCCACACCCACCGAATCTAAATCAATCCTAACCGTCTTAGTTCTATATTTCCCCTCCTACTTCTGTTTGTGTAGACAGCCTTACCTGTGCTGGAAAAAAAGGAGAAAGCCAATAAGAACTGGAAGCAAAGGGAGGTCAAGCAATCAAAAGGAGAGGTCAAAAAAAAGAGGGAGATAGAGAAAAAAATGTTAACACAAGATTTTTCTGATTACCGGAAATGGGACCTGCACTGACAGAGTTCATTATGGAATGGCGATATTCCTGCTTAGCTTCCTGAGCATGCACAAATTTAATGAACATCTCTCAGCAGATTCCAGGATGCTGCTTTTGAACTTCTACCTACCTTTGAACTGGATGTGGCAGGCATTACAGTAGAGTCTCTTATCCCGCACTCGGACCTCCGCTCCAGATTCTTTACCCCCAAGGTCAATGTTGCATGAGATGCACTATGCATGAAAACAAGACTATTTATATGGATATTCCAAGATATCACACAACTGTTGAAATTTAGAGAGGGGAATGAAGTCATAAAGAGACAGCATTTCTTTCCATTGGTCTACTCAGCTTGAATTCAATTCTTTACATCTTCAGGACAGAACAAGGGAGCATTAATTGGACATATAACAGAAAAGTGGGTCACAGGCTCTCCCCTATAAGCTTCAAACACTAACCAGGCAGCTCACTGGTAACAGAACATCAAACGGCTCAGTTACTTCAAGGCAACTGCTAGTTGTAAATTAGCCTGGGGAAAACCCAAGAGTAGGTTACCTATCCACCCACTTTTCAGGGGACATCTTGTAGTTTGGGACAGCCAACAGACAGGGTACAAGATCTAAATAATTTAAAGGTACCTTTCATTTTACAGAGGTGGCAGGTGCAAAAAAAAAACATAAAAAGGTATCAAATTCTCAATTTTAGTAGGAACGTCAGCAAGATCGAGGAGGGATAATTATACAAAAATAGGGATTCTTCTTGTGATCAAAATCAACAGAATCAGTAAAGGCTCCTGAAGAAGTAATGCATCCTAGCAGTTTTGACTAAGGGACAATGGGTCCTCTAAAGAAAAACTACAAATATTACAAAGGCAGGAGAGAAAAATAAAATTTGGCCAAATATAATGCCACTTAATGAGGTTTGACATGCATAGGACAAATCACATTTTTTAAAAAATTGTTCATATCAAGCTAAAGTGGTCTTGCAAAAGTCATGCTGTTTCTTTGGTGACTACAGATCAGTAATGCATGAAAGAAGCCATATATTCAACTCACTATGCACTGGGAAGTTAGGTAGCAATGTGTTAATGAAGGTGTGAACATAAGCATTAGTATGGATTGATGATACAGACATTAGCAGGGGCAAAAAAAAACAATAAATGACAAATAAATTATAAGATACAGGTTTGTGCAAATATGAACATTAAATGGTGATTAAACCTTCCATTTTAGCTGAAAATCAAAAGCTGTCAATTAAGATAGAAGCACAAGCAGGAAGGTGTGAATTATGCCAATCTGAAACACAATCAAAATTATTATAAAATAGTGACAAGTTGCCCCGTGTTAGTATGGCACGAAAACGCTTCGATACCAGCTGTAGAAGCCATGCAAAATTCAAGTCCAAATAAAACAAAGTAATATTCATGTTTCTTGTACCTTTGAGTAAAATGTCTGCATGGGTTCATGCGCCAAAATGTTAATAAAAATGTTAATACTGTTAGAGTTCTAAGCAAGCATGCATGTCTTTAACAGACATCCCTCATCATTGCTAAGCCTCTCATATAGCTGGTCCCTAGCCTCACCTTAAAACAATGTAAATGATAACAAAGACCAAGAGATTCGATGATCATGGCAGCTCCTCTGCCAAGAGCGTTATCACAGTATGAACAGATCTTCTTTCCACTTATTGACCTGAATACAGAACAAAAAGGGGACCGACTATATAAATGCTATACAGGCATGAGAATTATGATACCAACCCTGTGGGATGTACAAGCCATCGATTTATTGAATCTTTGTGACCAGGTAAAGAGTTAAGGAATAAGCCCAGCAGGAAAATTAGAATCCTTGTGCCGGGCCGGTAGTCTGTGACTACTAAGTGGTAGGTGTTCTTCCAACAGCATTGGATGGCCTCAAGATTGCACGCGGCGATTGTACAGAATAAAGCTGTACTACAAGACAAACCAACAATCAGCCCTGTGCAAAGAAAATCTGACCATCGTAAACAAGGAGCTCCAGTAAAAAATCGGAATGGCTACTTCTACATATTCTAAAGACGTATAGTTTAAGGTGGTGCAGAAACATGGACGGCTTTGGAGTATTTTCAGATGGATTAGAAAATTTCATTTTGATTCTGGGAACATTTCTGATATGATTGATTTCAGAAGCACTTCAATACATTCATATTTCAACACAGTTATTCTACTATTCAAGCCGGGGCTTTATTTTCATATAAACATGTGATAATGTCCTGCTACTTAGTGCTGGATTTCAGCAATTTTAAAAAAATAGCTGCAGATTTCTCTTTGCATAACATTTATCAGTGTCTTCTCGTCACCCTGTTAACATATCTTGCTAATCTGTAGTTAAAAGCAGGCAATTTTTGGGCAGCATTCCCGCACTGTCTTGAGGAACCTCAATTCCAGTGGTCTTCAACACCTTGAATTTTTTTCTGACCAGAGACAGCCAGCGTGGATTTGTCAAAGGTCAGTCGTGTCTGACAAACTTGATTAAATTTTTTTTAAGAGGCATCTAAAGTAGCGGACAAGAGAATACCTATGGATGTTATGTATATGGACTTACAGAAGGCATTCGATTAAGTCCTCACACGAGGCTGCTTAAATTTGAAGCTCATGGAACTGAAGGCAAATTACTGGTTAGGAAATTAGCTAAGCGGGAGGCAGAGTAGGGATAATGGGCAGGTATTCTAATTGGTAGAATGTGACTAGTGGTGTTCTACAAGGACCTGCGTTAGGTCTCCAACTATGCACCATATTTATTAACGACTTAGAGGAAGGAATAGAAAGCCACTTACCCAAGTTTGCCAATGATGCAAAGATGGGTGGCATTGTACACTGTATAGACAGAAGCATAAA
The DNA here is from genome assembly GCF_964194155.1 of Cetorhinus maximus. Taxonomy (NCBI): domain Eukaryota; kingdom Metazoa; phylum Chordata; class Chondrichthyes; order Lamniformes; family Cetorhinidae; genus Cetorhinus; species Cetorhinus maximus. The sequence goes on from NC_135885.1 coordinate 133,328,620, forward strand.
ATTACAAGGAGATAATAATAGATTAAGTGTGGCAAATAGATTTCAACGTAGGTCATTGAAGTCATCTGCTTTGGACCTACAAAGAAACTACCCTGTTCCATTCTGAGTGGTGAAAAGCTAGAGACAGTGGAGTTCCAGAGAAGCTTGTGGGTCCATGTTCATAGATCATTGCAATATCATGAACAATTTCAGAAAATAATGAAAAGGGTTAATGGGATGCTGGCCTTTATACCTAGAGGAATAGAATACAAGAGGGTAGAAGTTATGCTTCAGCCAAAGAAAGCTGTGGCTCAACCACATTTGGAGTATAGAGGGTAGTTCTGGGCTCTACACCCTTAGGAAGGGTACACTGGCCTAGGAGGGAGTACAGTTTTTACTAGATTTATTCGAATGAAACCTGGACTCCAAGGTTTAAAATATGAGGAAAGATTACACAAACATGCATTGTATTCCCTGGAATTTAGAAAATTAAGGGGTGATTTGATCCAAGTTTTCAAGATATGATGGGGAACAGATGGGGTAGATTGGGAGAAACTTTCCACTGGTTGGGGAGTCTAAGACTAAACAGGTATCGTCTAAAAAATTACAGCCAGGCCCTTCAGGAGTAAAATTAGGAAACACTTCTTCACACAAAGTGTGGTAGAAGTTTGAAACTTTCTTCTGCGAATGGCAATTGTAAACGTTAAAAGGAAAGATTAATAGATTTTGTTTAAATGACCAGATTAAGGGATATGGGGCAAAGGGGAGTATATGGACTTGGGTCACAGATCAGTCATGATCTCATTGAATGTTGAAGCAGGCTGGAGGGCTAAATGGTCTACTCCTGCTCCTCTACTCCTGTTCCTATCATGAGAGTGTAGAGTGCTGATCATAGTCTATAATTTTCCATTCAAATCTTGGATTACAGTTTGAAATTGAAAACATGCTAACAAGGAAACAAGTGACACTAATAAAGATATAGATGCATTTCATCTGTTTACAATTGTGTGAATTTGCAAAGCACCCAAGCTGTTTAACAAAACTGTGTAAAATATGGTAAGAATCAGTGAATTACTGTGAAAGAGAATTTTCCATTAAATAGTTTCACAAAGTATATAAAGCACACTGATTTATACATAAGTAACACAGTGCATAACCTTTCTTCCAAATGATCGAGTACCTGTTGCTTTGAGTTATCTGGGACTGAGTAGTTGGTGCAACGGAAGGGTTCTTGGTCCAAGATGCTGCTCTCAATGATCCAGTGGATTGAGGTGGAAGGGTTGATGATGGAGTGCGCATGTAGGATCGATTGGAAGTGGAGATTGGGTGGTGAATGGATTCCTTTCCCGAATAATACGCTGACTCGGAAGTTGACCCCCAGTGGTTTGCCTTTGGGGAATCCAAGTTGTCCAAGGATTCACCCCTGAAACGAGGGTAAAAATTATACAACTTGCTCAATATTTCTGGGTCGCACAATGTTATTTTTGAGCACACTGGGACCAAACTAGCTTCCATTGTATCAAACCAGTAATCAACATGATTACAAACAGGAAAGGCTGAATTTAGGTGTCCTTGGAGAATGTGTGGAGAATGAGAGAGCTGAAAACTTCCACCAATCTTGAGACAATCAATTGGTGAGTCCCATCACCTACTTTCACCTCCCTCTCCCATATACATTTTGTACAACACTGGTGAAGAAGAATTCACATTAATGCAGCACGTTAATTGCCCCATCAGAACACTTACTGGCATTTTTTTTTCATCTACAACAAATAAAAAACGTAGCAAAAGACAGCTTTGCTACTTGTATCTTCTAAACAGAGCTTTACTCATACTTTGATAAAAGCAAAACACTGCGGATGCTGGAAATATGAAGTAAAAACAGAAAATGCTGGAAAAACTCAGTGGGTCAAACAACATCTGTGGAGAGAGGAACAGGGTTAATGTTTCAAGTCTGCTCTGAAGAAGAGTCGTGTGGACTTGAAATGTAACCTCTCTTTTCCTCTCCACAGATGCTGTCAGGTCTGCTGAGCTTTTCCAGCATTTTTTCAGTTTTTATCTCATATTTTACTGGTACTTTGTTGTTTTAATATCTGTTTTAATTCAACATCGTATTCGTCCATCCCAAAGGTAAGAAACTGTGTGTAACGCATCTGAAGTAATTTTCACCTGAAGATCCCAACAAAGTTTTGGCAGTGAACAGCAACAATGTCCAGATGTTTGGAAGTGTAATGTTGTGCACTTTGCAGGGAGGGGGAGAAAAGAGGGCATTTTGCACTATGAGAGATCACCTGAATTTATTTCTGTATGACTTGTGGTCCGTGAGTATGTGCAGAATTAAATTACTAACCTTGATTTGCCAATTATTAGTGGTTGCCACTGATTCTTGGCAGGGGCCCTGTCTCACAGATCAAAGTGTTTGGATACGTTGGTTTAAGCCATTCCATCCAATTACAAACATCCTGTGGGACTATTTTTAGCACATGTTCATTTGGCAGCTGTATTTCTGTGTGTAAACACTGTTTTGTTTTTGAAGGGCTGATGGCCTAAACGCCATTGTGAGAAATAAAGCTTTAAAGTTCTTTGTTCTGAGATAACTTCAAAGGCACTGGAGTGATTTCTTTTGCAATATTGCATGGGAACAGCAATTAGTGCAAAACCAGCACGGAGAATGAGCCAGAAGGCTCTATTACAGTAAACAGCTACAAAAAAAAAACGCAATTGCCTGCATCTGAAGGGAACATATGACTTAGGAGTAGGAGAGGCCATTCAGCCCTCGAGCCTGCTCTGCCATTCAATAAGATCATGGCTGATCTGGTTGTGGCCTCAACTCCACTTTCCTGACTGTCCCTCATAGCCGTCGACTCTCTTGTCTTATCAAACATCTCTAACTTTGCCTTGAATAACTTCAGTGACACAGCCTCTACTGCTCTCTGGGGAAGAGAATTCCACATACTAATGACCCTCAGAGAAAATATTTCTCCTCAACTCAGTTTTAAAAGGGAGACCTCTTATTGTTAAACTGTGCCCCCTGGTTCCAGTCTCTCCCATAAGTAGAAACATCCTCCCAGTATCTTCCCTGTTAAGTCCCTTCAGGATCTTGTATGCTTCAACAAGGTCACCTTTCAGTCTTCTAAACTCCCATGGGTATCGGACCAACCTGTTCAACCTTTCTTCATAGCATAAGCCACTCATCCCAGGAATGAGTCGGGTGAACCTATTTCTCCTGGTGCAATTATGGGCAGAATTTTGCCCTTGCTGGGCGGGCTTGGCAGGGGCGGTCGGGAAGCCGGGCAGGGCCAGACCGCGATTTCATGCTAGCGGGCCAATTAAGGCCTGCCCAGCGTGAAACGTGAGTGGCAGCACTGCGGGAGTGGGAGGAGGGCGAGCACGAACAGATGAACAGTGTTCAAAAAAAAAAAGATTTTAAAAATGTTATAAAACGTGTCCCTACTGTCACATGAGCAGGGACATATTATAAATTAAATGTAAAATGTTTTATTTTATTTTTATTTGCTTTTGGAAACCTCATCCCACCCGTGGATGAAGTTTCCTAAAAAGTTTTTCTTCTGTTGTGAACTTCTTTGGTGTGAATCACTCTTAATTCACTCACTGACTTTGCCTTTTATGTGGGGAGTCAAGTCCAAGTTAGAGAAAAAGGACCAATTGGACCAGTGAGCACAAACTTAAAACATTCTCCATTTTAAAGCTATATATTCTTTACTTTTTTTTTTAAATGTTTTGAATTTACAGTTAAATAAGAAAATTTAGTGCAGTTGGCAGTTTGAGGTATTTGTAATCTATGAGTTTATCCATAGTACAGGCTATGGAACTAGGGGATACAAAGCAATGCCACAACAAGGAGGTAGTTATGTTTGCTACGTGAAAATTTACATAGGCACTTCCCTTACAAGTATGAGTACAGGAATTATCAAATCGAAGCATTGACAAAAATGTGACAATGAGACGTAATGTTTTCTAGATGGGAAGTGTGTGCAAACAGGGGTTTGGGATTGTTAATACACAGATTGGGTGGCAGATTGAGTGTAACTGCCGCTGCTGCTTTATATGGCTCATACCTTCTCAATGATCCATAATTACTAGGTCCATTCTTATTAACAACACTGGCACTGCGTTGTCTGATCCAGCTTTGGTCATTCAGGAGTTGAGTCTTTCTACGCATCTCTTGCAGGATTTTCTGTCGCTCTTGCTCAGCACGCGAGAGCGGTAGCTCTTTCTGTTCTGAAGTTTTCCCTTGTGAATCACCCTTAATCCACGAGTAGTCTGGAACTTTGCTCTTCATATCACCTAATAACCAACACAAACAATCAATAAGGACCTGAACGTTGTCACTGCACTCCAATTGGGAGAGCTTAACTGAAAAAAACTGCGTTGCCCCAGCTGATGGTTTGTAATTGAATACTCGATTAAGTTAGGGTTCTGGCAATTGTAACACTCCATGAAATGGGGATTAGTATGAACAAACCCAAGTTCATCATCAGCACTAAAATATATTCACATAATTGTGCATATGAATTAGCAGAACATTTTCTTCAACATAATTATGACATCAGCATATATTACATGAACCATTGTACAGAATTCATTATGGGCTTAATGAGCAACATTTCAGCACAAGTTATTTAAATTTTCAAATCAGCGTAGTCAAAAATAACCAAATTCCAAATTGATTTAGAAAGGTCTGTTCCATTATTAGATTACAATCAAATTAGGGGGGGAAACAAATGATTGTCATGAAGCGATCAGCAACTACTATGAACAAATAGTTCATTTAGTGTTAAAATATTGGCCATCCAAAAATCAAGGAAGCGCTGCATCAGCACATCCGGCAGGTGCTATGCACATTAAGGGAAACCGCGTACGATTAGCATGCAGCCAAGGTAATTCATTTGAGAGACAATTCCAATTTGAAGTCGAGCACAGCGTAACCTTCAAGAAAGAAATGCTTTAAAATGGAAGCGGTCGCTTAAAGTGAAGCCGAAAATGTGCTAATTAGTTTGATCATTGGAATGATAGAAAAATTATGGTAAAGGTTGGCTGCTGATCAGAGGGCGTATTCCCCACCTCTCTCTGGGTCAGCATATTTCATCTGATTTAGGATTTTCAGCCTCTCATTTTCCAATTCAACTCGTGCCTGGTCCTGTCTCTTCCCGGGATGCCTGCGTAGCTTTTCTTCCTCTAGCAGCCACTGGGCCACACCACCCACTGGTCTCACATATACACCTAAACACACATTTAAATATGCACACAGTAGGCCATTAGCTCTCATGCAAGGATAATGCTTTCAATGTGTGTTCAAACAAAAGGTTAAAGACAAAAGTCAAGAAAAGCTTGAATTTTGTTTTAAATACCTATTGCCATCTATCGTCTTCCAGCCACACACACACGGGGCAGAATTTTCTGCCTGTCGGGCGGGCAGGCCTGACCCAATCTCCGGTGGGCGGGGAGACGATCCCTGCCGGAGAAGCGGGCCCCGCCGCCATTTTACGTGGGTGGGCCCTCAGCGTGACGTCCGGAGGGAAACGCTATGCGCTTCCTGTGTGGGTGGGAATTCCCCAAAAATGAGAGTGCGCTCTTTCGCGCATGTGCACGGAAGAGCGCACATCTCCCTGAGGCTAAGTGCTGCCTCAGGGAGATCGCTTACACTCTGAAAAATGTTAAAAATAGAAAAAAAAAATTCCCTAACATGTGCCCCTCATGTGACAATACGACATGAGATGGGACATGTTCATAATATACATACTAACTTTATTAAAGTGTTTAAAACCTTGCATGGAACGTTTCATGTTTTCTCTAGTTGCTGCCGGGGCTCCTGGCCAACCTTAAGGTTGGACGGGCAGGTCCTTTAATTGTTTCAATGATCCTGTCAATGGCCTCAATTGGCCATTAACCGGTCGGCGGGCACACAGCTGATTTGTTGCGCCCCTGCCTTATTGAAAATTTAAATGGGGCGGGATGACGTCAGGGGTTCCACCCAACATCATCCCGCGTCATTTTACATGTCGAGCGGGCCCCACCCCCTGCTCGCCAACGGCAAAATACTGCCCATGTTCTGTATAACAGTTATTGGCTCCTGGCTGCATAACTCTCGTGCTTCCCAAATGTATCTTTAACTGAAGGAGAATCTGACGCCCAAATAAATGAGCACTGACTAGATTCTTCAGCAGTGATGTTTACACCAAGCTTGTGTTTATTAATTGGAATATTTTAAATTTAAGTTGCAATGCATTCAATTTCTTTTGAGGTTGCCAAGGGGATATTCGTAGACATAACTGCTCCCTTGTGACTGTTGTAATTACATACTTGGAATACTTGCGGAGCCATATTTTAATCTTATGATTATTACTTTTCAGAGCTAGATTCTGAACATGTAAGCAATATTTACTAACTGGATCCATACTATCCACAAGTCATTCAAGGTTCAGTCACTGGCCGGTTCAAGTGGCTGGCTAAAGGGAATTCAAATCTGTTTTATGTCTCAGTTGAAACACTCAAGAGGAGAAACTTACCATGCCCTTGTGCAGACTCAAGTTCATCAAGTTCAGAGGCTGACCTTGACTTGGACCTACAATCATAATGGCATCGCAGACTGATTATTACATCAAAAAATGTGTGAAGATACACTGCTCATTTCTTAAAAGCAGATTCCAGAAAGACCAACATATCAGGACAAATCCGAATGATTCCAATCGCTAAACAAATATTTGATAGAACAATTTTGCTCGGAGGGAAAACCAGTGGAATGGCGGGTTTTTCTGCCCCTCCTTTATGGGCAGTGAAAAACCCAAGGACCATTAACATCCCCTCCCACAAACACAACAGGAATATGACTGTGATAATAAAATCTGCTGTACCAACTCACTGAAGCTTAAATGCACTGCACCACAATTAGAAACCTCTTATATACACGAGTGAGATTTACAGGTACAAACATTTATGGGCTGCAAGAAAAAAAACGTCCTGGATGTGAATGCAATCCTTATGGGAAGTATTGTCACTTTTAAACTAATTCATTCACTTTAATTTGGAGAACATTTCTTGCCCTCTTAAAATTAACACAATCACGAAATGATTACCGATTTTCATTGTGTAATGCATTTAACAGGTCACAGCAAGTGGGGACAGAGATAGACTTCTGGCACTGCAAACTAACTCAGGAAACTAGATAATTCAAAACCTTACCATTGGGGTTTAACTCTTTCAGTTTCTGCTAACCGTGCTCTCTCTTCTGCTTGTTGTCTCTGCCTTCTCTCCTCTTTAAGTCGCTCTTGTTCGAGATGCCATTGCTCTCGTCGTTCACGTTCTCGCTTTTCCTGCAGTTTTCTCTCTCGTTCAAGGCGATCTGCTTCTTCCTCTTGGCGCCTTCTTTCTTCTAGTAACCGTAATTCCTCTTGCTGCCTTGCCTCATCATCTTCTCTTCGGTGCCAATCCTCCTCTTCTCCCAGTTCCTGTAATTCTTCCTCAGAATCTTCCTGGTTGTCCCAAGATGTAATCCAATTTCGAGAAGTATACTGGTTCTTGGACTCAACAGGCTCATCCTCTGCATTTGAAGGTGATTGGGGAGTGTTTGTTTCTTGTAGTATCTTGCGCTCCTATTAAAATTAAATGTAGTTTAATAAGAAGGGCAAAAGATACCTAAATGGAACTTTATTCAAATGTATATAGAGTAGGAAAGGGGAATGCAGGGGAAGAGCTGGTGTACTAGGATGAATTGCTTACTCCCAAGGAATGTATCCAGTCCTCTTCTCCTTTACCAACCACTCTCCCTACCCCCAGCTACCACCTTCCTCCCTCCACCACTATAAAACAACATTTTCGCATCTGTCCTTTTGAGGTCATGTTGGAGAAGGGCCCCAGGGTGGGCAGGTCCTCCAGTAACTCATTCAAGTGCCATTCCTCACATGGAAAGTTGTGTCATTTCAGCAGCATCACAGCAGAATTTAACCCCACCTGAAATCCACACATATTCCTTCTGGTACAGATTACTGGATAACAATCAGGAACAGAAAGCAAGAGCTTCTCTTCCTGCCTTCCCTGGATCCGACACTGGAATACTGAAGCCCACTATGGTTCTCCTACCATTTTCTTTGGTGAAATCCATATTGGAACATAGATCAAACCAGGACCCTTTTGTTCCAATTTTTCTTTTATCATGTACTTTTTACCACAGAAAACCCTGGATAGGTAGTTTATATCAATTCATTGTTCATATAATAATTGTTTTATGATAATTGTTCAGTATGGTCAAATATTTCACACAGACTAATTATGGACTATCCTCCCTTCTCTCTTGGAAGTCCTGAGACTGAAACTATGTGAAACTAAAAAACTTACAATTAGCTGGCATTAACCTAGATGTAGAATCTTATTGTTCTTACGTACACAAATGCTCTCAGTACTGACAAAAATATCTGACTGCAGCTTCCACTATCAATGACAATTATTGTATTATATTTTGACGATGGTTTAATAGTATATTTTAATGATTTGGGCCACAGAGGCAGCTACACACAGTGCAAAAAAGGGCCAAAGTGAAGCTCAAAAGCACAATTACTTTTATATATACCCCACGGGGGGAATTTTCACATTGGAATGTGGGGGCGGACCCCGCACGCTGACCCGTAACATGACGTGCGGTGATGTCAGGTACGCGTCCCGATGTCACCGCGCGTCATTCAGGTCTTTTGTTCAGGGGGCGTGCGCCGGAGGTGGCTGTGTGCCCGCCGAACTGTCAAAGGCCTATTAAGGCCATTAAAAAACCAATTAAACTAATTATCAGCGCTGCCCGTCCAACCTTAAGGTCGCCAGTAGGCGAAGAGCTCAAGCGGCCTTCACGTTTTTCATGAAACCTCATCCACGGGCGGGATGAGGTTTCATGAAGGTTTTGTTAAATTAATAAATAAATTGTGCTTACTTCATAAACATGTCCCAGCTCATGTGACATTGTCACTTTATTAAAAATTTTCAATATGGACTTAATCTCGCTGAGGCAGCTCCATGCCTCGGGGAGATTTCTGCGCTCTTTCACCCGGTTCTCCCTCCTCCCCCCCACCCACACGTACCGGGCGTGCGCCATGCTGGGAGGGCCTTAATTAAGCCATGCAGCCGCAAAATTACAGGAATGAAACCAAATTAGAATTTTATTTTGCGTTGCTGCTGAGGCCTATGCGTGGTCATGCTCTCAAAGCATTTGCTCAGGATCCTTCATGATTATTCCTTAAGAGGCTCCCAACCACTGACCATCGACTGCTGGATCCCAATCAGCTGCCCCTATTTCCATTGTTCGAGTGGCGCAAATGGAGGGAGACATGCTGGAAGATAGCTCCCCTCCAAGCTCATTGTGTTAATAAATGTGGGTGAGTAGATTTTGTGCCGGGTTCACTCTTCAGACAAAGGTCAAGATGGCCATCCCAAATCCATTTGAGATAAGGTTGAGAGGAGATTTGATAGAGATATTCAAAATCATGAAGGGTCTGGACAGAGTAAATAGGTGGTGGGGTGGGGGGGGGGGGGACTGTTCTCATTGGTGAAAGGATCAAGAACTAGAGTGCACAGGTTTAAGGTGATTGGCAAAAGAAGCAATGGCAACGGGAAGAAAAAACGTTTTCACGCAGTTAGGATCGGGAATGCACTTCCCGAGGCTGTGGTGGAGGCAGGTTCAATCAAGGTTTTCAAAAGGGAGTTGGATCATTATCTGAAGAGAAAAAATTTACAGGGTTGTGGGAAAAAGGTGGAGCAATGTCACTAGGTAAACTGCTGTTGCGGAGAGGCAGCACCGACAGGATGGGCCGAATGGTTTTCCTCTGTGCTGTAACCATCCTATGATTCTATCCTTTGGCTTTGAACGTGCAGACCAATGTCTTCATTCCAGGTTTCTTTCACAGAATGCAATTACCCTGGAGTCACTGGAACATCCAAACTGTCCCACCAATGGGCAAGTCAGCAGTTGGCTTGTGAACATAAATCCCTCACAAGTATGAAGGAATTCTGAAAAATCCAACAGTCTCAAACTGTCCACTTAGCATCCAAACTATTCCATCCCCTTCCACATAGCAGCTGGCAATTGGTACTGAACATTATGGATAATATTAATGTCTACTCCATAAGTTTCTTGCATTGATAACTGGGAGGTAATTCATGCAGTATACCGATCAAACTGGTTACTTGCTGACACAGCATCAAGGCACTTTGCGGGAATAGCCCCAAATAATAGACTGGAAGAGGCTGGAAGGCCATTTCCCTGGGTAGAAAACCGAGAACCGGGGCGGGGGGAGATAGTCTCAGGATAAGTGGTTAGCCATTTGGAACAGATATCAGGAGACATTTCTTCACTCAGGAGGTTGTAAATCTTTGGAGTCCTCTACCCTAGAAGGTTATGTATGGTCAGTGAGTATATTCAAGGGTGAAATTGATAATTGAGGGGGCCACAGGGTTGGGGGGGTGGGGGGCGGGGGGGGCGGGGGGGGACAAGAGGCAGAAGTGGAAAAAGGGGCAAAGAGAACAAACACTATTTCAAACAGACTGATGACTTTTGCACAAATAGATTAATTACAAAGATCATTGCTAACACTTGCCACTCTTAAATGAAAGCAAAATACTACGGATGCTGGAAATCTGAAACAAAGACACAAAATGCTGGAAAAGCCCAGCAGGTCTAGCAGCATCTGTGCAGAGAGAAACAGAGTGAATGTTTCGAGTCCGTATGCTCTGAAGACGGGTCATGCGGACTCAAAACGTTAACTCGGTTTCTCTTGCCACTCTTAGTTCACTTGCTGATCGAGAATTCAATGATCGGTTCTGGATGGAACTGGGTCCCAGGCGTCTCCTTTCTGAGATAATCAGCGTCTCTGTAGCCAGGACCATGGTCCAGTGAACGATTCTGTCACGTCATGACTTTGTGCTGAGGTTTTAGCACAACTCGCACCTCAGAACGAAGGCAATGATGGAGGAGTGTGAAGATAATATTGGGAAGGATCCATACCCACTGGATCCAAATTGGAAAATTAGCAGCTGCTTAGTACCCAATAGTGTCTGAAAAAGATACACCAGGGTTGAACCAACCAGGGTTGGACACAGGTGTATAGTGTGCTGTGAAATGTGATGAGAACTTTGCTGGGGAGAACACCACGAAAGAAGACAGCAACTGAGAAGGACAAGTCCTTTCTGTAAGCATGTTAAAAGATGGGGCAGAATTTTCTGCCTATTGGGCAGGTGGAGGGAGAGCAGGCCTGATTGTAGCACACGATTGGGTCTGCACGGTCATTTTACACGGGCGGCCAAATTAAGGCCCGTCCAGCGTGAATCGCAGCTCCCGAGGACAGTGGGAGTGATCGGGCAGCGGTGGGACGGCAATGACCACCGGGTCCCATGGTGACCCGACGGCCTGTTTTAAAAAGCTGCTGCAGCCTTTCAATGGCTGTGAATCGTGGCCAGTGGAAGGGCTCCCCAGAGGTCTGCTAGTGAGCAGGCCGGGCAGGAGGGTAGGGCAGCCGGGAACTGTGCCCCTCATTTTACTGATGATTGCCTTGCTGCCCGCATCGAGGAGGCTGCTCTCCACGTGCTTGCGCCTCCTTGCTATGGCAGGTTAGGCCATGTGGTGCCTAATGTGATGTAGGCAGCATTTGGCCAAGGGGGTGGTGGGGGTGGCGGGGGTCGTGGGGGGGAACAGGCCCAGCATCTTTGTGTGAGTGTTCAGCAGCAGTGCGGTGAGGAGGCACTGGAGCCCTGCAATGTCCCACTCTGGTTGGGGTGGGCCGTGCGTGAAGAGAATCCAGGTACAAGTTGCACTAATCAATGCTCGTCTCTCCTTCTCAGGAGAAAAATGCACATAATGCCGCCGAGCGGCCCAGCACAGTTGGCAATTCTCAGCCGTTTCGAGCAGGAGGCCCTAGATTTGGAGAGGCGCCATGCGACCAGGTCCACCGGTGTCGGTGAGGCTGGGGTGCCACGGGCAGGTATGTTTGCCCAGCAGTGAGGTCACCATTGTTCTTCCAACAGCCATGGCAGTGCTGAATGTTCAGTGATTGAAGTTTGCAACATGGATTGACCATTGCTTATGGAAGGATGAGCGCATAATGATCCGGGGGACAGGGATGCACATTGACACTGTCTCCACGTTAGCTGATCCAATGTCCTTGTTCTTCCTTTCAGCAGCAGGGGACCCCTCTCACACCCGAGGGCCCTGAAGTCACAGACTCGCCAGCGCCATGCCATCTCTGTCAGGTGGGCACCAGTGCAGATACTAGCACCTCGGCGGGAATTTGAACATCGGCTAGTGTCCTGGGGCACAGTGGTGAGGGCACTTCATAGTCACTGGAGGAGTTGGCAGAGACAGAGTACCCATGGTGCCAGCAGTCGGAGTACTGCAGGGGACCAGGCACATGCTCAGTTGGTGCCTAATGATGTGCCTCTGGAGTCATCTGCGGCGTAGCAAGTGCAGGAAATGCGGCCAGGTGTGCGGGAGCATCTGGGGGAGATACATGAGGCTCTGCTTGGCTCGGTCTCCATGGTGGAGGAGTCTACGCGGACTATCGCCGAAGCAACGAGCCTCATGGCCGAGTGCCACGCATCCTCCATGGAGAGAGTGGTGATGACCGCCAAGGCCAGAGGGCAACAGGACAGCAGAGTCAGCAGGCTGTCTCAGATGTCAGTTCCAGCGAGGGGTCAGCGCCAAGACGTATCACCCGAAAATGTAAACATAAAGCATCTTAGGCACACCGTGGGTTTATCACTGGTGTTTTTGTGTTGGCCTGCAGTGAGATCTTTATGAGTTGGTGTGATTTTTAACACCTTTGTCATTTTGTTTTCTTAAATTCCTTTGGTTGTAATATTAAATTCAGACATGTCACCATGGCTGAGGGGGCCTCTTTACTTCTGCAGGTGGATGGTTTCCAAGAGTGTTATGAGTGTTTTGTGGGACATTCAGCTTTACTAACAAGGCCCTTAGTTAATGTTTCTAACCAGGCAGATTTGGCACTTAGGTGTCGAGTATCAAGCCGACAGCCCAGGCTTGTCCTGGAGGTCCATCTGTGTTGTGCTAGCTGAGGGTTCGTTGGATTAAAGCCTCCTTGGTGTCCCTGCCTCCCTGGAGTATGCCCGGGTCAGCATCTACCCCCTCAGCATTTCCCTGTGTGCGCTCATCCTCGGACTCAAGATTGGACTCATCGTCTATTGCCTGTGTAGCTACGTCAAGATCTTCTTCCTCCACTGCATCTCCTCTTTCCAGCGCGAGATTGTGGAGAGCGCAGCACACAAGCACTATCAGCGACACACAATCTGGGGGGTGGGGGGGGGGGGGGGGGGGTACTGGAGTGCACCCCCGAGCAGTCCAGGCATCGGAAGCGGATCTTGAGAAGACCGATGGTTCTCTCCACCACAGCCCTTGTGGAGGCGTGGCTCCTATTGTAGCGCTGCTCAGCTTCTGTTCTTGGATGGTGGAGAGGCGTCATGAGCCACCTTCTGAGGGGATGGCCCTCGTCACCCAGCAGCCATCCATCAAGCCGGGCTGGAGCACTGAAGAGCCCCGGCACCTGGGAGTGTCTAAGGATGTAGGCGTCGTGGGAGCTGCCTGGGTACCTTGCACAGACTTGTAGAATCAGCATCCTGTGATCACACACTATCTGCACGTTCATGGAGTGGAAGCCCTTCCTGTTGACGAAGGCACCGTGCTCACCTGCTGGCGCCTTGATGGCCACATGTGTACAGTCTGTTGTACCCTGGACACGGGGGAAGCCAGCAATGGCCGCAAAGCCTCTGGCTCGCTCTGTCTGGCTTGCTTGGTCCCAACGGAAGTGGATGAAGGTCAATGCATACCTGAGCAGAGTGTATGTAACCTGCTTGACACAAGTGTGGACAGCTGATTGGGAGACACAGCAAAGATCACCCACCGAGCCCTGGAAGGAGCCAGAGGCATAGAAGTTGAGGGCAACTGTGACCTTTAGAGCTACTGGCATGGGGTGTCCACCCACACAGTTAGGGGAGATCTCAGGCCCAATCATCTGACAGATATAGTTGACTGTCTCCCTTGAGAGGCAGAGCCTCCTTCAGCACTGCACCTCAGACATATTGAGGTAGCTGCTTCGCCTCCTGTATACCCTGGCAGCAGGATAGTGGCGTCTTCTGCAGCCTCTTCCGCCTTGGACTAACTCTTAGTCCTACCCGCCTTGTGCCTGCGCCTGTCCTCCCAAAGATGGCTCCCCTGGAGGCTGAATGTGCACTCCTGGCCTCCACCCCCTTCTAGCCCTCCCTTCCTCCTCAGAGGTAGTGCCTCCAGTGGAGGGTTCAGCTCCCATTCCCAGGCTAAGGGAAAGCTTCCTGAAACCTGCAGGTCCAAAAAAAGATGCAGAGTGCTGGCCTGAAGGTTGAGAGTCCAGACCAAGCAGCTGGTGTGCGTTTTGAAGTATTGCAGATCGCACAGACAAGTATCAGTAACTTTGAAACATCAATATTTGACAGAGCGCACTCGCGACCCCACTGACCCCTCTTATCCCGCCCGTGGATGAGATTTATACAAGTGTGTCCTACCCGCCTGCCCATTGTGCCCGTGCGCCGACCCGAAGATCGCATGGGCCTCGAAAAACCGCCGTAGACTGGTGCCTCAAGGGCCTTAAGTGGCCCATTAATTAATGGCGGGCACGCATCGGAGATCAACGCGCACCCGCCCAATGAAATATAGCGACGGCGCAGAGTGACGTTGGCACGCTCGCCCAACATCAGCACGCATCGTTTTACGCCAACGGGAAAATTCTGGCCATGAACACCTTTCAACAGAAAGCAAATAATCAAACAGCTGATCTGGGGAGGATTATTGTTTCATGCTAACATAAGACATGAATTTCTTATGAAGAACAGCCTCCATGTGTGTGTTTTGCCCTGGGAAATGAAAGAAACATTCTATTTCTAAACGGGAGTTAAAAGAAGAGACATTTAAGAAGTCCTCAAGTCAATCTTTTGTTGGCCCCTATAGATAAACAGTTAAAGAAAATGCTCCCCATTCTGTTGCATTGGCAAGTCAAAAAGCACTAAAGTGCCAGCAGGAAGAAAGGGTTTTGGTAGTTCAGAACTTGAGTATTGCTGCAAAAAAAGAGACATGTCGAAGTTTGTTGTCTTTTACTCATCAGGACACTTGGCAAGAATACCAATATAAAAGGGAAAACAACAATGTTGTTGTTTTGTTGTTTAAATTGTTGTTTCCCCTTTAAAATGGGTGTCTTGAAGTATCCTGATGAGTGCAAGACAAAAAGCTTCAACATGTCTCTTTTATCAGCAATAAAAAAGGTTTTGCCTTAATGATTGTTATTATTAACTGACAGCTTAGTTTTAAAAAAAAACAACTTTTGTAAGAAAAGCCACTAGACATTTAAAAAAAAAATATTTGGACCAGAAGTTTAAAAATACGCTCTATTCAAAAGCCAGATTAATAATTTTTTTAGTGATATGAACATTCATGATGAATTTTTGCAATTTCACAAGGGTAAAATTAATATTTTCAGTTTTGGCTATTAAAGAAATGTTAATTTTGATTAATTTGACATGAAACAGCAAAATTCCGGAATGTCAGATCTTCAATATTTTAATACTAAATCAGTTGCCTTCCCATCAAAAACGTATTGCTGTTTCAGGGATTGCTAACTTGCCTTTTCCTCCATCTCCATGAATCACCCAGCAACCTGTTTAATTTTACACTGCATATCTCATTACCTCTTCATAGTACTTTGATCCTTCTTGTTCAGCTTCTTGCTGGGCCTTTCGCCACTCCTCTTGCAGCTTTTCCTGCTCGCGCTGATATTTTTCCTAACAGGTCGAAATGATCAAAATCATTAAGTAAATGAAAGCGTTTGTGCAGAAAAAAAATGAGGAATATCTTGTGTTTTCACAGTGCCTTTACCAGCACTACTAGGAGTAACTACCAATGCCAAAACTAGAATCAGGGTGACAATGCCATCCAACCTTCAAAATGCTGATTTCAGTCAGTCAGTCAGTCACATTAGAAATAAAATATTTAATATTCGAGTCTGGAGTTGCCAGGATTCTCGAGTTATTCAAAACATGAAGGAAAATCTACACATTATCAAATTTAACACATAAGCAGCTTTTACAGGATTTACACTAAAAAACGGGCACATTATTTGATGTACTAAGACTTTACTGAACTGTACCACAGATACCAGCATCGTAGAAGTGATTCAGAGTCAATGAATGTTGTGCGTAACACTCTTAAAAGGTTGACGGTGCACATCTCAATGGTTTCTACTATTTCAGATGAACACGTTTGCTTCGAGACTAGGTTTGGCAAGGGCTGTTTCTACAAGAGCTACCACTGGATAACTACAGTAAAAAAAAAAGATAAGCCGTCACCACTCTGCTTCATGCATTGCCCTTTTTAAAACAGCAACAGCAGTATGACAACATGGTAGCATTAGGGTTACACAGTTAGAAAAGAGCAATGCTATGTTCTCCCTAGGCTATAAGGATGGTAAACTGGTTTGGACAACAGAGACTCATCATGCTCAAATATAAAATGCCGTGCGCGTCCACTTACCAACAAGACAGTTATTTTAATTTTTGTGCAAATCAATAGTAAAGCGAATGCTCCACTTAAGCGGTGCACAACTAATCAGCCATTCCAAATGAGCTGAATATATTATTTCGACATTGTTGGCTCTAGGCCTCAGTGAAATTCTATTGTAAGTTTGCACTCCTTGCTTTAAAGTTACAAGTCAAGCAGCGAGGTTGCCGTTTTACATTTGCTGGACTGAACTGACTATTCAAGTGTTCCGGTTGCAAACAATGCAGTCTACTTCAGCTATTCTCAGACAACTGATGGCACAAGGGAATGATAATAGATTTAACTAATGTATCTGCCATTCCAACAGAGGCTAGAGGTGGCAGAGAGATAGAGACAGGACAGACCTGATCAGAAAATTAATTCTTTAAATAAAATGCAGAACAAATGGTATGGTGGAGCGTCAAGTGAGGGGACACACCCATCCACTATCCTCCCTCCACTGATCAGCCACATAACCATGGGAAGATATTGTGCAAGGAGAACTTCCTCATGTGGAAATAGTCTGACCAAAGGCCATCCACTTGCAATCTCTCTTGAGTGGCTTCAAATGATCATTGGTAGAAGCTTATGAACAAGTGCATTACGCAGGCAGCTGGGGATATTAGACACAGTTTCAAGATAAGCAGAGAAATGAAAAATTAAAAGGCACCTTCTGCATGGCCGGAAATACAGTTGAGAATTTGAGGCACTTCAATGATGGAATTTTTTTTAAAGAAGAGTCGCAAATGCTTAATGGTTTGCATCCTGCTTTATTCCATCCTTTGCACAAAGATCTTAAGTAGTTATATAATGGAATGGACAGCTTTCGCTGACAAGATTCTATATTAAAGGGCTAGAATGCATGCAAAGCATTTATTAGTAACCCCGCAAAAGCACCTCAACACCATGCGGCTAGTGCTATAGCCACATTGTACCTGTAACAATCGGTCCTGTTCTTTTTGCCATATTTCCTGACGCTTTCTCTCCTCCTCAGGATTCCAAGACCATCGATTTGAAACACTAATTGATGGAATTTGTAGCTAACATACCACAGCAAGAAGAAAGCAGGTAACACCATTACTTTGGTTTATTAACACACACAACCTCAATATATCAAGCACGCCTGCCAATAATCAACTGAATTTACAAAGTGTTCACAATCTTCAATTACAGTCTTGTTTTGCATCTAATTTTGGAGATATGCAAAAGGCTGAATGGTATTCCTTTAGTGCACCATGTCAAAAAATGCACAGTTGGAAATGGGGCATTTGACGACCAGCTTAATATTGCATAACGATACATTTTTATATACAATTCAAGGGTAGAATTTGTACTATACTTACATCACTCATTGCCGATTCGGATCCTCCTATAAAAAAAAAAGAACTTATAAACCCATGAACAGCACCACAACACTGCAGCTCCTCAGCACAGCATAACACAATTCCTGGATCTGCTTTACTAAGATCGAAGTTCTTTCAAAACAGCCTCGGTAAAAGTCATCATGGTCCCAAAAATTGTAATCTCATTATTGTTGTGCCTACACAGTGTAAGGCTAAATGTAATGAATGACTTCTCAAAGGCCCAAAGACATTTAACAGCTGCAAACATGCAGTCAATAATGTTGAAAGGCATTGGAGATCCAGCGATTGTGAATTAATGCTGGATCCTCTAGTCTTGTATTTGCTCCACTATTTAGAGTCATCTTGGACAATTTTAACCTCCATTCTGAGTGGGACACCATTGGGATTCCACCATTGGTGGAATGCTGTTTTTACACCTATGATGAAAGTATAATAATTTCCATAATATTTTTCTGGTTTATTGCGAAGTAGGTTTAGGGGAGTAAGTATAGTTGGGTCTATATATGATGCAGTTACATTTGCAGTCAAGTGGACTGCAAGTTTGAAATCATTCAAAGAAGCTAGGTGCTTGACATGCTAATGAGTAAACACTGGCTTAGCATGTAAGGTGTGAAGGAACTTTGCATTTTTAGATAAGTGAAGAGATTTGGATTTAAAAGGGATTTTAGCCTGTTTACAATTAGCCATATAAGCAAGGCTAAGGAGTGTGTTTATTTTTCCCAAAGGTTACTGACTACATATTGGCAACATGAAAGTTTTTTTATTTTATAAGGAAGGTACAGTTTCAAAGGCATATTGAACAATAGAATTTACATATTAAAAAGAGAGAAACATATATGAAAGGGGAATAAAAGGCTATGTGGCAGAAGGTCATGTAAGACCTAACAGGAGTGTGTGTGAAATAGCCTTAATGAAGCTTCCAACATTTGTGCATAAGTCTGCTATATAATGAAACTGAAGTTGGGGAAAAGCCATTTGGAATTCCACTGTCCAGGGTATTGTGTTAACTTGCTGATTCTGTTATAAATCTAAAATCTATTTTGGACTGTTGCCTTAAAGGGGGTGTAATTGGGAGTCAGGTTAATTAGGAATTTTAGGGGTTATTAAAGTAGTAAGTAATTGTAGTCTTATATACCTGCTTGACATCTTTAATTTGTTAATAAATATTTTAATTTAATTTTTTAAATCTCTAAATGTCTTGGTGAACTTATAACTTCTAAATTCAGTGCACAGATCTCGTAATAAAAACTAATTGCAATATCGTTGTGATAGCGTGGCCAAGTTTCCCTTGTGGATGTGGTCTGCCTGGCACACATCATCTGCCACATCATAACACACCCTGCCAAATATGTCCAGTTAAATTCAATGGAGAGTAAAATTGGCAGGCTGTTAAACTAACATTACTGACTGAGAGGATAGATTAAAATTGCCCCAATTATCTGGAATTAATGATTGGTGTCATTGTGGATGTGGCAATAAATTGTTATTTAATATAATCAAGTTGAAAGGTGAATGCATTCTAGAAATTTGCCCCAATTTCGAACGATCTCTATACCCAAGAAACTTTATGTTCTTCAGTTTTACAATGGATTGTGCCACTGAACAGGATAGGGCAAGATACCATCAGAGGCTGCATCTTTACAAGAGCTTTCTAGGAGAAAGAATTTATATCTTAAAGCATCCAACTCAGTTCACATGCAATGTAAAATGTTGATTGCACTGGCTAGTGTCTCACTTATGCTTTTGCTTCTTGAGCCATTCTCTCTCTAAGCAATTGTGGGAGACAAATCTCAGCCTGCACAAAGTTCTTCAGCTGCAAGGCACTGCTGTCTGAGACAATTAGAAATGTGATTGGAACCCTGTACATTCTCCAGTTCAGCATTCAGGTTATTGTTCAGCTTGGGCTAAACTAACCCAAATACAGCAGACAATAACAGGTGCAGATTTCAGCCAAGACTTGGATCTGCTACAAAAACTTTCATCAAGCTGCTGAAATGATGAAAAAGGTGTTGGAAATAAGCCCAAAACTGTAACATCAAACTCCTTTCTCAGTGCAAACAGCCGGATGGCTACCAAAAGAGACAATGGGCAATATCTGACTATTGTACTGCTTCATGGGGAGAATTTTCTCCCTGTCGGAGGGGTTGTGTGGGACCGAGCACGGGTGCAGCTGATCACCGCCGCGATCGGCTGGGCGCCGCCATTTTACGTGGGCGAACCTTAATTGGCCCACCCAGCGTGACGTGCGCCCAGAAGCGCTCCCTGTGATGGCGGGGGTGGTCGGGGGTTGCCTGAGTCAGGGCCTGCGCTCTTTCGCAGCAATCGCAGAAATCTCCCTGGAGGCACAGAGCTGCCTCAAGGAGATTAGTTTAAGTTTAAAATTTTAAAGGAAAAGAAAATGTTGTAGGACACGTCCCCCCATGTGAAGCTGTCACATGAGCTGGGACATGTCTGTGAATTTTATGAAAAATTTTTTCAAGCCTTTAAAAACCTTCACCACCCATGGGTGAGGTTCCATGAAAAATGCAAAGGCCGCCAGGGCTCTTTGCCAGGTTGGGCGGGTTTATTGTTTTATTTAACTGGCCTTAATAGGCCTTTGACAGTTTGGCGGACGTGCAGCCGACTCAGGTGCGTGTCCGCCCAACTGACAACCTGAATGACGCGCGGCGATGTTGGGACGCGCGCCCGACGTCACTTTACACCTCGGCGAGCGGGCCCCACCCCCGCTCGCCGAAGGTTCTGCTCCATATTATTTCAATAATTTTCTGCATCTATATTAATACATTTTTTTGTCAAACGCACTTTCTTTTAGCACATAGGTTTAAAATGTCATCAGAAATGCACAAAATCCAATACAATTGCAAGATGGTTGGGGGGGGGGGGGGTGGTGGAGAAAAGAGGAGTGCAAAGGGTTTCATTCAAAGTTACATGCAGATAACAAGCAAGAAGTAATGTTAAAAACACAAGACCTGTACCAACATTTGCAGTTAGAATGCACACTGTTGCAAACCTGGTCTGTGGAAGGGATTTTGTTTGAGAAAAATATATTTAGCAAAACGCAACAGTGTAAATTTCAATTTGTCTAACTAATTGGATTGTAATTCAAGCACTCTGATTGCACAGCCTAAAATGATGCATTAAAATGGTGGTACAGCCTTCAAATGATAGATGCTGTTACATCCTGTATGTATTATGCATCAGGCATCTACACACACAGCAAAATTGCAAAAACAAACACACTCGTTTGCCAAGTATCTAACGATGGTTAGAAATTGGAAACATTTCTCAGCATTTTTAAAGTGAGCACATCTGGCAAGTATGACAATGAACAACGATTACCACAAAGGTAGACCAACGAATTGAAAACAGACTCTGATGAGCCTATGAAAAGAAGAGGGGCATTAATGAAATCATAGACTTTACGAAGCAAATGAACAGGTGGAAAGCCAGCTGCATATGTCCCAGTACCATAACAGATAGTCAACATAATTGGAAGCTCAGTTGATAACCCCACAAAATATAAAATAAGCACATTAATTTTTGTTTTACCTTGCTCAAAAAACTGGGAACGCCTTTTAAAGTTCCTCAGGCTAAGGGGCTCAGATGCTGAAGCAAAAATACAAAATGTATTAACTATCAAGTTTACTTCAACCACAAAACAAAGAATTACATGTGCACATTAGGGATGAACATTCAACACAAAATTAGAAATTATAAACACAATTGGATAATACCAGTTTAACATCACCGAGTAGTTTCATTCTGGTAAATTACATGAAATTAGTTTTTAGTTTTTATTTTCCTCAGGGGCCTTAACTACATTGGTGGCCAGTAGTTGCACTAAATTCGATAAGCCAGTACTTAGAGTTCATCTGTATTCCTAGAACACTCTATTGTGGTTAAGGAAGTCTCACAAATGGATAGGATTAGAGCCTTCCAGGGATCTATTATTCCCTGAACAAGAACAAATAAATAACCTCCAGAAACAAAAAATTCTGTTCTCTTGACGTGTCATTTTAAGCCAACGCTATTAAAACATTAAAGCGGGAATATGTTGGCCCAGGCTTCACTGTAATATCAGCAGGAAGGCCAACAGTGCTCGCCATTATTTATATCTCCTGTCTTTTTTTAATTCCCGGTTTGCAGTCAGCGTGTCTCAGTGAGGATTCCTCAATCTGATTGGTTGAGGTGCCTTGTTGCCACTTGCCTAGCTCCCAGATGCCCCCCCTGTTGAGGGATCCACACCAGATTGAATACTGAATTAGTAGAGACCTCCGTCAAGCTCGTGAGAAGTCTGAACGGCTACATGCAAGATGAACTGCAAAAGCCGTTCCTTTGCCACAGGTAATTATTGGCTTGAATTTTGCCCAATCAATATTGAGTGATCCTCACAAACAGAGCCTGAAATCGACCCTTTGGTGCAAGTTTTGCAGCACTGGACTACTTTAAAGGCAACAACACTAGCATAGAGCTCTGACTAATTTTATTTCGCTTCCTCATATGAAACAGAACTTGTGTGTGAAAGTGTCCTTAGAAGATGTTCCTGTGTGCTATGGGTGGGTGGGGGCTGGGATGTCCTTTAACGCCTATTTCAAGTCTTTAAATTCAAAGTAAAAATTGACCCAATTTTTACTGAGTTCTTAAAAGTGTGCATCAAGCACTTCATTTTTGAAATTGTAGTTCGATTCAAGTAAAAAAGAAAAATTATTTTCTCATGCACAGGCCGTATTTACTTTCATGTTAACCATTTCCAACGCCCTCTGCTTACATCAAACCGTGTATCACTTCAGCTCAATCTCCTCTGCGGTTGTAAAAAGAGATCAAAGTGAAAATGCTAACAGCCTACACTACACGGAATTTAATCCAGGAACGACCCTAGAATTACGTGATGACAGGAGCACAAGCTGCTACTGCCCATTCCCTTTACATCACGCAGCTCAGCGTTTGATGTTTTTTAGAATTGTTTTGACTACGTTTTGTCATTCGATGGCAGAACTGCTTTTGAATCGCTTTTGAAGACAGCTGCAAGTGCCTTTATCCAACACACCCACACATCAGTATTATTCCCAGCTGAGATTTACACACATCTGTTTGGGCCACACATGTGGAATCTTAGTCCTTGAAAATGAGAAAAAAATACCAACAGAAATATTGCCCCAAGTGGGGAAAAAAAAACGTTTTTTAACATGGAGGCCAGTCCTGAATTATATCCTGAGATTATACAATGATGCCCTACTTGCACGTTAGGTAATTAAGTCCACGGGGCTCTTTATAAAATGGATTAGATACGATCAAAAGTAGAATTGCATTTAAGGACTACGCTCTTCAACACCCAGATAGAATATTAAGCAATAATCAACATATTAAGCTTAGTTAATAGTAAAAGGAAATTAGAGTTTATTTTAAAAATGTGTAAGTGCAATTCAGTTAATGAAATAGTTGCATGGCAAGGGTTTTATATACAAGAAGGAAATCCTATAATGTACTGTGCAGTGAGAGTTCAGCTTTGTAAGGACAAATTAATGCTGTGGTTACAAAATGTGCAGGTTTTGGAATCTACCGGTATGTATGACCTCGACAAATGATGCAATTATCTGTGGATGGCTCCAGTATAGTCATAAATGTGGTGCTACATAGTTGGTGTTCATTTTAAAAGGGCTATTCACACAGATTCCCTTATGATCACATTCTAGCTACCTAACCGGTGAGGACTGTTTTGTGGTATGAAAATTGCCAATTATTTTCTTTGGAAGAGGGGCAAGGGGTGGTGGTGAATGTAGTGGGAGAAGAAAGGGGAATAATTAAAAAAAACAAATAGGAGCAAGAGTAGACGTTAGGGCCCCTCGAGACTCCTCTGCCATTTGGTAAAATAATGGCTGATCTTAGACCACAACTCCACTCCCTCACCCTATCTCCACATCCCTCAATTCCCAGAGACACCAAAAAAACCTATTGATCTCTGTCCTGAATATATGCAATGACTGAATATTCACAGGCCCCTGGAGTACAGCATTCCAAAGATTCACAACCCTCCAAATGAAAAAAATCCTCCTCATCTCAGTCTTAAATAAATGACACCTTTTCCCAAGGATAGGATGGGAAGCTAAGAGTTGTCTACCTGCCTTTAATTTAAATCCTTGCCACACCGATGATGCTAATAGCTAAATGACTCTTCATAATTCTTATCAACCACAACTGATCCAAGGCAAAGAACACAGCTGGCTTGGCTGTTGGATGCACTTCATCTTGAAGCATTTATGATTCCCTCATGCAAGTTGAATAAATCAATATTTCACTCAATACGTGCATTTCTCACGTGGCCGAGACACTGCACTGAATTTTAGCTCCAAGGGCCTCATCCCGAAGCTGAGATGAATTCCAGATTGGGGACCCAGAGGTAGCTGTGGCAGGACCCTGAAGGAGACTTTCGAGGTTTGCAGCCGATTAAAAGTCTGACTCCGGGAGTTCTGTCCAATTAAGGATGGCGGATGGGGTCAGCAGCTGGGAGCACAAACGGGAGCGATCCTAGGCAACCAACAGTCCCACCAGGAGATGTAGGCGCTGCTGCTGCATGTGTTGGACCTCGAGGGTGTCTCAGGATGGAACTGCCAACTGCTCAATGAAGACTTGTAAGTTATACAAATGATACTATCAAACCATCATTACAAAGGAGATTGGATGGACTGTGGCCTCAGCTGTGATACTCACAGCCCTGCAGATCCAACCAGGTTGCTCTGCAGGATGGGTCTCTGGCACCCAGCACCCACCCCTCCCCCCAACCCCAATGACAAGCTACTGGGAAGCCGCCAACATTCCATCTATGGACTCCAGCCACTTCCAGAGAATGAGGATGCCATGTGAAGAGTGCTCACAACTGGCCCAATTGGGTACCCACTGCTGGCAGGCAGGTATCTGTCATCCCCCAGGAGCCATCTCCTTGAATATTGCCAGAGGCAGGAACTTACTGGCAGACCGTCACGCCAGACGACTGAGCTAAACTGCTGACATGCCCGCCTGCAAACCCACCTCTGCTGCAGAATGGGAAACCAGCTCACTGGATAAAGGCTACAGAAAAACATCTGACCTATCGTTTAAGGACCCATTATAAAAACTATCCCAATCAGAAAGCAACAATTTCAATTTATTTTATTTTTTTAAAAACGTAGTTTACCTTTTTGCTTTGGATCCTCCAGCAATTTCTCCTGGTCTCCTTCCGATCCATCAACCTGTTGGTTAGCACAAAGTGGATCTATCACAATTCATTACCTCAAATGTTATTGAAATAAAAGAGTCATGAGGAACAAAACTGTAAAACAGTAAGGGCTCAAAGGACCAATGCTAAAATTGCATACAACAAGCAGGGAGCACTCGATGCCAAACATACAGACAGGGAAACTGGGGGTGCGCTATTGACAATTTTATGATAAATGTGACCATCATGTGAGCTACCCCATCAATTGTGCACATTCATAAAATCATACCCATTGCATCCAACAGTTAGGTTATCAAAAGTAGCCAAGATAATTTATTTTCCTTCCAGCTCAAGTTGAATAAACTACTTCTTTTGCACATGGTGTTCTAAACTGTGTTGGCTTTTCCTTTACTTAAATCCCCTCCTGCTTTAAAAATAAGTGAAAATGCTGATACATCAGAAATGTTATTCCTGCATAGAATCCAGTTATTGTTCTTCATCAGAGAGACTGATTTTTGTATTTGATCAAAAAGAAAAGTATGGCCCACCAAGGACAAAAACACTCACCTGCTATCTACATCTATCTAGGAAGGTTTCCTTCCCAACTCTTTCTTTCTATTAGTGACTATGCATTCTTTTCCATTTCCCTGGTCCCACTGACCAACAATGCCAAGAGGACTGGCAACCGGGCAGCCTAAGCTGCCTTTCCGTTCAATTATGCTCCCTCCACGTGAAACCTTTCCTGATCAAGGTTTTCAACCGTTGCAATAGAGCCAGATGAGGACCCAAGCAACTTATGCAAAAATGTGGATGACCGTTTCCTGCAACCTGGTCATCAACATTCAGAATTTTGAACATGCACTTTATATTCAGATGCTTGGAACAATCATGCTTCAAAAATCAATTAGTTGGAAAGCTAGTTAGCAGACAAACAGTATCCATTGTTTCATAATTTAAACTATATAAAACAAATTTATATAACAATTTATGAAATCCTACATTTGTGAATTGATTGAAGGATTGGCTCCTGTTGGTCACCATGGTCTGTCCAGCATCTTCCCATCTAATAGGTTTGATGAAGGCAGCAGGTTCCGTTTCACTTGTACCTAGAATTTTTTTTTTTTGAGAGTCAAACAGGTCAGAATGATCGCTTCATGAGTTTCGTAATGCCAAATCAGGGCCTCTGTTAACACAGGTAAGTAGGGCAAGTCACAGAGAACTACTGAAATGCAGTCAGAAGAAAACAAAAGGTAGAAACAGAAAAACAGAGGCAAGTAAAATGTGTCTTCAGGAATTCAAACTAAAGGGCTGTGTGCTAGTTGCAGGGGGGCATGGTAAATAGACCACTTCTCATATTCATGTAATTGTCTTGGCATCAAGTTAAGTTCAAAATCCCTAACGGGTTTAAATGTTAGATAAGGGACAGGTGATTTGGAAATGGAATTCACAAACCAGTTTTCCCTCAATTTTCCCCACAGGATCTCAAAATGCTACGGTGAAAACCTCCATACCCTTGGAAACCATCTGGTAGGTTTAAATAACGATTACAAATAAATAGAAAAAGGGCAAGAGAGCAAAGTTAGACGAAACAGGAGAACGAAAAGAAAGATATTGCATTTATTTATATACAGCCATATTACATCACTTGGATGTCCCGAAGCTTTCTGCAACTACTTTTGAAGAGAGGTCACTAAAAAAAGGTATGGGCACCATTGAAAGTAAAGCAGTCTCTCACTACAATGCTCACCGCAACAGACAAAAAAAAACGCATTGAGTAGATCGTTGTATGGACAGCCAATTGATTTTGTGTTACAAAATTACCTCAATACAACATTCAAGTACACCATTACTGACCACACATGCCGCCTGCCTGCCACCTAATGATTAAATAAGTTTTCTTTAAATAAAAAGGGCTTTTAACGTCTTTACCCAGGAAGTGGTTAGAATGTGGAACTTGCTACTACAGGGAGCAGCTGAAGCTAATAACACTTAAGGTGAGCGAAGCTAAGAGGGTAACTAAGGGAGAAAGGAATAAGATATGTTGGTAGGGTTAGATGAAGTAGGGAGGAAGGATGCATGATTCCCAGTTTAGACCAATTGGACTGAATGGACCATTTCTGTATGCAAATTCTATTTAAAATATCCAACTTGAACACAGAGCGATTCAGCTTACTCTGGCATTATATAATGGGACTTGTGTGTACAGGCGCAAAGTTGTATGGAAGATGTCTTCTTGATCAAAGTGAGTGTAACCGGTGAGAGAAAGGGCAGGCTCATCATGCAACAACTGCCTATGAAATGTATAGGTGTTCCTTGTTAATCCTAGTTATTATAGGTATCGTAGTTCAATTGGCACTTCTGTTGTGCTATATCAAACCTAGATTTAGAAATCTCAGTTTGCTGTGTGATTGAGTTCAAATGATTTAATTCTCTGCTATCTTCCATTTCTGGATCTTCATCAGGGAAAAGCATGTAGAAAATAAATCAGGCATTCAGTTACTATGGCTGGGATTTAACGTGAGTGTTGGAGAAGTGGTGGGAGCCCCGAACACTTTTGTTCAGGGGTCACAACACTATTTCATTCCAATCAGGCTGGAAGCAGAAGCAGGGCTGAGGGGTGGGGGGTAGGGTTCCTGCAGGGCCCTACTTCCTGATGCTAGGTCCCTCAATTAGGCACAGAGTGTGATTGAATGAGGGGCATCCTCCCCCCTGCACCCCCACCTTACCCTCCCCTCCCCTCCTCTCCTGGTAGGCCACCGGCAAACCCAACAGTGGGGATTCAGGTTGGATAACAGTGGAGGCGGGAAAAGGCCCTCTTGCCACTTATGGGCCTCAATTGGCCTTCGGGTGGTGTGGGAGGGGTGGGGTGGGGGGGAAGTCAGTCTGTCAGTCTCTGCCCCGGAGTTGATCAGCGGGTGGTGGGATCTCCACCCCGCACCCTCCCATCCAATCACAGAGCGCCGCCACCCCCAACCACCTCTGAACTTGCGCCTGGTTGGGGGGGGGAGGGGGGGAGGATATGGTTCCACCCTGCGTCTCTGCTCATCAAACAAAAAGAGAGTGTGGGAGCCTACCAAATGCAATTTTCTTTCTGAAATGGCATTATGAAAGAGCACATTGCACTGAGGGACCATTCTACTTGAATAGACAACATGGGCTGAATCCCAACTCACAAAAGCAGGTGTGTCTGGGCTGAGTCACAGGTTAGCCATTCAAAATATCTGAAACAGGAACACAACCCACTTGAAACCATCCGTTCTGGTTGTTATGGAGGTGGGACAAGAGGTGGGTGACTTCTGCACTCACAGGAGACAGGTTGGTGATTCAAATATTATAGTGTTTCAAGACTCATCCAAATTTAACCCATGTTGGCTGAATTTCTCAGGCCTCTGGAAAACCAACAGGTGAACGGAGGTGAGAAGGACCGAATCCATAAGGCAAGTGCTTTTACAGCACTGCTTGTGAGCCAGGAATAGGAATCCTTCCTTCAGGCCCGACAAACCACCCTGTATAACTGCCCATCCCTCACGCATCAGACCCTACCCCTCCGCACCATCAGAAGTCTAGCAGCCACCAGCCCCAATCTCTCCCTGACCATCCCCACTAGGCCCAACTGCTCTCAGCCCAGCCCAGCTCAGCTGCTGCCCCATTCTGTAGGAGCTCCCACACAACAGGCCTTCAATCCCAACAATCAGGTCTGTGGGCAGGAAACCTACCGGATAATTTTTTTTTTTTAAAAAAGGACGTCAACTACAGGGTGTTGGGGAACCCATCTGAGCCAAGGTCCAGGGTGACGGTCTAATTGCTCAGCATGTTTGGAAAATTAATTGCATGAAGGCAAGTGAATGTTGCCATTGTCATAAACATCTACCACTCCTCCTCTTCATGGTTAGCTGAGCACTGACTGTTGTTTTCATTTTTTTTCCTGTGGCATAATCCCAGTGCAGCCAAAGCCACTTCTGACAGGATATTTTCACAGCTATTTATTCAGGATGCACAAACAGGGTTGCATTTGCACTAGTTAACTGAAGTTGTAAAATAACCAAGAGAATTAAGGACTTACCGCTATTTTCATATCTTCTGATTTCCAAGTTCAGATTTCCACTCTTCTTTGAATCCTCCATGGCTTCTATCCAAGCCTGATGATCCATGTTGGCTACATTATTGCCATTGATAGAAATGATTTCATCACCCACTTCCAAATGGCAATATTCTGACGGTCCAGCTGGACAAAACAAAAAGACAAATGGGTTCTGTATTGACTGATCCACTTCAGAATTAAATTTTACTTTCCACACAAAACTTGAAAAGAGGCTTTTCTTAAAGAAATGACTGTACAATATCTCGGAATGAAAATCTGTAACTTGTTGGAACAGGTCGTACAAATATACTTAAAATACTCATTTTCCATAATTGCACCATTCAAATTTCATGACTCATTAATTCACAGCAATTTAATGAGTTTTTCCACAACTTGATGCAGAATTGAAAATATGTAAAAATCTCCACATTACAAATTATTGTGTTGTGAACTTCACAGCTGGAATTTACTGCCGGAGGTGAGGGGGCATTAAATTGGGCACTTTGCCAGCAGTGCCACTCCCAGTGCCTACCCGCCACCACCTGCCCCACTACAATTTAACCTACTGTGGAGATGACACTGGGCAGCCTGCTCACCCATGGTCAATTAAGACACTTAAAGGCCAATTAATGGCTTTGCCCATGCCTCATTGTTCATTATATAAATTATGGTTACATGTATACACTCATTGTGCACATGTGAAGCCTTGGGGTTGGGTGGGAGGGGGATGCCTCCATGTTGGACATCCAGTGCCATCGGAGGTTCCCTCCCAAAGTGCAAACCCCACTCTGCGCCTCCCACCTTGCCCTTTCCAAGCTTGCTGCCACCCCACACCCTTGTGAGCACTGCCAGTCTGACCCTGGCAAGACGCCAGGCTGCGGTACCAACGCTGAATGCCTTCCTCTTGGCCTCGCTGCAGTCCAAGCAGTGGCCATCACTCCCAGTGGTGCTGCTGGGACATGAGGGCTGCCAGCCCTCTGATTGACTGACAGCTCGGAGGTGGACGTCCTCTTGGTGAGGGGGCGGATGTCCCACCTTGAGCCAATTAAAGGGTCATCGGCCGTTTAATGGCTGTGGCGGGAGCCAGCATGCAGACGCCTGACACTGCCCACTGCCCCTAGTGTAAAATTCAAACCGAAGAAAAATTAAACGCCTTAGCTCAGGATTTGCCTTTAGTATTCATCGCATCCATAATGTCTTTGCTTCAAGCCTGTTTTTTCTTCCTTTTTTGAGGACGTAAAATATTTGTGCTTTTGTGATTTTCCTTTTTTTTATTCCAAGTATCAAATATAACAGAGGCAGCAGTCAATCTGCTCTGAAGCCTCCATCCATGCACCTCAACCATACACCTCTTGATTGGTCAACTGGTCATTCAACTGCACCAATGACTTGCCCTACAATTGCATCTTCCATCTTCCCTACGGGATTTCCTTGCAGTGAGAAGGCTAAAAATCACAGCTGAACAGAGCGGAATAAATCAGAGTGGAGGTTACCCACAATCCACAATCCTGCATGTTTTATTTTGGTACGCATTGTAAAGTTTAACACAATCAATTGCATTTATGTAGCACAAAATGGTAGCGAAAGGAACAAAACTGAAGGCAAAATCAAAAAGGTATATTTTGAAGGAGTGAAGATGTTCTACTCCAGAAAGCCCATTGTTGAACTGAAGCCAATCTTTCCAGACTTTCAAAAGTTTTATTCACAGGGTTATACATTTCAAACATTCACCTCGTAACCTAGCCCCCAAAGTTTCAGTCTATTCCTACTTAAAGGAGCACAAGAGAATATGCATACAACTTTTTTTTATTATTATTCATTCACAGGATGTGGGCATCACTGACTAGGCCAGCATTTATTGCCCAACCTTAATTGCCCCTGTTCAGAGGCATTTAAGAGTCAAGCACATTATTGTGGATCTGGAGTCACATGTAGACCAGTCCAGGTAAGGACAGCAGGTTTCCTTCCCTAAAGGACATTAGTGAACCAGATGGGTTTTTACAATAATCGACAATGGTTTCACGGTCATCAGCAGACTTTTGATTCCAGATTTTTATTGAATTCAAATTCTACCATCTGCTGTGGTGGGATTCGAACCTGGGTCCCCAGAGCATTACCCTGAGTCTCTGGATTACTAGCCCAGTGACAATACCATTATACCACATAATTAAACACAGTTAATAAACAATTAACAGAAGAGAGGTGTCAAAGCAGAAGGTTTTAAGAACAGATCAGAGTGTAGCTGCATGTTTCAAGGCTGATGTTGGAGCAAAGTGAAAGAGAATAATTGTCTGAAATGCAGCACAGAAGTATAGCAAGTAGCATTTATGTTTTCTACGATACTATCCCTATTTACCAATGAAAAACTGGCCAAACTTAGGGTACCATGTGCAGTTTTGGGTGCCCTATTGTTGAAACAGCTTGAAAAGGCATTAGAGAATCTACACGAGAGATTGAAGCAAGATGATACCAAAGACGAGAACGTATAATTATGAAGAGAGATCAGAGATACTGAGACTGTTTCCACGAGAGCAAAGAAGGTTACAGGAGATTTTATGGAGCTTTCCCTTTAAATCATGAAGAGCGCTAACTGGATGAATAGAGAAAGCCTATTTCTTCTGGTTGAAGAGGCGGTGATAAGTAGACATCTATTTAAAGTGGTCACTGAAAGAGTGAGGAGATATGGCAGGAGATATCCATTTATACTGAGCTGTTAGATATTGAAATGTTAAGCCAGTTAAGTCAGAAACAGCAGCATCTTTTATGGAAAAAGAGCCATAAACCTTTCAACCTAGAGAAAAGATGCAGTTCTACGGTAAACCAATGGGATTCATGTGAGAACTTGAACAGTTACAATGGACTGTGAACTGTGGACAGTTCTTTCATGTTGCAGATTAATACAAAACGCTTCAAGAAAATGGTGGAAAAATTCCCACTGTGTCTTAGAAAATGAAAAAAAGTGCAGGGTCATTCAAAACATTTAGTTCAACAATAGATTGTTAAAATAAGTAATTTAGCAACACTAGGTGGCAATTGGCACTTCAGACCTATGATTGGCATTGCAATCAGCCCATCACAGATAAACTTTCAGGGAGAAAAAGCTTCTGTTTTCCTTCCAAAATTTAAAAACATAAACAAGCAAAAAAAGAAAGGACTGTTTTATTTTGGTCACCCCAAAAGAAAAATCAACCGGCCAGTTTTCTTCAAGGCTAGAGGTCAAGGCTTGGATTTCACTGGCCACACACAGGCAGGAAAGCAGGTGGGTGGGCTGTGAAATAGGGCACGGTGCCAAGAGGGCAAGTCCACCACCACACACTCTCACCTCCCAGCAACGCCATTCCCCCAGTGCCTCCAACTCCCCATGATTTTAAGAGTGGCAGGGAGGCACTGGGTGAGCTGCCCACCCATAGCCCAATTGAAGTCATTAAGTAGGCCACCATCGTTCAGCTTGAACGGGTGGCAGGAGAGGCCTACACCCAACATGCAGCCCAGCAGGTCTGGCCCGCCGGGCTGCTGGCCAATGAAAGGGGGACGTGCCTCTTTTCCGGGTCCCTGATGCCAATTGGGGAGACACCTCCCCGCCAACAATTTTCCCTCCCCGTGCCCACCCTCCACCACAGCCCCTCGCTGAGGCCTGCCAGCCCAGCCCCAGCGAGATGCTGGACTTACCTGGAGGTCTGGTCCATCGCTGGACCCCTCCTCAATGTCCTCAGTGCAGTACCAGCAACGGCCACTGCTCCCAGAGGTGTTGCTGGTACTGCAGAGCTGCTGGCCTCAGATAGGCCAGAAACACTCTGTTTGGGGAGGGGGGGGAGGGGGGGGGGGGGGGGGGGGGGGACTTCCTCTTGGAGAGAGCCAAATGCCTCACCTCAGAATAATTAAAGGTCCACTGGCTGAAAAATAAAAGCAGGGTGACTTGGCTGAAGTGGGGTGGGCTTGCCCCTGCCATTTACAATGGGGGGCAGGGAGCCTGCCCTCAGCATATAATCCAGCCCTAAGTATAGGATCATTTGGAGCTTATCGCCTGATAACGATCCTGAGCTCGTGCCCGTTCAGCTGAACTGTATGGGTGGTTGCCAGAAAGCTCTCTTTAGAAAAAGTAGGCTGGCCTAATTTAACTACTCGCATTGTGTGTGAGACAGCACTGAGCAGGCATAATCTGCAGGTAATAAACTCAAATTCTGCTTTTCATTTATTACAGTAGACATCAAAACCAACAGTCCTTCAGCAAACAATTAGAGCAGTCTAGTTAAATTTCCAAAAAAGGCAGAGAGAACACAAACATATTAACCAGCACTACTAGCTCCCAATATTACCTTGCTGCACCATTGCTAAATAGCTCTCCCTGACACAGTCTGGGGAACAAGGAAACACAACTGCAGAAGGGTGTGACAATAAATAAATTTTGCAAAACAAGTTATGCAAATATTTAAAAAGGCTGCATAGAGTTGATGGAAACGTTTCCAAAAAGGATCGCAAGTAAACGAGCTATATAAAAGCTAAATCTGTCAGCCAATAAGAGATCAAGCATTGCATTCTATAATAAATGCATCTGTGGAATGATTTCCTTTGTGTCAAAATACGGATGCAATTTCACTTGATTGGT
The DNA here is from genome assembly GCF_964194155.1 of Cetorhinus maximus. Taxonomy (NCBI): domain Eukaryota; kingdom Metazoa; phylum Chordata; class Chondrichthyes; order Lamniformes; family Cetorhinidae; genus Cetorhinus; species Cetorhinus maximus. Next base: position 133,362,409 of record NC_135885.1, read on the forward strand.
TTTCTCTGATATTTTTGTTAAATAGATCCTACATGGGAGAATGACCTTCTGGTCATCACATCATAAATCATTCATGGTCATTAACTAAAGCCAGCGTGACTGTTGCCACAGCCACAGAACGAGACACGTGAAATCCAGATACTACAGATTATAGCACCAAGGCAATGCGACAATGCCTAAGTGTACATTGCAATTGAAAAAAAAAATGTAATTACCTTGTTCAACTGACTTGACAGTTGCACCAGTGGAGCTCCAAATGGCCGTGAATCCAAAGTCTCGATCACTGTTTGGCCTCTGTTTGATAATTATCCGTGTGTTACTGTACTGTTCCTAAAAAACATTAAAAATAATTTAACACACGACACCAGGACAAACGTCATCAATGATTCCTGGAAAACGAATCCAATAAATCAGTCTGATTGATCTTTTCTATGACACCCACAAACATCCAAAGGCATGACTGGAATGTCTGGGAACTCTCTGTAAATGAGCCAGGATGAACAGTTCGAAGGCTACAAAAAAAGAACTATTCCCAAATGATAAAACCTAGTTTCTGGCAGCTATTTTCCCTGTTACAGACACCCAGTAGAGAGAAAAGGTTCTCTATGTATGCACTCAGGCTGCTACAAAGAATAGGTTTTGTCATGCAGTTTAGTATTAAGCTGTCTTAATATGTTGATATATCATTTTGGGGTTAATTAGTCAAACAGTAATTAGTCGAAGAGGTTTCTTTTTCAAAAAAAAGTGTGCCCTTGTACACACAGTCAAAGGAGGCTATCACATTACCAGGCAGACTTCAAATGCACATAGTAACCTACTTTTCAGACTTACCTGTTGCATGGCTGCTGTGGTAATGTTGTCTTTGGGCAGGCTTGTTGTTTTTGTAAAAGAATTCATTGTGACTGAGCCGGAAGTAGTGTCACGCTTTGACTCATGGAGGAAGCTGCTCTTAATAAGAGATGGAGCCTGTTCTTCTTCCTCCTCCTCCTCCTCCTCATTGCTACTAATTACAGAGCTGGCCTGTGATTGGTCATCGTCTTCCGGTTTCGATAACAGGTTGCTCCTCGTGTACACATCATTTTCTGGCTTTGAGGAAAGATCAACCTGTGCTGACCTCTTTTCCTCCGTTTTCAAGGAAGAACTGACCCACATAGTTCCCTCTTCCTTTGTTGGGAGCCCACCACTATTCTTGGATCCTCCTGCTTCTGGCTTCACGAAAAAACTTGGCGTTGCCTGGGAGTTTCTTGAATCATTCACATCTCCGTTATATCTAGGTGGCCCATCTCGCTGCTGAAAAGAAAGCGAAGAAATTCTTTTAGCAAACGTTTGCCAGCACTTATCAAAAACATCTTGCGAGAACAGGCTCAATGGAAGAGCTTACCTTGCACTGACTGTTGGCAATAATAGATATGTTGGAATACTAGAATTCAGAAAGGGAGTTAGAAAACCACTGAACTATACAATAAACCAGATAATATAGAAGATAAACGGCACTAGTCAAATAACGTGAACAACAGAGTTAGATTTTTCTCTTCTTCTCCTAACTCATGCTGAGCTACAAGTCCATGCCACCAACTGAGCTTCATTCCTTCAACAAAGTGGTCAATCTGCACACATGGAACAGGGACAGTGCATTTCTAAAAGCTATTCAACTGCAGGAAACTCACAACCAAGCCTAATCCTCCACAGAAGCACCTTTTGACAGGGTTCTCTAAAGAGCGATCAGGAACAATTTGTATTGATTTCTCCTCCTCTCTAATCCAGGACCAAAGGCTCAATTGTATCTCATCTCTACTTTATAAGATTCCCTTATGAAGAGTTTACAATCTCAGAGAGTGGATTGACTGCATCTCTGGACTATTTAATAAGGGATGAAGTCAATCAGAGCTCTCCCTATAGAAGCATCGAACACAAAGAGGAAGTCTGATCATGATCCTTTAAACAGCAACAGATCATCATACAGTTGCAACAATGACTACCTGTCAGATCAGGTACCAACTATGGAACCAGCCCTAATCTTATTCCAAAATCCTGGGTATTAGTCACACCATGATAAACAGTATTGCTTGCAATTTACATCAGGGGTCCAAGTTGAAAACCTGCGAATGTATTTGCGACCAAGTCTCAGTACCGTTTGAGTGACACAAAAACCTTATCTGAAGATGCAACTTGCTCAGATTTTATACACATTCATCTTTGGGATCTTCAGGAAGTGAAGGATCATTAGGTTAAAATAATGTGTTTGGAAGATTTCATCCCTGCTACTCTTGTACCTCCCAATTGCTTTTCCCTGTAATAAATATAGGGCAAATCACACCACCATATCCTAAAGAAGCAACTGCTAATGCCAGGTTTCAGTGCCTTCAGCTCAAACAGTGAGAAACAGCCCTTACCATGAGAAACCATTGCATTCATTGCAATCTGTTCCCAGCTTTGCCAGGGGCTACACCTGCTTGAAAACTTCCAACTGAAGCAAAATGACCAATTAACTCAATTCTAATTGCGTCAATGTGTAACATGAGGCTACAGTTACCTGATAATGCAACAAGCACAGTTAAAATCTGACTGAGGCCCATCAATTGCTTGAGCATTGAGCACGGGGAATTAAAATAGGTCATTCTGGAAAAACATTAATTAACTTAGCCTGCAAAGGAAGGGGCCTTAATGTGGTTCACGATAACGACAATTGTACAGGTCTTTATTTAGCAAATAGCTTCCATTTCATCTGACGAGACAAGAAAGAAAGAGATCTGGCCCTATCTGGCTCCACCTTCTTAAGGCAAAATGTTTGGGTGTTCACATGTCAGTGTACTTGCTAGATTCAGAAACATGATGGCAACGCAGGAGTTAAAAGCTATGAACAGCAAAGACTTCATTCTAACGAGTCCTCAACTGCCTTAAATTGATACGCCCCATTAAAATAAAATGAGATACCCAACTGAAGGCAACTAATAGCTGATTAAAATTGAGCCAGAGCAAAGGCTCCTTTGAAAATGGAATGGCACGTTTAAAAAGATGCCATTGCTGTCGCTGTGGGGCACAAGCTTAACACTTCACTTGATGCCTGCACAATTTCACTCCTGTTTCTCCATGAGAATATATCAACACAGGAATGAGAGATTTGATCTTGGTATATGCCACAGCACATCACATTCAGTATAAAAATAGCATGCTGACTGAGGCCTCTGGCATCCACAGACGCTAAAGCCATCACTCTCCGTATAGTGCCAGAAAAGACTGGCAAGCAGCAGAAAGCAATACATTCACCACTGCTCAAAACCTTTATTAGGCTGTGACCTGGCTTACTTGGATCTTGTATCATCAAGGATAGTTTTTTCTGGGGAGGGTGCTTGCAAAAGAAACAAGGCAGGAGGGGGTAATTAGATGGCTCTGTGCATGACGATGATACTAATTTGTCTGGAATCTGCAGGCACCAATTTTAAAAGGTGTAATTCAAAGTTTGTGCACTGCCCATGTCTCTCACTCCTCCCAAAAGTAAGCTAAGAATTGAAGTGCAAACAAAAGGCAAAAAACAAAATTGCAGATGCTGGACACCTGAAGCAAAACAGAAAATGCTGTGAAGAAGCATCAGCACTCAAAATGTTAACTGGTCTCTTCGCTTCACAAATGCTTCCTGAACTGAATGCTTGTTGCCATTTTCTGTTCTTGGGTTACATACTGAAATGCCACAGTGCGGTGTTGGTTTACATATGCAGTTACAATTGGAAAAAAATGTTTGCCTAATGCCAGCCACGGAAATTAAAATTAGGTGCCGTGGTTTGGTAGCTTTATGCTTCTGCATCAAGTGTGCAAAAATGTTCTAAATTCCGCCACGTTAATCCTGCTTCCAAAAGCTGAAAACACTCATACGTCTGCACTGCCTTGTCCAAAACAGCAGAATTGAATTGAAAAAGAGTGAAGTCCAGTTTGCCTACATTTTGCGCCCGTGTCAACGTACTAAAAGTAGAGAGAAATCTATACGGCTGCTAAGTTGCAGATCCAAAGAGAACTGGTTTATTATTGATAAACAATGAAGCCACTTGCAACTTGAAACCTTGAACATATCCGATGGGAAACGCCTCTAATCCAATACTCCTAACTCAAACAGAAACAACCCTGAAAAAGTTTACTTAAACGAACACGGGATTTATCCAGAGCAACTTACCGGATGAGATCTAGTGAGGAAGGAAAGTCTTTTAGATTGTGTACCGTAGGGTCTTGGCATGACAACAGGTGCAATCCTGGACACGTCAGGTGCTTGGTAATTCCTAGGCAGAGAACTTGAAACCCGAGTTTGTTCCGTTTTGGAATCCATCGCATGGCGGATATACGAAGGAACAGAGCTTTGTTTTCCTGACATATAATTGACTGTACTTTTCAATTCTGATTCTGTCTGGCTCTTTGAGGCTTGAGGTGGAGGTGCTGAAGAAATGGTTGCACGCCTCTCGGAGGTGTAAGGGGTCTCACTTTCCACAGTGTAACTCCTCTCATACAAACGTCTCGGGGCTTTAATTTCTTCAGCAAACACTTCTTCGTCCGAGGAGTTCAGCTTTCTGTAGTCAGTTCGGTCACCACCATACGATCCCTGCTGTCTGATCTCCCTGTGAGGGAAGAGGGCAATTTTTTTTTAAAAAGAGCAGAAACACCTCATTAGAATGAATGCGAAATTGAGATGATAAGTAGGTGCAGTCTGTGAAACTATTTAGTCAGGTCGCAATTTGTAAGCAGTGGTAAAACTGAAAAAAAAGATCTTACCAACTGCAAAGCTAGTCAGCTTCAAGATAATTAGTGTTATATTTCAATCCCCACCCCCACAAAAGGAACTTGAATGCAGAATGAACAGCATTTGCTGTTTGCCTTACGTGTTCTGCAACATTGAACAACAATTTCCCCAACTTTCCATGCAGCCTGAATTCAAAACATAAGGGACTGAACATCTGATGTCTTTTACAGAAAATAAAATCCAGTCCTAACAAAATGTGACCGCAAATTTCCCTTACATCTGTTAAGCTTTATGCTTTAATAAGTGATGTCCAAAGTATTTTAAGTACTGATAAAAACACTCCAGACTTAACTTGATGGTCTGCTGTCACTTCCCTAAAGTTTCTCTAAAGGCCCCAATTTTATTTACATCAGTTGGCTGACAAGTTTAAGCTGCTTAATAACATATGAATTAAATAATTCTATGCACACCATCAGTTCCTTCACAAAATCAAATTTGTACAACCAATAGGGTCAAAATTTCTAAAGGTACCAAGTCCCACATACTACAACTGTCCCAATTGCTTGGAGGGAAAAATGTATGAGAATTGAGCTTATTTACAGTCACTTCAGAAGGTTATAGACCCTGGCCAGAATCCTGGCAATGTAAATAGCTAGAAAGCACAATTTCACCTCCGAGCTTTTATTAAGCTAAAATATTCCAGATTCTCCAACTTTATACACAAGTCAGAATTCAGCAACAGCCATTACACATGACTAGGCTTTGTCTTTGCTGTGACTGGTTGATAGACAAAAGCAATCCTCCAAAGGCATCGCATAGAATTTTAGAGCAATCTTTTGGATTTTACATTACAACATGCCCATGCTGCTATAAAACCCCAAATTATAGAGGAAAATCTGGATCTGCAAACCTCAAATTTAAAACCGAAAGGAGGATTTATTTTTTGTTGGAAAGATTAATAGATCATGAAGTTTACAGATTGCTTTAATGTTACCCAGCATTTTCTTGCTGATTATACACATGGATGTCCTGTACATTCCTTTAGTAGCCCATTCCACAGATCCATCCGAAATATTTGGACGATAGCTAGCCTCGAAATACCACACAGTCATTGCAGTTAATAGGTGTGAAAGCTGAGCCCAACTGTTCAGTGCATAGTCGTCTTTCAAAAGCAAACAAGACCATTTAACTGTTTAGGGATAAATAAATTTCCTTGCATTTCACTGAACAGATAGGCATGCAGCCTCTACAATGGGCATCTTCCAGCAGCATTGCAAATTTGCAAAACAAACCATTAAAGCAAGGCTAGTCCTAAAAGTTTGATACCAGAAAATTAAATATGTATTTTAGATAAAATGAAAGCTCTAAAGTAGCCTTCCATTTTTAATGCAGGCTAAGGGGACCTAGTACTGTAAACCTATTATCTACAGGTGCACAATAAACAGCTATAATCACACTTACAAATAAAAATGTACATCAAATCCAGCTACCAAACAACTTTGAAAACTGAAGAAAAGGAACCATAACCCTTGTATATGGATACCCAGGAAAAGATGATCAACCAGGGAATTTGGGTCAAATGGTTAAGTGTTACTACTGCACTATCACATAAAAATATAACAATTAATGGATTCATTGTAAACTACTACTAGATGAAATACTTGGTTATCCCAAGGGACTGAGAATACATCAACCTTAACTTTTGATTTCCTCATTTAGCATACTTTATATGTTTCTATTTGGATCTTTTTTAACTCATTCATGGTATGCCAGAGTTGCTGGCCCCTCCCTCCGAGGTGGTGGTGCAGAGCCAGCTTCTTTAACCACTGCAATCCATGTGGTGTAAAGTGCTCCCACAAGCTTGTGTTAAAGGGTGTGTCCCAGGACTTTGAGTGATGAATAAGGAACAGTAACATATTTCCAAGTTAGATAGTGTGAGAATTATACAAATGCTAACTTTTAACATAAAATGTATATTTTATATGCATTGGTCCATATGCATTGCGCTCAATGACACTCGACATTGGCTTCAAAGCAAACTTCACTGCGAGATCCAGCAAGCGCTCTGGCAAGAATTTCATCGATTTCACTCTGCAGCGACACTGCAACTGACTAAAATGTTACAAACTGGGGATTCCTGGTGTGGAGCTATGGCGAGCTCATAAAGCTGCCCAAGCAGCCAATCACATTAAAGGATTTTAACAGACATACAAACAGGGAACAAAAAGTAATAAAAGAAAATCACTTATTTTTTTTTTTTACATAGAGCAAGTTAAAGGTGGTGACATATACATGGGGTAAAAATAGAAACTGATATATTCTGAGGAAAAAAAATAAAAATTTAGTGATATGGGAGAGGAAAAGTTGATGTTCTCAATGATTCCAGTATTTGGCAGCTCTGGGGTAGGGTCTATAGTTCAGCCAGTGTCGGTGTCCTGAGTGACAGACTGCAACTTCAGGATTCCCACGCTAATCTGTGGATCCCCGACATCCTGAAGTTACAATCAAGTTCAGACGTTGATAGCTCACCATTAACAACCTCAACAGCACCACCCCCCAACGTAGCCACACACTGCCGCAAAATCTGGGCCAATAATATTGATTCCAAGTGGGCATTTTTGTGCATTTAATTGTTGCTACGGTTATGCTAACAGTCAAATATAGATCAATGACCTATCCTTCTGCTCCCCTACCCTCCATGCTGAAACAACTAAAGACATCTACAAACAACAAAGGCAAGGCATAATTTGGTATATTCTTAAATATAAAACAAGGAGGCAGTGGGCCAGCTGCAGAATCCATGGGCAATATTTTGCACTATTATAGGGGCTTAATCGAGCAATTCAAAACATTAGCGAACTCCAGGGTTACCTTTCTTCCCGCATTTTCCTGAATGTCTTTGTGGATTTGACACTCTCTCTACTTGTCATTTTCTCAATTTCTTCTCTCTCATCCTTCTTCTTCTGCAAATCTGAAGTATAACTTTTACGCCGATGTTTCCACTTTGCCAAGTCCTAGTCACATATTTTTTTTAAAAAAAACACAAAAAAATGAAAGTAAACCACTAAACATTTCTACCAACCTTACCAGCAGAAATGCAAAATTACGAGGAAGGAGCTTTTATATCCTACTTGGATGCAAATGCACATGCTGGTGCTCCATTTCAGAAGATCTGAATGCATTATTCATATTCTATTATGCACCTGGGCTAAAGCTCACACTAAGCACAGCTGAAAGATAGGCTTCTGCCACTGGATTTTCAAAGTTTAAACTGACTAGAGGCTCCTCTTTGTGAACACCGTCTACAAAACTATTGGCAACCCAATGCCATGCCAGCAATTAAAGTTTACAGCTGAGCACCTACATTTAGAGAATATCAATATAAATAGTGGCACCTTCAAGATTGATGGGTGCGAAGTGGTAACTAGAAAAACTGACGTGTTAAATAGTGTTTGAAATTAAAAATAAAATCTTCAAACATTTCAGAAACTAAGCTTTTGATTTTTAGCTGATATATTCTGACAGTCAATAGGACAGCGTCATAAGGTCTAGGCTATTTATGGAAAAGGACAAGGAGCAATCTGGCATTAAAAAAAATACTTAATTGGAAGGGGGCTAAATTCAGTGGGATGAGAACAGATCTTTTTTCATTCATGGGATGTGGGCGTCACTGGCTAGGCCAGCATTTATTGCCCATCCCTAATTGCCCTCATTCAGAAGTCATTTTTAAGAGCCAGCCACATTGCTGTGGGTCTGGAGTCACATGTAGGCCAGGCCAGGTAAGGACAGCAGTTTTCCTTCCCTAAAGGACATTAGTGAACCAGATGGGTTTTTACAACAATCGACAATGGTTTCATGGTCATCATTAGGCTTTTAGTTCAGATTTTTATTAAACTCAAATTCCACCATCTGTTGTGGCAGGGTTTGAGCATGGCTTCCCAGAGCATTACCCTGGGTCTCTGGATTACGAGTCCAGTGACTATACCACTACACCATCGGCTCCCCTCCTGTAAATTGGAGTCAAAGGTTATCTAGCAAAAGGGTGAATGAACAATGGGCTATCTTTAAAGAGAACATGGTTTAGGTACAGGTGAGGTACATTTCCATGAGGAGGAAAGATAGGGCAACCAAAGCTGGGGCTCACTGGATAACGCAAGAGAGAGAGAGAGGTAGAGAGCGCGAGAGAGAGAGAGAGGGAGAGAGAGAAAGATCAGCAGAAAAAGGTGGCATATGACAGGTGTCAGGATCACAATACATGTGACAACCGAGCTGAACATAGGAAATTCAGAGTGAAAGTGAAACAGGAAATCAGAGAAAGAGAGAGAGAGAGAGAGAGAGCATGAGAAAAGACTTGCAGCTAACATAAAAGGGAATCCAAAGATAGTAGAAGTGTAGTAAGAGGGGTGGAGCCAATTAGGAGCCAAAAAGGGTATCTAGGCAAGGAGACAGAGGGCATGGTTGACGTTCTAAATGAGCACTTTGCTTCTACCTTTACAAAGAAGAAGTTACTGCCAAAGTCGTAGTGAAAGAGGAATTAGTTGAGATACTGGGTGAGCTAAGTACTGATAGTGAGTAGGCATTAGAAAGGATGGTTGTAATTGAAGTTGATAAGTCACAAGATGCATCTGTCGATGCTGAGGAAAGGAAGGGTAGAAATTGCGGACGCACTGACCATAATCTTCCAACCCACCATAGATACAGTGGCTGTGCCAAAGGACTGGAGAACTACAAATGTCGCATTCTTGTTCAAAAACAGGTGCAAGGATAAACCCAGCTGCTACAGGCCAGTCTGTTTAACTGACTTGGTGGTAGGAAAGCTTTTAGAAATGATAATCCAGGACAAAATTAACAGTTGTTTGGACAAGTGTGGATCAAATATGGAATGCCAGGGCAATTTGTAAAAGGCAAATTGTGTTTAACTAACTTGATTGAGATTTTTGATGAGGAAACAGAGTTGATGAGTGCAATGTGGTTGATGTTTCAGACTAGAGGGAGGTAAAACAGTGGGCTTTCCCCAGGGGCTGGTGCTAGGGTCACTGTTTTTCTTCATCTACATCAATGACCTAGACTTGAGTGTACAGCGCACAAATTCAAAATTAGCAGATGATATAGAACTTGGAAGAATTGTGAACTGAGAGGGGGACAGTGTTAGACTTCAAGAGGACATAGATGAAACTTAGTGCAGATACATTTGGGGAGGGAGAATGTGGAGAGGCAATATAAAATAAAGGGCACAATTTTAAAAGTGGGTGCAGGAAGAGAGAGACCTGGGGGTATTTGTGAACAAATTATTGAAGGTGGCAGGGCAGGTTGAGAAAGTGGTTAAAATGGGATTTTGGGCTTTACAGTTAGAGGCATAGAGTACAAAAGCAAGGAAATTATGGTGATGAACTTTGATAAAATACCGGTTCAGACTCAACTAGAGCATTGTGACCGATTCCACATTTTAGGAAGGATCTGAAGGCATAAGAGAGGGCGCAGAAAAGATTTACAACAACGGTTCCAGGGATGAGATGCTTCAGTTACGAGGATAGATCAGAAATGGTGGAGTTGTTCTCTTGAGAGAGATTGAGAGGAGATTTAATAGAGGTATTCAAAATCATGAGGGATCTGGACAGAGCCGATAGAGAGAAATGGTTCCCATTGGCAGAAGGATCAAGACCCAGAGGGCACCCAATTCAAGGTCATTCGCAAAAGAAGCAACTGCGACATGTGGAAAAACATAATTTGTTGTACCCAGCAAGTGGGTAAGATTTAGAATGCACTGCCTGAGTGTGTAGTGGAGGTGGATTCAATCGTGGCTTTCAAAAAGGAATTGCATAAGCACCTAAAGAGAAAAAAAAATTGCTGAGCTATGAGGGTAGGGGAGAGGCCTGCAAGGCTGCTCTTGCATGGACAAGGCAGGCTGAATGGCCTCCTTCTGTGTTATTCCAGAATCATTTCTATGATTCGGTAACACCACTTAAATGCAAGATGCACCCTTGGCCAGAATTATTTTTGGTTGAAGAAAGGCATCGTCCTCTCTTTTCCCCGCTGGCTTTTCACAACACCTCCATGGACCACAACAACTATGGCTCAGACGGGAGGTCATCAGTTCACAAGCCTTTACATACAAAGCATTCGCGTCACCTTCTTGGCAGTACATTCTTCCTCAAATCACCTTTGTCCCCATGGGCAAGTCCCTGGCCTCACCATGGCTCATATTAGCAACTTAGCCCAGAACCACACCTCAGCACTCCCATGATGCCATACATCAGGATGTCACACCATGCCACATGTCACACATTTTTGGGCAGTACAAAGAGCCAGTATGCAGGTGGACTTATGAAAAGTTCCTTCCAGCTCCTGTCCAGTTTCACTTCACATGAATGTGCACAATGCTCAAATTTTTGCCTTCAGCCAGCTAGTTTGCACTCCCTGGTATCCGCTCCACCCCCAACTTCCTTTTCTCTTTCACAGCCTCATGCAAACTTACATCTTTTCAAACTTTTGATCGCTCATCCTAGTCTCCCCCATTTTGGCCCCATGTCCATTTCCTCACACACCTCCTGTGAAGGTGCTGTGGGAAATTTTTACCACTATAAAATGCTGGCTGTTGTAATTACAATTCGTGGTTATTACTGACCTAATTCTAAATTACTAACATCATTTCAAAAGTTTTCAAGCTGGAGAGATTGACTAAGGGGCCGTTTTTCAAAGCCGGGTTGGGAAACTTGCAGATGTCACTTTGGCCGAGTGTTGAAAGTGGCGCGAGGTGGAGAAAGGAGAAATGAGATGGTTTTCAACTCACATTCTGCCATTGTTGGTCCTGTTCATTCAGAGTAGCCTTTATGTTCTGCAACTCGTCATATCCCAGCGACTTAGGAATTCCAACGGAATCTTCAGCAGACACATCATTGAGTGACTTACTCCTAAATTAAAAGGGTATACTCAATAGCCAATGGAAAAAAATCAATGTAGGTTCATTGCAGATGGGGGCATTAATCACCGATTTGGAGAAAAATAGTTCCATTATGTGTAATTGAGTATTTTTACTCAAGCATGGAGCTATTTGTTTACATAATTATGGACAATGTCTTGCGATATAATTACATGAAGAATGAATTGTATCTAATCAACTAAACAGTACTTTTCTCTGGAAAATGTAATATCATGCACAATTAGCCAAGAGATTCACTGCAGCCCTCCTTCAATATGTTCCCAGTATAATGATTGCATTTAATATTTGGTGCCAACCTTAAAGGCATTTAGTTTTAGTGGCAATGCAAATTAATACAATCAAAGCAATCAATCAATTCCACTAAATATCACAGAAGCCTTGATTAGCATGAATGTTCTTTGTCAAAATTCATCAGTTAAAACAAATTCACAAACCATCAGGTCACCATACTGCTTGCAACAAGCATTTTGGTGAAGTGAACTTGCGAGATGTGGGTTGATAGATTTGTATATTGCGAATCATTTAAAAACACAAAGACAATCCTGAATTAAAATTCATGGCCCATCTGAACATGTATCTGGCACGGTATTGCACATGTGTGGTTCAGGCTATGGGTTCTCAACTGGGGGGTCTCAGGAGGGTTTCAAGGGGTCCACCAAAAATAACAAGAAAAAAAAAATACGCAACGTGCCCATAAATTAACTGCTTACTACCAGGAAGAAACACCTGGACATTTGTCTGAGTGAGTTTGCCTTCCTAAATAGGGTCACTGCATTCAGAACATAATTTACTCAAGTGAAGCGTTGCGAAACGTTTCAATGACATGAAAAGGGTGTTCCAATACCGTTAAACACAATTACGTCTCAACTGGCGATCAGCCAGCCAGGGTGGAGGGAGGCGGAGGTATCAGCTATGAGGGGGTCAATCAGCTGACAGTTTCCAAGAGCCACTTCCTCGTGGTGACAGGCAGGTGTGAGGGGGAGTTTGTTTAGCAACGGTGGTGGAGAGAATTTAATGCCTCTGACCAGCAAAAGTTATGGTGGGATTATGGAATGTAACTGCAGTGTCAGCATTTGCATGACTTTTTTTTTAAAAATGTGCTTTCAAACCCTGGAGTGGGACGAGCCCAAAACCTTATAACCGAGAGTTGAGAGTGCGCTACCAACTGAGCGACTGCTGACAGGTTGACAATTGTTGCTCAGCAACAGCACCAAGTTACACATTATACAAGTAAAACAAAAATAATAACAAACATATAATTAAACATGTATCATTATTTTTTATACGGAAAACTTGGGGCTCAGGAGGTCTGTGGGTTTTTTAATAACATGGATTGGTGAGGCTCAAAAGCGAAAAAAGGGCTAAGAAACCCTGGTTTAGACATTTTAAATCTAACCTAGTGAAAACAATTGCATTGCCACATCAGACAAATATGGCAAACGAATGCTTGACTCTTTGTTCTGGAATTCCCGGTGTTAAAACAAATGTTTTAATGCCTTGGCTGAAACATACCAGTCCCCCACAAAAGTACTGGAATCCCTGTAAGCGTATCCCACAGGGTAAAAGTTGGTTTGCATGCTTCAGCTGGGCAATTTGACAGAATTCAGAAACAACAAATGCTGCACAAACATTGGCCACTCGTCTAATAGAAAGGCTGAACTTCAGCAAGAGTGTGAACACACTTGTCCAGGAAATGTTTGGTGGTTTAACATACCTGAATGTCCCTGTAATTTCAATTTGTTTGCATGCTTTTAACTTAAAAAACAACATGTCATTAATTCTGGAACATGTGACTGGACATTGAAAAAAAAATCAACTGACAGGGAGATTTAAAAGTCGCTTATTTGGTATACTTCCAAGCCAGGTGGAAGGATGTGCCTGGTCTCTGTATCAGATAGAGGGGCAAGGGACATGTCATGAAATGTTGGCTGATCATCCATGTTGAGTCCCTGACCAGTATGGGTCCCAAGAATAATCCCTCAAATTAGAAGAAGTGTGTGGCATGTGAGGCTTGACAGATCTCAAGTCACACAGTAAATAAAAACTAGACCAAAAGCTATTACTTCGTTGGACAACAATCACATACCCCCTGAAAATATTGAGTTTATGTCATAATATTGTGTCCAGGTGCAAACCTTGATGCTTACCATGGGGTTCACGATGCACGTTACAATTGTACAACTATAAAGTGACCACTTATCTGTTAACAATAACAACATAGCTTCAGCCAAAGTTAAATCAAGCTGTGAGAAAGCCAAACATTGCTTTGCACCTGTCCCACCAAACCAACTGCCATATGCAACTATTTTTGACCATCACCGCTTAGCAAGCCAGCTACGTTAATTGCATGTCATACCGTAACAATGTCCTAGGGACTTCTTAATTTTGCACTGGTTTTGTAAAGAATGACTAAAAATTTATTTGAACAATGTGAAGCATACAGATAAGACCAGTGCACTGTGATATTAAAATAGAATAGCATGACACACTTACATGTATAGCTCTCAAAATTTTAGAACTGGTAGGTGCTTAAAAGTGGCTACTGTTAACCGTCATTGAAACAATGTGACTCACCTTATAGGGAGGAGAGTTTTGAGACACAAACTGAGATCATTTTACTAATGAACATGCACACTTCTCCTGTCCTTTGTGCTTAGATACACAGAGAAACATGGAAGATTGCAGCAGCCATACAGGCAGCTTCCCACCCAAAGGAACATGCAGTGTTTGAATGTTTTAAAAAAATTGCGGAAAAAAAGTGGAAATAATTTGATTTATTAAACACTCATTAAAAATTTGGCAAACTAAATCAAGGAGGGCTAAAAAATTTGATTTTAAAAAAAAAAAAATCCGTATTAAATTACCTTGGTTTGAGTTGCTCCCACCTCAATCTTTACAGAGGTTAAATCGATTGAGTTGATCATTCTCCCACAAGACCCACCTTAATTGATTTATCTTCGCTACATGCACCACCAAGAACAGCAAAACATATTTAAGTTGGATTGTGACCAATTGTGGTCGATTGTTGAAATCATTTCAACACAAATTACTTTACCCCTATTCTGCTTTTTTTTAAATTCAGGTTTTATATATGAAAATGTCCATTTTAAGACAGGATGCATATCTCAAAGTTCACATGTTTTCCAAAACCTGACTGTCGTTAGATTTAAGGCACATGGTAGAATTCACTGATCTTAATTACAAGCCCATGGACTAAAAATTGAGAATACAATTGATCTTAATGGATATGTAAACGACGAAGATTATGTTAACAGTTAAATTAGTGCTAGCACTGTTTTATTAGATCGCGGGCTACACACAGCCAAAAGCATACAACTGCAAACTCACTGTACCATTTTCAGGGATTGAATGCATCGGGGTATGAAACACACAAGACAATTAAAATTAAATCCCAGCTCAAAGACACTTGCACTCAGGGAGTATCGGCACATTATTTCATTAGTCTTACTTTGCAAGCAAGTTATGTTTGTTTGGCACACAGATGCACAGTTTAAAACGCACATTGCACACATACAGCTAAGCACTTTAGGCTTGATTAAACTTACCCTAAATCGCTATCAGCTGACTTTTGAAGAAGTCTAAAGAATTGAACAGAATCAATAAAAATATATGTAACTGTGAACACTGCAAAGTGTGCTTAATGCAAGGTGGTTCCAGTTGTCAACTTGGGCGTGTATGATAGAACAGTAAGTTTTCTCACAAATAATCTGTCTATACCAGGGTTTGTTAAATATCTGTTGAATATCCACTGTTGAATAAAAAGGCAACTTCATATCAATCACAGATGCAATGATTACTATCTGAAAGGTTAGCTGTGCAAAAAGGTATTTTGCAAATATAAGACACCAAAAAATATTTTGAACCCATCTCATCTGAGTGAAGTAAATGTCAGAGAATGGAAGTTTGAAATACAATTGATGCCCAAACTCAGAAATATTGCTAAGAATTCAAAAGAGGCCATATATAAAATGCCATCTCTAGCATTTACTCAAAATATCAAGAGAAATTAAAATCACATCATGGTAATTTACAAATTTGTACGCTAAATCTGTATGTATGGATCCTGTATTGCAGGCTAGACACTGCAACATATTTTAAAACCTAACATAATTAACGTAACAAAGTAAGCATCAGATGAAGGACGACAGCAGATCCCATAGTCCTTAATGTCACAAATCTCTCAAACATTAATAAAATTTTAACATTTATTGTTTCATTTGTTACATTTATGGAGTTCCAAATACACTTGTTGCTGTAATGTTAAACAAACTCAGTGCCTTATATTATGAAGAACTAAACATCTGTAAAATCTTTAAATGCACAAAAAGCATGCAAATTTCTATCAAACCAGCTGACACAAATAATTATCATATTTTTGTAAAGAGCTAATGTCATGATGTAACTTAGTATCCTATTTGATTGACAGCTGCTTGTGACATCATAAGGGATTTAAGACATAAAGACATAAGTTGCTGCTAATTTAAAATTCAAGCTCATTTTACAATCTTCACTTTTTTTTCCCCCCCAGTTACTGTGACGCCCTGTTTAAAATTTGCTTTTCATAGCTTAAATGAAGAACAATCATTGTTTCAGTTTATCAACCTGTTTTGAACAAGGTAGTCAAGATAGATCAGACATGATTTCTCATCTTTATTGCCAGCTCATTAAATTCAGGGTGTGTATTATTTTAGGATCCTGTTGCTGCTTGACACCCTCAAAAGCTTTGATGGATCATCAGCGTGTTCAAAGCCAAAGTTTCAGAGGTCCATAACCTAAGCAACAAGGTCGCTGAAGGAATGGCCATATCAAAAATCACACTGATCATCGTGGATTAAGCCATGTCTTTCAAAGCAATGGATAATTTAACAATTAAAAGCAAGCTGACAATTTCAGATAGGGCTGGGCAATATCATGATGGAATTGCTCAAAATTGAAATATACTGACAAGCAAAATTTAAAATTGTACTAAAATATCAGCACTCCTGTATTGCTTTTTGTTTTTGGGGGAAGAAAAGGTTGGATCAGATCGCAGCGTGAGGTAAATGTCATTATTCTGCCTTCCCTCAGCGCATCTTATTTGTGGTATAACCACGAGGGAGGTGGTAAAGTCTGGACTTAATGCAGTCATCAAAAAACTGCAGGTGCCAGCTCTGATGTTACTATGTACTCGCTTCACAAAGAACTACAATCTCTGGAACAGCGAGCATTGTAAAACTCGCCCCCATGTTCTTCTGCGAATTATATTTCAACACTATTTGTCTCATTACCACTCCTTTTAGTCATGCCCCATCATCCCTTTATTTAGTCTCTTCTGCCTTCCACTCTATCACAGACCTTCCCTTTGGTTCTTTCCTCCACTTCCCCTGCCTTTGTACAGTACTTGCTTAAAACATGGTGCATCTCTAGCTTTTCCCAGTTTTGAAAGAAGCCATTGACCAGAAATGTTAACTCTGTTTCTCTCTCCGCAGATGCTGCCTGACCTGCTGTGTATTTCCAGCATTTTGTCCAGATTTCCAACATCTGCAATATTTTGCTTTTGGACCAAAATATTTTTACTTTGAACTCGGAGAATTATTGTAACATGAGATCACGATGAAATAACAGGGGTTGAATTTTAGCGGGGTGGGGGTGGGATGGTGTGTACTGCTCACCCCTGGAATAATTGTCAGATCCCAGCCAACCAAAATTAAACAAGGCCACCGTGCAGCAATAATGCCCTGCAGGCAACCTTAAACTGAGTGGGACTTCCGCCCTTCAGTGCGAGGAAGACAAGCCCTCAAGAGTTGCCAGCCAATCAAATTGGCCAGCAACTGTAACAGTCCCAGCAGCACCAGGGCTCAAACGTGGGCGCTACTGGGACTACAGCTAAGTCCTGGGTTGAAGACAGCCATGGCATTCGGACCCAGGTAAGTCCCAGGTTTTGGACAGGGAAGGATCAGGGAGCTTGGGGAAGTGGCGAGGGGTGGGTTTTAGTAGCCAGGCAGGAAGTGACAAAGGGGGTATGGTGCGTATCATTTGGGGGGGGGGGGTGGGTGGAAGGGGCCATGCCCCTGATGCACACAGTGCACCCCCCCCCACCGCCACCCCCAAAGGACATAACCCCTACCTTCCTTCCCACCTTTTAACCAGTCCGGTTAAAAAAAAGTCTACGAACCCATCTGCCTGCCCATGGCAACCCGTATTATGCTTGGTCAGCGTAAGATTTGGGCCAATCGCTTAGCAAGCTCAACTGCCCGCTATTATCTTTTTTTAATAATGGCTGGCGGGCTGCCGAATTCGGCAGCTGTCTACCACTTTATGGGAATGGGCGGGAAGGTGGTGGGTTAGCCA
Organism: Cetorhinus maximus; assembly: GCF_964194155.1. Taxonomy (NCBI): domain Eukaryota; kingdom Metazoa; phylum Chordata; class Chondrichthyes; order Lamniformes; family Cetorhinidae; genus Cetorhinus; species Cetorhinus maximus. Next base: position 133,380,423 of record NC_135885.1, read on the forward strand.
CCCATTGTATTTTACATGGCCTTCTCCCCCACCCACCCCACACCACCCGCTGAAAACACACCTAGTGGGTGGGTGGGCAAAATCCAGTCCCAGATATTCCTTTTTCCCTCCATATATGATAATGAGACATTTACTGAAGCATTTTCTCCGACTTACAAATAGTTCAGATGTCATGGTATATTTTCCATATATCATCCCCAACGTATATGAAAGGTGAAAGCAAAAAACTGCGGATGCTGGAAATCCAAAACAAAAACAAAAATAAAAATACGTGGAAAAACTCAGCAGGTCTGACAGCATCTGCGGAGATGAACACAGTTAATGTTTCGAGTCCGTATGACTCTTCAACAGCATATGAAAGATGCCTACTTTCGTTTTAGTTAATATTTGCGTTCTACACAAAGTATGAGTTTAGTAGGTGCAAATGTTAATTTCCCCCAATTCAGTTTCTGCAGCTGTGGCATTACAAAAGGAATCCTCGTATTTAAATTCTGAAACTACCCACTACACCATGGAAAATCGTCATTGTGCCAGTGTACACAAAAAGAGCATTTCATTTATTTATTTTTTTATATTATTCCTTACGGAGCTGGCTGTTGCCAATCATAACAATGACCAAGAGTCAACAATATTGCTGCCTAGTGTTCTAAGGTTTGAAGCATTATTCCTGGACGGATAATGGTCATTAGATGTTTGATAAAGTATCACGTCATATTAGGTCATGAAAGGATAAGTGGAAGAAACCAATACAAAACACTTCATTTGATAACAAGTCAACATTACAGAAACTCCACACATCCACTCTTCATGCATGATTTAGTCAGTATTACAGGGACTTGTCACATTCGGCTCAGAAACATTGGTGGAGCGCACATTTATAGTTACAACACCCCCTGACCTCTCAACCAACTGCCGCTTCTTGAATCTTAATCTGCTGGCCTCCCTTATAGTCTCCCACTTCTTCGCGTCCTCCTCAGTACATGAGACAGGAGCAAAGTTTCTACAGCATACTGTTTGATTAGCTTGGGACAAGGCCATTCTCCGAGAATGCATGTCATCCTTGACTGGGCATGCCGATGCTTCGTCAGAGTTTTCCACTTCTTCTTCTAAGACTTGGTCAGGTGGACAAAGGAATCTGGAGCGGAGTGACTCTGGCAAGCTCCATGGGTCTGGAAAAGGAACAGGATTGTAGACGTCTGGAGCACCCGAAGGCAATAATTGCTTTGTTTGTGAAAAGCGTTCTTTCCTAATGATCACATCATCTTTTTCAGGATCCGGAATTATAGTTTTGTCTCTTCTGTCCTGTGCAACCAGCCGTTCAACCGAGTCGTTAGATCCAGCACTGCTCCGATCCTCACTGCACAAAGGCATCAGGTCAGGATTCGGGTGGAAGGCACCAGTTTTACGGCTGAACATATCATCATTTGCCAAATCTGGTTCAACGCCCTTATCAGCTTCCTCTTCCTGCTTGGCAAAGAGGCTCTGCTGGGTAAGGAAGGAATTCTGTTTCCGTGTTAGAACTCTAGGACCTGCGGCTGGATTGATCTTTGGTCTGGAGACCGAGAAGTCTGCCAATTCGGAATAAGTAGGACTTGCATCTAGAACTTGACGTAGTGGAAATAGGCTATATATATATTTTTTTTTATAAAGAAAGTGGAAAGAAAAGGAAAGGAAATATTTATTGGAAAATGGATCAAGAGAATAAAGCATGTTATCTATGTCAAATCAGAAAAGACAGCAAGACAGACAGAAAGCATAACAAATATTTGCTAATTATTTAAGCAGCAGGTGAGAGGTACTTAACTTGCCTGGAGGCGTTGGTAATATAAGATCACAGAATGGTGGATAAAGTGCACAGAATGCTCTACACTATTATATTAGCTGAGCCCAAATTTCACAGTTCACTCAGTGCAGTAGCCACTTTCGGTTTTATTATGTTAAAGGCGCTATACGAATGAGTTTTGTCCTTAACTGCATGAAGGCTTTCAGTTTAAAGGGGAGCCCAATTTATTAAATGTAGCCACAGTCATCTATCTCATGATTGAAAATTTAGCATATTGCAATGTAGCGCAAAAGCTCAAAATATATAAATATCTTAAACACGAAGAAAAATCCACTTGGCCAACAATAGTTTCAGATCTTTTATATGCTTCCCGATTAAATACTAGGCCGGGTCAGACACGTCTTGGTTTAATATGAAATGTTGGTAACTAGACACTAAATGAATGTACTTTTTTTTTTACATAAGGCAAAATAGACCAGTGCAATGAGTACTAATTGTTAGTGGTTTTAGCAATAATGCAGAGACAGCAACCTTTGTTCTTTTAAAGTACGAGTGACATCTCCTGCCCGCTCTTGGGACATAGCTGCTGCGGGTTTTATAGTTTGTGTGTTAAGCCGTGAATCACCCTTACAGCAACTTTCAGTGTCGAGCTCCTGTCTTTTTTCAGTGCTAGCTTGTTTAATAGTGAAATCCTCTTGCAACTCAGACGGTTTCTTTCTGCAGTTGGAACAGCAGAACAGTAAAAAAAAAAAAGGAATCACAAGGAAAGTGAAAAAGAGATCAACAGGTCTTACCAGCAAGTTAAAGAGAGAGACAAGATATACAGAATTAAAATGAATTTAAGCTAAGTAGCTTCCTATATTACCATAAGGAATTTTATTTTTTCTCATTACCAATTTCACAGTCAGTAAGTATCAGTCAGTCACATTCTTTAAAGTTCATAATCTGTGAAAAAATACTGAAGCACCCAAATATTGGATGAGACTATGAACATGAATTTTAACATCTGAAACCAGATTGTGTGCCCAACGCCTTGGAACAGGATTTGAACCCACAACCTTCTGACGCAGAGGGAGTGTTACTAATGAGCTATGGGTGACACCTTGGGCAATTGTTCATAGATAATTGGTCCAAAGACAAGTCTCCATGGTAAATGCTATTTTAGTCAGGAAAGGACAAACCTGATGTACTGAAGTTCTTTATACCATGGTCTGCTTCGAGAACCCAACTGTATCTGTCTCCACTGTTCTGCATCCTTTGGGGTCCAATTCTTTGGTAGGAATCTATCAAAAGCAACACCTTTCCCTGGTAACACCGTGGACAGTTTACGTGTAAACAAGTCATCCTTTTCAATGTCCGGGTCGGCACCCTTTTCTTCCTCAGAAGAGGATTCATCGCAAAGCGGTTGGTAAGCTTCAGCCGGCTCTCCACTCACCACGTGGACACTCAGCTGCCCTTGACTACTGTTAGAAACATCCAGTGTAATAAGGTTTATCCGCCAGAATATATACACAGCATGCTCTCTTCTAAGATCTTCAAAAGCTCTTAAATTAAGCCAGCATGTCATGGTATGCGTTAGTTCAAAGCCATCACTTTCAACACTACTCCAGTGGTTGCAGAGGCATATGCTGATTCAGCTGATGGTAGAGAGTATTAAGATATACAACACACAAGCAAATATCATTATTATAACTATTGATGGGAAGTATGAAATATTTTGTCAGTGAAATGCAAATGGTATAACTACTTTAAGCGACTATGGCAGTCACTGAAGCTTCAAAAGCAGCACTTCAAAGCTCATCCCATAAGCATTTCTGACCTGGTGGATATCCCATTCTCTTCTGTTAAGGGTGTGACGGTATCAGCCAAGGAAGAATCTTGATCAGGCAGCGCAGGCAAATTTGTATCCCGTTGAAGTAGATCATGGCTTGCAAATTTGGTAGGTGTACCAAATTTCCGACGTGCTAAGTCATCCAACAAGGGATCAGGCTCCCTTCCTTCACTGTCTGATCCAGAATCAGTGTCAGGATAGTCATGCAGTAATTGCTGAGGTGCTCCACCAGCACCTTTGGTGGAAGTGTCATATGAACCAATGTCACCAGCAACCGTTTCTTCCTTCAGAGATTTCTTCTTTATACTGAAGCCAATTAAGATAATTTGGATTGAAGGCTAGGACAATACTCAAACTAAATGAGATTCAAGGAACATACAACATGTAGTTAAATAAGAATTCATTACAGCACCAGCAATTCAAGTACTAATTGCGCAGAGACCACCGCATAACATTATACTACCAGTTTCTTCTCTCTTTCAGCTCCTCTCAATATAAATCTTATGCCTAAAATGAAAGCAAAATGGAAATCTGAAACAAAAACAGCAAGTGTTGGAAATACGCAGCAGGTCTGGCTGCATTTGAGGAGAGAGAAACAGAGTTAACGTTTCAAATCAAATATGACTACTTCAGAACTGAACAAAAGTAGGAATGTGATGGGTTTTATGCTGTCTAAAGGGAGGGAGGGGAAGGAAGAACAAAAGGGAATGCCTGGGATAGGGCAGAGGGCAGGAGAGATTACATGGCAATAATGTCATGGAACAAAAGGCAAAAGGGAATAGTATGGTTGTAGGAAAGAAACAAAGCATTCGTCCAGAGTGAGTGCGAGTGTAAATCCCAAATAGTTAAGAGTTTTGCCTGTCTTGCAAGTTGAACGCACACATGCACACACACCCCCACACCCAGGCCTGAATCTTGCGTTCTGAACGCACGTAAAATACAGCGGAAGGATGTCAGGTGTGCGTCCCAACGTCATCGCGCATGCGTGCAATATTGAGGTTGACGAGCGTGTGGGGGAGTCGGAGCAGCACCCGCTGACAATTAAAGGGCCAATTAAGGTAATTAAAGGGCCTATTGGCCGCGATTTTTAACGTTGCCCGGGCAATTTTTAGTTAGCTCGTTGCACGGGCAAAATGGGTAGGCGGAATTTACCGTTTTAATCAATTCCTCATCCAAGGGTGGGATGAAATCTCCGTTGGGATATAAAATAAAAAGAAATACTTGGGGACTGGTTTTTTTTTAATGAGGTATGCTTTGAGGTGCTCGATTGTGCTGCAAGGGCATTTTTTTTTTTTTTTTTAAACAGGATTTTTGTGCTTTCTTTTATCATTTGGAGGTCTGCAGCTCCAAGGCAGCTGTCTGCCTTCGGGGAGTTCGGTAGAAGTGCTCACCAGCACCCGCGGTGACGTCGGCACCCGCCCTCTTCCAGTCCCCAACCGGCAGTGCTAAGCCTTTCTCAGGGCTCGTTTCACGCTGGATGGCCATTAATTGGCCAGCCAGCGTGAAATCGCGGTTGGAGGCCCGTTTCCGGTCTGCGTCTGGGCCCGTCAATCGCGTGCGCACCCAACCAGCGCAAAATTCAGGCCACAATGTTAATGTGCATGGATATTGCCAGGGCTGCCAATTCAAAGCCACTGCTGTCGATCGCTCCCTTACCTTCAATGGAGATGAACGACTGACATTATGATGTGCACTGAGCACCAGCTCCACAAAGAGCGGGGAACAAAAATTACACGGAAATGATGGGATCAAAGGTGAAGATTGGGGCATTGTGGGGGGAAAAAAATCCATGTTATAGTTAGCGATGCAGTGCAAGATTTGTATTGATTTTAATGGACTTTTATACTTGGGACTGTGCGCTTAACATCTCAAGTAAACAAAGTCTGTTTTTCTTAAAATTCTTACCATATTATGATGAATACTAAATATTAAGGCCGGCCGGATGGACTGCAGTGGCCTCATTCAGTCCTTTACATTCAAGTATAAATGTGTTGTCAGGACGTCCAATAGAGCATTGATGGATAATCTCTTCATGTTTGCTTGGCAACCATGAAGACCATTTTCTTTACCATCAGTAGAAGGAAAAGGCTAAAAATGAGGTTTGAATTTTACCCTGCAATGTAGTGAGGTTTCCTAAATACACCATAAAGTTAAAACCTAAAATGTTTATTCATTTTATGAAGTAATTCATAAAGAAAAACGTATTAAATGAAATTAATTTAAACGAACTGAACGAATGTAATTTAATTTGAAATTCAGGTTAAGCATAAATAAAGGGACGAAACAATTAAAGATCATGGGCATGGCTGGTGTCACAAGGGATGATCGGTTTGTTTGGTTCAGGTCTGGAATGCACTGCCTGGAAGTGTGGTAGAGGCAGGTTCAATCGAGGCATTCAGGGGGGCATTAGTTGACTATTTGAATAGAAACAATGTGCAGGGGTAGGGGGACAAGGCAGAGCAATGGCGCTAGGTCATAATGCTCAGTTGGAGAGCCGGTGCATACACGATGGGCCAAATGGCCTCCTTCTGTGCCATTAAAATTCTGCGATTCTGTGACACGTACAAGTCACTTAAAGCTAGCACACTGCTACAAAAAATAAAAGATAATGGAATTGGCTTTTATTTCAAGGGTGCTGGAATTCAGTAGTAATGATGTGATGTTTCAGTTGGATGGAGCCTTGGTCAGACTCCACCTGATGTACTGCACTGAGTATTGGGTAGCAAACCTCAGGAACGGTCCACTGGTCTTAGATGAGATACAGCACAGATTCCACAATATTATTGAGGACAGGTTGCAGAAACTCGACTTGGTATTCTCGGAGTTCAAAAGGGTTTGAGAACTAATCGGGGCATTTAAAATGACTGGGGGATTTGAAAAAACAGAGAGAAATTATTTCATCGAGTGCGCAATCCAGAGTAAGGAGGCACATTAGAGTGAAATCAGGAAATATTTTTTCACATAAATGAAGTGGGCAAATGAAGCAGAGGTGCAGATCAACCATTATCTAACTGAATGGTAGAACAGGCTCCAGGGCTGAATGGCCAACATTCCTGTTCATACATCCCCTATATCAAGCAGAATGTTTAAGAGTCCTCATGTACTAACTTCACTAACAATTACCACCTTCAGCCAGTCGATGATGTGATTGAATAGTGTCGGACCTTCTCACTCCAATAAATTTCCACCCTCAATACAGTTGGAATTAGCAAGATGCTAATCAGAAGCCTCAATGCAAATGTCAATTACGACTGGAACTTGTACTGAAGCCTCACTAATTCACGCGCTTACCAACAGATGCAAATTGAATACAGCTTTATCAGTTTTTACTGTTGTATATTCAAATTCTGTAGGAGGTCTTGTGGCGCAGTAGGTAGTGTCCTTACCTCTGCGCCAGAAGCTCTGGGCTCAAGTCCCACTTCAGCAAGCCCACTTCAGGACTTGATGCCATGGAAGGTGCAATCATAACATGGCCAAATGGGTTGACTATCAGCCTGTCAACCCTTCCAGTGCACCTGATGGCAGGTGGTAAGAGCGGGAGAGTTTCCTGGTCAGCCATACTGCCGAAGGCAACAACAAACAGCTACAGTACTTTGCCAAGGCTACAATGCTTTGCAAAGCATAACCATGGACCAATCCAATGGTTGTCAACACCCTTTTAGGGCATGGTACCTGGAAGAAGGAAGGCTTCAAACTCTGTCCACTTTTGTAATTGTATTTTTACCAAGTTTGAAAAATAGAACTTTTCCCAAAAAGGAGAAGCACAATCTAATTTCATTACTGTACAGCATCCAAACACTATTTAACTCAGGGCACTTATTAATATGTTTGGTCCATAGAAAGTGGGGCATGGTCAGATCATGAAGACATCATCCAAGCAGCCATACTTCATACGAATCTAGCTGTTTGATGATGAAATGAGTTAAGTTAGTACAAACTGGAAAAGCAATGCTTACATATTAAGCTGCAGGTACCTCTATTTTTTGAACAATAAGCTTGCCTATGCGCGAAGATAATTAATTACTTTTTACTGCAAAATAAAATACAAAAGGCTTTAAAAGCAAAGTACCTTGAAAATGTTCCATCGGCTTCTGTAAACATCGGGCTGGCCCAACTTCTTCTATTACCTTCATTTCTTTCCGCTCGCTTTTTCCTCAGTGGAGCCGGGACATACGTCGCGGGTTTGCTTTTCGTTGGCAGGTACTGGTTGTAGGGCACTACAGGCTTATACTCAGAAGTGGAGGTCCTGCGAAGTGACATGTCATTCTTAGATCCATCCATCGTCTTGTTGCTTAAATATTCTGACTCAATGTCACTCCCGCCACCTAAACCAGAAAGAAGTTGAAGACAGGCATAATTCTTCACAAATATTTCTTCAAACTCCACCGTTGAAGCTCACAGCTTCTAGAAGTGTTTTGCTAATGCCCAACACATGCTGCCTATATAAGTTTCCTTTGGAGCACATCTTCCAGAGGCTCACAGGTCACTGACAGTAATCATCAAGGTATTTTTGGAAACCTATTAATATACTGTGGTAACATCTCTACAACATAAATTATTTTCACTCAAGTGATGAATGCTTTTAATTCTTTTAATCAGGCAAGACATTCCATAAAGGACAAACAAAATGCCATATAACTCCAGTGGTTCTGTGTAATCTTCCTGGAGTTTCAGTCATTACCGCACTTAAAAGTGAAACTCCGGATTATAAATTTACTACCATCTCTGCACCAGCATTAATTTTACTTTAACTGCTAAAAGGTGCATCACCACCAAATTCTCTTTCCAGACAGAAGAATAAGTGACGATAATGAATGGTCAATTTATGGCTTCCTTCCAAAACACATCCATGACCGAATGCCAACGGCAAACTCTCCTTACCTTCACTACTACCCTTTAGTGTTATGTCCGATGAAAGGCTTGTGATAGACTTTGACCCAAATGAATCTAAACTATCAAGTGAGTCATCTCTTCTGTGCCGGAACTGTGGTGATGTTGACTCGCTCCGCTCTGTACACCAGATATCACAGTACCCACTATCTCTTCCACTGCGTTTCAGACTGCCAGAATCTGCAAGTGCCTAAAGAGGAATTTAAAACTCAGATGTTGCCACAATAGGTGAAAATTCCTAATCACATCGACTCTTTCCTTTCAATATAAGGCGCAATATCGATTATCTGAGACAAAATATGTCACAAGCATACTTTGACCCTCTCCGTTCCCGTCAAGTATTTTCTCTTATTTTGGGGCTGACTCCCCACCCAAATCAGATAGCCAACACCATTCTCTGTTGGAAGGTGGACTGATGATTTGTGACTTTAATATACTGGCCACTGGGTGGCACACACGAGCAGTTTAAATTGATCAGCTCGAATGTATTAGCGAACTATCCCAATATGCACAGCGCTGTCAAGGTAACATTTTATGATGAAAAATAGACATTGGAATTCAGGGACTAAAGCTTTAAAAGGATGATGAAATTCTCCAGGTCAGGGAAGTAGTGACCATTCTTTCAGCATTTTTTTTTTCATTTATTAATGTAGCAAAAGTACCAAAATAAAGTGAAGAACCACCAAAGTGTACTTCGAATGTTGCTTCTACATACAACAGAAACCCCCTCCTTCATGGCAAGATAGTTGTTTAAGATCCAAACCACTCATGTAGCTGAAACAGCTCCCTGGTACTGTATTTGCTGCTCACAAAGTCATTGTCTCCACATTGGAGAGACCAAACGCAGATTGGGGTGAGTGCTTGGTCAAACGCCTCCGTTCAGTCTGCAAGTGTGACCCTGAACTGCTGGTTGCTTGCCATATTAAACCTCTGCCCCGCTCCTGTCCTGTGCTTGGCCTTCTACACTCTTCCAATGAAGCTCAATGGCAGCTCTTGGAGCAGCCCTCACCTTCAGGGTCTCCTGGACTCAAGGCCACGTTCAACAATTGCTGACCATAACCACCGTCCCCATTTTTTCCAGACTGCAGGTGCTATCAATGATTCTGCTGTTGCCATTCATAACGCCTCTAAACCCATCTTTTGTTTCTTTACTTGTTCCTTACCTTACACCATCATCCCTCCCATCATTTAATCTCTCCTGCCTTCCACCCTACCTCATGTCTTCCCTTTAGTGCTTCCGCTCCTCTCCGCTCCTTGACTGCCTCTGTACTTACTTAAAGTCTGTTGCATCTGTGACATTTGCCAGGACTGCCAAAGAGCCGTCTGTTAACTATGTTTCTCTTTCCACAGATGCTGATAGACATGCCGAGTATTTTCCAGCATTTTCTGTTTACATCCCTTGTTGACAAATGTCCTACTTCCCATTATCAATCTTCATAACCCCATTAATTGGACATCAGTATTTTGTACCTTCAGGGAACATAATCATATTAACATTGGTGGCAAAAAGACCAAAAAGCGTTTCTCAAAGTGAAGCCATGGCTCAGTGCAGTTGGCAGAAGAGGAAAAGATTATCTCCTGTCTACCCTTAAAAAAGGACATCCCTAGGTATTTGTCCCCCAATTCTCCCCAACCCAATAGCACGCATGGAATATATACTGGTCAAGTTTAAATTATTCTCTCTCTCAACCAAGATCAATATTATTGAGATGTACCTCATACCTGAAGAAGATACCAACAGACAAGCAAATTTGAAAGAAGATAGTAATCTTAAACACTGATAGCGCTTGTTAATTAGAAACTGCACAACCTGAAACTAAAGAGAAAGTTTATTGCCCGTGATCCCTCAAGTACTCTGTACCTCATTTCTGGCACTTGAATTCACACAGATCTTTAAAGATGGATATGATCTTCACCCCATCATCCGTTTTTCTTTACCTCCTAATTCCTCTTAAAATGGGCTGCAAATTGAATCAGGGTAACATACCTCCAGGCTGACAGATGTTTCCTCTCCATAAACCTGAGAGTTTGTGGATGGACACCTTCTCAGATTGCTACTCCGAAACTATTTTACACATCATGCAACACACAAGTGTCTGGTCCAGCCTGCCCCACCAGATTTGACTATGCTTTTAAGTTTTAACTTTGCCTTGGACTCAACATTTAAAGACCGATACACTGTCGCTCACCTTGGTCAGAGTTTGTCCTAGCAGCCCTTCAAATGCTTGCAGGTTAAGGTAAGGTCCATTGTAGTGGGGTTCATGCTGTGCTCTTCTACCAAGCCAGTATATTGTGATCAGAACCTGTAAGTGTGCCATTTGACACAAGAAGATGTATGAATAAGAAGCATTGTTCAAGCAAATTTATGGGGCATGACCTTTTTTTATCATAAGCCCTTGCTAGTCTTTACTCCCATTTAATGCACTAAATGGATTATTTTATAACAAAACTCATTTGCATGCGATATAGGTGCCAGGTCAACAAGCACACTATTTCTCAAGTCTGAGCTTTTCAAAAATCTACCCTCATTTGTTTCAGTGTGGATCATTTCCATCTCGCTTTGTTAACCTATGAAGATGCAAACACACAATAATCTGGGATGGGGAGGTGGGGGGAAAACAATACTTTTCCTACAGCTACCTCACCAATTCACCCAACCTCCTCGCTCCCTCCTCTCAATCCCTGCCATTATGTCACCTTGTGCTGCTAAAGTTCTACCAAACCAATTCTCTCGCCTCTGCCTTTTTGTTCCCAGCCCTGCCATTGCTCTCCATAGTCCCCCATTTTCTCTCTTCCAAAGGCAGAGGCTACATTGAGAGCACCTTGCATACACCAAGTCTGCTCATTCATCACTACACGTGGCTTGCCCAGGTCTAAAATTACTGTATGCACTGTTCTCAGCCAAATCCCCCTATTGTTTCTGGATGATCACCAAGTGCAAGGTCAACCCAAGGCTTCTTTCATTAAGCAACTGAAATCTTTTTCCTTTACCCCCTTCCACCATCATCTCCAATGTTTAAGTGGGAAGAGCTGATGATTTCTTTCCCCTCAGAAGCTGCCATCACTCAACTTAGCCAAAAAAAAATTCCTTCTATCCATCCTCTCCAACGTCCTTTAACTTTTCTCAAGGTCGCAAACATAAAGTTACCGCCATCTGCATGACCTTAAACTTTGCTCCTCTGCCACTTATTCCACCCCGTCCCCTAACCACTTGCTCAAGCTAAGCCAGTCCATGTGAAACATGAGTGCCCTGTTCCACCCAGAGTCAAGCTTTAAGCCCACATCCTATATCATCACAACATTCATTTACAACTTGCTTCTGTCCACCCAGCTCAGCTGCCCATCTCGACAAACCTCACCCAGGCCTTTAACACTTCTAGAGTCAACTCATCCAAAGTCCTACTTGGTGTCCCACTTATCTCACCGATTTCAACAGCCTTCTTAAATCCCATCTTTTCAAACCATTTTCAGCCTCACCCAACTCCTCCCAGAATTTAGTGGTCATTGCTTCATCTTATGTTTTTCCCTCCCTCTTCAACAAAGCACCTCAGACAATTTCTACACTGAAATCTACTCCGTAAATGCAAGTTGTTTTCACTGCTGTTGAGAAGACACCATTTTCTGGGGCAAAAACTGTCATTAGAAATAAAAGCTATTTTTCGTCACAATGTTCTACTTTCCCACAGTTTCATCCAGGTTCTTTGCTTTTTTAAAGAAGAATAGTAACGGAAAGGCGGTGGAGTTGCATTGCTGGTTAAAGAGGAAATTAAACGCAATAGTGAGGAAAGAAATTAGCTCCGATGATGTCGAATCTGTATGGGTAGAGCTGAGAAACACTAAACGGCAAAAAACGTTAGTGGGGGTTGTATATAGACCCCCAAACTGTAATGGTGATTTTGGATTGGCATTAAACAGGAAATTAGAGACGCATGCAATAAAGGAACATCTGTAATTATGGGTGACTTTAATCTGCATATAGATTGGGCAAATCAAATTAGTAACAATACCGTAGAGGAGGAATTCCTGGAGTATATACGGGATGGTTTTCTGGACCAATACGTTGAGGAACCAATTAGGAGAACAGGCCATCCTAGACTGGGTATTGTGTAATGAGAAAGGAATAATTGGTAATCTAGTTGTGCGAGGCCCCTTGGGGATGAGCGACCATAATATGATAGAATTCTTCATCAAGATGGAGAGTGAGGAAGTTGATTCTGAGACTCGGACCCTGAATCTTAATAAAGGAAACTATGATGGTATGAGGCGCGAGTTGGCCATGATGGATTGGGAAACGTTAATTAAAGTGATGACGGTGGATAGGCAATGGCAAACATTCAAAGAGCGCATGGGTGAACTGCAACAATTGTTTATTCCTGTCTGGCGCAGAGGTGAAAGAGGAAAGGTGGCCAAACCATGGCTTACAAGGGAAATTAGAGATAGTATTAGATCCAAGGAAGAGGCATACAAATTGGCCAGAAAAAACAACAGACCTGAGGATTGGGAGCAGTTTAGAATTCAGCAAAGGAGGACCAAGGGATTGATTAAAAAGGGGAAAATAGAGTACGAGGGTAAGCTTGCAGGGAACATAAAAACTGACTGTAAAAGTTTCTATAGGTATGTAAAGAGAAAAAGATTGGTGAAGACAAATGTAGGTTCCTTACAGTCAGAAACAGGGGAATTTATAATGGGGAGCAAAGAAAGGCTGACCAACTAAATACTTTGGTCCTGTCTTCACAAAGGAGAACACAAATAACATACCAGAAATGTTGGAGAACACAGGGTTTAGTGAGAGAGAGGAACTGAAAAAAATCAGTATTAGTAGGGAAATGGTGTCGGGGAAATTGATGGGATTGAAGGCCGATAAATCTCCAGGGCCTGACAATCTACATCCCAGAGTACTTAAGGAAGTGGCCCTAGAAACAGTGGATGCATTGGTGGTCATCTTCCGAGATTCTATAGACTCCGGAATAATTGCTACAGATTGAAGGGTAGCTAATGTAACCCCACTACTTAAAAAGGGAGGTAGAGAAAAAACAGGCAATTATAGACCAGTCAGCCTGACGGTGGTAGTGGGGAAAATGCTAGAGTCCATTATGCAAGATTTAATAGCTGAGCACTTGGAAAACAGTGGCAGATTATTATCTGAATGGCTATAAATTGAGAGGGGGGAATGGGTCGTGGGTCTCGAGGCAGTGATGGCTGGCGTGGAGCTCAGACTGAGTGCTAACTGCTGAAAGGCCCCTTTAAATTCTCGTGTTTTTTTCTACTGGTGGGCATGGTCTAATGGAAAGGTCTTTGAGGCTTGGTTCCTGTTGCAAATAAAAAGGCTGTAAATAGGTAGGTGTTGTTTAAACACTTCCCATCTCACTCAACCTCACTACCCCCCTGCTCAGCAGTTGAAGCCAACCATCCTCCCCCACACTCAATAACTCTCACTCACCATAATGGAGAACCATTAGATCTGAATGATTCTGGTTTAATCCCAGATCTCTATTGCCTTACTTAATATTAACTGGATGGGTAGGTAACGTGCAGAACTTGTCTTTTTTAAAATCATAGCAGCGTAGACCTCCTGGCTGTAACTGTTTGGAAAGAGGCCGTTTTGTAAGGTTACATAAAAATTTTGGCCTGCAGTCACATGAAGTCTGGGAAAAAAGTTTGGGAAGCACTGGCTTAAGTCTTAAAGTCAAATGCCCTCAAAACATATCCAATCATTTCATAAGCCTTCAGCAGTTTCACACTGATTGGTACTTGATTTGACTGATAACAGTGAATCAATTGACCAACAATGGAGCCCTTCTCACTCTGGTATGAACATCTAGTCATCACAAGCAACCATATTTCACTTCTCCTGTTCACATTTCAACATCAAAAATCCATCTGCTATTTCAGAGCCCACTGAACTTTTATAGAATAGTTACAGCACAAGAGGTGGCAGTCATTTGTTCCATTGTGTCCATGGTGGCTTTCTGCAAGAGCAAATCAGGTAGTCCCACTCCTCTGCTTTCCCCTACAGCCCTGCAATTTATTTTCTCTTTAATAAGAACTAGGAGCAGGAGTTGGCAATTCAGCCCCTCCAGCCTGCCCCGCCATTCAATACGATCATGGCTGATCTCATTTCAGCCTCAACTCCAATTTCCCACCCTCTCCCCATAACCTTTCAACCTGTTACTAATTAAAAATCTGCCTATCTCCTCCTTAAATTTATTCAGCGTCCCGGCATCCACTGCACTCTGAGGTAGTGAATTCCACAGATTCACGACCCTTTGAGAAAAGTAATTCCTCCTCATCTCTGATTTAAATTTACCGCCCCTTAGCCTAAAACTATGGCCTCTCGTTCTAGAATGCCCCACAAGGGGAAACATCCGCTCCACGTCTACTTTGTCTATCCCCTTTAGCATCTTATATACCTCAATTCGATCTCCTCTCATCCTTCTAAACTCTAGCAAGTATAGGCCTAAACTGCTCAATCTCTCCTCATAAGACAAGCCCCGCATCTCTGGAATCAATCTAGTGAACCTTCTCTGAGCCGCCTCCAATGCAACTACATCCTTCCTCAAGTAAGGGGACCAAAACTGTGCACAGTACTCCAGGTGTGGGGTCACCAATGCCTTGTACAGTTGCAACAACACTTCCCTATTTTTATACTCTACTCCTTTAGCAATAAATGCCAAAATTCCATTTGCCTTCCTTATTACCTGCTATACCTGCATGCTGGCTTTCAGCGATTCATGCACGAGGACACCCAGATCCCTCTGGGCATTCTGAAGTTTCTCTCCATTTAAATAATAAGTCGCTTATGCAATTTAGTTTTGAAAACTGTGATTTGATCTGCCCTCATCATACAGGCAATGCATTCCAGAACCAACCACTCACTGCATTAAAAAAATGTTTTTCCTTGAACTGGCATTGACTCTTTTGGTGTCCTTTGGTTCTGAACCCTTCCGTCAATGGGACAGCTTTTCCCTCTACCTACTCCGATTAGACCCCTCATGAGTCTATCAAATCTCCTCTTAATCTTTGCTTCTCTTTGGAGAACAACCACAGCTTCTTCCAGCTATCCACATAATCGAAGTTCCTCATCTCTGGAACCATTCTTGTAAATTTTTTCTGCACCCTATCTAAAGCCTTCACATCCTTTCTAAAGTGTGGTGCCCAGAACTAGAATTGTGGTCAAATTAGAGTTTTATAAAAGGTTAATGATAACTTCCTTGCTTTTGTACTCCACGCCTCTACTTATAAAGTCCAGGATCCCATCAGCCTTTTTTTTAAAAACCACTTTCACAACCTGTTTTGCTACCTTTGACGATTTGTGGAATTTAGGGGGTTTCCTTAGAAATCTTCCAAAACAGCCTCTTGCCAAATATTTTTTTTAAGCCAGGAGGTCTGTGATATTATGACCAAAAGTACAACTTCCAGACCCTATTCACCCATCCAGTTAATATTAGGTAATGCAGGAGAGACCTGGGATTAAACCAAAACCTCTCCGATCTAATGGCTCACCGCCATACCACATGATGCATTTAGTCAAGGAACTCTAAGCTTTTATTTGTCTAAACTAACTTTAGGTCATTGCAAATTATTCTAACAATTTAATGATTCAGTTATAGTTTGAAGCCAAGGGAATGATAAATTAGTTCTGTGAGGACAGCATAATTAAGAACATCAGATTCTATGTTATACTACCATCTCAATGGAGGCTACATGCAGTTTACTGGAACTGTAGATTAGAACTCATTTAAGTATCCTTGTTAACGAATCTCTTGTGCAGTGGACAGTGCATCTCTGAACTAGAATAAAGGCACTTCACTGGGGCAATGTTACGGAAGTTAGGCTTTGGACTGACATCCTTGATGAGCATGTAAATACACATCATCTTTTAAGAGTTGTCAGAGCACTAAAGGTTCCCTTCAGAAATATGCACACCAAGAAGTGTCATCCAATTAACACTCTTCACCCGATGCAACAAAGGTTATGCTGATGACCAGCAGAGGTTGTTTTTAGATGATATAGAAAATTCTAGCAGGTTAGCATGCAAAATAAAAATAGCATTTTTTCCCAATCGTAGCTTTGGTTTTGAGGGAGTGGAAGAGGAGAACCTCAATTTGCTTGGGGTAGTGGTAATGTCACTGGACTAATAATCCAGAGGTTCAGGCTAATGTTCTGGGGATATGGATTCAAATCCCACCAAAGCAGCTGGTGGAACTTAATTTCAATTAATAAATCAGGAGTATAAAGCTAGTCTCGGTAATGGTGACCATGAAACTATCATCAATTGTACGAAAACCCATCTGATTCACTGGTGTCCTTAAGGGAATGAAATCTGACATCTTTACCTGGCCTTGCCTAGATGTGACTCCAGACCCACAGCAATGTGGTTTATTCTTAAATGCCCCCTGAAATGGCCGAGCAAGCCACTCAAGTTCAAGGGCAACAAATGCTGGCCTTGCCAGCGACACCCACATCTCATGAAAGAAAAAAGGGATCCAAACATTCTTTGGAAATATTGCCATCTGGTATCATTGCTGATGATACAAAAATAGGTGGGATGAGGATAAGAGGAATCTGCAAGGCGATATAGACAAGTTGAGTGAATGGGCAAAAACTTGGCAGATGGAGTTTAATGTAGGAAAGTGTGAGGTCATGCATTTTGGTAGGAAAAATCAAAAGGCAGACTATTATTTAAATGGGGGGAGACTCCAAAAAAAGTGCAGACAGAGGGATCTGGGTGTTCTTGTGCATGACACACAAAAAGTTAGCATGCAGGTGCAGCAAGTAATTAAGAAGGCAAATGGAATTTTGGCTTGTATTGCTAGGGAGTTGGAGTTTAAAAATAGGGAAGTCTTGTTACAACTGTACAGGGTGTCGGTGAGGCCACACCTGGAGTACTGTGTACAGTTTTGGTCCCCCTATTTAAGAAAAGATATACTGGCATTGGAGGCAGTTCAAAAGAGATACATTAGGCTGATTTCTGGGATGAAGGGGTTGAATTATCAAGAACGACTAAACAGATTAGGCCTTTATTCATTAGAGTTTAGAAGAATGAGGGGTGATCTTATTGAAACGTACAAGATTCTGAAGAGGCTTTACAGGGTAGATGTGGAGAAGATATCCACTAGTGGAGGAATCTTGAACTAGGGGACATAGTTACACAATAAGGGGGCACTCATTTAAAACTGAGATGCAAAGGAATTTCTTCTCTCAGAGGGCAGTGAATGTCTGGAGTTCTCTACCCCAGAGGCTAGGTCACTGAAAGTATTTAAAGAGGAGGTAGATAGATTTTTGAAATATTGGGGAGTCGAGGGTTATGAGGGGCTGGCACGAAAGAGGAGTTGAGGCCTGGGGCAGATCAGCCATGATCTTATTGAATGGCGGGGCAGGCTTGAGGGGCCAAATGGCCTACTCCTGCTCCTATTTCATTTGTTCTTATGAATGCAAATGAATGTCAGGAATATGATAAATCAAATTCGCTTGCTAAAATGGAGCTAACCTTTATATATCACCCCCAGCTATCAAAGCTACAACAACTTGAATTTATATAGTGCCTTTAACATAATATATGTCCCAAGGTGCTTCAAAAAAATTTGACACCAGGCCTTATATTAGGGTAGATGGCCAAAAGCTTAGTCACGGAGGTAGGTTTTAAGGAATATCTTATAGGAGGAGAGAGGGGTAGGGGGAGACAGACATTTGGGGAGGGAATTCCAGCACTTCGGACCCAGGAAGGCACGGTCACCAATGGCGGAGCAATTAAAATCCACAATTCATTATAGGCCTGAGTTGGCAGAGTGCAGGGATCCTGAAAGGATGTAGGGCTGGAGGAAGTCATTGAGATAAGGAGAGGCAAGGCCATCGAGGCTTGGACACAAGGAAGAGAATTTCATCAAGGCTTTGGTGGACTGGAAGCTAATGTAGGTCAGCGGGCACAGGCAGATGGATCAATGGGGCCTGGTGAGAGTTAGGATCAGGGCAGCAGTAGATGTGCTCAAGTTTAGAAGGTGCAAGTTGGGAGGCGAGCATTGGAATAATCATAAAATCAAAATACTGCGGATGCTGAAAATCTGAAACAAAAACAAAAATAGCTGGAAAAACTCAGCAGGTCTGACAGCATCTGTGGAGAGGAAGACAGAGTTCACGTTTCGAATCCGTATGACTCTTCATCAGAACTGAAAAGAAATATAAATGAGGTGAAATATAAGCTGTTTGTGGGGGGGGGGGGAGAGAGAGGAGAGAGAGAGACAGGTAGAGCTGGATAGAGGGCCAGTGATAGGTGGAGGCAAAGGAGAGATTGCCAAAGATGTCATAGACAAAAGGACAAAAGGGTGTTGACGGTGGTGATATTAGCTAAAGGATGTACTAATGGTGACATTAAGGGTAGAAAGCAGGATGAGCAAGTGACAGATAGCCCTAGTGGGGGTGGGGTGGGGGGGGTGGGCGGGGGGGAAGGGATTGAAATAGGCTAAAAGGTGGAGATAAAACAATGGATGGAAATAAATTTTAAAATAATAATAGAAACAGTTGGGAAAAGAAAAATATATATTTTTTAAAATTATTAGAAAAAAGGGGATCGGAAAGGGGGTGGGGCTGGAGGAGAGAGTTCATGATCTGAAGTTGTTGAACTCAATGTTAAGTCCGGAAGGCTGTAAAGTGCCTAATCGAAAGATGAGGTGCTATTCCTCCAGTTTGCACTGAGCTTTACTGGAACGTTGCAGCAGGCCAAGGAATAATCATGTTTGGAGGGAACAAAGGTATGAGTGAGGGTGTTAGCAGATGAACTGATCAACAGAGCAAAAATAAAACTGACATATTTTGGAGTTGACACGTTTCAGTCAATAACATAAAAATAGATATAACTATCTCTGCAGACAGATTTTACTGTTTTTCATTATAAATCAACATTCAAATATTACAAAGCAAATTAATTGAACTGAAATTTACAGAATTTTTATATCTGAAAAAAAACAGTAAACTTTTCATATTTGACACAATACAAATATTTTCAAGTTCTAAAAGAAGTTAATAGTTACAAATAAGATAGTCCATTTAGACAAAATTAGGTAAAGATACATCTATCCCTTATAGGAACCACTTTCCATTCAACACTTGCTTTGTCACAATCTATTTGAAACAGAATACATTCCTGCTTTCGAATTGACAGGCCATTGAAGATTGAGAAATCATCCTCCACTGTCGTTTGTTCCAATTAGACAAGTAGCTCCAAAATCAACACAGGAGCAAATAATGTGGCCAGACAAGTAAGTGATATCTCGTGTCCATGCCACAGGCCTGGACTGACACTGAACTCCAAACATGGTTTAGCTTAAACACATATAAGGACTAGTGACAACCTGATGCTGAAGTAAATTTAAAAGAAAATCAGAATAGGAACAAAAATCTTGTATTTTCAAAATAGATAAATGTACAATACAATTTGTGACAGAAAGCATGCCGGAGCTAGTAGTAAACAGAAAATCACTTACATTTTTTAGCCTCCTCTGGTTTTCTTCACGCCTGCAGAGGTTAAAATAATCTAGTCAGGATAATTTACTTGAGCAAGTCTAGTTCAAAATGCATTTCGCTTAAAATCTATTCCAATTTTTAAATCACCTATTCACTCATCTGCAAAGGAGCAACAATACAACTGTGCTCTCTACCCTGGTGTTACAAAGGTTAGTTGAATCTGTGAGCTCTTGCAGGGTAGCACAGCAATCATTTACCAGAAAGAAATGTTGGCAGGGAAATGTAAAACAAAAATCAGTGAATTGCTCCTCGATGCACGCCTCATTTCCTTGAGTAAAATGATGGGATTATCTCTGAAGTTAAATCAAGGTGTGCATTATGACACTCGGTTGCTTAACCAGGTCACTTGCTCGGAACTATTGTGCACCAATAACCAATAGATTGCTGATCTCGGTGGCTGATGGTTCTTATTTTGCAGCCAACATAATTTTTGCCCAGTCAACACATTGCGCTGCTGTGTTTTGCTTCAATCTGTTCCATTCACTCGCTCACCAGCGTTTATTACAATTAGGCTTCATTAAAAAATATAGGCTAAAAACTCATCTACAAACACGTACAAATTGAGGCGGCATAGGCCATTCAGCCCCTTGAACCGCCTCTGCCATTTTATAAGATGATGGCTAATCGGATTCTAGCCTCTGCTTTCCTGTCTACCCCCAATACCCTTTGGCTCCTTTGCCAGTCAAGAATCTATCCGACTCAGCCTGCCAATGACCCTGTCTCCACTGGGGAAGAGAATTTCACATTCTTCAGAGAAAGAAAAGTCTCCTCATCTCCATCTTAAATGGGAAGCCCCTTTATTTTTAAACCATGTCCCCTGGTTCTAGTCTCTCCCAAAAGGGGAAATGCCCTTTCAGCATTTCCCCCCTATCAAGTCCCCTCAGGATCTTATATATTTCAATAAGGTCACCTCTCGTTCTTCTGAATTCCAAAGGATACAGGCCCAACCTGTCAAACCTTTCCTCACAAGACAACACCTGCATCCCAGGAATCAGCCGAGTGAATTTTCTTTGCGCTGCTTTTAATGCAATTCTATACTTCCTTGCCAAAACTTGTGCAGCTTGGCGTGAAACTCTCTCTTTGCATCTCTGAGCAGAGCATACAATTACAATGGGGAGAATTTTCTCCCCATTGGGGAGGGTCGTGCGGGAGCAGGCGTGGGGCATGCGCGCAGCCGATCACCGCCCGCGATCAGCTCGGCGCCGCCATTTTACACAGGCGGGCCTGTGACATGCGCCCAGAAAGCCCTGAGCGCTCCCTGTGTGGGCCGGGGGGGGGTGGGGGGTTCCCTGAGTTGGGGCGTGCGCTCCTTCGCACATGCGCATGAAAGAGCGCAGAAATCTCCGAGGCACAGGGCTGCCTCGGTGAGACTAATGTAAGTTTTAAAAATTTTAATAAAAAGGAAGAAAAAAAATTTTAGGACATGTCCCCTCATGTGAAACTGTCACATGAGCTGGGACATGTCTACAAATTTTATTAAATTTTTTTTCAAACCTTTAAAAATCTTCATGAAGCCTCATCCTGCCTGTGGATGAGGTTCCATGAAAAATGCGAAGGCCGCCTGGGCTCTTCGCCTGCCCCCCGCCAACCTTAAGGTTGGATGGGAAGTCCAGTTTATTGTTTTAGTTAATAGCTAACTGGCCTTAATAGGCGTTTGATAGTTTGGCGGGCGCGCAGCCAACTCAGATGCACACCCGCCGAACCGAAGATCTGAGTGATGGGCGGTGACGTCAGGATATATGCCCGACATCACCGCGCGTCATTTTACACCTCAGCGAGCGGGCCCCATCCCCGCTCATCAAGCCGAAGGTTCTGCCCAATATTGCACCTTAGGTGGATATCCACATTCCTTATAAAGAGACAAAAGAAAACTGAAAACAGTCACCCTGGGCAGACTGCAATCTTCTCAGCCTGTTCAAGAACGTTAACTGGAAGTCTGCACCCCACTTGAATGCCCTTCCACCCAACCGGGCATTGACTCAAAGGGAAGAAATTTTAAACATGCCTCAAAAACAAAGGTGTTTCTGACTAGGGTAAGTTCTGAGACTGACGGTGATGAATTAATGCAGAACACTTGCTATGTTAACTCAACCCAATTCCACTCCACTGTCAATCCAAATAACACACCCAAAAAGAATCTTGCCAAACAGTATTCACCATGTAGAATTATGCCTTTTGGGCGTTTTATCATTCTTGTTGAATAGCTCAATTTTTAAAGCAATCCCGTCCTGTGGCAAGGCACAACTTGCATTTATAGATTATTCTGCATGATGAAGCCATCACAGGAGAGTGGAGAAGGACAATGGGCAGTGTGAAATGGGAGAGCAGGTAGACTGGAATGAGAGGGTGAGGCCAGAAGAGCTTAAGGGGAACATTTTTGATGGCAAGCAGGGAGGAGGATTTTGGAAGTGAGAATGGCTGAAAGAGCTGGAACCAATGATGAAACAACGAAAAGAGTGAACAAGGAATAGAGGAGTAAATGGTACAGAGTGGGGCATAGGACTGGAAGAGATTGCTGAGGTAGGGTGGTTAAAACTAAGGTGGCATTTGACAGCAAAGATAAGAACTTTGAAATGGATTCCTGGTGACACAGTGGGCAGTGAAGTTTGATCAGAAATGCAGTTTGGAAATCAAGGTTTTAGATTGCAGCAATTCAAAGTGACAGCCCACAACTACCTTCTCAAGGGCAATTAGGGATGAGCAATAAATGCTGGCATGCCAGCAACCCTCACAGCCTGTGAAAGAATTTTTAAAATGTCAATGTACGAGAAGCGACGTTTTGAATAATTTACAATTTATGGAGGCTGAAAACAAAGAGACCCAGCTTGGAGGTCACAGTCTTAAAAAGATCAAGTCTTAAAAAGTGCTAAAGGAATGGATTGAAATCTCAGCAGTTCTGGGAGAAGAGATGAGTGGACAGTGGGCAGCTCTTTGATGGTGGAAGGCAGGCAAAGTATGTTTGCAGAATGGGATGTTGGGAGAAAATTTAGCTCTGGATCAAGCGACATGCAAAAGATTCCCACAACTGGACTTAGCCCACAATGGCAGTCAGAAAGACTGATGGAGTTAACAGAAGCAGCACTTGATGTAAGTAAAAAAAAAAAATTCAGTTTTCCTGGATTGAGGTGGAGGAGATTTTGACCTGCTATCAGGTAGGCAATTGATCAGTTAAACAGTGGACAACTAAAATGGTCAAGCTGTGTATGCTCAGTATTCATATGGAACCTGACTTGGTGCTTTCAGTTGAGACCACTAAGCAGCACATACCAACCAGGAAAAGTAAACCAACAATAAGGAACTAGGGTAACAGTCGTGACAACATGAGGGCAATGAAGGAGGCCCCATTGGAAAGTGTATAACATGATCGTTGGGACAAGCAATAATGGAAGAGAAAGAAAGAAATCCAACAAAAGTAGAGGTTGGGCAGGCTGGGGTAAGGGAGGGGCAAGGATTTTGAGAGAGATCAGAGAGAGAGATGCAGCTGCAGATAACTTTGATTTTAGGTGGGCAGAGTGCCGGGAGATAATTTAGTAAAGAGACTTTAATCAGAGGGCCAAAAAAGCCAAGTTGAAATCTGGAGACGATAACCACAGCATCACCATGGCAGGAAAGGAAGGGAAACAAAATTTAAAGATAACAGAAAAAAATTTGCAACTGATAAGATACAACTTTAGATCTTCTGAAGGGTGCCATTCCCAAGAATAACTGCTGTAATGGAAATTCTTGCCCATAGAATTAAGTGTTAATTATTGACTATCCTAAAGATATTAAAGCATAATTTAACTTATCCAATTTTTCAGCTCCTATGCAACTTGCAATAAGAAGTTTCATTTTAGTGATTTTACAAGATGAGGAACATTCGTATATTGAGATTGCATGTTTCCATTTCAGGTATCAATGCCAATGTTAAAGGCTACAGATTGGCTTTAGCATATTTTGATGAAGGATAGAAT
Source organism: Cetorhinus maximus (assembly GCF_964194155.1). Taxonomy (NCBI): domain Eukaryota; kingdom Metazoa; phylum Chordata; class Chondrichthyes; order Lamniformes; family Cetorhinidae; genus Cetorhinus; species Cetorhinus maximus. The sequence continues at coordinate 133,404,400 of NC_135885.1, forward strand.
TCCCTTTGGACATGAAGAAAGCATTCCCATTGACGTTTTCCATTTCCCTGTGCTCTTGGACCTAAATTGTCGATTGGTGGAAAGTGGGAGCAGTTTTGGACCGTCAGCCTGTGCAAGTCAGGAATGGGACTGTGGCTGCCCAAACTAGTTGTTCCACGTGGGAAGACAGGCAAGACTGTCATCAGTGCTCAGTTTGGCTGCTACAAATGAAAGGCAATTTCTTTTAAGGTACCAACGCGTAGTTCATCGATAGGTATATTGCAGACCGCTTGGTGTACCTGTACCAAATGTCTGATCAAAGGAAGGTCTCCCTCTGGCAGGAAGCTAGAAATGTCTTTCACCTTAAAATAGAAATGGGAACCACTGCGTCTAACTGGTAGCAGGAGCAAACATTTCAGATATTAGATTGTGGTTCCCAGGCGATATCAATGCATGCATTAGACATTCATCTGTAGTCAACATTTTTCAGAAATTACGAATATTCCGGATTTTGTTTAAGTTTTCAATTTTGGGCATTCATTCTGCATAACATTTGAGAATGCACTTGTTTAATGTAGATATTCATCAAAATTTTGGACTTGTAGAAAACTGGACTTCTCTTATCAATATAAAAACCATTCATAAGTGCGCAACTTTGAAGCCAGAATATGCTCCTTTTACGATGTGTTTTTACAGAAGGTAACTGCTTCCCTTGTTCTGTTTGTTGAACTTTATATAACCAGATGCAACTGTCAACATTCTTTGAGCATATGGCAGATATTGTCACACAAGTTAGGTTTACAGACAAAAGCTATTTCTCTCAATCATTAAATTGTAATACGAACTGCAAATACTTAAACTCCAGTGCACATAAACAAATCGGCAAGTCTATAATGAGTGAACTGTTCTGTCAGAAAAGGCTTCAGAATGAAAGAAAACTACTTCAATGAACGTCAATTAACATTTTATTCTATTTTCAACCCAGTTTTATCTTCTGACAATTCTTTGATAGAAGCTCATTTCTTTTAATATTTCCTTCAAACAGGGAAGGGTTGAACCTTTCTATTAACAAATTTCTGAACTGTTGCTGCTTCAAACACATTTTTAAATGCCTTAGGTATAAGAACATAATTTGTTAATTCCTTGTACACAAGTGCACTCAGGCCAAATTAATGATACTTAACTAACATATAAATAATTAAAATACATCGGTCATAAAGACAACAGTTCAAAAGATTTGACCACTTTGTATATCTAATCATTCAAAACTCTATGCCATGCAATAAAACACTTTTTCCACAAAGGAGTGATGCAACTTAGAAGATCAAAGTGATTTACCTGATCTAGAAGTGAATTAAGCCAACATTTCAAATACACAAGTACTTTTAAAGCTCCTTTAAGTTAATAAAACATCACACATGCTTCATTGAGATATTCCAAGAAGCAAAAAGGGTGTTGGCCAATGGCAAGATCAAAAAGGTCTGAGGTTTTAAGGAAGGGTAACAAGGCAGAAGACTGGTTCTAAAATATGAGGCTGAGACAGCTGAAAGTCCAGAAAAGGGAACGGAAGATACAAATGAGGTCACAGTTGAAAAAGTAGAAGGTATGTGCTAGAAACCAGCATGGGAGGAAGCTATTGGTACTTGTACACATGGGTTAGAAGCCAATGAAGGTTTGGCTCAGTCTAAGTGTGCAGCCAGGGGCTAAAGTGCAGAGATTTTCTGTGGAAGCTGCATGGGACAGCGTTGGTCTTGCACACGTCAAGTTGTTAGAAGTTATTACTGACCCAGGACTTGATGTTGATTTAGTGGTCAAGGAGTGGTAGTAAAAGGTAGATCAGCACACAAGTGTGGGCTCATGCCTATGAATGATGACTTAGAGAAAAGCCAAGGATGGGGCCTTAGGCCATACCAAAGGAAGCAGGAGAAGCCTTTGCAGAAGTCCATGCAGGCTGCGTATGGACAGGTAGGAGTAGAAGCTGACTAGTGAACTAATTAACTTTTTAATTAAACGGTTTTTCACTCAAAATGCTATTTCCAGCATTGCAAATTCATTGTAGTGCCGTCTTTAGAAGCCATATCAAAAGCAGATTGAAATAATGATCATGTAAGGGCAATCTATATGATCTTTCCATAAATAAAGAATCCAAAGACAATATATTATCACAGGTCTTAGAATGTCAGTGCATTCAACTCAGGATTAATATGTAGTCGTTAATCAGCAAATATACCACAACGCCAGAGTACTTTCTGCATTAAGACTTAATAAATATTGCAATTTTTTTTAATATCACTCACAACAGGATTTGATTTTTCATAGCTATATTCATTTTAAGTGGTTGATAATTCTCCTTCAAACTTCTATAAAATGATTCTATGGTCAATGCCAATCTTTTAATGCCAATTCCTCCTCCCTTTAAGAGCCAGTCACAAGATTGAATTCCGCAATACAAACTTTAAAGTTTGGTAACAAAAAATGCAAGAATTTGGTGAGAAATATTTTTAATTAGTCATTTAAAACACCAACCAACCATTTTAATTGTCAACAACAAACATATATCTGATTTACTTTAAACAAAAAATTCCACTTGAAGATTGGAATTGCATTAACACTTCTTGGAGTGTTTGCTGGTAGATCACATTTCCTGATAAAATTTCACATTATGAGGCAAGTATAATAAGATTTAAAGTTTAAATATTTGTTGTAACTTGGATATATTTATTATATGCTTACATTAGTTTACAACCTGAGATCTTGCAATCAATCATAACGTTGACAGGCAGAACCTTAAATTAAAAATGGTCTGACTAAAGCAGTAAGTACTGCAATCACCAACATAATGGATAAGCTGTGTTCTTCCCTCAGTCGATTCTCCCAAAATTATTATAGGTAAGAAAATATCTACATTACTAAACCAAGCTTACCTTGTCATCATCTCTCAGCCCTTCATCCTCCAAGAGGAACAAGAGCAGCAATGTCAGGAGAGCACCATCACTTCCAAGATACACACCACGCTGACTTGCATTGGGAAATGCCATTCCTTCATTGCCATTGGATCAAATTCCGGAAATTCCCATCATCGAGCTCTATTACCACATGGACTGCTTTGGTTCAAGGAAAAGACTCACCGCCATCATCACCTCTGGCAAATTTGGAATGGGAATAACTATGATTGAATTTGTTATTGTGAGCATTGCTGGCAAGGCCAGCATTTATCGTCCATCCCTAATTGCCCTTGAGAAGGTGGTGGTGAGCTGCCTTCATGAACTGATGCAGTCCATGTGGTGTAGGTACACCCACTGTGCTGCTAGGGAGAGAGTTCCAGGATTTTGATCTAGTGACAGTGTAGGGACAGCGATATGGTTCCAAGTCAGAATACTGTGTGGCTTGGAGGGGAATTTGCAGGTGGTGGTGTCCCCATGCATCCGCTGCCTTTGTCCTTCTAGGTGGTGGAGGTCACGGGTTTGGAAGGTGGTGTTGAAGGAGCCTTGATGAGTTGCTGCAATGCATCTTGCAGATGGTACACACTGCTGCCACTGTGCGTTGGTGGTGGAGGGAATGAATGTTTAAGGTCGTGGGTGGGGTGCCAATCAAGCAGGCTGCTTTGTCTATGATGCCCATATCTCAAGAACAATTTTTTGAAATCCCTTCAGAGCTTATAATGAATCATAAAGCAAGTATAGCCCATTACAAAACACACGTCGCCTACAGTACACTAAAGTCGAATATACTACTACAGGCTTCAGTACAATCCTTTAGCATTTGAAGACTACATCCGAGGCTGTTTCATATATACATGGATATAAGTTAGCTATACAAAGTAGTGTCTCCAATGGGAACCTCACAGATGAAATTGGTAAATCATTTGCTCAGTGAAATTTCATAGTCCACATCCTTATCACGACAAACAAACCAGACTATAGTTTGGCTTGTTGGTCAGTTATTGCTCTACTTGCTTTAGCACAAACAATGACATGAGCTAGGACAACAATTCTGAGCTGTGTTACTACTTTGAACTCCACAAATCAAAAAACAACTTGTTCAGGCTTGGAAGGAATATAAGTAACAGTTGCTAAGGAGTAACCCAAAGCCAGTTCCAGTCACTATGCAATGGATTTTCACTAGACAATTTGAGGAGTTATTTAATCTTGTTAATAAGGTATTAGAAAGTCCTCATCACTCCCATCCCAAGTGTTTCTGTTTAAAAAGACAAACAAGACATCGCTCAACATCCTGGAGTTCTCATTAGTCAAAATGGCATACAAGTGACAACAGAATTGGCACCTTAGATCTGTAACCTATACTTTTCAAAAAGTTGAGCCTTTGATGCATAATGACAGTTGAGGGAAGATGTTAATGGCCCAGAACTTTCATTCCTGGGAGTTGGGGGGGATGGGGGGGCAGCATACCCCAGAAGATGCTCTGGGGCACCCCTCAGAAGTCCCAGCGCAAGAACTGCACAGGAATTTCCCAGGAAGTTCAAACTTCCAAAGGGCAGTTACCCTGCGCTGGGAACAATCCGATCCTCGAATTTAAATCGGAGACTTTGGATAGTTCCAACTCTTCGTAGAATAGTTACCCAGGAAAGGTTAGAATAATTAAAATCACTTCTAACTGACCCACACCCCTCCCACCCCCGACTCCCCACTAGACCACGGACCAACCACCTGACCCCTCCTACCTCCCCTTCGGCCCCTCCTCCCCCCCCATCCTGTCCTTCCCTCAGCTAGCGCTGTAAAAAAGGGGTGTGGCTTCACTTCCGCCAATGCTGCTGCCCTGCGCTGAAGAGTCCTGGGAGCCGCAACACTGCACTTTTCTCACCAGGCCAGAGTTGGAAGGTCAGGCGAGGAAGGTGCAGCTCTTGACTAAGGTAGAGAAAAAGGAGCGGGGAGGCAATCTGACCGTAACTCTTTGTTTTATAAAAATAATCAAACAAAAACACACTTCGTTTTAACATTTTGCTCCGTGCAGCAGCATTCAAGCTGTATCAAATACTGTTCACATTATGCAATAACTGGACAATTTCTGCTTTACAAGCAGTTTTGGTCAATTCTGAAAAAACAACTAGGGTGTCAGTTATACATGCACGTTAAATCTTTACAGTCTGTGCCTAATATTTGAACTAATCTGCCAAAAAGCAGCAGATAATATGGCAGCAAACATCTACAAAGCAATTAAAATTAAAAAATTCCAAAGCACAGCTTTATCCTGGCACTCAATATCATGCAACGAGGCCAGCAAAATGTTTTTTTATCCTTGTAAATTTGACTGGAGCCATAACATTAAAAAAAATCCTCTCATCCTTTATACTTCCAGAAGCCTTGGGTAATTCAGTTTCTCCAGAGATCAACCAGCTGTGTTTTCAATTGATGTTGAAATCAACTGTCTGCGTTAATATATTGAAAATCTGCATGTGCTTCCTGTGAACATGTTCCATTATAAAACACGTGTTCATATTTATAATAGAAACCGGCCTGTTTAAATTTGACACTCTGCGAGCGGCATCGTGCCAGTACTGGTATCACCGCTGGCAACAGGGTACAACCACAATGTGACACGTTTACGTAGGCAGTGAACATCGGAATTTATAATGCAAATCTAAAGATAAAATAAATGACTGTAAAATGACTGAAGTTCAAAAACATTTAACTTCCTGATGTCTTTTGGCTTCTTGCCTCCAATCATTTCTGAAGAGGGAGCAAGATAATTTATGAAAAAGCAAAAAAATAATTTTTTTTGTTTTTTTTCTTTTCTTTGGAACTTTTTGCACACCCTTAGGAAACGCCACAGTGCCCTACAGGTAAAGTGAAGTCACCGTTAACGTCAGCAAAAGATGCTGTTTAAGCAGCTATAATCTAGATTTTCAAAGGTGATTCAGAAGTTTACAGATGATGATCAATTTGACGAACAACCTTTGATTCAAAAACAGCACCCAAAGGACAAGGTGCAGCCCAACACAGTTGCTGCAACGCAATAGTGTCCAAGCCAAAGTCATTTGGAGGGCTAGAAAAATTCATCGTTCAGGTATTTACTTCATTATCATCATCATCATCATCATCATCGCCCAGGTGTCTCACTGTTGTAATGTAGGAAATTTGGCAGTCAACTTATGCAGAATCAAGTCCCACGCTCAGTAATGAAACATGTGATCAGATAATCAGTTCGGATGGTGTTGATTGAAAGGTAAGCGATGGCCAAAGCATTGTTTAAAAACTCCTTCCTCTTCAGAGTAAAGTGTTAGGGATATCTTAAACATGTTTATAAACCTATACCCTGATCACAGAATTAATACAAAATTAGAAGTCCCACCCCCCGCCAACAATTCCTCCAGAGGGTAGTAAATAGCTGAAACAGGTACACAACCAAATCATTTAATATTCGGTTGTTTAAAGTGAACGTCGGTTCAGAGAGCTGATCTTAGCTGGCTGGTGGTAAGGGCACTACAATCACTCTTGGTGCTTGATGGGGGAGTTGACACATGGAAGGGAAGCAAGATAGCTTGCAGGTTCCTGCTCGTCATCACTTTAAACTAACCCCTGCTGGAAGCACTTGGCCAATGACTTTAGGTCTGTTGCCCCTCATTATCAGGGAGCTAATGACGATTTAGGTTTACAAATGAGCTTTGGCCATCTGACAAGGTTCCAACCAGCACTTGCCTAGTGTCCCAAAAAGCTAATTCAGAGCAAGGACGACTTTGAAAAAAAAAATTAAATATAATACTATAAGAAAGTGTGTTGACTGCCCCGGAGTAGCAGATGATTAAAAGCATCTGGGAATCTTGTACAATGGTTCAGCTCAAGTTGCACAATGTAGCTGGCCAACCAAGAAAATTAACGATTTTCTTTGTGGTTTTGCAAGGTTTTCTTTGGAAACAGGAAGTTTGCTGAAAAGTTTAACTTCTTGAAAATTGGTCATCAGCATCTTTAGTAAGGCAAGCTATATCTACTCAACATATAACAGCTGACTTACAGGCTAAACAGCCTTTTGTCATCCATATTTTTCCTGCATTGCAGCAGTATCTGGACCTCAAAAGCTCTTCATTGGCTGTAAAACACTTTGGGATGTCCCGTGGTCACGAAAGGTGCTATATAAATGCAAGCCATTTTTTTTTTTGGTATTTTAATCTTGGCATAGCTATATTGCACATTGCTTCAAATTCATTTTTAATCTAGTTTGGTTTTTTTTAAAGGAAAGAAAAATTTCAAATTGGATTGCTAGTGTCAGTTACCTTAACTGCAGTTTTTCATGCTCAGAAGCACCAAGTGCCTCCTCAGGTAGATGTAAAATATCCTTACTCAGAAAAACAGGAGCTTTTCCCTCGATATTTTGGCCAACTTTTATCTTTCAACTGATGCTAGATTATCTGATCACTTATTTCATCACTGCTGTGGGACTTTGCTGTGAATAAATTGCCTTCTACATTCCTCCACATTACAACATTGAGCTTTAGAAATTCTTCACTCGCTGTGAAGTGCTTTGAGGTGTGAAAGGTACTTACATAAATGCCAACTTTATTTTTAAAACACAAAAAAAAGGTGGATGACTACTTTGCATTCAGAATCCTAAAGCCTGGATCATATATTACACATCTAAAACAGGCTTTTCAATCATTGTGGCTTCTCCAAAATTCTATGCAAGCCATCTGGAAAGAACCAGGCTGCTACTCCAGTGAAGATCTGGAACCCCCAAAGCACCACTGTTTTTCAGTGTACCTGTGCCTTTCATTCCCATTTGATGCAGCACTGATCTCTGCATTTGGGACCCAGACACAAACCTGTGCCAAACTCACCCTTCTCGGCTGTAAGCAGTGGGCACCAAGGCATGCATTTTCCATGCACAATGTTGAAAGATGTTCAATACAGAAAAGTCCCTGGATAGGAGCCATCAGTGGGCTGTCTGAGCCCAAACGCCACTTTCTGTGACCAGTATAATCCCTTCAACTGAAATGAAGTAATGATCTCATTGAAATCCTGGATCAGCTGGGGTGGTGGGGCGGGGAGAAGAGGGCATTACTGACTATTGATAGTGAGTATGCAGGCTTATTTTTGTCCTCCTGAGCTCAGGGCACTGAAGGCAACTGCAGTATTTGAATACTCCCCCAGTTGAGACAAACAAAGAGACTCAAACCAAGGACATAAAACTTAAATGCACTGCGATGTGGAGGCATACATCAGCTAAGTATGAACTAATTCTATTAGAAAACACAAAATCGGTTTTCATTAAACTATTTCAACATCTAATATGCAGGCACAACACAATGAAGTGTGAAAAACAAACTGCACAAAATATTCCTGCAGGGCTTCATTTATTCCACAAAAGGCCCATTTAACATGATAAATGGTTCAATAAAGTCAAACAGAAAGAGAGAAGTAAAGCCTTTACTGTAAATATATTCATACCATTGGCCCTTTGAATCCCTTTACTGTTTTCAAAGCAGTCCGCCTCACTTTACACATATGAAAAGATGCAGTGTGTGTACTATACTGAGGTAGAACACTTGCACAGAAAGCAAGAACATGCATAATTATATCACACCTTTCATGACCTCATCATGTCCCAAAGCCCTTCAGTCAATTCAATAATTTTTAAGGTGCAGTCAGTGTCATAGGAAACGTGGCAGCCAATTTCTGCACAGCAAACTTACACAAGGCAGCAATGTGATAATGACCAGATTATTTGCTTTAACGTCATTGATTGAGGGATAAACATTGGCCAGGCTACCAGGCCAAGAACAAGCTTCCCTCACTTTATTCGAAGAAATAATATTCTTTATGTTGATTCTAGTTTACAATATTTAGCTTCAGAAACATATAGAAACTCGGGGACTAGCCTTGTCATGTCCTAGAAAGAAAAAAAGGCAACTCTAATCCTCGAAGCTTTTGTTATTTCTGTACATGTGATCCACAGGCCAGTTTTCTTGTAGTAATGGTTTAACAATACCTGGGGAAACCTTCAAGTGTAAACAAGACAGGCGACTGAAAAGCTTATAAAATTGCAGTAGACAAATTTTGCACCTTGGTTAACAGTTTTAGTTCAGGCCTATGGGAATACATTGCTGATTGGCTGGTGCCATTAACCATATATGTAATTTGCGCAAGATATTTTAATCCCTTCAAAGAGCATGGAGGGGTCAAAACTTAACGTGCATTTGCTCCCTGTGTGGCATAGCTCCTTCAAAGGGAAGGTTTTAGCCAAGTCTGGAATTAACATTGGCACAATCTCTAGAAATTCAGTTCATTGTATATCAGTGGAGAGTTTAGCAAAGAAAGGATTAACTATATTCACAAATTTGTAGACAACTTTCCAGTAAGCTCTCCAAGCAAGTCTTTGATATTCGTAAATACACTGCATCACAGTAAAATGAATGAGATAATGAGAAGGTTAAAAAGCAGCAAGTGATCTAAACTCTCACCATATTCCTCATACCATATACCATTTATCTTGGTATCAGAGGCAGTCTTTGAAACCATAATGGCTTAAAGATGACATTAGCTAGAGACTGAGTTTCTGCCAGACTGATTTAAAACATTAACTTACTTGCAGACCTATTTTGGTGAACTTAAAGGATCACGCGTTTTCCTTTATCCCCCTCATCTGAAAGTAGCAGCTCATAGTGAAGTGCAGTTCCACAGACAGCAGATATTCTCTAGGGGCCTTGTCCAAAGTAGTCATCCTTCATGCAAGGTCAGACAGTGGAGCACCAAACCACACTAGCATCACAGCCAATCTGATCTTATTGCCCCCTTCCAACTACGCATACTCCTTCCCATCAGGGGCATAGAGATTGCTGCAACAAAATAGAAACCTTAACCAAATTCCTCTGCTTCACTAGTCTTAAATGATTCTAGGATCTAGTTATATCCTTACTGAGGCCAGGGAATACTAAGGGCGGAATCATCCCAGATTTGCACTAAATGCGGTAGCGGGTGGGAAAAACGACGCTTTACCCGACGGCCGCAATGGCGGCTTCTCACGTCGTATCATCCCAAACCCGCCGCATTAATAATGCATTCCCGGGATACATGCCATTTCCAAGGCGGGTGGGCTTCGATTCACTTGCCACGCCCTCACCTCACTGCTTCATCACGCCAGGCCACCACATTTAAAGTACAGCCACACTCAGCGCTTCCAGCCCAGGGCTGCAGCAAGGAAGACACGGCCCTGAAAGGCAAGACGACTGCAGCCCTCGAGCACCTTTTGGATGCCGAGGAGGCCCCGCTGTGATGTTCTCTACCCCCGCTCTGGCCGCAGGAGGGGCAACTAGGGGTAAAGCCAAGTAGGGGTCCACACTTTTAACTGGTCCCATATTAAACCTTCCTAGAATGGGCAGTGTTGAGGACAGGATGAAGCCTGACAGTGACAGTTTCACCCCAGTCAGTCCACCAGCCCTCATCCTCAGGGCTTAAACATTAAGAATTAATCATTTAACCAAGGGCTGCAGGTGCTAAAGCAAGCGTAGTTCAGCAAGAGTCAGCAGATCCAGGTAATGGGAGGAAACTGGTGGGATTGAGACAAAATGGAACAAGAACAAAAACACTTCCCCAACTGCACTGCATCTCCTCAGGGCTTTGTAAGTCTTATGCGCTGCTTTCACACTGGGCCCCTGAATCACATGACCACGCATTAAGACTTTGCCAGCGATTGAAAGTGAAGAAACAAAATCGGAGATGGCAGAGTCTTGACAGTTAAAGAAATATAACAAAGCAGCCAAACAACCTGGGTGAGGTGCACAACCTACACCTGTTAATTCAATATGGTTTCATTCAAATTATCATTTAATTCTTTTTATTCAGGAGGGGGCACGGGAGACAGCAAATCAGGCAGCAAATACTATGAAAATAAGATTACAGGTAGAGTTACTAGAATCATATAAAAAGTCACAAATAGTTTAAGTTACATTTCAGAGTACTGTATACTTCCTAGATAGAAAAGTAGTCAGTAATTACAGGGGACCGAAAGCTTGATATAAACTGAAAAGGGCGCAACCAGTTTGCTTGGTGCTTATTTTTGACCCCCCTTTTTTCAAATATTTATTTTTTAATTTTTATATATAGATTTTTTCCCCACCTATTTCTATTATTATTTTTAAAATGTATTTCATTTCTTTGTTTTAACCCCCACACCCCACCTTTTAGCCTATTTTGATCTTTTCTCCCACACCATATCCTCCCCCCACCCGACCCCCACTCGGGCCATCTGTCACTTGTTCATTCTGCTTTCTACTCTTAATGTCACCCTTAGCACCTCCTTTAGCCAATATCACCACCATCAGCACCCCTTCGACCTTTTGTTTATGACATCTTTTGCAACCTCTCCTTTGCCTCCACCAATCACTGGCCCTCTATCCAGCTTCATCTGTCCCCTTAAACAGCATATATTTCACCACATTTCTACTTCTCTTTAGTTCCGAAGAAGAGTCATGCAGACTCGAAACGTTAACTCTGTCTTTCTCTCCACAGATGCTGTCAGACTTGCTGAGTTTTTCCAGCAATTTTTGTTTTTGTTTCAGATTTCCAGCATCCGCAGTATTTTGCTTGGTGCTTATATTGGTTAACTTATCACACATACAGGTTATCAATACCAAACAGCATTTCAATCAATGTGGGGAAGCGGTGGCATAGTGGTATTGGCGCTAGACTGGTCAACTCCCAGCAATGTGGTTGACTCTTAAAATGCCCTCTGAACAAGGGCAATTAGGAATTGGCAATAAATGCTGACCTAGCCAGCTATTCCCCACATCCCATGAATGAATTTTTAAAAATATCTTCCAGCATGACCGACTCGACCAAAGCTGAAACAATAAGATTTAGAAATGCCCTCAGATAGATGAGGGTGTCCAGTGGTGACCATATTGCAATTCCAGCAGAACCTCAACAGCCTCACAGTTCCTGCCATTGTTTTTTTTAGAGAATCAAGCTTAGTGTTAAAAGCACTGGTGTGGGGTAGAATTTACTTAAAAGGTTGGTCGTCCAAAATCTGGCAGTCTGAAAACCAGACATTTTTTGACAGCTTTTGGTAATCCGTTAAATCCTTTGATTTCATAAATAGGGAGTCTATCCTGATGCATTAATGATAACTATAGGAAGAATTTTGCAACTGGTAAATTAAGAATAAAATGTTTTTTCTTCCTTTCTCTTGCTGGAGACCTGGGTGCCACACTCGAAACAGTGCAAGGGTGGGAGTGAAGAGGCCATTCTCGGGCTGATCCCACAGCACAGAATCAGCGAGAATTGTACATACACAGGACACGAGTCCAATGCAGCGCTTCAAGGTTCCTCCCTATTCTCAAATACAAAGCTGCCTGTTCCACCAGCAGAATCGGGTCGAGGATTCTCCCTGCACTTCCGAGTGCAACATTCCCGGCCGCTTTCAGGGGAGAGGATCAGAGAGTCGTTGTTTCTCTCTGTCCTCGCGAAGCCCGTGTAAGCAATTGGTTGGAAATCCAAAACAAAAACAAAAATACCTGGAAAAACTCAGGTCTGGCAGCATCTGCGGAGAAGAACACAGTTAACGTTTCGAGTCCGAATGACCCTTCAACAGAACTAAGTAAAAATAGAAGAGAGGTGAAATATAAGCTGGTTTAAGGGGGGGTGGGACAAGTAGGGCTGGATAGAGGGCCAGTGATAGGTGGAGATAACCAAAAGATGTCACAGACAAAAGGGCAAAGAGGTGTTGAAGGTGGTGATATTATCTAAGGAATGTGCTAATTAAGGGTAGAAAGCAGGACAAGCAAGGTACAGATAGCCCTAGTGGGGGTGGGGTGGGGTGAAGGAATCAAAAAAGGCTAAAAGGTAGATAAAATAATGGATGGAAATACATTTAAAAAGAATGGAAATAAGTGGGAAAAGAAAAATCTATATAAATTATTGGGAAAAAATGGGGGGATCGGAAAGGGGGTGGGGATGGAGGAGAGAGTTCACGATCTAAAATTGTTGAACTCAATATTCAGTCCGGAAGGCTGTAAAGTACCTAGTCGAAAGATGAGGTGCTGTTGGAAATGGTTATGAATATGTTTTTGCCTTTACTTTTCCAATGACCTGATATTTGCTCAGTTTTAAACTGCTGAATGAGTTTTATTATCTAGGATCAGCTAGCTGATTTTATTGTTCATAATCAGGGAGAATCTGAATCCCAGCATGGTCTCAGTCGTGAGGGTGCCAGATTTTGGACACAGGACCTATACAAAGAAATCCACTCTTTTCCTCATCTTACCAGGTGTAACTGTGGGCTAAATCTGCTGTCTTTTTCTCAGGGTTGCAACCAATATCAAGTGCATGGTTCATGTTAGTATTTTAGAGGTGATGTTTAGTTCTGGGAAAATTATTGTTGTGAAGGTAAGATAACTAAAATGCTGGGTTTTAGAGATTGCCAGAGCACATAAAAGAGAATGGCAGTTCAGAAGGTTCCCCATGTTTGTTTAATATAGTCAGAATAGAAAAGAGGTGGAGTCATAAAACAGCAGGTGGGCTTACTTAGCTGAAGGACTGGAGACATGATGTCTACACTGCTTGTAAAGAAGTGCAGTCCAGAGAGAGGCTTTGTTTTGAGAGTTTGAACTAAATTAGTTGAAAAGTATTCAGTGAACTCTGAAAGGTTACATCACCATGGTGATGGGTGGGTCTTAAGAAGGTTCTCTGGTTTCAATTTATCTGCATGTTCTATGGCAAAGAAAGAGGCTCCTTACGGAAAGGGTGGTGCTTTTAGCAGACTCCAGGCAGTTGGGGCTCAGAAGTCTTGAGGAGCTGAGAAGGTGGGGGAAGGTTGCTAGTTGCAAGCTGGAGAGGGTTAGGGCTCAGAAGAAGTGTGTTCGACCACAGCTTTCCTCTTAATCCATACTTCCCTCACGATATTCTGAACGTTAGAATACAAGATGGATATTGTAAAATTGTTTTTCTTTTCTGACTTTGTCTAGTAAATTTTATTCTATTTGTTTAAAACTGTGGAAATCTTGTGGCTTTATTCTTCTGGAGGACATCTGGATTTCAAATTTTGTCTACTTTAAACAAAAAGTTACTAACTGGATCGTAAGGGGGCAAAATTCCAGATCGGGAAAAAAACCAAACAGAGGTAGCTGATCTCAGCCCGATTCCAGGTCTCTAGCCAGCAATCCCTACTGGGAAGGTATGCATGCCGAGACCAGGTATCATAAAAGGAGCACAGAATGTTGAACTGCCTGCCATAAGTGAACAGCCTGTTGGAAGCGGAGAATGGCCAATTAGATGAGGTGTCAGAGGATGAAAACCTCCCCTCTCATTGTGCAACAATGGAATAAACCATAAAAAAAAAAGCGTGTCAGGCTAAACTAGCATACTTCCCATTGAGACAGTGATTTATTACACAGATTAAACATTTATGCACTAAATTTGCTGGCAGAGTGATAAACCGTCAAGGGCAATGTACAATTGGGATGTGTCGGGGAGGAAGACTCCAAGAATTTGGAGGAAAGGTATTGGAGAAAGGGCATGGAAAAGGATTGCTACTGTTTTAATAGTCATTACACCTTGCAATTTTATTATTCAGGACTCTGCTTTTTTGTTGGAAAAATTAGATTTTTTTCGTTAATGCTTTGACTGATTTATGTCCAGCAAAGTGGTGAATTATTTTTCCTTCACAATGTAGTTTGATTCCTGAAAATGCAAATCTTAAAAATAATCTCTGCAGAATACCATGGCACAACAGCGCCAGTCTCACCTACAAAACCCAGTGCCAGTTTCAATGTTACCCTCTAGTTCAGTAACTATTTATTATTCCTTTTGTGCCCTCAATTTAAAATACCTTAAATGTTACATTGTTCAGGCTGGTACATAACCATTTAGGAATGCCACACTTCCACTGTGATTCATAAAGAGTAATGCACTGTGCTAAAATAAAATATGACTTTTCGTTTCGATTAAGTGACAGCATCAGGTGCAAATGAATATTATTGTGCTTTGCCAAGAGTGTAATGTTTGGCGGCTGATTAAATCTGCCAGCATGGTCTAGGGGCCAGAGATATCCAGCTGAATTTTTAAATGGAACTTACCAGACTATTTGTAACTCACTGCTCTCTTTGTCTAGGCATTTCCATCACATATGATTTCAATATGTCACCAGACAGAAATTTCAGGGTTTCAATTTAAATTAATGACTTTCAGTAATGCGGTGTTTGTCTGAAGGACAGTTTCACAGAAGCAAGTTTGGCAGAGCTCACTTTATAGTTAGTGCACTGAAGATATATAGAGTTCATAGGTAAGTACATCATTAAGGCTAAATTAAAAACAAGGGTGTTTTTCCCCCTTTAAATAGTGAATAGTAGAGCTCTCAGTGTTCAGCAGAACTATAAACCTGGAATTGAATGGGGCACTACCAGAAGCACCATCTTACTTTTCAAAACAAGAAGTTGAAGGATGACCAGAGTGTGCCAACAAGCCACACAGCCAAGGTAAGTCCCCAATTCAATCTCTGCTTAGTGCTCAATAGGCCAGTCTTACCCAGAACAGCAGTGAGGGTATTCAAATTGTCCTTAGGAGTCCCCGGTTGATGGTGGTTGGGGGAAAATGCCAAAAGAATCCAATTCCTGCTGGAGAAAAGGTCAAACTATCCAATAATTCCAGCCAGAAAATATTCCTGGTTGGTGTCAGAAACAGACTCAGCTGCAATGTGCTCTATACTTACAACGTATTTACAGCACAGAAAAAGGTCATTCAGCCCATCAAACACATGTCAACATCTATGCTCAACACAAGCCTCCTCTTACCCCTCTTCTATCTCATCCTAGCAACATAGCCTTCTATTTTCCCTCTCATGTGCTTATCTCGTTTTCCCTCAAATACAATTATGCTACTCACCTCAACTACTCCCTGTGGCGGCAAGTTCCACATTCTAACCAGTCTGAGTAAAGACATTGCTCCTGAATTGCCCACTGAATTTACTAGTGGCTCTTATATTTATGACCCCTAGTTCTGTTTTCATCCTCAAGTGGAAACATCTTCTCTACATCTACCCTATCAAACTCTTTCATAATCTTGAAGACCTCCATCATGTGAGCCCTCAACCTTCACATTTCTATAGCTTGTCCGCGAAAATTTCATAAACACACAGATGAAAGTTACTTGGATGAGATGCCACAGAGCAGTTACTCCCTCAGATGAGTGGAAGGTTGAAAAATGACTGTGCTTCATGTTAATTTGTTTCAATTTTGCAAGGTTTCCTTGCAGCGTCCCATCTACAACAGGCTCTATCCTGTCACTTCTGAAATACATACATAAATACCCCATTGTGGGTTCACAGCATCAGGTTTGCACCAGAAGAATGATCTATGGCACAACCATTTCTCTAGTCTTGGGGTTGGTTCAGTTGGGTGACAGGGCAGTCAGTTGGGTGACAGGGCAGTCAGAGATCAAGTCCAGACAACCTGACCACAGTGTCAAAAGCCACATTGCAGTGGGTCAGTTCAAATGATCCTTCAGTGCTTCCAACCTCAGCAGTGACCAGCAACACAGGTGGATGATGAGGGGATAGGTGCAGGGGAAAGGGTTTCCTTAGCAATGGGGAAATCTGTAATATGTAAAAGAACAATATTGTTGGGGGAAGCGCCAAGAAATTTTATCCCCCCCTCAACTGTGAATGAACCACTCACCCCTCATCATCCATACCTTCCAATTTTCCTCTTGCTGCTGTTCCCCATTGTTACCCTCTGACATTGACCACCTACATCTTCCACTTCAAGCTGCCGGACAAGTCCCCATTCTCAGCCCGGAAATCCCATTTCCAGTACTCCCCTTGCTCAGCAACCACTCTCCAGTGTTCCCACATCCAAACATTTTCCTCTTTTATGTTGCTTATTTGAGAGGGTCCTTGGTATAAACCAGACAATGTTTCTGAGACTGCTTTTAAAAATTCATTGACAGGATGTTGGTGTCACTGGCAAGGTTGGCATTTATTATCCACTCCTAATTGCCCTCGAGAAGTTGGCAGTGAGCCACCTTCTCGAATGCAGCCAAATGGCTTGCTAGGCTATTTCGGAGGGCAGTTAAGAGTCAACCACATTGCTGTATGTTTGGAGCCACTTATACACCAGACAGGGTATGGGCAACAGATTTCCCTCCCCAAAAGAATGTGAGTAAATCAGATGAGCTTTTACAACTCTCTGGCAGTTTTGTGGCCACTATAACTGATACTAGCTTTTTAATTGCGGATGTATTTAACTAATTGAACTTAAATTCCCCAACTGCCAGGATGAACTCGTGTCTCTGGATCATCAGGTGAGGTATCGGACGAGAAGAAACAGAAAGCAAGTTTGGAAGCAAAAAATATATCGACAGGCCGCCTGGACTCCACTGGACTAGTTCCAATTTCCATTGAAGAATGGGCCCGTCAATAACTGATTTTTATTGCTGAGATGGAAGTAATTCCCTCTGCAGCCATGAGGGATAGTTGACAGGTTAATGGAGGAGGTTTTCCACCATTACCTTGCCAACTATTTCAAGAACATTTGGCGCCTGACCCCTATGTGTTCTTCACAAATTTTACTTGAACAGCGTGAACTATTTACTTTTCTAAATCGGCAGGGCAGGCCTTGGACTGGTTGCAGTCAGGAGATATATTAAAAATAATTGAAGCAGCACCAGGCACAAGTCAATCTTTGCAGCAGTGAAGAACTCAGTAACCGGTTATTGAATTATTTGTTTATTGGTAAACTTAGTTCAGCTTCACAAGCCAACTGGAATTTGATTCATGGGTCAATCAAGCTGCTCAAACAAGCCAATCAAGGCATTCATACCCATGCAATAGTACACATTTATTGTAAGTAGACAGGAATTTCAGGAATCAAATAGGACTTTGCCATTTCTGCCAATGGAACAACCTTCACAAAGATTAACAAAGGTTGCACTGAAGTTATTTTTACAGCACTAAAGGCAAGTTTTATTTTCCCTTTTACCTCCATTTTCCAGTTTGAATGTGGAGGGGATTAATGCTGGAAGGAATCAGAAAGATTGTGGGCGCACAATTTTCTAAGGCAAGCTGTCAGGCGCAAGGCAGATTACCAAAAAAGTAAGCTTCATTTGTGATGCGAATAAGGTTCATTCTAAAATTCAAAGTGTAATAAATGCGTTAATTTTGCTTCAAGAGCCTGAGACTTGATTTTGCGTTTGCTTTGCTTCCACCATGGTTAACACCTTTACCTCTTTGAGCACTGTAGATATATTTACTTGTGTGGGCTCACTGGGCTATTATATGGGGGCAATTCTGAACTAACTTGCTGGGTGGGAAACTCACGGGACCAGGGTGTCCACTTGGCAATGGTTTTACATCCCACCCTGGAGAAATGACAGTCTAGCGGTTATGGTACTGGATTGGTGATCGCAGAGGCCTGGACTAATGATCTGGAGATATATGTTCAAATCCCACCAAGGCAGCTGGGGGAATTTAAGTTCAGTTAACAAAACACTGTATGCACTCGAGTAATGGCTGATCTTGCGTATAAGTCGACCTCTGACTTTTAGCCAAGAAATCCAAACTCTCTGCACTTATCACCCGCTCGCCACTGAAGTCAAGCTCGCCCTGGTGCAAACCTACTCATTGATAGAATCATAGAATAGGACATCATTAAAGATGGTTGTTCGGCTCTTCTTGTCTGGGCACATCAATGTGTAAAATAAAGATACTTTTTGACTTCTTTTGGGCTACTTTTGGAGGCAAGGTTGGTGGGAACAGTCTCCGACCTGGCAACTCTGCAATAGCAAGATGCTGGGAGAGGGTGGATTTCAACCCCTCAAAACCACTATTGGTAAAAAATCAAACCCCTACTTTTTGGCTAAAAACTTAGTCTTAGAAACTCGACTTTCACATGAGTATAGATGGTAACTGTGGAATGGAATGGCTCATACCAGTGATGGTAGGGAGGGAACTATCAGATTGTCATAAACACCCATCTGGTTGATCAATGCCCTTGAGGAAAGGAAACCCATCCTGTCTGGCCTCTATGTACCTCCAGACGCACAGCATTATGGTTGATTCTGAATGGCCACTGAAACGGCCTAGCCAGTTGTCAAGAAGGCACCACACCACCACCTTCTCAAAGGCAATTACAAATGGGCAATAAATGTTGGGACTCGCCAGCCAGGCCCACATCCTGTGAATTAATGAAAGAACAAACAAATTTAACCTCTCCTAACTGACAGGAAACTGATGGAAATGAAGAACTGTTTGTTTTACACCCCACCTGATTTTGCTTGCCACCGAAGTCAACGAATAATAGCAGGCAGGGTGTAAAATTAACATTCCACCCAATCCCCGTGGGCTATGTACCCAACGAGTTGAGTTAAAATTGTTCCTATATTTGAAACATTTTTCTACATTGACAGCTCCACATAAATGCCTGCTGTTGTATTTAAGGGCAGTAGCCTATCAGGGTCTTGACATTCAGAAATGGGCCTAGCCACCTCCATATGACGCAACATTGCCAAATCTGGTTGGCTGTATTCCTGGAAGTCTCATTGCATGGCATGCTCTCTCTCCTCCTCCCCCCCCACCCCCAGCCTCCATTAGCCCTACATGAGTCAAACAGCCTCTTTTCCCCATTTCCAATATCCCCGTGATCAATAAGCAAAAAGAAGTGCTCAAATAAATTTTAACGCCCTTACCGATTTCTCTCCAGGCTGCTCACAACAGCACCTAAGAGATTAATCTTCAAGCCCTTGAGACTCTGTGGCGCTCCTGGAGAGTTGGCAAGCCTAATGTTTATTAAGTCATGGAATGTGAATGCCACTGCCAAGGCCAACACTTATTGTGCATCCCTAATTGCTCTGAAAGCATTGACTTCCCAAACTCCCAAGTTCTCATTACTTGACAATCTCTCCTTTAAAACTGGAATTCAGCTCAATTTTTCTCAACATCCTCCCAAATCCAAAATAGAGACCAGAAGCTAGAAAGAAACAGGAAGGCTAATGCTTTCAAGTCTTATTTAAAGGGCTGTGGAAAGGCGAGGAAAGATACAAGAGTTAAAGCTTGAGAGAGAGAAAAGAAAAGCACGATATGCCTGCCCATGATATATTTCCCCCAAGAGATGCAATGGGCCTAGATCAGTCCCCAGGCAAGTCCACAATTGCAGCTAACATTAAAAAGAATTGAGCTGCTCTGGGGGGAAGACAGCTGGATTGGAAGATCTCTATAAAGCAAAGTAGATGTAATGTGTAAATTGTATATTTGCATATTTCCCACGTCAGCACGGGTGAAACACTTTGAACTCATGATCGGCTATGCATTAGGCTATCTATCTTCTTCACTGGGCGACTTATCAAAGAAACATTACAATTGCTTGATACTATAACTTCAGGGCACAGCAGGTTTGTATACAGTCTTGCCACCTGGAGTCATCATGGCACAGGAGGCAGCCATTCGGCCCATGGAATTAATGCCAGGCCTCTGTGGAGCAATCCAGTCAGTCCCATTCCCAGGCTCTCTCCCCAGCCCTGCAAATTTATTATCCTCAAGTGTCCATTCAATTTCCCTTTGGGATCATTGGTCAGTCTCCACTTCTGCCACATTAGTAGGCAGAGAGTTCCAGGCCATTACACGCTGCATAAAAAATTTCCTATAAGTCACTGGGTAGCACAGGACTTGCATATTACTGAAAAAAGAGATGCTACCAAAGCTTTTCATCTTGCATTTCAGGACAGATGCACAAATGCGAAATTTCAAATGGAACAACAATTTATACTGCATGAGAAAAGGGTGTTGATTAGTTGGCAAGTTGGTTCTGATTGGTTGTGGTGTTGGATAAATGGCAGATATGAATATATGTAGCTCCAGCAAGTGTAAGTGAGCCACACTGTGAGCCCAACTGATATTCTTAAATTGGTTGTATGGTTCTTAGCACATTCAGGATTGTCCAACAAGTGCTGCCCAATCGCAGAATCACATCTAACATTAGACAATATGTCCTGAGCTTTGCAAGCACGAGTTAGTTAAGTATTGTCAGTATTCTGCCGATTGCAAATGGCCAAAAGGAACTTGCGGCTTGATACGATCTGCCAGTATGTTAGGACGCATGGCCTACGTGCCTGGCATCTCCTGGCAATGAAATTCCTATACCACATTATTTATATTGGCAGTGTGAAGTGGCTAGCTTCACATGTTGCTCAAATTTTTGAGATACATTACCCTTCCAGGGTAATTGGAGGTAGACTGGGCACTTTTCAAGGTCAAAAGTGGCAGCCTTAGGCTCATTCGCCTTTTCATGCTGCTACTATGCAGTAGTAATGAGTGGTATTTTCCACTAACAGGATGATGGCCTCAAGCCAATAAGACGCACTGCCTACCATACAAATAAGTAGTGTGGTATATACACTAACAACCAATTCAAGATTGTCAGTCAGGCTTGCAATATAGCTCACTTACACTCATTAGAAGTTACATATACTCATACTCAAGGGCCTGTCCTCTGCCGGCAGAAGGAATGTTGCATATTGCACATTTTTTTGAACTGAATAAAAATGTGAGGGACAATTGCTCCTTGGTGCATTCACCATGGCAATACCTCAACCAATCTGCGTTCTTTTCTCATGTAACATAAATAGGTGTTCCCTTTGAAATTTGGTATTCTTGCATCTATCCTGACGAGTGCAAGACAAAAAGCTTCGGCAGCATGCCTCTTTTTTTCTGCAATAATAAAGTTCTTCCCCAGCTCCACACCCCTGTATCTCTTGTCCAGAACCTTAAATCTGTGTCTCCTAGCCCAGTGGGAGCGAATGGGAACAGCTTTTCTTTGTTTACCTCATCTAAACCTGCCATAATCTTGTTCACTTCTATCAAATCTCCACTCAATCCCATTTGCTCCAAGGGCAGCAACCCCAACTTCTACAACCTAACCTTGTAGCTAAAATCCCCCAGCCCTCAGTCCATTCTAGTAAATATCCTCTGCCACCCCCCCCTCAAAGATCCTCATATTCTTCCTAAAGTGTGGTGACCAGAAATGGATGCAATAGACTAGTTGCAGTCTAACCAGAGCTTTACAAAGGTTCAGCATAACCTCCCTCCTTTTACACTTAATACCTCTATTTATGAAGCCCAAGATCTGATATTGAGGGTGTAATTAACTAAGCAAATGCTCCGGCACATTTAAAGATCTATGCACATGCGCCCTTGGGTCCCTCTGCTCCCGCACACTCTTGGACATGAGCTCAAATTCAGCTCAGACAAAAGAATAACAAAGTCCCTTCATTTTTTTTTAAGGAATCGAACGGAAAAACAGTTGACCCAGGTGGCCCACTGTTTCAACAGATATTCCCTAAATATCTAAACAGCAGTCACCATCGGATGCTTTTTGGATTGATAACAGCAGTATTACATTGAATGAAACAAAGGCAATTTGCATAAAAGAGGTGAAGAGGCGGACTTGGTTATAGTTGCCCAGGGGTATATTTTGCCTTTCACCACCAAACAGAAAACAGATCATCCAACCCTTACACACTCTGCCTGATTTTTCTTCCCATGTAACATGTGTCACTCCACTACCAGCTGTGTACCAGGCAGTGAGGATTAAAATATATCCCCTCCGTGTCAATGTATAAACGTATTGAGCTTCAAATGCAACAAAAATTGCATTGGCAATATTCGACTGGACATGAGTGATGCATTATGGTGGGTACTGGAAACTCATTACAGATTGCTATATAGAGCCATGGAAATGTTCAGCACCGAAGTGTCCTCCTTAGTCCTCCTGTGCCAGATCTTTGCTAGTACAGTTTAAAACTTTCCCAATGCCCTATTCTCTCCCCAAAGCCTTGCCTTGAAAATGTATTCAATTTTCCCTTAAAAGATGCAACGGTCTCAGTTTCAACCAGTTGCAGCAAGGCATGTCAGGCCAGAGCAAAACCTTTGGCTAAAGAAACTGTCATCACTCTTCTTGTGATGATTTTAACTTAGTGACCCCATCACTGACTCATCAAGCAGAAGAAATAGATTCTCCCTATCCACCATCAAAACCCTTTAAAAATGCTCTAATACACATCCTCCTGGCCTTTTCTGCTGCAATAGTCCCAACATCTCAAGTCACACAACTATACTCATCTCTGGCACCATCCTGATGAACTGATGCTGCATGCATTTGATAGCTTCAACGTCTCCTCTACAATAAGGCACCCAGAATGGCAAAGAGTGCTCTAACTGGGGCCTAACAAATGTTTTCTACAAGTTCAACTTTAATTACTCTTGTATTCCAATAAATTGCTCATAAAATACACAAGTCCTATTGGCCTTTATGGCTTTATCCATATGCAGTCATTCAGGAAATTATATCAGTCACCTGTTCAAATTGCACCTGCCACCTGTCTGTCCATTCTGCTCACCTGTCATTTTCCATTCCACCCATTGCTAGCATGGTATAACTATCATTGTTTGAGGAACATCTATTTGTTGCAACATTTTGCAAGCACTAATAAATGGACCTCATTATATTCCAAAACAAAACAAGAATAGGTAGATTCCCATGTGGGCTTGGAGATCATGTGAATTGGCTACCCCATATTGCTACCCGACTTGTACAAAACTCTTAATGCCACACTCTCTGTGCTACTACCTCTAATTTCCCAAAACAGGTTTCATCTGAAACAGTAAACTTCATATTATTCTGTCACAAACGACAAACAGCCTATAAGTCATCTTATGCATTTCTGGCATAAATTTATTTTTCATCTTACGTTCAGGACAGGCCCATAATTAGTTTCTTCCTCTTATTCTTTTCTTCCTCCTTTTTGAATCTTTGGGGGTTTTATTTTGGTATTTTTTTCCCTGTCCTTGCTACTCAAGTCCTTCAAACACAATGCCTTTCTTCTCCTTTCATTAACGACCCTAACATTTTTCTCTGTTATTCTCGGCTTCTTCTAGTTCACCACATCCAATCCCCGACTGAGGTGGTGAAGAAGCACGATGGACTTTTTCAGATCTTCTATTGCTGGACTCACTTTCCAGGAAATCACAGCATGCATCCCATCATGTTGTGGCACAATTATTCCGAATTATGCACTTCTCCGCCACACAAACTTAACATTTCCATGTATATTTCTGTCTGCAGGCTACCAAATAATACTAAAACTCCACCTCCATGCAACCCAAATCAAAAAGTATTAACACATCATGGAAAACGAGACTCAATCATTAAAAACAATGGCTTCTTGAAGACAACTTTCTCAAGTTGAATGCCAACTAGTTTATATTTTGCTAGCAATACTGTTAATTCCAAAATCCCTGTACAGCTGGTGCCAAACTAAGGGCCTTCCCCAGAGTGATTTAATGCTTGTGCCTATGACAAAGTTTTGTAAGAAATATATGGTATTTATTCATGCTGAGTTCCAAGTCATCCCAACCCTTGCTTGTTAGGCTCCCTAGCTTGTCCCCCCCATCCCACCCCTCCTTTTCTCCCCCGGACCAAGCTGTTACAATAACCCTTAATCTGAAGTGATCCCGAGGGCAAAATTTCCCTTCCTAATCACAGGTGCTACAGTTCAAGATTTTCCCAAGACTTTTCTCAAGGACCCCGCTAAACTGGAGCTTCCATACACGGTCTACACTTCAAGGATATAGATTACCAGATATAGATTAGCAGAAACCAAATTTAAGAATCAACCCCAAACTGCAGCAAATAATTTACTGCAGACTATGTGGGATGTTCACCACATTTTCCCATCACTTCAGAAGGCAAACAATTAACAGGTCATTAGGTCAATGCACACAGGCTAAGCACCTGGTTGAATTTATTTGCAGCAGTAAAATCACAGAATTGTTACAGTGCAGGAGGCCATTCAACCCATCATGTCAGCACTGGCTCTCCAAACGAGCAATTCATTTGTGCCATTCTCCCACCTTCTCCCCGTAACCCTGCACATTCTTCCTTTTCAGATAATAGTAAAATTCATTTTTGAATGCTTCAATCAAACCTGCTTGCCACCGTACACTCAGTAAGTACATGCCAACCACTCATTGCTTGAAAAAGTTTTATCTCAGGTAGTTTTGGCTTCCCTTGCCAATTACTTTAAATCTGTGGGCTGTCGTTCTCAACCCTTTCATGAGTGTGAACAGTTTCTCCCTATCTACTCTATCAGGAAACCTCATTACTTTGAATACCTCTATCAATTTTCCTCTCAGCCTTCTTCTCTCCAAGGAAAACACTCCTAACTTCTGTAATCTGTCTTCATACCTGAAGTTCCTCATTCCTGGAACCATTCTCATGTATCTTTACTGCACCCTCTCCAATGCCTTCACATCTTTGCTAAAGTGCTGCACCCTGAACTAGACATGCAGAACTGAATAACACAAGGTACTGAAACATGCATAGGCTAGAACTGCTATCAGTCTACAAGGGGTTAATGTTCATTTTTCATGATATCGCTTAATACATGTAAACACATTCCTTGGAGAAAGTCAGATTTTTTTGTAGTTCCACGGGGCTCAGGGGAGATGTGGAAATTGACCTGTCACAGATACTCTCAAAATTCACCACCAAGACTAGAGAATACAAGGAAACAGTTCTGTAATCACTCATAATTACCTGCACTGTCTATCAGGAAATTGGGTGGAATGCTAATTAGTTAACCACAAGTCATTTCAGTCTCAACAACTCTACAGTGAGTTGGTTTGCTCAACGCCAACTTTTGAAGTCGGGAGCGCTCATTCATAAATCTGGTGACCCAGGTGGGACTCAGTACCGTAACAAGTATCAATCAAGTCAATCATCTCAACAACACAATGCAATATATTTTAAAAATCTTTGTGTGTCACAAAGTGAATGAGATAAATTGCCAGCAAACTGATCTGAAACCTGACAGCCTAAATCTAAAGCTTATGAAACCACAAAGTAAATAAGCACCATAATATGAGTATGGGCTCAGCCCCTGAGGCTTCAAGTGTGCGAGAAATCATCTGATTACGGACATCTCATATCGCATGTTGCTCTTAGCGGGGGTACCTTACAGCAATCATTTGTCCATTGAAACTAACTGAAGTGCATATTTGCAAGCAAACAGAGCAAAAATGAAAGATCTAATTTGTAAAAGATAGTTCTGCTGTGAATGGCTTCTCACATGAGGTAACATTAATGACAGCATTTTGCATAGTATGATCAAAGGTTCTGACATTGAGCAACCCTTGAAATGAGAAAAGATAAAATCTACTCACGAGAACCTGTGTATCATGCTATTGGCACTTTGTACCAAAAGGGCATTCTTGTGATCTAATCTGTATTGCTTTATGCTGTGACCATCTGAATTTGATTCTACTGAATATTACACATGGATTCTGACAAGTTATGAGTGGGACAGGTAGTTACTAACACACTGAAGAGTATCAACATATTGCAAAATACTCAATATTTCAGTAGCACTAAAAGTTATCCTCCTATCACATTCTGTTCTTCTCTTACAATGACCGTCAGAGAACAGCAGAGACCATCAGCAGAGGAACACAAGCTCCAGTGAAGCTTGACATGGGTAGCAGGTGACAAATACCATAGATAAAAATTGACTGAATAACTGGTTGGATTAGCTGCACTTATAAAGATTATAAATAGTTCAGAAGCAGTGAGGGAAATCCCAGGTCCAATTATAACCCAACCAATGTCCCAATGGCCTGGTTTTCCAGTCCATTACCTGCATTTGAACTTAGGAGTATGTACTTCACCTCTGTCAGAGTTGGATTCATGGTCTGAAGTAATGACTAAAGTTTTTGTCCTCTCTATTCCATTAGGACTTCAGACAGAAAACCTGTGGAGGTACCACTGCTCACTGCCAGAGGTGGTACATGCAGTTAACAGCAAAAGAACAGGAAAACGTTATCTGGCACATTAAACCTCCTCCAGAGGTTGCAGTTGATTGTTTAGTCATGGACATCCCTTGCACAGATTCACCCATTGATCCCTTAGTTTAAGAGACACTTATGTTCCTTCATCGCTTTCCAGAAAATGAAATCAGCACTGGTAATGGGTCAGAAGAATGCACACACTGCGATCAATACACAAATCATTCAGTAATTTGTTGCAACCTGTGAATTGAGAATCGCCACGAGCTGCTGGACTACTTGCATCACTCCACCTTGTGAGAATAGCAGCTCACCATCAGCCTCCCTGTGAGTTTCAAAATATTGTTCCATTTACATGTTAATTATCAACTAAACTTATTAGGCCTGGCACTTAATTGTGTAAGGGCCCTTTTAAAGACCTGATTTATGCTCCTGTAATACAACTCCGCCTCTCCAGCCCAGAAAATGGAGTCTCATTTCAAGTGTACTTTGAGATTTTTTTTAAATTTAACATTTAAAAAATGCTTTCCATACTTTTCCTTTCTGTCCCTTTTCCCTCTCTCTCAAGTTCTTCCCCTCTCTTTATCTCCCTTTCTATACCTGGTTTGACACTAATTCACCTAATTGCTTTTACTGTTGTTCCTTGGTTTCTTTCTCAATCCTTAGTCATGTCGGTTAAGGATTAATCAAGGTCCCCAATGCCCATTGCTCTCAGACACCACCCCCCCACCGCCAAAACACCATCCCCCCAACCATTATCAGCTCCCACTTTCAGCAACATACGGTACAAAAATATATGGTACAGGAAAAAGCCTAAGAAATGAGGCATGTGCACCAGGTTCCCTGCACAAACAAATTCTGGGCCAATACCTCAAAAACTTTCGATTTTCCTTTTAAATGCATCATCCAGTTTCCTTTTAAAGCTGTAATTTGAACTCGAGCCAACCACTGTCTTTGGTAATCTAGTCCACTATTCTACAGGGAAAAGCAAGATTTTATTTGCTCATTTCTAACCTTACATAGTTGACAGGTTTTCTATTTGCGTCTTCCAGCGCGATATTGATTGCCTAAATTTGGGTGAGGCCTTCATGTTCTAACACCTGAAAGTAGAAAAGGATTGTTTGCACAACACACCCCAAGGAACTGAAGTGACATTCCTGAGGGCAATGAAACATTTTCCACTCCAATTTGCGTACTTTGAGGGTGGGCACCTCTCTGCAGGAAAGTGCGTTAGTCGCAACTGATTGGTGAAATACCAATTGTTTGAGAATAGCTCCTTAAAAAGATAAGTCATCAAGTGAATTGCCAACCCAAACTGACATTTCATAAGAGTGCTGAGTAAGTCAAACTCTTGTTATGTTTCCATCACACATTGCTCAGACCAGTTTTGTTCTAATTAAAACATTTGATAAAAATTAAAAGTCTTTGCCTGTTTAAAATTGTATTGAGGAAGATATTGTGCAAACTTGCAGTCATTAGCCCTCTCCCAAAAAAAATATAATCCTTGACCTCACCATCGCCAACCTCCCTTTAATTTCCAAACCGTGCTGTTGCCTGCCAAATCTTGCCCATCTTTCAAAGAACCCCATTTTGATTCCTTCCAGAGTGTTCCCTGCCACAGTACTGAAATGGCTCTTAAAGTTACAATTGAAGTCCTATGCAATGATGATGAAGGTAAACTCATCTTTCTCGACCTGCCTGCAAAACTTTGACATAGTTGGGTACACCATTCTCCTCCAATGCCTTTCCACCATCAGACTGTGGGTGGTACTGCACTTGCCTGGTTCCATTCCTATCTATCCAGTCATAGACAGAAAAAGAATCACCACATTGGTTTCTCTACCCACATCCTGTACCGTTATCTCTGGTGGCCCAGCAAGGATCTATCCTTAGTCACCTCCTACTTCTTAACTACATCCTGTCCCTCAGTGACATCATCTAAAAACACAATGCCAGTTTTCAAAAGTATGCTGTTGATGCCCAGTTTGACCTCACCACCACCTCTCTTTCAACTCTGACTTCTCATCCGGCATCCAGTATTGGATCAGCAGGAATTCAAGCCATTGTCTTAGGGCCCACTACAAACTTGCTCACTGGGTATTGACTCCACCCTTCACCTTGATAGACCCAGACTGTTCACAACCTCGGTATCATATTTGACCTAGAGATGAGCTCCTGGCCACATAGCTCGCCTGCTTCCATCTCTGTACCATGACCCACCTTGGCCTCTGCCTTACCTCCTCTGAAGCCTTCACCCTTGCCTTTGTTAACTCTTGACCTGGCTGTTCCAACACATTCTTAATCAGCTATAAACTTGAGGTCATGCAAAACTCTACTGCCCATGTCCTTACCTCCACAAGAACCCAGTCACCTATCAAACTGTGCTTACTGAATCACATTGGCTCCAGGTTAAACAATGCCACTCACTTCTATGTCTCTTCAGCTCCAAAGAAGGATCATATTGGGCTTGAAATGTTAATTCTTTCTCTCCACAGACGCTGCCAGACCTGTTGAGTTTTTCCAGTACTTTTGGTTTTTATTTCAGGTTCCCAACATCCACAGTTTTTTGCTTTTACTAAAATTTTCATCCTTGCCTTTAAATCCCTCCACTGTCTTCTCTCCTTTGCAATTTTCTCCAGCTACATAACCCTCTGAGATGTCTGTACTTTCCAATTCTGGCCTTGAGCATCCCCAGTTTTAACTGTTTCACCATTGATGGCCACAGCTGCCACGGCCCTCAGCTCCGAAATTCCCTTTTCCAAACTTCTCCACCTCTCTACCTTGCTTTCCTCTCAAGAGGCTACTTGAGACCTACCTCCAAGCTTTTGGTCATCTGCCCTAACATCTCACGTGACTTGGTGTCAAATGTTGCTTTATAACATACCAGTGAAACGGATCCTGATATTTTATTGCACTAAGACGCTACGTAAATGCCAGTTGTTGCTACATATTGTTACATTGAGGAAACATGGGCGAGGAATATGGTGGAATATAAAATTGTATGACTAAGCATCACCGGCATGAGCTATTGAGAAATAGGGAGAGGCAGTGCCAGTGCTTGTCATGTCAATACTGCGCAGTCTGATAGACAGTGGCATTTGGCTGCTCCACCCTCTAAACCAATTGACTGATTAGGAACCGAGAACACACGACATCTGTGTTAGTTGCACTAAAAGGAATTTATTGTTGGATTCGGGAGGGGGCGAGAAAGCCGGGCGGGGGAGGGAGGAGCCTAAAAAGCCAGGCTGGCAGGGTGGGGGGCGGTGGTGGTGAAGGGGTGAAAATGTTGGGCCAGAGGGAGGGGGCGAAAAACCAGGCCCGGGTGGGGGCGGTGTGAAGGGGGAGAAAAAGACAATTCAATTTTTTTTTCATTATGCCTCTGTGAAGCAGTTTGGGACTTTTTGTTTCCATGCTAGATGTGATACATAAATGCAAGCCGCTGTTGGTTGAGGGAAGGATCTTTGGCCATGGCACCAAAACCAACTTGTTGCACTTCTTTCAATGGTGCCAAATGATCCACAGAGATAGGTGGTGCCTGAACGTAACATCTTGTGCGTTCAATTTACTGATCAAAACTCTGGATCTCACGAATGTACAAGCTACTTTAAATATAAATTACACACAGTTTGACTTGCTAACACCAGTTTGATAAAACACCAGATGAAAGGAGTGCTTTCTGCTCACCCGACCAATGTATATACTTGCATGAGAGAAATACCAACGAGGGCAAAGGGTTAACGACCTCACTTTCCATTGCAGCCCTAACAGCTGGACAAACCTGTTCCGCTACCTTCACTTGCGGCTGTCAAAAGCAGGTTATGTAACTTGAAAACACCTGCAATGCTCCATGTTCATAAACAAGATTTCAATCTTTTTATACCCTGGGAAAGATTCACAAGCTACATCGAAAGCTTCACAAGTGGGAGGAAACAAAGAAAACGATCACGTTTCAGGCATGAGAATACTCAAAATAAAATTTGGGGAAGAAAACAATAGTTTTTGATCAAATCGTCTCCCATATATAGAAGAAAGCATTAGCCTCGGGTGACTGTGAAAAACGTGTTTTTTGAAGTTTTTTTAAACCAATATCATCTGCCTCCCTAGTGTGGTTTCCCACTCCGGCAATGTCACTGACGGTGATTCTCAAACACCAGAGTAGAACCATAGTAAACAACTGAATAGCGAAGGAAATACGTCAAGCTGGCCTGTGCAAACCAATCCCAGAGAAATACACTATAGCCTGGAAGTCGGGCTTTTTCAGGGAACCCAGCTATACACTGTGTGCTAGATCTACAACGGCAACCAGGCTAGTCACCTTCCACACATTGCTTTGCAACAGATGCTCATCAGTGGCAATGTTGAAACAACCTCAGGGGCAAATGCAAATTCAGCATCTACATCCCAATGAAAATATTGCATTTTTTTTTTAAAAAGAGGGTAAGCAACACAATAAACAGTTTTCCAAGATTAATATTTTCTACTATAAAGGGGGAGAAGGGCAAGCAGAAATGAATAAACTTGGAACAGAAGGAAAGTTCTTCCCAGACCTTTATTCCTCCTTCAGTTTACACAACTACACTGGGAAAACAAGCGGTTACATCTGAACTGCAGTTTTAATTAAAGACCGTCTAATGCAAGAATATCTGACAGAGGAATTCAAAGAATTAGTCAGAGTTTTTTCATCTTGTACTAGTCAGTGCAAATCTACATTGCAACCACTCCCATGTCAACTTTCCAAATTTATGCAAAGCCTGTATCATTAAAAGATCTGTTGGGTAATATTTCCCTCCCATAAATAAATATATAATCATCTTCAAAATTACTGCTATGCTATGACTTGAGCTAGCAACATAAATTTCACAGGTTAACTATACTCTGCACTTTGACAACACAAGGAATATTTTATCATCTGGCGAGACGGGTTGATGGTGGAATGAAGATTTGAACATAAAGGAGAAAACTCTTCGAGTGAATCTATTCCATGTTTGTACACAGGTACAGGCATACGTAATTAGTGAAATCAATCTATGGAAGGGAAAGCATCTGAATAAAAGTACCAAAAAGAATGCTGGGTCCATTGGATCAGGTTTACTTGCTTTTATGTTGGATTAAATGATTGTTGCTGCAACTGGGTCTCCTTCAGCCAGCAAGAACTCAAAAGATAATAAAATAAAAGTTAAGATCAGATAATATTAAAAGAAAAACACCAGCAGCAAGTCTTAGCAAATCAGCCAAGTTTACCTTAGGGCTGCTGTCAACTGCACAAGGTCAATGCTGCAAGGAACCAGCGACACTAGAGCTCGAGCAATATAAAAAAGTTGCTCATCACTCCAATACCAGGCACATAAACACCTTTGGAAATTGTTGGAGCCAGACCGAGTGCTAAAATTGTCTGTGTGCACTTATAAGCATATTGCGCAATGGCCAATAGCACAGAAACAGAAAAATTATCCAAGTGTGTACTAAACAATGCAAATAGATACAAATGCCAATGAAAAGCCGAAATATTACAAATTTTTGTGTAATGTATATATAGATTATCTGTAGTGATTGCACCCCCCCTCCCCAAACTTGCTACATGTAATACTTTATTACAAAAAAATACACCATTTCAGGGATGTATGTTCAGGACAAGCTAGGAAAACTCAGGCTTCATTTTATTTTGGATGTAAACCTGCAATCCCGAGAGTGTTGACTTGCCACAAAATAGCCTGCATTTAACAAGTTAAATATCTCATTCTCAAATTGAAACATTTTCAAAGAAACGCAAAAACTCCTGTTGCTTGCCCCAAGATCATAAAGGCAGAAAGAATTTGAAATTGGATTCCCCACCTCCTGCTCCCATTTTTCCCAATAAATCTAAACAGCTTTAGATTCAGAAACAATCGTACCACAAACAGCAAGTTGGAACGTTTTTGTGACTAAAGAGGTTTGTGAATGCCAGGAGATGATTTCAAATAATTGAGCTTCAGTCAGCAAAGCCCACAGCAGATCTTTCTCCTGCTCAAATCTTTCACAAGTGCCATATTTTTTACTGACATTTAAAAAATATTGCTTAGACAGTTCTGCCAACTACACTTTTTCCTCTCCCATTTCCTCACAAAGAAACCATTGTACATATTTAAAAAGTACAAATGCCAGTGTATGTAATCAAAATATATTAATACCAGCATAAAGGTCATAAAGAGCTCGTAGACATCATGAACTTTCAATAGTCGCTACCTATCCCAACAGTTCATTAAGAATAAAGCAGCACTTACTTGACAGTGACGCGACTGGATAAATCCTGTAGGTCTCCTGGGTGAAACAGCTGGGCTTCTTTTAAACCAAGTTTCTGACAGCCCTTCAGAAAAACGTTAATGTTGTCCTGAAAAAAGAAACGAAGCGAATTCCCTGCTTAGTTACACACCAAACAAGGAAGACCAACTCAGTCTAAAGTCCTTTGCACTGAAGTCCTCTGCTAGAGTAAAGGCAATGGAGAGAGAGAGAGAGAGAGAGAGAGAGAGAGAGAGAGGGGGATATATCAAACTTCCAATGAATCAGCTCTGGCGATCTATGGATGTGGGCTGGCCGTGGGACTGACTGGCACTTGTCTGTTACCTGTTATAGTATGAATGCACCGCATGTGGGCAGCTACCATTACTGACGTCTTTATTACATAAACATTCCACCCTCCTTTTAGTCTCTCATGACACATCGAATTACTTCTAGTGTCTAATTTTTTTTTTTAAAAAAACCTCTTGCCCACCCAGAAACTGCCTGCAGCCCCACAAGAAAGGCAGGATGGAGTAATACTTCCTCTTGTTTGCCACTGTGGCGGGACTCTTAAATATACCTGGAATCATGATTGGACGGCAAAGGTTAGCACTCTTGCAGCAGTTAATGTAACATACAGTGCAGCACAAACTTTTTAAGCAAGGCGTGATATGATACAGCATTCGCTGCACCTGCTTGCTAGCAATTGTTAAAGAAACAGTAAGCAAAAACAAAATCAGGTCTTTAGAAAGGTCCTTAATATTGACCTTGTGTTTGGGCAGCGCTCATAAGGACAGATATATCTGTCTATGCACATGGGGGGCTGAAATAAAAGTATGCCAAAAACAATCCAATTAAAAACGTCTTTCCAGTTACTTGCAAATTTAAGATTAGAGGTTTGTCCTTGCTCCTCTAATAAACCCAAAAAGCAGAGTGCTTTAATGCAAAGTATGTTGATATACAACTGTTTCAATGCATCATACTTAATTCTTCTTCTCAAAGTTGCTAAGGTATTTCTACTTTGAAGAATTTAAAGTAAATTAAGTAAAACATTCAACTATTTGTTTAAAATACATCTGGGCATGTCACAGCACGCTTTCATATACTTTTGTTCATCATTCATTTGGAGGGATACGTCACATTTACTTAACACAGCACAACCTTTGTACAAGTTTTTCAACAAAAGCCAAATGCTTAAATGGGCTAGTATCACAATTGGACTTTATTTTTAAAACCTTGACTGGCACTACAAAATTAGGAATAAAACAGGTCGGTCTTCATTTTTGAGCTTATAGAAAACCAACAGCAACCACCATTTGTTTGCCTGCCAAACATCACGATGTGGCAAATATTCCTGCTTCCGACAGACAGATGAAGATGCTTTCTATTGGTGGATTAATATATACTATCCAAAACTTTATTTATTACTCTTCTTTATTAAAAAAAAAGGTTCAACGACGTTTTACAATTTCTCCCTTTATGTAGCAGCTCATCCATAAAGATGAACTAGGTCTGGTGATGCTAAACCGCATTGATCCAAGTTTATACACTCAGTTCTTAACCAAAAATTCTAACAGATAGATATGTAAAAGGGCTTGTCTGGTTGGGGAAAAAGAAAGATAGAGCACATGAATGGGCAGAGAGATGAGATGAGATGGTGAGGCTCGGGCAAGAGAAATTAGCAGGCAAGGGGGTGAATGAACAGTAACAAAACAAATCAGGCTTAACAGCAAGTGTAGGGGTAATTTGTTAGCCATACATCATGTTAGCGAAATTTTTCGACTAGTATCAGAATTACAGGCAAGCAAAGGCCAGGTTTTCTACTATCCATCTGTGTCCATACTGGCTATTTAACTGGATATCAGAAAAATCTTGCTGGTTAGCTATGCAATTCCAATTGTCAGTTAAGCTCAACTATTGGATTCCCAAAGCAAGAACCATTACAAAAAAAAAGAGAGATCGCTCAGTCATCTTCCTTTGATCTTCAACAGGGTCACAATCAGAGATCCAGGCCATGGACATCTTGGTCCAGAACTGAGCCAGGCCCCATCAGCAAGCCTTGGTCTTATGTCACCTCTCACCTCCTGACCCCTCCAAGCCTCTCTACCATCTAGAAGGTTCAAATCATGAGTGTAATGGAGTAATCACCACTTGTCTGAATGCAACTGCAACACTCGAAGTTCAACACCATACAGGACAGGTTATTGTATTTGGGCAATCAGTGCCCTGAGGGGTCAAACAGAGCACTGGTTTAACACTTTATCCAAAAGACAACACTTCAAAGTGTAATGCTTCCTCAAAACTGCACTGGAGTGTCAGCCTAGATTATGTGCTCAAGACTCGAGTGCGATTGAACACACAACCATCAGACTTAGAGGCAAGAGCGCTATACTTTGGGTCACAGCTGACACCTCGAGGGGATGCGGTGATTTTGTTCTCAAGTAAATTCTTTAAAACACTGCAAGATATACGGCGAGCATCCCGACAACACGGCGCGCCATCGCGATATTTCGGTGGGCGGGCGCGCGATGATCTCCGATGCACGCCTGCCATTAATTAACGAGCCATTTAAGGCCCTTGAGGCACCAACTGACGGTGATTTTTCGGGAACCGTGCGATCTCCAGGTCATCGCACAGGTGCAATGGGTAGCACACATTTGTATAACCCTCATCCACAGGTGGGGTAAAGAGCTCAAAGGGCAAATGTTCTCAGTCAGGTATTTAATTTGGAAAGTTACTGATACTTGCCTGTAAGAGCAGAAATACTTCAAAACTCATACCATCTGCTTGGACGGGACTCATAACCTTCAGGTCAGCACTCTACAGTGAAGATCCTTTTTAGGGCCTGCAGGTTTCAAGAAGCCTTCCCTTAGCCTGGGAATGGAAGTTCTGCTATCCAGTGGAGGCACCTCCTCTGAGGAGGAAGGGAGAATCAGAAGGGAGAGGAAGCCATGAGTGCACATTCAGCCCCCAGGGGAGCCCCACCTTTTGGGAGAAGAGGCAACGGCAAGGGGCCTAGGGCCAAGAGGGAGTCCAAGGCGGAAGGGGCCGCAGAAGATGCCACCATCCTGCTGTCAGGGTATACAGGCGGCGAAGCAGCTACCTCAATATGTCTGAGGTGCAGTGTCGAAGGAGGCTCCATCTCTAGGGAGGCAGTCAACTATATCTGTCAGATGATAGGCCCTGAGATCTCCGCTAACTGTGTGGCTGGACACCCCATGCCAGTGGCTCTAAAGGTCACAGCTGCCCTCAACTTCCATGCTTCTGGCTCCTTCCAGGGCTCAGTGGGTGATCTTTGCAGTACCTCCCAATCAGCTGTCCACACTTGTGTCAAGTAGGTTACAGATGCTCGGTTCAGGCGGCATTGACCTTCATCCACTACCATTGGGAGCAGGCCAGCCAGACACAGCGAGCCAGAGGCTTCGCGGCCATTGCTGGCTTCCCCCGCGTCCAGGGTGCAATAGACTGTACACATGTGGCCATCAAGGCGCCAGCAGGTGAGCCCGGTGCCTTCGTCAACAGGAAGGGCTTCCACTCCATGAACGTGCAGATAGTGTGTGATCACAGGATGCTGATTCTACAAGTCTGTGCAAGGTACCCAGGCAGCTCCCACGATGCCTACGTCCTCAGACACTCCCAGGTGCC
Source organism: Cetorhinus maximus (assembly GCF_964194155.1). Lineage (NCBI taxonomy): Eukaryota > Metazoa > Chordata > Chondrichthyes > Lamniformes > Cetorhinidae > Cetorhinus > Cetorhinus maximus. Next base: position 133,441,051 of record NC_135885.1, read on the forward strand.
AGGGCTCTTCAGTGCTCCAGCCCAGCTGGATGGATGGATGGCTGCTGGGTGATAAGGACTATCCCCTCAGAAGGTGGCTCATGACGCCTCTCCACCATCCAAGAACAGAAGCTGAGCAGCGGTACAATAGGAGCCACGCCTTCACAAGGGCCGTGGTGGGGAGAACCATCGGTCTTCTCAAGATGCGCTTCCAATGCCTGGACCGTTCAGGTGGCACACTCCAGTACCCCCCAGATCGTGTGTCGGTGATAGTGGTTGCATGCTGCACTCTCCACAATCTTGCGCTGGAAAGGGGGGTCGCAGTGGACGATGAAGACATAGACGCAGTGGCTGCGGCTGCACACGATGAGTCCAGCAGTGAGTCCGAGGATGAGCACGCACGGGGAAATGATGAGGTGATAGAAACCGAGTATGACCCGGGCATACTCCAGGGAGGCAGGGACACCCGGGAGGCTTTAATCCAATGAACTTCAGCTAGAACACCACAGATGGACCTCTAACAAAAGCCTGTGCTGCAGGCTCCATACTCAATACCTGAGTGCTAAATCTGCCTGGATAGGAACTTTAACTAAGGGCCTTGTCAATAAAGCTCAATGTGACACAACTCACTCATAACATCATGGGTAACCATCCACCTGCAGAGGAAGAGGCACCTTCAGCCATGGTCACATGTCTAAATTTAATGATATAACAAAATTAACTTAAGGAAACAAAATGACAAAGGTGTTAAACACCACACCAACTAATCATGACCTCATTGTGGGGCAACACGAAAGCACCAGTGAGAAACCCGCGGTGCGCCTAAGGTGCCTTAAATTTATACTTTCGGGTGCTACGTCTAGTTGCTGCCCCCTTGCTGGGAGTGGCGTCTGAGACAGCCTACTCACTGTGCTGTCCTGTTGGCCTCGACCTTGGCGGTTGTCCTCTGGCCCGTGGAGCCAGTGCTGCCCCCGCCTGGGAGGGAGCTGCCAATTCCACAGCTGGCATCTCCCCAGTTGTCGCAGCCTCAACAGATGCAACGGTCGCTGGCAGTGGAGCTGCTGCCCTCATCCGGAGTGCCCTGAGAGGAGCCCGCAGAGATAACAGGCAGCTGCTGCGCCAACGTGAAGTCACTTCAGACCTCCCTGCTCACTGTAGATGGATTGGCGCCGAGCTGGGAAACTTGGTGCCCAGACCATCTCCCACGCTGGCACTGACCAGCTGAGGTCAATGCCAATGTGAGGGCTTGCTGGTCCGAGTGCATCCCCAGGAAGCCCTGATTGGTCTCCTGGAGAAGCCTCTCCACAAGAGTCACCACTCTCTCCATGGAGGGAGCATGGCGCTCGGCCATGAGGCTCATTGCATCGGCGATGGTCCACGTGGACTCCTCCACCACGGAGACCAAGCCAAGCATAGCCTCATGTATCTCCCCCAGATCCTCCCACGCACCCTGCTGGACTTCCATCGTTTGCTGCCTCACAGACGACTCCAGAGGCACATCATCAGGCACCGACTGAGCATGTGCTTGGTTCCCAGCAATCCTCCGACTGCTGGTGCCATGGGCACACTGTCTCCGCCAGCTCCTCCAGCGATTGTGAAGTGCCCTCACCACTGTGCCCGGGACACTAGCCGATGATCTAATTCCCACCGAGGTGCTAGTATCCGCGCTGGTGCCTGCCTGGCAGAGATGGTGTAATGCTGGTGGGTCAGAGACTTCAGGGCCCTCGGGTGTGAGAGGGGAGCCTCTGCTGCTCCTCCTCCCGGCCCTGTTCAGCTGATGCTGAAAGGAAGAACATTGGATCAGCTAACGTGGAGACAATGTCAAAGTGCATCCCTGTCCCCTGGATCATTATGCGCTCATCCTTCCATAAGCAATGGTCAAACCATGTTGCAAACTTCAATCACTGAACATTCAGCACTGGCATGGCTGCTGGGACACTAATGGTGACCTCAGTGCTCAGCCTCGGTGGACCTGGGCACATGGTGCCTCTCCAGATCGAGGGCCTCCTGCTCAAACCGCATGATCGCCAACTGGGCCGGCCCTCCGCCAGTCCTCAACCGCTCGGCGGCATTATGAGCATTCTTCTCCTGAAAAGGAGAGAAGAGTATTGATGAGTGCTACTTGTACCTGGAATCTCTTCGCTGTCATCCCACCCCAACCAGAGTGGGACATTGCAGGGCTCCAGTGCCTCCTCACCCCACAGCTGCTGCATACTCGCACAAGGATGCCAGGCTTGACCCCCAACTTGGCCAAATGCAGCCTACATCTCATTTGGCACCACACAGTCTAACTTTGCTGAGCAAGGAGGTACAAGCATATGGAACGCAAAGGGCAGCATGTGGATGGGTGCCCCACCACCTGGAAGCTCCTCTCCCAGCATCTCATCACCCTGACTTTGACATGTCCTGGGGTTCCAATGCTGCGCCTAGGTGCAGATCCTCCAGGCTGCCCCCAAAACAGTAACGTGGGTGTCACTGTACCACATGCTGTAGGTGCAGAACCCATCTCATCACCGCCCTCTCAGGGTGACCTCGGCATGGGCAATATCTGCTGGCCCATCCAGCGAAGGACACATGCCATCAATGATTCAATGCAGTCACTACACTCAGAGTTGGTGGGAGGGTGGCCAGGGGGGAAAGCCTACCTGCTGGGTTAAGTGACCAATGCCAACAAGGTACTCACCCTTCCCGAGCGCAAGAGGTCGTTGAAACATTTGCGGTACTGGATCCAGGTGCATCGCACCACATCGTGGGAGCTCACAATCGCCACCGTCTCCTCCCAGGCATGTTTGTTCACGTGAGGGGGCCTCCTCCTCCCGTCCGTGGGAACAAGGACCTCCCACAGTGCTGCCACCTCCTCAAGGGCAGCAAGGCACTCATTTGAAAAACAAGAGGCACAGCGCTCCAGACCCACAGCAATGTGGTTGACTCTTAAATGCCCTCTGAAATGGCATAGCAAGCCACTCAGTTGTATCAAAGTGGCAAAAAAAAAAGGAATGAAACCAGACGGACCACCCGGCAGCGACCACCGGAAATGACAACAACAAAGTCCTCCTTATGGGGGCTGGTGCCAAAATTGGGAGAGGTGTCATAGATATGATTCCGTGAGGATGGCTTACAGATAATGTCCCAGAAACCACCATCACCATCCCTGGGTATGACCACCAGCAAGACTGACCCAGCAAAGGTGGCAGCACAGTGGTACGCAGTTGAGAGGGAGTTGCCCGGGGAGTCCTCAACATCGACTCCGGACCCCTATCAGGTCAAACCTGAGCAAGAAAACTTCCTGCTGATTACCACGTACCACGCCCCCCTCAGCTGATGAATCAATGCTCCTCCATGTTGAACACCACTCAGAGGAAGCACTGAGGGTGGCAAGGGTGCAGAATGTTCTCTGGGTGGAGGACTTCAATGTCCATCATCAAGAGTGGTTCGGTAGCACCACTACTGACCGAGCTGGCAGAGTCCTAAATGACTTGACTGCTAGTCTGGGTCTGCGGCAGGTGAGGGAACCAACAAGAGGGAAAAACATACTTGACCTCATCCTCACCAACCTGCCTGCTGCAGATGCATCTGTCCATGACTATCAATAGGACTCCACTGCACATTGTGGGGACAAAGTCCCGCCTTCACATTGAGGGTACCCTCCATCGTGTCACGTGGCACTACCACCGTGCCAAATGGGACAGATTTCAACAGATCTAGCAACTCAAGACTGGGTATCCAGGCAGCGCTGTGGGTCATCAGCAGCAACAGAATTGTACTCAAACACAATCTGTAACCTCATGGCCCAGCATATCCCCCACTCTACCATTACCATCAAGCCAGGGGATCAATCCTGATTCAATGAAGAGTGCAGGAGAGCATGCCAGGAGCAGCACCAAGCATACCTAAAAATGAGGTGTCAACCTGGTGAAGCTATAATACGGGGCTACTTACGTGTCAAACAACATAAGCAGCAAGCGATAAACAGAGCTAAGCGACCCCACAACCAACGGATCAGATCTAAGCTCTACAGTCCTGCCACATCCAGTCATGAATGGTGGTGGAAAATTAAATAACTCACTGGAGGAGGCTCCACAAATATCCCCATCCTCAATGGTTGGGGAGCCCAGCATACCAGTGAAAAGATAACGCTGAAGCATTTGCTACAATCTTCAGCCAGAAGCGCTGAGTGGATGATCCATCTTGGCCTCCTCCCAGTATCACAGATGCCAGTCTTCAGCCAATTCGATTCACTCCACGTGATATCAAGAAACAGCTGAAGGCACTGGATACCGCAAAGGCTATGGGCCCTGACAATATCCCACAATAGTACTGAACACTTGTGCTCCAGAACTTGCCGCATCCCTAGCCAAGCTGTTCCACTGCAGCTAACACTGGCATCTACCTGGCAATGTGGAAAATTGCCCAGGTATGTCCTGTAAACAAAAAGCAGGACAAATCCAACCCAGCCAATTACTGCCCCATCAGTCTACTCTCGATCAATAGTAAAGTAATGGAGGGGTCATCAAGTGTTATCAAGTAGCACTTGCTTAGCAATAACCTGCCCACTGACGCCCGGTGTGGGTTCCGCCAGGGCCACTCAGCTCCTGACCTCATTACAAATGTGGTTCAGACATGGAGAAAAGAGCTGAACTCCCGAGGTGAGTGTGACTGCCCTTGACATCAAGGCAGCAATTGACTGAGTGTGGCATTAAGGAGCCCTAGCAAAACTGGAGTCAATGGGAATCAGGGAGAAAACTCTGAATTAGTTGGAGTCATACCTAGCACAAAGGAAGATGGAGCTGAGTCATCTCAGCTCCAGGACATCACTGCAGGAGTTTCTCAGGATAGTGTTCTCAGCCGAACCATCTTCAGCTGCTTCATCAATGATCTTTCTTCCATCATAAGGTCATGGTCGCTGATGGTTGCACAATGTTCAGCACCATTCGTGACTCTTCAGATACTGAAGCAGTCCATGTCCAAATGCAGCAAGGCCTGGACAACATCCAAACTTGGGCTGACAAGTGGCAAGTAACATTTGCACCACACAAGTGCCAGGCAATGAACATCTCCAACAAGAGAGAATCCAATCATCACCCCTTGACGTTCAATGGCATTACCATCACTGAATCTCCCACTATCAACAGCCTGGGGGTTACCATTGACCAGAAACTGAACTGGACTAGCCATATAAATACTGTGGCTACAAGAGCAGGTCAGAAGCTCGGAATCCTGCGCTGAGTAACTCACTTCCTGACTCCCCAAAACCTGTCCACCATCTACAAGGCGCAAGTCAGGAGTGTAATGGAATACTCCCCACTTGCCTGGATGAGTGCGGCTCCCAAACACTCAAGAAGTTTGACACCATCCAGGGCAAAGCAGCCCGCTTGATCAGCACCATATCCACAAACATTCATTCCCTCCAACACTGACGCACAGTAGCAGCAGTGTGTCCAATCTACAAGATGAACTTTAGGAATTCACCAAGACTCCTTAGACAGCACCTTTCAAACCCACGACCACTACCATCTAGAAGGACAAGGGCAGCAGATAGATGGGAACACCACCACCTGGAAGTTCCCCTCCAAGTCACTTATCATCCTGACTTGGAAATATATCGCCGTTCCTTTACTGTTGCTGTGTCAAAATCCTGGAACTCTCTGCCTAACAGCACCATGGGTGTACCTACACCACATGGACTGCAGCAGTTCAAGAAGGCAGGCTCACCACCACCTTCTCAAGGGCAATTCGGGATGGGCAATAAATGCTGGCTTAGCCAGCAAAGCCCACATCCCGTGAATGAATTTTTTAAAAAATTGAAAGCTAGTCTCAGTAACGGTGACCATGAAACTATTGTCGATTGTTGTGAAGACCCATCTGGTTCACTAATGTCCTTTAGGGAAGGAAATCTGCTGTCCTTACCTGGTCTGGCCTACATGTAACTCCAGACCCACAGTAATGTGGTTGACTCTTAAATGCCCTTTGAAATGGCCAAGCAAGCCACTTAGTTCAAGGGGCAATTAGGGATGGGCAACAAATGCTGGCCTTGCCAGCGACACCCACATCCCAGGAAAGAATTTCTAAAAACCTTCAAAAGACTTCATTCACTGTAAAGTGCTTCAAGACATCCAGTGGTCATAAAAAGCACTACATAAATAAAAGTCTTTCTTTAACAGGTCATTACCTGTCAAACTTATCGTTAAAAAAGCTCACAAACAAGTAAACACACCTCTGTCTACCACAAACACAATTCTATATGAAGCTAGAACACCCTCTGATTCATCCACCATCTTTAACAACTCGATCCCAAAAAAGTTCAGTATTATAGTCAAAAAAAAGTGGGACAACAGAAACTGATGTAATGAGCGTGAAACTGCACGCCCATGAAAATCTCAGCGTCAGACAATTGGAATTTTCAAGATAAACACTCTGCTTTTCAGTATACTATGAGAAACAAGTAAAAGATCATTTTTTTAGGCTTGCCTCTGCTGCTCCCCATACAGAATTTTGACTCCTGGCCGTGGGTGTGGGTCCACAGATGCCAGGTTTCCTTTAGTATCTTGCGCAAGTACCTCACCTTAAATCATGGGGAAAGCTTGACAGAGAATTACTCAACTTTGCAGCCTGGCTTAACCCATTTCAACAGCACTGAAGGTCACTAAGCAGCTATTAGGGGAACGTGGATGAAGGAACAAGTTGGTAGGAAAACAGAAGGTTGCAAGGACTTTATACAGTAACAATGGGGACTTGAAATTCCTAGTACAGACTTGGAAAATAGCAAACAAGGGGGAAGGGAAATCCCCAAAATGTGTACAAGAGAACTTTTTTGATCAATATCTTTCCAGGCCTATGAGAAAAGAAGCAGTTCTGGATCTAGTGCTGGGGAATGAAATGGGCAAGTGGAGTTTGTTACAGTGGGAGGGGATTTGGGAAAGAGTGATCACAATATTAGGTTTAGAGCAGTTACGGGAAAAGGGCAAGGAAACATCAAATGTGCAAGTTCTCAATTGTATGAGGACTAATTTCAGCGAGTTGGAAAAGGATCTGGTCAGGCATATTGGAGTCAAAAATAAGCAGGGGTGAAAGTGTAAATGAGCAATGGAGGGTGGGCCTTTCAGGAGATAATTCAGGTGTAGACTACAGACAGGAGGGGGGAAAGGAAGGGGATGCAAAGCTTCAGCTCCCTGGATGACTGAAGGGGCTGAGATTAAAACGGAACAGAACGGAGGACTCTTACAATAAATGTCAAGTTTATGGTTCAGGAGAGAATCAAGCCGAATACAAAAGTATTGAGTAGAAATGAAAAAGGAAATAACAGAGGCAAAGAAAGTATGAGAGAATAGTTTAGCAAGTCACATTAAAGGGAACTCAAAAGGACACATAAGTAGTAAATGGGATGGGTATAGGGAGATGGGACCAGTGAAGGACCAAAAAGATCTTCCTGTGGAAACAGAGGAATTGGCTGAGACACTAAATGGAGAGTGCAAAAGCAAAATACCACAGATGCTGTAAATCCGGAATAAATGCAGGAAAAGCTAGTTACACTCAGCTGGTCAGGCAGTATCCATGGAGAGAGATAAAAAGTTAACATTTCAGGTCAGTGACTCATCAGAATCGGAAAAAAATTACGTTCGCACCATGGATGCTGCCCGACCTCTGACTAAATCCAGCACTATTTAAACCAAATGCGTACTTTGCATCTACCTTCGCTAAAGGAGGGGATGCTACCAAAGTCACAGTAAAAGGAACTAATAAAGCAACGGTATAGAATAAATATAGATAATAAGGTCAGTCAGCCTATGTCAGTGTGTGGTCATTTTTATAAACCTCAGTCTGGGGACATTAATTGAAAAATATGGGTTAATAAATGAATGACAGACAGTGCAGATTTGTTAAAGGAAAATTGTATTTGACTAACTCAGTTATGTCTTTGATGAAGTTACGGAGGGAGCTGATGAGATACTGCAGCTGATGCTGCCTATATGAACTTTCAAAAAACAAAAAGTACATGATAGACTTTGCAAAATTAAAACCCACATGATTAAAGTAGCAGTGGCTGTGTTGGTACAAAATTGGCAAAGGGACAGAAAGCAGAGAGTAGCAGTGAAGTTGGTTTTCCACACTGAAGGGATGTATCCAGTGTTGCACTTCAAGGGTTGGAGTTGGGACAACTGGCCTTTTTGTTACATATTAATGCCCTGGGGACTTGGGTATACAGGGCACAATTTCAAAGTTTACAGAAGACAAACCTAATTTTTGGAACTCAAAGAAGAGTCGTCATCATATTGGATGCGAAACCTTAACTCTCTCTCTCCACAGAAGTTGCCAGGCCTACTGAGTTTTTTCAACACGTTCTGCTTTTACCTCAGGAGGACATAGACTGGAAGTGGACAGGCGCATGATAGAAGCAATTTAACACACTTTAAGTGTGAAGTAACCCAACTGGTAAAAAGAATGACTGGATGCAAAAACTAAAAGATACGATTTAGAAGAGGTGCTGGGAGAATAAAGACCTTTTGCGTGTATGCACACAAATCTTCGAAGGTGGCAGGACATGTTGGGAATAGGTACACAGGATCCATGGCTTTATAAATAGACACGAGAGAACGAAAACAAGGAAGTTATGCTAAACCTTTATAAACTACTGCATCGTTCCAGCTGGTGTACTAGGGCCAACCTGGGCACCACGCTTTAGAAGGGATGCCAAGGTCTCAGCGTGGGTGTAGATGAGATTTACTAGAATGGTGCCAGGAATTAAAGGCTTCAGTCACATGGATACATTGTGCCCAGAGCAGAGAAGAAGTGGAGATTCGATAGCAATGCTCAAAATCGTGAATGGCCAAGTAAATACGGAGAAACCGCTTCCAGTGGCAGATGGGTCAGTAACCAGGGGCAACCAATTTAAAAATAACTAAAGGGGGCGTGAGGAAAAAAAACATGCAACAAATTATGATGATGTGGAGTTTAGGTCATCTCGACTTGAAATGTTAACAGTTTCTCTCCAGATGCTGCCTGACCTGCTAAGCATTCCCAGCATTTTTGGTTTGACAACACCCTGGTATGCAGTACCTGAAAGGGTGACAGATTCAATAATAACTTTCTTAAAGGAATTCAATGAATACTTGAAGGGGTGTGGAGGGTGGAAAATGACAGGGCTATGCAGAAAGAGCAGGGAAACTCTTTCGAGTTACCAACAGTCACAGATTGCAACTTCTTTCGAGTACAATCACAGTTCTTGGTTTTCCGGGGGTGGGATATGAACCCACAACCCTCTGATTCAAAGGCGAGGGTGCTATGAACTGAGCCACAGCTGACACCTCAGAAAGAGCAGGGAGTGGGACCATTGTAAAGCACTTTCAAAGAGCCAGCCTCGTACAGCACAGAAAGAGACCATTCAGCCCATTGTATCATTCAATAACTCTAGAATTAGGCTGCAGCATAATACTAGCACCTTAACATATCGGCTAATACAGCACAGAAATGGAGCTGCTCATTTCTGTCTTTCCGAGCTTGACAAATTTTCTGAGCCAAGTAATATTCTGGACAATATGAAAAAACGAGATCAATTCCTGGGATGACAGGGTTTTCCTATGAAGGGAGATCGAGTAGAATGGGCTTTCATTCTCTGGAGTTTAGAAGAACGAGAGGCGATCTCATTGCAACATGTAAGATTCTGAGTGCACTTGACAAGGTAGATGCAGAGGGGCTGTTTCCCCTGGCTGGAGAGTCTAGAATTAGTGGTCATAGTCATTCGTTATATGAGGTCGGCCACTTAGGACTGAAATGAGAAGAAATTTCTTCACTCAGTTGTGAATCAGTGGCATTTTTTCCCATACAGGACTGTGGGTGCTCAGTTGCTGGGTGTTTTCATGTCTGAGGTCGACAGATATTTGGACACTAGGGGAATCAAGGAATTATAGGGGTGGAGCAAGAAAAGGGGAATTGAGGTAGAAGAGTATTGAATGGGGGAATAGGCTCAAGGGGCCGTATGGCCTATTCCTATTTACGTTCTGATGGAAACAAGACCCTTCCTAGTTTCTGGAGTTGGGGGAGTGGGGGGAGAGAGAGAAAATTGTAAATTTTTGCATCTATACGTCTGCCGCACAGGAGATTTCAATTGAATTGAAAACAAAACCTCAGCACCATGTTCTTATAGAAATCCTCCGAATATGAAGATTAAGCTGGCTAAAGTAAGCAGAGAGAAATGAAAGCCTGTTGTGCCAACATGTGCTAGATTCTCTAATCTTTGGTTATTTTGATACAATAGGCACCCAATAGGGTGCAATCATATGCTCAAATGTCTTATTCACTATGTGAATGAAACAAACTAACAGTACAAAGGTTTATGATACTTTATGTCAAGGTACCACAATCACGCAATTTAAAGTGCAACTAATAACCAGGGCAAGTAATCTCTCAAATACAGAGAGGTGAAGCCAGCACAGATAATGCATTTCTTTAGCTTAAATCACTAAATGTTGGCATAAAGGCTTATAAGCTATCCTCCCACCAATCTTACTTCATAGAAGCAGAGAGATAAAGTACATGAGGCAGCCATTTTGACTGTCGTCCAACTATTCCCACTCCCCTGCTCATTTCCCATAGCCCAGAAAGCTTCTTTCTCAAATACTTATCCAATTCCTCTTGCAAAGTTACCATGAAATCTACTTCCACCACCATAATCAAACAATGTAGTGCCGTCCATTCTTTTTTTCTCCATTTTTGACAATAAGCTTAAATCTGTGTCCTCTGCTTACTGACTCTTTGGCCACTGATAACAGTTCCTCCCTATTTACTCTTTCAACTCCCTTCACGATTCTGAACCCCCTTTCAAATTTCCCCTTAACCATCTCTCTCTTCAGTTAGCTGAAGTCTTCAACCCTTTGTATCGCTTTTCTGCTACCCCTTGACATCCGTCCTGAAGTATGGTACCGAGAAATGGACGCACTGCTCCTGCTGAGGCCAAACCAGTGTTTTATAAAGGTTTAGAATTAAATTTTTGCCCTCTTCCATCTAAACTAGAAGATGAAAGGTCATCAGCCAGAAACGTTACCCGTTTCTCTCCTTGTAAATGCTGGCTGACCTGCTCAATCTTTCAGGCATGTTCTGTTTTTAAATTTATTTTGTTTCCTGATTGCCATTTTGATACATACAGCTTCTACGAACTTAGTTAAAGTTGGACAGCCTCAAACAGGCAGTTAAAAATCTAAACATTATTTACCATGACATACCAGAAAATAAAGCATCCAGGAATTATGCTGCAACATGAGACTCCCAAGTCAACAAATAAAGTGGGAGACTAAGATAATGGTTACTAGTACAGAACTTGAATATTGCTGAAAAGAAAGACATGTTGCCAAAGATTTTCGTCTTGCACTCAGCAGGACAAACACAGGAACGCCAAATTTCAAAAGATCAGGATAATTTATACTACAAAAGAAAAAGATGCTGATTGGTTGGCAAGTCAACTCTGATTGGCCAAGGCATTACCATGGAGAAAGCAACGGGGAACTATAGGTTCCCCAAGCTCCCGGGTATTTAAAAATAAACGCACACGGCTTAAACTTTTCCTTTTAATTGCAGCGAACAGGTCTCTGCATATGAATGCCTCTTTTAGCAAGCATAAGTGAGCCACATTACAAGCTTGACTGTTTATCCTAAGTAGGTTGTTAGTGCGGATACTCGCGCACTCAGGGTTGTTTGGCAAGCGCTGCCCAATCGTGGAATCACATCTGACTGCAGAAGTTTTGAATTACCCGGGGAACTTGGAGAGTCCGTTGTTTTCTCCATGGCAATGCCTTGACTAATCAGAGTCTACTTTCCAGCTAATCAGCAACCTTTCCCCTGTAGTTTAAATTGTGGCCTTTTCAGCAATATTTAAGATTATTCTTCCTACACTGCTTACACTAGCCAAATGCAGCTACTCGGGAGTTCAATTAACATTGCCGAGGCAAAGTGGACCCACCCTGCTGAATGAGGTACAATCATTGATAAGAAGCGAGAAAAACTGAAAAATAGTGCTGGGAAGGGGAGGGGAGGGGTGGGGCGGGGTGGGATAGAGAATGAGCATAAAAAGACTGTTACAAAGAGCAAAACAAATGTCAGGAGTTCAACAAGGATGTTTCTCAAGCTGCCACAACAATCCGAGATTAGGTGTCACTCAGTTAAGCCATACCTCAGTGACGCCCTTATATTTATCTAAGAAATGAAGCATTCATGAACACACTTGAGGTCACCACCTTTAACTAAAACTTCTGAGGTCATCATCTTTCGATTGGATGTGGTCTTACCAGCCTGTTCAGTCACACGCTAGCATTCCAGACTGGTGAGAAGGCACGTTGAGGAACAAAGGTGCAATTATAACCCAGCAACCTTTCCTTTCTGGAACTATCCTAATCTCTGTTTACCGCTTGATTTTTTTTTTTAAAAAAAACACTGACCAGACACAAGGGGGTAGGGTTACTGTTTTGGGCACAAGTAGCAATCTGGTCACAAACTGCACTAGTTTTCAAATTGAAGAAGTGTTTCTTGCTCAACTTTCTGCAGAAACTCAATTGAATATCTAATTGAAATCTTCCTTGAGTCACCACAATTGAGCAGCGTTTTACAACGCACTTGTTTATTTTTTTTCTTGCACTTTGAAATATTCCTCTATGTTAAAGAGTGAAACTTTATAGATACAGCTAAAAAGGGGCTTATCATAAAGAATAAACATCCTTCATCAGTCACTAACAGGCGTTAAAACTACTTTAAATAACTTCAAAAAACTATACAGACTTATTTACTAGCTGTAAGTGGTGTACTGCAGTCAGTTTCTTAGTAAATTAAAGAACTGAATATTTTAAAGCTTTAAAAGGATGCCTATTCTATTAGTGTCAAAAAAGCATCAGGCCTCTTCAAAAGCCTGCAAAGTTAGAGAAACATGGCAAGACAATTAATTCAATGGGTTGGGGGTAGCGCAGCTGGCCCCCAACACAACATTTTTTTAAACTGGCACAGGAGATCATAAACTCGATTCAAATGCAAATTATCTCCAGCCTGAAGTTCCAACTTCTATTTATACAGTGCGTTTAACGTAACGCAAAGCGCTTTGTACAGCACAAAGTATGACACCAAGCCACATAAAGAAATACTAGGTTAGATGACCAAAAGCTTGCTCAAAGGGGAGGAAGGAGTGGAGGGAAGGACAGAGGGAATTCTAGAAATTAGGTCCCAGGAGACTGAAGGCACAGCCACCAATAAGTGAAGCAGTTAAAATTGGGGATGCACAAGAGCCCAAAATTAGAGAAACGCAGGTATCTCAGAGGGCGTGGGGCTGGAGGAGATTACATATATTGGGGGGTTGGGTAGGGGGTGGGTAAGAGGCCATGCAGGGATCTGAAAATAAGGGTGCGAATTTCCCCATGCATGGGGAATGGGGTTTGCTGTGAGTTTGGACATGCCAGCAGGGTTTTGGATGGCCTCAAGTTTACGGAGGGTAGGATGTGGGAGACTAGCCAGAAGCACATTGGATTGGTCAAGTCTAGAAGCGATGAAAGCCTGAATGAGGGTTTCAGCAGCAGATGAGCTGAGGCCGGGGCGAAGTTGGGCGACATCACTGAAGTGGATTCAGGCAATCGTGCTGATGGCATGAGTAAGACTGGAAGCTCGACTCAGGATCACATGTGACACCAAGGTTGCAAACAAGCTGCCTTAATCGCAGACTATAGTCAGGGAGAGAGATGGAGTCAAGTCGCTCGGGAACCAAGTTTGGAGTGGGAACCAGAAGCAATGGCCTCAGTCTGCCCAATATGTAATTGGAGCAAATGTTTGCTCATCCAGTGCCAGATGTTGGTTAAGGAGTCTGACAATTCAGCAACAATGAAGGAGTCGAGAGAGGTGGCGGTGAGGTAAAGCTGGGTGTCGTCAGTGCATGTGAAAACTAATGCTGTGCCTTCAGACGTTGATGTCGCTGGACCACATACAGATGAAAAATAGGAGGGTGTCAAGGATAGGTCCTTGGGGGACACCAGGTGTATTAGTGCAGGACCGAGAAGAGGTGATTCTCTATCTAAGATTAGAGAGTGAAGGAGGGCTCATTCCTCAGGCTTTCACTTTTGATTTTGGGCAAACTGTGCTGGGAAAAACCAACACCACTTAGCAAGGATGCCAGGCTAAGAGCAAACCATTTGTGACCATCATTTCATCCTAGTAACCCTTTTGGGATATTGTCCAGTGCTGGCCACTCAAACCATTCACAATTTTTTTTTGATATGACATGACAATAAACCAAGTCACAAAAGGAAAAATGCTAAAATAGAAATAAAATACAGCGGATGCTGGAAATCTGAAATAAAAGCCGAAAATGCTGGAAAAAGCTCAGGTCTGGCAGCATCTGTGGAGAAAGATGGTTTCCGAAGTGGAGTTCCTAAGAAAAGTCATACGGACTCGAAACTTTAGCTCCGTTTCTCTCTCCATGGTGCTGTCAGATCTGAGTTTTTCTAGCATTTTGTGTTATCATAAAGGAAAAATGCCTTTTAATTCAGGTGCGAGTTGAAGGAGAAATAGGGGCCAGGGCTCCAGGGGGAACATGCCCTGCTCTTCTTCGAATAACGGCACGGAATCTCACGTCATCCTGAGAGAGAAAATCGAGCTCAGTTTACCCTTTCATCTGAAAGCTGGCACCTTCGACAGTAGACTAATGCCTCAGTACTGCACCAAAGTGCCAAACTAGATTGTGTGCTCATGCATAGCCTAAGTTTCATGTGTTGAGTCAATAAAAACATGCTGCACCTAACATTACAAAAGATATAGTAAATTATCAAAATTAAATTCACATAGCGCAAGTACAGACAGAACTGTTATAAGCGTTTTATGAGGTATTTGGGGCATGGCCCATCCTAGCTCAGAGTGACACACTCTACCCTCCACCTTCTTTCTTCTCCAGCAACGTTACCAGTTTCTACTCAACGTCTTGCACTTTTTCAGGACCCTGCTGTTCCTGCGGTTGCAACTGCAAGGTGAAACACTGAATACGGCTACCGACCAACGAGACAGGAATTTCTGATCAAGCGTTCCTATTCACAGCATGCAATTGCATTCATTCACTTCGGCTTATTGTAGGGGAAAAGCGATTCAAGAAGCGGGTATCCTGAGCAGCGTAGGGGCGGGGAGGACAAACCTGAACTCCAAGCCGATTTTTGGTCACAAATTTGGGAGACACAAACCAATTCCCAAAGCACTACTGTGGATAATTGGCATTAGCAGGCAGAGTTAGATCAAGCTTACTTTTATACATAACGTTGCACACTAATACTTTCAATCTGTACATTTTATTAGCATACAGTATGGGTAAACATTCAAATCAATTTTCCCACTATGACAAAACAGATCTCAATGAATTTGCAAACAGAACATAAGCAAATACATGGCAGCCAAAATAAACTACCGATATAAACTAAACCAAACACAGAAATAGTACACATCAATTTTGTTCTTTCCACTGATCGCCAGGAGAGAGCTGCTTTGTTGCTCAAAGCTGCATGAATATTTATTTCAATGCATCCAAATATAAACCAAACTCCACTGTCAGGAACTTCGGATTAACCACATCTGATGGGAAGTTTATAAATAAAACAAATAGCTAAACAAAACTGGGTAAAGTTCCTTTTTCCGCCATAATTTTAATCAGAATGAAATCTTTGGTTTTCCAAGCAACTTAACAGAATGAGCATTGATTTTCACTACAAGGTGGAACAATAATCTACGAGGTAATGACATCATAATTGAATTGCCTTCCCCTACTAGTGTACAGAGTACTGCAGTGTACCATACGCAGCACACACAGCACTGCTGCCATATGCAGCATACACAGCACCGTCAACATTTCTGTGGAATAAACTGAATGAGCAAGTGTTGCACCTCCGTCCACACAGCAGAAAAAATCTGACATATGGTGAACTATAGTTTCTACTGAGTTCTGGGGCTGGTAACCTACAGTTCATCATTCACTTATGAAAACCAGAATGGTAGAAATAAAAATCACCAGTTAGTACTTCAGTCATTCTAGATTGAAACTGAAACCTTATAAGCAACATTCTTGGGCAGACAAATCAAAACATAAATCAATTTTAATTAAAGCCACCCTTTTACCTGTTTGTAACTAAATCACAATTGAAAATCAAAGAGAAAACACATTTATTTCCCAATTAAGTTGGAATTGCACTTAAACTGAAAACAAATGTAACCTGATATGTTGCCTTGTTTGTATGCGTACATACCCACATACAACATACAACATCAGGTAGAATACCCAGTTTCGCCCACATGTACAGGTGACCTTTGTATGAAACTCCCAGCATTTATTGACATTACCTTCTGTCAGGTTTATAATATTACGTGCCTCTATGCAACCTCCTCCTCTTCCCAATCAGAAATCTGCAGGCTATACAGCGGTTTAATCACCCTGTCTAAACAAAAGCAAAACTTCTTGCACAAAAGGTAATGTACTTATGTTCTCAGCCAATTGAAACACTTCCTCACTGTGCAGTCAAGTTTGCAAACCACATGCGTTGACCAGATAGAAAAAAAATCATCAGAGCACTTCAGAAAAAAAGCAACTAATTGACTATGATGCACTCTGGGACACCCAAAGACATAAAAAGGCGTTCTGCATCTATATCTTTATATTATATTGCAAAAAAGGTGAACAATGACCCTCACTCCATTACAGACCATTCCTGCATGTACAGTGACAAAACGACCATTTAACTTTGCTAATCTGCACAAGATTCTTAAACACCATTAATTTTGATTCATCATTCTGTCCAGCACTGTACCTTCACCAGCGCAAGTAATTTTAAAACATCCACATCACTAATGATCAGTTAAACGAATGTAAGACACTTAGACCGTGGAATCAATTTGATCAAAAAAGAAACAACTGAAGGCAAAAAAATCAAATAAGGCAATAGATTAAGTGAAGTAAAGCTCATGAGAAACAGTAGCTGACAAATACACAAAAACAAAAATAAGACTGCGGGGGAAAAAAGCAAATTATAAAACTAAGCCCATGCAAAATCGATATAAATTTGTTCAAGTCTCAGCAAGTTAATTTGCATAAGGAAACATGTTCTATATGGGATCATAATCATTTCAATGTCTAATGTAAGCAACAAAGTGAGGGGCACAGTATCCTTTTGATGAACTTCATCCTCTTCAAAGTGGATCTCTCATCCCTTGCAAGTTTTGCCAAAAGTAAACTAATAGCTCTAAATTTTGATTCTTCTTTAGGTGGAACAGATTAAAGGTACCATATTCTCAAGCTCAACACCTCCTCGGAAAGAGAACTCCCACTTCTTCTCCATTGCTAAAACCACCTTCAAGAAATGGATTCCTTTTTCAAGCCTTATGCATCTTGTCTCCTTCAACACTCAAATCCCAAGTCCTTTCAGTTGGTAACTGTAACTGCTGCGGCATCTGGGGAGGCGCTAGAATTTCAGTCCTGAAGAGACTGCAAGGAAACACTCATTGGACAATGCCCAAGAATTCCCCATTCCCATTGTGTTCCTCATCCCAGCCTCCCTTATTTGTACTTAAATCAGTCCAAGTATAGTTAGCTTTCCTCTCTCTCATTTCTGCTAGGCTCCAACTACATCACTCTCCACTCCCCTTCCTCACCTTACTGAAATGAAGATGAATGGCACTGCATAGAGGGAGTGCGGCGAAGGTTCACCGGGCTGATACTGGGTATGGCAGGATTGTCGTACGAGGAAAGATTGGTTTGACTGGCCCTGTATTCACTAGAGTTTAGAAGAATGAGAAGGGATCTGACTGAAACGTATAACATTCTAACAGGGCTAAGCAGGCTGGATGCAGGGAGGATGTTTCCCCTGGTTGGGGAGTCTAGAACCAGGGGCCACAGTCTCAGAGTCTCAGGATACGGGACAGGCCATTTAGGGCTGAGATAAGGAAAAATTTCTTCACTCAAGAGGGTGGTCAACCTGTGGAATTCTCTACCACAGAAGGCTGTGGAGGCCGGGTCACTGAGTACATTCAAGAAAGGGATTGATAAACTTTTGAATATTAGCGGCATCAAGGGGTATGGGGAGAAAAGTGGGAATGTGGCATTGAGATAGAGGATCAACCATGATCATATTGAATGGTGGAGCAGGCTCGAAGGGCCAAATGGCCTCCATCTGCTCCTAATTTCTATGTCTCCTAATCACTGCATTCCCTCTCAGGAATTCAGTTACAGGGCCTCCCTTTCCCCCCTAATAAGCCCAAATTTGATGCCATTTAAATCACTACTTCTTGATTTGTTTTGGTAGCCGCCTTTCACTTTTTCTCCTTTATTTTTTCATGGGGTTTGGGTGCCACTGGCAAGATCAGCACTGGTTGCCCATCCCTAATTGCCCAGCTTTCCAGGCCATTTCGGAGGGCAGTTAAGAGTCAACCGCATTGCTGTGGGTTTGGAGTCACATGTAGGCCAGACAAGGTTGGCAGATTTCCTTCCCTAAAGAATATTAGTGAACCAGGTTTATTTATTTTTAACAACAATCGATGATAGTTTCATGCTCTCATTGCTTTATCTTCCAGATTTATTAATTAGGTTTAATTCCACCAGCTGCCATGGTGGGATTTGAACTCATGTCCCCAGAGCTTTAGCCTGGGCCCTCAGATTACTAGTCCAGTGACATTACCACTACAGCACCATCTCCCCCCCATTATACGTGACCTTAGGCAGCAAGCCAGATGCTGAACTCATTCTGATAACTACAAGTTGTATTTAAGCAGTGCTTTTAGAATAAAACACCATTCCAAGATATGGCACATCGTGCAAGAATAACAGATACAGAGCCAAAGAAAGAAAGATCAGGAGTAGTCAAAAGCTTGCCAAAAGCAACGGATTTTAAGAAGGGTCGTAAAGGAAGATGACGGAAGTGAAAAGATAAAGGGGATTCCATAGGTTGGTTCTAAACAACTTGAAGCAAAGCTGCCAATGGCGGGGTGGAGAAGGTTAAAATCAGGTGAACAATTTGAGAGGTGGTAGGGCTAGAAGGGAATACAGATAAAGGAGGATATGCGAAGTAATGCAGGGACTTAAATACAAGAATAAGAATTGTAAATCTGAGGTACTGCAGGACCAGGAGCCAAGGTACGCCGGGCAAGGACAGGGTTGACATGTGAACAGGGCTTGGAGTAGGATAGGGTACAGTCAGCAGAATTCTGAAAGATGTTACACCAAGTCCAAAGGGGTGAATAAAGTCTTCTCTTGTCCACTCCAGAGGTTAGCTGTAACAGAGTTTGAGTTTTATTTTTAGAAAATTGAGATTTTTCAATATATACTTGACTATATGTAAAACTATATGAAGAAATAAGCTAGCCAGATCTCGAGTTAACAAGTAAGGAGTTTAGTTTTATTGTTAAGACTCACTCAGGTAAAAGTACAAAACACACTTTGGTGGTCATGAAATTCCGGCCAATGTTAGCTGGTTGTTCTCCTGGTTTACAGTTAAGAGACTGTTTCCATCTCTTTCTAAAGTGGATGCTATGACACTCGAGATTCCTTATTAAAATTTTCTGTGATATATTCTGAAATGTAAGAGATAGGGCCCCAGACCTTAGAATAGCAGGGAGAGAGAGATGATTCTACAATCTACAGTCTTTTTCTTGATGTCACTGGTGCATTCTGCAGACTCTCTTTTTTGCTGTAACAAACAGACACGCTTATAATCATAGCTTTTCACAAGAGGGGTTTCGATCATGTGACAGCTGGCTATTGGCACACAATGGAGGGCAATTCATATTAACAAAGGAACTTCAATCTTCCATTGTCAAAGTCAACAAGATGCCATCAAAACAGATAGGGGATCCTAAGCACCCTCCTTGCATGAGTTTTGTTAGTCCTCCTTTGTTCCTGGCAGTTTCTAGAGTCAAGAAGTCTGGTAGCTTATTGTCCTTATGTTTTGCAGAGGGTTCAGACAATGGCAAGTGTGAAGTCCATTAGGGGAACTGCCCAGACATATCCCCTGGTAATCCACTTTGAGACTTCTCAAAACTTGGTCAATTTGCAGGTCAGATGACTTTCTGCAGCCATTTTAAAACAGTTCCCCCACAGTTCTATCTTTCCCTTTCCTTTTTAAAAACAATTCAAGGCATTAGGCCAGCTGATGAAATTGAAGATTAATATTCCACACTACACATATCATTGTGATAAGAAGCTGGAGTATAGCGAAAGAAAGATAGATGGCCAACCAGGAGAGGGTTAGGTAATATATGAACGTAATAAAAGCATGGAGAGAGGCTTCAAGTTGTAGATGAAGTGAGCAGAGGTGTGCGTGTTGCTGGGGGTGGAAAGGGTGCAGTGTTGGAAACTCAGCAAAAGATCAAACAGGCTGAAGTTGCAAATCTGAAACAAAAACAGAAAATGCTGGAAAAACTCGGCAAGTCGAACAGCATCTGTGGAGAGATAAACAGAGTTAACGTTTCAAGTCCGTATGACTCTTCTTCAGAGTTAAAGAGTCACGTGGACTTGAAACGTTAACTCTGTTTTTCTCTCCACAGATGCTGTTCAACCTGAGTTTTTCCAGCATTTTCTGATTTTGTTTTAGATTTCCAGCATCCGCGGTATTTTGCTTTTACCTTGAAGTTGCAAATAGTTTGGTTCAGACTGTGACACTGGACAGGGAAGAGAGATTTGAATCAATGGCAGGCACATGAAGCTTGTGCCAAGGTTGATAATGGACTCAGTCTTCCCAATGGTCTGCTGGAGAAAATTTTGGCTCATCTTGTTTTAGAAGTATTTACTTAGCAACTCAGGTGTCTCGGAACAGAATCGAATCCCATCCTTGCAAGACATGTTCACATATGCCTTAGAAGGACAAGGACAGCAGATGCATGGGAACACCACCGCCTGCAAGTTGCCCTCCAAGCCACACCCCATCCTGACTTGGGGCTATATCACTGTTCCTTCACTGTCGCTGGGTCAAAATCCTGGAACTCCCTTCCTAACAGCACTGTGGGTGTTCCTAAAACACATGGACCTGCAGCAGCTCACCACCACCTTCTTAATGGCAATTAGGGATGGGCAATAAAAATGCTGGCCTAGCCAGCAACACCCATGTCCCATAATGAATAAAAAAAGCAGAAATAAATTAGTTTTTACTGGTGGGTGTGCAAACTAAATCATTGGCAAGTTTAAATTCAATGAGATGTTCTTCAAATTGACCTGCTCCCTCAAGGGATGATGCAGTTATTTATAAACCACACAATTTCCCTTTCTATTCTCCTATTCTACTATACCCCTTCAGGCCACTGTTAGATGAACTTATTGGAATGTCACCTTGTTATTATTTTCCTGCCTTTAGGAGTCTTAAGTTACTATTGGTAAAGTTTGTGATTAAAGGCGAAACTATTTAAAACCACTTTACTACAAAGCAAATGCTTGGTTAGTGTTGTAAGGTTATATGTCACCTCATGAAGAGGTCTAGAGGCTTGGATGGTTGCAAAATAACTGTTATTATATCTATATACGGAATACAGCCCTGACCAGGTGCTATCTGCATGCCGACTTCTACCAGGTTCACCACGACACTCTACTACTCCCATTTAACTCTCTCTACATCATAATGTAGACGGTACTGTTTCCTGAGTCCCACGTTAAACCTTACAGTCCCAAACACCCAAATACTACAGTTCACCAATAATTCTTTAGTGTAAGATTGAGAAGAAAGCTGGGGAACCACATTAATAGGTTAGTTAACCCTTAATCACCACCAAAAACTGGGGCTCCAATCTATCGCTGTATTCTGTGAAGACAATTTCTCTAACATGCTTCTGATTGGTGTTGTCCATTGGGTTAGTTAAAGCTGGAGGCGGAACATGCGGTTGTATTTTACACTCACCTACCAGCGGGTTTGAAGGCAAGGGGCACATAAAATCCAGTGGGTGGCCTTCTTGGGGCAAGGGGGAGGTGATGGGTGCCCACATGCCCTTCGGCATATTGAGGTGGTGGCATGGTGGTATTGTCACTGAACTGGTATACCAGAAACCCAGGGTAATGATATGGGGACCTGGGTTCGAATCCTACCATGGCAGATGGTGAAAATCTGGAATTAAACAACCACAAAACCATTGTCGATTGTTGTAAAAACCCATCGGGTTCATTAATGCCCTTTAGGGAAGGGAATCTACCATCCTTCCCTGGCCTACATGTGACTCCAAACCCACAGCATGTGGTTGACTCTTAAATGCCCTCTGAACAAGGGCAATTAGGGATGGGCAATAAAACAAATAAATAAAAAGGCCCTTAAGTTGTCAATTAATGACTTAAGAGCCTCATCCCATCACTTGCCGGTATTTTATCCTTGTCAAGGGGAGGGAGGCCCACAGCTTTAGCTATGCAAGCACATGTCGGAAAGGAGTGGGGTGGGGGGGTGTGTGGAGGAGCATTTCTTTGGGAACCCCCTGGGCACAAAGGTACCCCACCTCCAAGGTCATTCTCTCCCCCCACACCGCCCCTGGCCTCTTGAACTCAGTCCCCAGTCCCCTCACCCCTGGATTCTCTGAAGACAATATCTCTATAGTGCTTCTGCTTGGTGTTTTCCGATGGAGGACTTAAAACTGGAGGTGGGACATGGCTGACTTACCTGGCAGTCCGGCACTGGGACGACAGAGTCTGCCGGTCAATCCGACTGACCACCGCGGCCCGTAAAATTGAGCCCATGGAGTTTAAAAAGAAAAAGCTAACAGAAAATTCAGAGTTCTAACAAAGGATCTCTACTTTAAAAGTGAACCTGTCTTTTATTTTTTTTAAAAGGTTGATGGGCCTGCGGTGATGTGGGAGAGGTTTAGTAAATATCACTGAATCGAGCAGCTGCCAGTTTATCACCCTGTCATACTACTCGTATGATCATTCTTATTTTGGTTGTGTGACTATTTGACCTTTTCTTTTTTTTAATAAACCAACTCCTATGTTCTGCAGGGTATTGGGCATAATGCCATTCGCTAGCATTTGTAGCCTTGCAAACAGAAACATTATCTTCCCCCCAGTCCCTCAATGCATATTATGTGTATCTACAAATAGAGACAGCTGCAGAGTGTTTCATACAGAGAGGGAAGAGCATTTTCAGGATGAAATATCCAAATAATTCAAACAGGAATTAGCGGTTACTAACTGCTCATAGAATCATACAACATACAAGGCGGCCATTCAGCCCATCATGCTTCTGGCAGCTCTTCAAATGAGCTAGCAATGAGACCCACTATTTCCCCATAACCCTGTAGTTTTTTTCCCACTTCAAAGTATTTATCTAAATCCTCTTAGAGTTTTAATTACATGTGCTTCCATCGCGCTTTCAGGCAGTGCATTCCATGTTAGGGCATTTCATTAGAAAAAAATCTCGACTCTGCTCTGGTTATTGCCAATTACCTCCAATCTCTGACCTCTGGGTATCAACTCTGTTGCCAGGGAGAACAGTTTATCCTTATTAACTCTATCAAAACCTCAACCAAATCTCTAATAGCCTTCTCTGCTCCAAGGAGGACAATCCCAGTTTCTCCGGTCTCTCCAAAGAACTGACGCCTCTCAGCCCCGGTAGCATTCCAGAGGGAGATGGTAGCACACTGGGAGTATCACTGGGCTAATAATCCAGAGATCCCCTCCAGGCTAATGCGCTGGGGACATGAGTTAAAATCCCACCACAACAGCTAGTGGAATAAAAATATCTGGAATGGAAAGGTGGTTTCAATAATGGTGACCATGAAACTATCATCGATCGTTGTAAAACTCCATCTGGTTCACTAATGTCCTTTAGGGAAGGAAATCTGCAGTCATTACCTGGTCTGGCCTACATGTGACTCCAGGCCCACAGCAACATGGTTGACTCTTAACTGCTCTCAAAGGCAATTAAGGATGGGCAACAAATACTGGCATTGCTAGTGACACCTAGATTCAATGAACAAATAAATGAAACAAAAAATCTTTTATGCACTCTCATCAACTTCTTCGCACCCTTCCAAACGTGTAATATCCCAAGCTGCGACTTATAAAAGTTTAGCACAACCTCCTTGCTTTTGCCTCTATTTATAAAGGCCAGATGCCCAAATATTTTGATAAAGCTGCTATCAACTTCAATCCTAGGTGTCTCTGCTCCTGCACATTGCCCTGTGCAAAACTGGACCATTTTGTTTATATTGCCTCTCCACACTGCTCCTTCCAAAACACATTAAATTTCATCATTCATGCGTCTGCCCATTTCACCAGTCCATCTATGTCCTCCTTAAGACTGCTGTTACCCTGCTCACTGTTTACTACACTGAGCTTTGTGTCATTTGCAAACTTTGAAATTATGCCCTGCATACCCAGGTTCAGGTCTTTTAATATATAGCAAAGGAGCACTGGCCCTAAAACCAAGTTCTGGGGGACACAACAGTATACTTAATTGTTCACCACTACTCTCTGCTTTCTGCATTTTAACCAATTTTATATCCATACTGCCACTGTCCTTTAATCCCATGGGTTTCAATTCTAACAAGCCTACTACATAATACTTTATCAAAGCGGCTTTTGAAAACCCATTACACTTTAAGCACTCTACCCTCAATCAAGATTGGTAGACACGGTCGGCCTTCAACAACTCTGTGCCAGCTGCCATTTATTAATCCATGCTTTTTTCAAGTGAAAACTAATTTTGTCCAAGATTATGGTTTGTAAAATGTTTCCTCGCCCAACTGTTAGGCTGACTGACTTGTAGTTACCAGGGCTTATTCTTCCCTCCTTTTTTTGAACGCTTACAACCTTCCAGTTGTCTGGCACCACTTCCACATCCAAGGAGGATTGAAAGGATAAACATATTGGGTGCCCCCAATCGGGGGCGCACCGCCATTTTACATGGGCAGGCCAATTAAGGCCCACCCAACGTGACGTCCGCAAGGAAGCGCTATGCACTCCCTTGCGGGTGGGGGCGATTCCCTGAGCCGAGAGTGTGCTCTTTCGCGCATGCGCACGAAAGAGCGCACTCATCTCCCTGAGGCTAAGTGCAGCCTCAGGGAGATTGGCTCTGCAATAAAAAAAATCTTAAGAACAGGAAAAAAAAATTTCCCTGACATGTCCCCTCATGTGACACTGTCACATGAGTTGGGACATGTCCATAACTTTTAAATGCACTTTAGTTACATTTTTAAAAACCTACATGAAACCTCATCCTGCCTGTGGGTGAGGTTTCATGTTTTTTCCAGTGCCCGCCAGGGCTCCTGACCCGCCCACCAACCTCAAGGTTGGACAGGCAGGTCCATTAATTAGTTTAACGACTTTGTCAATGGCCTCAATTGGTCATTTTACATGGGAAATCCTGGCCATTGAGAAGGGTGGTAACAAAAAAAAAAAAATAACAATTTGGGCTTGTACTAACTGGTTTACTATAACACTGCTGTCTGAGTTTCTGGTGTTTTAAATGTGACAGTATTGTACCAAATAATATGCATATTCTGTTTCTAAACGAGATGTAACTTGGTCTGTCCCTCAGCGTTACAAAATGTAATTTGTGTGTTTTTCAGGCCAGCTTGAAGCCAACTGCTTCACAAATCTGGC